>NW_027397078.1:15641967-16063335 GCF_003265705.2 Callorhinus ursinus | reverse complement strand
CTATCTTTTTTTTTTTAACATATAATGTATTATTTATTTCAGAGGTACAGGTCTGTGATTCATCAGTCTTACACAATTCACAGCACTCAACATAGCACATACCCTCCCCAATGTCTATCACCCAGCCACCCCATCCCTCCCACCACCCAACACTCCAGCAACCCTCAGATTCTTTCCTAAGATTAAGAATTCCTCATATCAGCAAGATCATATGATGCTTGTCTTTCTCTGATTGACTTATTTAGCTTAGCATAATACCATCTAGTTCCATCCATGTCAGTGTAAATGGCATGATTTCATATTTTTGATGGCTGCATGATATTCCATTGTGTGTGTGTGTGTGTGTGTGTGTGTGTGTGTGTGTGTGTGTGTGTGTGTATACCATATCTTCTTTATCCATTCATCTGTCAATGAATATCTGGGCTCTTTCCATAGTTTGGCTATTGTGGACATTGCTGCTATAAACATTGGGGTGCACGTACTCCTTCGGATCACTACATTTGTATCTTTGGGGTAAATACCCAGTAGTGCAATTGCAGGGTCATAGCGTAGCTCTATTTTCAACATTTTGAGGAACCTCCATACTGTTTTCCAGAGTGGCTGCACCAGCTTGCATTTCCCCCAAAAGTGTAGGAGGGTCCCCTTTCTCTGCATCCTCGCCAACATCTGTCGTTTCTTGACTTGTTAGTTTTAGCCATTCTGACTGGTCTGAGGTGGTATCTCATTAAGGTTTTGATTTGGATTTGCCTGATGCTGAGCGATGTTGAGCACTTTTTCATGTGTCTGTTGGCCATTTGGATGTCTTCTTTGCAGAAATGTCTGTTCATGTTTTCTGCCCATTTCTTGATTGGATTATTTGTTCTTTGGGTGTTGAGTTTGATAAGTTCTTTATAGATTTTGGATACTAGCCCTTTATCTGAGATGTCATTTGCAAATATCTTCTCCCATTCTGTCGGTTGCCTTTTGGTTTTGTTGACTGTTTGCTGTGCAAAAGCTTTTTATCTTGATGAAGTCCCAATAGTTCATTTGTGCCCTTGCTTCCCTTGCCTTTGGCAATGTTTCTAGGAAGAATTTGCTGCGGCTGAGGTCAAAGAAGTTGCTGCCTATGTTCTCCTCTAGGATTTTGATGGATTCCTATCTCACATTGAGCTCTTTAATCCATTTTGAGTCTATTTTTGTGTGTGGTGTAAGGAAATGGTCCAGTTTCATTCTTGTGCATGTGGCTGTCCAATTTTCCCAACACCATTTGTTGAAGAGACTGTCTTTTTTTTTCCATTGGACATTCTTTCCTGCTTTGTCGAAGATTAGTTGACCATAGAGTTGAGGGTCCATTTCTGGGCTCTCAATTCTGTTCCATTGATCTATGTGTCTGTTTTTGTGCCAGTACCATACTGTCTGGATGATGACAGCTTTGAAATAGAGTTTGAAGTCCTGAATTGTGATGCCACCGGCTTTGCTTTTCTTTTTCAACATTCTTCTGGCTATTCAATGTCTTTTCTGGTTCCATACAAATTTTAGGATTATTTGTTCCATCTTTTTGAAAAAACTTGATGGTATTTTGATAGGGACTGCATTAAATGTATAGATTGCTCTAGGTAGAATTGACATCTTCACAATATTTTTCTTCCAATCCATGAGCATGGAAGGTTTTTCCATTTCTTTGCATCTTCCTCAATTTCAGTCATGAGTATTCTACAGTTTTCTGAGTATAGATTCTTTGCCTCTTTGGTTAGATTTATTCCTAGGTATCTTATGGTTTTGGGTGCAATTGTAAATGGGATCGACTCCTTGATTTCTCTTTCTTCTGTCTTGTTGCTGGTGTATAGAAATGCAACTGATTTCTGTCCATTGATTTTATATCCTGCCACTTTACTGAATTCCTGTATGAGTTCTAGCAGTTTGGCATAGAGTCTTTTGGGTTTGCCACATAAAGTATCAAACCATGTGCAAAGAGTGAGAGTTTGACTTCTTCTTTTCTGATTCGGATGTCTTTTATTTCTTTTTGTTGTCTGATTGCTGTGGCTAGGACTTCTCATACTATGTTGAATAGCAGTGGTGATAGTGGACATCCCTGCTTTGTTCCTGACCTTAGGGGGAAAGCTCTCAGTTTTTCCCCATTGAGAATGATATTCGCTGTGGGTTTTTCATAGATGGCTTTTATGATATTGAGGCATGTACCCTCTATCCCTACACTCTGAAGAGTTTTGATCAAGAAAGGATGCTGTACTTTGTCAAAAGCTTTTTCTGCATCTATTGAGAGGATCATATGATTCTTGTTCCTTCTTTTGTTAATGTGTTGTATCACATTGATTGATTTGCAGATGTTGAACCAAACTTGCAGCCCAGGAATAAATCCCACTTGGTCGTGGTGAAGAATCCTTTTAATGTACTGTTGGAGCCTATAGGCTAGTATTTTGCTGAGAATTTTTGCATCCATGATCATCAGGGATATTGGTCTGTAATTCTCCTTTTTGATGGGGTCTTTGTCTGATTTTGGGATCAAGGTAATGGTGGCCTCATAAAATGAGTCTGGAAGGTTTCCTTCCATTTCTATTTTTTGGAACAGTTTCAGAAGAATAGGTATTAATTCTTCTTTCAATGTTTGGAAGAATTCCCCTGGGAAGCCATCTGGCCCTGGGCTTTTGTTTGTTGGGAGATTTTTGATGACTGCTTCAATTTCCTTAGTGGTTATAGGTCTGTTCAGGTTTTCTATTTCTTCCTGGTTCAGTTGTGGTAGTTGATACATCTCTAGGAATGCATCCATTTCTTCCATATTATCTAATTTGCTGGCATATAGTTGCTCCTAATATGCTCTTATAATTGTTTGTATTTCTTTGGTGTTGGTTGTGATCTCTTTCATTCATGATTTTATTTATTTGGGTCCTTTTCTCTTTTCTTTTTGATAAGTCTGGCCAGGGGTTTATCAATCTTATTAATTCTTTCAAAGAACCAGCTCCTAGTTTCGTTGAGGTGTTCTACTGTTCTTTTGGTTTGTATTTCATTGATTTCTGCTCAGATCTTTATTATTTCTCTTCTCCTGCTGGGTTTAGGCTTTATTTGCTGTTCTTTCTCCAGCTCCTTTAGGTGTAGAGTTAGGTTGTGTATTTGAGATCATTCTTGTTTCTTGAGAAAGGCTTGTATTGCTATATACTTTCTTCTTAGGACCACCTTTGCTGCAGCCCAAAGATTTTGAACAGTTTTGTTCTCATTTTCATTTGTTTCCATGAATTTTTTAAATTCTTCTTTAATTTCCTGGTTGACCCAATTACTGTTTAGGAGGATGCTTTTAGCCTCCATGTACTTGAGTTCATCTGACTTTCCTCTTGTGACTGAGCTCTAGTTTCAAAGCATTGTGGTCCGAAAATATGCAGGGAATGATCCCAAACTTTTGGTACCAGTTGAGACCTGATTTGTGACCTAGGATGTGATCTATTCTGCAGAATGTTCCAGGGGCACTAGAGAAAATGTGTAATTTGTTGCTTTGGGATGGAATGTTCTGAATATATCTGTGAAGTCCATCTGGTCCAGTGTGTCATTGAAAGCCTTTATTTCCTTGTTGATCTTTTGCTTAGATGTATTGTTGTCGATGTGTTTCTTTGATTTTGTTATGAATTGGCTTATATAATTGGCTGCTCTCATGTTAGGGGCATAGATATTTACAATTGTTAGATCTTCTTGTTGGATAGACCCTTTAAGTATGATATAGTGTCCTTCCTCATATCTTATTATATTCTTTGGCTTAAAAATCTAATTTTTCTGATATAAGGATTGCCACCCCAGCTTTCTTTTGGTGTCCATTGGTATGGTAAATTGTTTTCCACCCGCTCACTTTTAATCTGGAGGTGTCTTTGGGTCTAAAATGATTCTCTTGCAGGCAGCATATTGATGGATCTTGTTTTTTTATCCAGTCTGATACCCTCTGTCTTTTGATTGGGGCATTTAGCCCATTTACATTCAGGGTAACTATTGAAAGATATGATTTAGTGCCATTGCATTGCCTGTAAGATGACTGTTACTGTATATTGTCTGTGTTCCTTTCTGGTCTATGTTACTTTTAGGTTCACTCTTTGCTTAGAGGACCCCTCTCAATATTTCTTGTAGGGCTGGTTTGGTGTTCGCAAATTCTTTTAGTTTTTGTTTGTACTGGAAGCTTTTTATCTCTCCTTCTATTTTCAGTGACAGCCTAGCTGGATATAATATTCTTGGCTGCGTATTTTTCTCATGTAGTGCTCTAAATATATCATGCCAGTCCTTTCTTGCCTGCCAGGTCTCTGTGGACAGGTCTGTTGCCAATCTAATGTTTCTACCATTGCAGGTTACAGACCTCTTGTCCCGAGCTGCTTTCAGGCTTTTCTCTTTGTCTCTGAGACTTGTAAGTTTTACTATTAGATGTCGGGGTGTTGACCTATTTTTATTGATTTTGAGGGGTTCTCTGTGCCTCCTGGATTTTGATGTCTCTTTCCTTCCCCAGATTAGTGAAGTTCTCTGCTATAATTTGCTCCAATATGCCTTCTCCTCCCCTCTCTCTTTCTTCTTCTTCTGGGATCCCAAATATTTTAATATTGTTTCATCTTATGGTATCACTTATCTCTCAAATTCTGCCCTTCTGATCCAGTAGTTGTTTATCTCTCTTTTTCTCAGCTTCTTTATTCTCCATCATTTGGTCTTCTATATCACTAATTCTCTCTTCTGCCTCATTTATCCTAGCAGTTAGAGCCTCCATTTTTTATTGCACCTCATCAATAGCCTTTTTGATTTCGACTTGGTTAGATTTTAGTTCATTTATTTCTCCAGAAAGGGTTTTTCTAGTATCTTCCATTCTTTCTCAAGCCCAGCTAGTATCTTTATAATGGTCATTCTGAACTCTAGTTCTGCTATCTTACTAATGTCCATATTGATTGGTCCCTGGAAGTCAGTATTGCCTCTTTTTTTTTTTTATTTTTTGCGGTGAGTTTTTCCATCTTGTCATTTAGTCCAGAAGAGAATAGATGAATGAGAGAACAAAATGCTAACAGGGTAACAACGACCTCCAAAAAATAAACACTAAAGAAATCAGTAGAGACCCGAAACTGGTGGGAAAAGAAAGCAAACAAAGGAAAAAGAAAGAATATGATCAAATATGATCAGCCTGGTGAATAAATCAGTGTCACACACTAGGTTTTGGGCACATTTTGGTCTGTTAGAAGACACTGCCTCCCAAAATTTTAAAGAAAAACTTGCATATGTACAAAAATAAGGGTAAATATGATGAAGGGATGAATATGACTGTAAAGATGAAATTTATAAAAGATTTTATAAAAGGAATTGGTAAGATAAGAAGTTGGTTGAAAAAAGAAAAAAAAATTAAAAAAGAAAAGGTGGGAGAGAATGTGATCAGGCAGGAGACTAGAACAAAATCATGCACTAGAGATTTAGGGTATATTTTGGTCTGTTAGAAGAAACTATATCCCAAATTTTAAAGAGAGAACAAATTATATATATATATATATATATACACACACACACACACACACCAAAAATAAGGTTAACTACAATGAAGGGATAGAATATGACTCTAAAACTGAAAAATAAAAAAGATTTTTAAAAAGGGGATTGATAATATGTTGGTTGAAAAAGGGAAAAAGTAAAATTAAAAAAAAAAATAGGGGCGCCTGGATGGCTCAGACGGTTGGGCGTCTGCCTTCGGCTCAGGTCGTGATCCCCGGGGTCCCGGGATCAAGCCCTGTGTCGGACTCCCTGCTCAGTGGGGAACCTGCTTTTCCCTCTCCCTCTGCCTGCTTCTTCCCCTGCTTGTACACTCTCTCTCTGTGTCGAAAGTAGATAAAATCTTAAAAAAAAATTAAAAAATTAAAAAAAAAGAAAAGAAAAAAAGAAAATTAAAAAAATTAACTTTGAAAGACCACAGAATCATGGGAAAAAAGCCATGAATTCTATGTGCAGTATTCCCCTAGCGCTGGAGTTCTGCTGTTCTCATTGATCGGTAAACTTGGTCTTGGCTGGCTGTTCTTGCTGGTCTTTTGGGAGAGGGGCCTGTTGCCGTGGTTCCCAAATGTCTTTGCCGGAGGTGGAATTGTCCCGCCCTTGCTGGGTCTGGGCTAAGTAATGTGCTCGGGTTTGTTCTCGGGAGCTTTTGTTCCCTGCAAGCTTTCCCTACAGCTTTGGGGGATGAGAGTGAAATGGTGGCCTCCCAATCTCTGCCCTGGAGGACCCGAGAACTCGGGGCCCCGCTCCTCAGTGAGCCCCCAGAGAAAAGCAATCACTCACTCCCTTCTCCTCAATCTCCAGCCACACTCTGTGCTCACCTGGCCTGTGACCAAGCGTTTCTATCTCTGGCACATGACCCCATGTGGAGTCTCCAAACCCAGCAGATCCCTGCAGTGCGTTCCTGCGCCGCTCCTCCTGGGGGAGGAAGGGGAGTCTCCCCAGATCTGCCGCTTGTTGGGTCCCCGCTGGAGGAGCAGTGGCCTGACTGTGCTGCGGATCACAGTTTATGGCAACCCCGAGCTGAGAGCCCGCGCCTTGGCTCTGTCTCTGCAGCTGGCTTCCCCGCTCCAATACCTGGGAGCTCTGCTGCATTCAGGCATCCCCGGTCTTTCTGTGACCCCGAGGGTCCTGAGACCACACTGTCCCAGAGAGGGTTCCACCCCCTGCTTAGCCACTGGAGCGACGTCCCTCAGCAAAGCCAACTTCTAAAATTTCCAATTTTATGCTCCGCTGCTCAATCACTGGCCGGTAGTGGCTGACGGAGGCCCCCTCCCCTGCTGTCTATCTTCCCAAATATCGCCTCGGTTTCACTTTTCCGCACGTCCTACCTTCCAGAAAGTGGTCGCTTTTCTGTTCAGAGAGTTGCTGCTATTCTTTTCTTCGATCTCCTGTTGAGTTCCTAGGTGTTCAGAATGGTTTGATCCCTATCTAGCTGAATTCCTGGGACCAGACGAAATGTAGGTCTCCTACTCCTCCATCTTGCTCCTCCTGTTCTTTCACTTCTTCACAGCATGTGAGTCTATCACATTTTTGTTATCTATTACTGCAAATTCAATCCCTCCCTCTCAAGTGAATTCTGCATATAGAAATTTAAACTTATTGACTCCTATTTTTTTAAAGTCAAACCCCTCTTGACCTCCATATTTCCCTCCAGCTATTCTCTTATCTTCTACAAAGGCAAATGTTCTGCAAGAGTTACCCAATTCTCCACCTCCTATTCACTCTTTCCACTCAATGTTGTTTCTCAACAAAAACATTGCTTAATACAGGAATCAGGTCACTAAAGCCCATGGAGAGTTTCACTTTCTTGCTATCTAGCAACACTTAACACTGTTGAGCACACTCTCCTCCTTTTGCCTTCATACCATTCTACTCTATTTTGTCTTCAATTTCTATGACCACTGGAATTTTTTTCTTTGTAGGCTTATCTTCCTCTACCCTCTCACCACATACTAAAGTCATCAAGGCCCAGTTCATCAATCATCTTCTATTCACTATATTCTTCTTTCTTTTTTTTTCTCCACCATGAGGGAGATCAGTCAATGTTTTTAAAAAATATATTTATTTATTTTTAGGGGGGAAGGGGCAGAGGGAGAGAGACACTCTCAAGCAGACTCCCCACTGAGGGTGGAGCCCGACATGGTGCTCTATCCCACCACCCATGAGATCACAACCTGAGTTGAAATCACAAGTTGGATGCTCAACCGACTGAACCACCCAGGCACCCCTCTATTAATCTTTCATTAGAAATCTTACCCATGCTTATGACTGCAATTGCAATCTACATGTATCAAAGATTCTGATATATATATCAGAGTTATATAAATATATATAACTCAAGCACTTCTTCTGAGCTTCATAGCTACACAACTGTCTGCCTACTGGCTGTCTCCACTTGCATGCTATAAAAGCTCCTTCAGCATAAAATATCAAGACCTGTTTGCTTTTGTCCCTCCAATGGGTACTCTCCCAGTGTTCCTCAGATCTGTTAATGGCATCACCATCTATCATCGTTTTTGCCTTCCTCTCCCTTACCTCTCACATTTAATCAATTCGAACGTCTAATCTATCAAATACTCTATTTCTTCTGAATCTGTCTCATCGTCTCCACAGCTGGTATCCTCATTCAGCTTGCCATTAAATATAATCAAAACTATTGCAATGCCCTCTCAAATGGCTCTGGAAAACCTTTCTGGAATCCTCCCATCTAGTCCATGCACTACTGGCAAATGATAGGTTCAAAAAACATATCTGATTATGTTACCCTCATTCATAAAATCCTTCAAAGACTTCCCATTTTCCTTAGCATAAAGATCAAAATTATCCTGACCTGGCCTTGACAGACCACTTAAGCCTATATTCTACTTTGCCCTTTATTCAAGCCCTTCTAGAAACAAATCTCATTTCAAGTCTCTTGGTGAGCCCACAGCCACACTTAAATTTTGTCCCTACTCCAATGAAGTAAAAGCCTTCACTGACTCTTATTCACCTATCCAGTAGAACATTTCTTTCTTGAAAACTTGGCTGCTTAGCACAATCCACGTTGGCCACTTTGGTCAAAATTGTCCTTCTCCCTTTAAATCAGCCTGACCCAATTACACATCAAATATTCTCTGACTTATAAAGGTGAGATGTGAATACCACGATTCACTGTCAAATTCCCCCTTTAGACTTGTTTTCATTAGTCTCACACCCTTTTTATTCAGACTGTCTCTAGGAAAGATTGCTCACTTCTACCTACAGGTCTATGACTCTAAAGCTTGACTAAAGGTACACAGCTGGCATCAGACTGGGAGAGATCTGCTAAGACCCACATTGGAGAAAGCTTTCCACCAGTCCTGGAATTTACACTGGTCTTGTTTACACACATGTTGTAATTATCATTTACCACCATCCCCAATCCATTGCAAAAACAAAGTTACTTATTCAATGTGACAGTAAATAAATTTCATCCAGAAAAAAAAAAATCTTCTATTGCTTTAGACATTTGTCTTTATGAAGAAGCTACATATGCTTCCTTTTAAAACAGTGAAATATTTCCCTTCATTTCTGCCCCAAAATTTATGCTAAGTGCTTACTATGTGCCATGGTATTAACCTCCATAGATAACAGAGATAAAAATGCATCTGTCCACATTATCAAAAAGGGTGGTTTAGTAAAATAACTATTTGACAAAATAAAGTGTTTTAGACATTGAACTGAGGCCAAGCTCGCACTGTGACTTTTTTGGGGGGTGGATAATCAAAAAAATACCTTTTCAATGAATTAAGATTAAATCAGCTTCTAGACTAGAGGCTCTATCAAGTAAATTGATTAACTCCACACAATGAAGGCTTTGTGGAGTGAACACCATGGAAACCGTCTGCTTGCTGTTCAGTCTGTGAAGGTTTTAAGGGAAGCCTGGGCACCAGTTGGCATGCAGTTCTAATAATTGAGATCAATTCAGGCAACAGGATGTGAAATTCCACAGAGAGGTCTTTCCTCATTCAATTTTTTTTTGTTTGTCTGACTTTATAAATTTGGAAAGAGGTTGCACAAGATGCCTGAACTTCTCTTTTACATAAGAATCCTTTGGAGAGTGATTATACTCCTTTTTTGATATACAGATTTTTGAGGGATTTCAAATTTTTCTGGGCAGTTCTGAGTGCAGAGCTTTACCTAAGAAAAAATGTCTATTCATAGGCATATAGGTTAATATGTTACACTTTCTTTCTGAAATAGAATGAAGCAAAATGTCAATGAGTTTGTACTATTCTCAGGTGGTAGACATTCTTTTTCTCTTTTCTTTCCTAATTGTGGCACATTGATTCCTTTGGGAAGAGGTGAAACCTAAACCTAATTCTTACATGATTTAAGCTCTGAGCTATTCCTTACCGAATCCTACTTGTATGTGTGTGTGTGTGTGTGTGTGTGTGTGTGTGTGTGTGTGTGTGTGTGTTTACCTGTTGCTTCCATTTGGGCTTGTTGCTTCAACCATCTCCCTGAGTTGCTTACTTAAACTTTTTCTGTCCCAATGCCATATACAGTCAACCTCCACTCCAATGTCTAACATTCGACACCACCCCTTAGAGTTCTGGGAAATAACTGTCAACTTCTAGCATTGTTTTCCCTCTCCGATATTCAGCCAGTAGGCATCCCCATCTCTTTATGCAAACAATGAGGATGGAAGGGTGAAGGGGAAACAGAGACGGTTTCAAAAGGCCTCTCCTGCTCTTTTTCTGAGCACCAACAGCCCACATTCAATGCTTAGTGTCTCAGTGACATTTATACTGCTTTCAGCAAAATGAACAAGGTCTCCTTCTTGGCTCCTACTCAGATCCTGGCTTCCAAGTAACAACTGCACATTTATTCTATTCCTTATCAATTTGGCAGCTTCTGCTTCATCACCTTCTGTGGTTTGTCCCCTAGTTTTCACATTTCCACTATTCTTGAATACTTTTTCCAATACTTCAGCTGGAACGCATGGCAAATTAATGGATTCCCCCAATTGAAATCCATACGTGTTCATAAATTGGGTGCTATCTACTCTCCCAGCATTTTGCCAGTGGTATTTTCTACCATGCTTTGTACTACCTGAAGCTGGGGATTTCATCACCAACTAAAGACATCAGACAGACATAACTCACTTGCCTTCTCAAAAACCCTCAAGAAAAACTCTGAACAATTATTTTCAATGCCATATTAAATCTTGGATTCTGTGCATTTTTCTTTTTTCATTAAATCACTCATTTCTACTAATTCTTTTTTCTTCACTTTTAAAACTCTCATAAAATCATTGTTAATGAGCTGATATGTAGTAAGTTACTCATAATGGGCCTCCACACCCTCAGAATCAGCCCATTATTCTATTCCTTATCATTTCCTCATCTTACGCTCATAACACTTTTTACTCTGTACTTAACATTATTTATGTTACAATAGACAAGTATGTCTGTATGTTATTACAGATTCTAACCCTTAAATCCAGTCAACTTTATCCAATTTAAAATCTTTTTTTTATACCATGAAAATTTTGACTTCTTATTCTGTTTACAAAGTGATTTTTCTCCTATCATTGTTGATGAGCACTCTGTCCTCTATTTTTCAAGCATATTCTAAAATCTCATCTTTGTTATTATGTATGATTAGCTGAAGTGACTTTTTTTCTTTTTTACAAAGGCACTCATTACAAAACTAAAATTTGTAAGGTTCCATATAGCAGAGCAACCATATCTTTCAATTTTTATTATGTGCAAAATATTTATTATCAAAACAAGGTCATTTTCAAAGAGACCTTCCATTTTCTGGAAGCTTCAAAATATCAAAAAGTATGGTGCATATATATCAAATATTCAAAAGGTTAAAATCTTCCCTTAAGATTGTATTCTACAGGGGTGCCTGGATGGTTCAGTAGGTTAAGCACCAGACTCTTGATTTCGGCTCAGGTCACGATCTCACGGTCGTGAGATGGGCCCCACATCGAGCCCCACACTGAGTCACTGAGTCCCTTGTCAGGCTCTGTGCTGGGCATGGAGTCTGCTTAAGATTCTCTCTCCCTGGGGCACCTGGGTGGCTCAGTCTTTAAGCATCTGCCTTCCGCTCAGGTCATGATTCCAGGGTCCTGGGATCGAACCCCGCATTGGGCTCCCTGCTCTGCGGGAAGCCGGCTTCTCCTTCTCCCACTCCCCTTGCTTGTGTTCCCTCTCTCGCTGTCTCTATGTCAAATTAATAAAATCTTTAAAAAAAAAATCCTCTCTCCCTCCCATCCTCCCCCCAAAAAAAAAAAAAAAAATTGTATTGTACAAATGGACTCTACTTCATCCAGTTGAATTTCCCATAAAGACTATGCAAATTAGATCCGTTACATTCCCTTATGGTCAAAATTAAGAGACATATGTCAGTGCGTAAATATTTTAAGTAAATAAATTTTTTAAAAAATAGAGAAACACACCTAAAAGAGTTAGATAAGTACTTGCACTTTAAAAACTTGTCAGTTTCAAAGTGTCATATACGTTGTATGGAACTTGTGCTATATGATAATTGTGCTAATGAGGTCAGAAGAGCCTCTTAATGAACACAGATTGTATTATGTTAATATTCTGTACAGTGACTGTCATATAAAGTATTAAACTCACGTGGCACATTTATATAAACTTTAGTTCAGTCACTTTCAATATACCATTTGGAACTCATCATTCCCAAATGTGCAAACTTTGAAAATAGAAATCCTCCAAGCTCCCAGACTTAACTAATTTGATTAGTGAACTAGGTTATGAATGGCTATTTTACATCTTTAAACATCTTTGCCCATGGAATTTCATAAAAAGTTGAGAGCCTCATCTTAGAAGTGGAAGATCTTTAGAAGGTTAAGTGTTGACTGTTGTGCGATATGCTATTACAGGATCCTAAGGCTCTAGACCTAGACCCGGCAACTTAACAAGCCAAATTTGTAAGGTACATTTTAATTAGCTATAACACACACTTTTATGGTTAATGGAAACAAAATTATGATTCTTTTTCAATGGTATTACAACATGGAAGAAATCTTTTTGGAAGGGAGGTAAGAGTTCAAGATTTTGTTAATTATATTTTTTAAAGATTTGTATTCATTTATTTGAGAGAGAGAGCGAGAGGGAGCACAAGTGGGGAGAGGAGCAGAGGGAGAGCGAGAAGCACTCTCCCCAGCTGAGCAGGGAGATGGGCTAGGGGCTGGGGGCTCCACACAGGGCTCATCCCAGGACCCCGGGATCATGACCTGAGCCGAAGGCAGACGCTTAACGACTGAGCCACCCAGGCGCCCCTGTTAATTATATTTTTAATAATTATCTTTTTCAGAGTTCTAGAAAATGAGAAAACATTTTAATTCCATATCAGTATATGGGTACTCTCCTGATCCCAGACCATCTGATGAACTCATATTCATCTTCCAAGATTCAGATCAATATATACAACTTTTGTGAAGATTTTCTTGATTAACCTCTCCCTCCCCCTCCCCCTTCAAGTTTCTTTTTGGGAAAGCCAGTCCCTCCTTCCCTTATGTTTCTACATGTTACTTGCTTCTAAATATTAAATAGAGTACAAATTCAATTTGAATCAGGGAGAACTTATAAAATATCAAATGAAATTCAGTATAAATCCTCTTAGTGCTAAAAATAAAGTATTTTAAAAACTTTAAGATGTGCTGAGTACATGGTAATTACTATACTTTCATAGTTATAAAATATTGTAAGGGGGAAAATCCTATTTAACTCAGAGAAAACAAGTCAACATTTCGATAAATACCTCCTCCAAACCAAGGTAGTTTGTGTACTGTATACATACACATACTCACACAAATATGTGTGCATGTTTGTGTAGTGTGGGTGTGTTTTTCTTGGTGGGATGGAAGAGATAGGGCCACATGATTGCCTTATAGTTTTTTAATGTGTGTGATGTAAGTAAGCGTTTCTATGTGTATGTCTGTGTATGTCTGTATGTGCTTTAAATGTAAAGTAAATATGGTGCCGTGGAAAATTACTGAACTGAAAGTCAGGTATCACAGGTTTAATCAAGCATTGTGATCTTTATGCTGTGTTCTTAGGCACATGACTTAAATTCTCTGATCTTCCTTTACTTCTTCCATTAAATTGCAAAGGTTAAAAAGCTTCCATTCCATCAAACTAGTCTTAAAATAGAAACTAACATATACTTTTTAAAAATTACTCTTTATTTACCTCGCTAATTAAAGCAATTTTGACCTGAGATACAAAGCTGAGGTCAGTTTTGCTTACATTGCAGCGTTGATACTCTAACTATATTAGTCTGTTTATCTAGCAGTCAAATTAAATAACATCTAAAGATGTTATAACTCCCAGTTATAATAAGAACCCTACAAGCTCAACAGTTTACATGGCACCTGAAACAAAATATGATGAATGAGAAAGGATGCTGTTTTCAATTATTATAAACTTGCTACAGTAACAGTCCTATCAAGTAATCTCTTTTCCTTATGTTTGCATTATCTTACTTACAAGCTTAAATGCATTTCTAGTTTTATATGTGTAAGTTTAAGCACATCACTCATAAAATTATATGTTTCAGTACAGTAAAATTTAATGATTCCAGATTGTGCAGAAACGCATCTTGAAAAGATACTAAAAAATCAATTTCTATGTAGTTTACCTTGTCCTAAAATATGCCTATTTAACATGCTTTAAAATTCTGAATTCTAAACCAATACATAAAATTTGTCCATAAAATTGTGCATCTTGTTCATTGTCAATCATGGCAAACCAAATTATATGTTTAAGGCATATAAAAATAGTGCCTTTTAAAATATATGCCCTTGGATACAAACCCCAGTGATTTAATATTTTTAAGCTATAAATACTAGAAACCTCCATGAGTTATCTGGCAATGATATTAATCTTTGTACCTCCAGGATAGCTGACTGCACTGAACAGAATGAAACTCCTACAAAATTTTGTTTCTCGGTGAAAAAGTAGAACTTATCTAAACTATTTTACATCTGGTAGATAAAAATGACTGAAATAATCTTCTTAATTTGGTAACAGATCTTAACCATTTAAAAATACTTTGGTAATATTTAGTTCTAAAACATGATAGGGCTGCAAATAAGTCACTTTCACATCTTCTGTCAATAGAACTTTCAGGAAAACATACCTTAAAAATTAAGGAAATCCCCCAAATTCTAAGATGTCAGAACCAGTTATGTTAGAGGAATTAGTTTTAAAGCCAAGGAGCATGCAAGCATGTGGACAAAAATTGCATGACCTGGAGGACTGGAAATAAAATGTTGCTAAGCCACAGATGCCTAGAGCCTATTTTTCATTTTCAGTAAATTGAAAGTCCCTGTGAAACACAGTTCGGTGCAAGAAAATCACCTTAACACAGGTTAATAGAAATATTCTGTTAAGTGAAAGATGAAATCTTGTCATAGTAATAAATATATGATCATACAATGTAATATGCTCAAGTGGAAAACTCTGAGCCATTTGTTTTAAAATCAAATTTGATGTTTATTTAAAATGATGAAACCAAAAAGAGCTGGGTAAGCCCTTGGGAGAAATAAATGTGGGTCACTAGAGGGCGCACCCTCCCTTTCACTGCTTGTCTGGTCCTCAATTTGGCTTTTGTATTTTCTTATCTACATAAAGATAACATGGTGACAAATGGATTTTTCATGGGAGTTTTCTTACAGAAAAACATAAAATGTCCAAAGATATAGATAAAATTGTGTAAAAAGAACATGTTAGTAAGACACCCTCAGATGCACAGTTAAAATGCCTTCAGCCATCTTAATACGCACACCTAAGTACCCTGAAGTCATAAAACAGAGATTCCCTGGAGAAAACGTCTTCAGTTCGGGGAGACACGCTTAATCCAAGTAATAAGGCAGCATTTTCTGGACTCCGCAACCCAGTAGTTTTTCCCCAGTTCATTAATTATACCTCATTTTTGAACATTTATAAATAGGCAGACACTCATGCTCTATAAATCTGCCTATAATTATATTCCTGTATATCTAGATGTTAATTTTACATTCAATCACATTCAAAGGAAAAAAGGAAAAACAGCATTTTAAGCATCTTGTTCATGTCACATGCTTTCATAAAGAAAAAAATTCATATCCCATAAGTTATTCTCATTTTTATTTTATAGATAGACCATGAACACAGAGATTTAGAAACTGAGAAACCTCCTTTATTTTCAACACACTACGAAGCATGGAGTTAAGATTCAAAACTAGGTCCTTCTAAATCTAGAGATTTCTACTTCTTTTCCTTTGTTCCAAATGTAAAGAAAACCTGTATTTTTATGTGTGAAGGAAAAGTCAACACAAATTTCCTTTTTGTTGCTATATAGTAAAAGCTGGTAGTTACTACCGTGCTATTTTAAAATTTGATTGGAGTCTCTAACATTAGGACAGTAATTCTAAACATTTTCTTTAACCTTAACTATGATCCTTAGCTGCGTAACTGATACCCCCATGGCATTTTTAAATAGCTGCCATTCCTAGTTTATTTTTACTTTGGAAAAATCCCCAAATTTCCAATCTGTTGATGTGTTTTCTGACATTAGAACTGATATTAAGCACAGATGACAAAGGTTGATATTTACAACACATAATGGGGTTAAGACAATGGTTAACTCTTAAAGTCTTGCACTTGGAAAAAGGGTTCAATTATTAGGACCCCCATTTATGCCTTGATGCTAAGCAGACACCTAACTTTGAAAGAACGTTCCTTTTCCTGAAAAAGCTCTCTGTATTTATTTATTTTTTGTTTTTGTTTGTTTGTTTTTATTAACATATAACATATTATTTGTTTCAAGGGTACAGGTCTGTGATTCAACAGTCTTACACAATTCACAGCGCTCACCATAGCACATACCCTCCCCAGTGTCTATCACCCAGCCACCCCATCCCTCCCACCCCCCACCACTCCAGCAACCCTCAGTTTGTTTCCTGAGATTAAGAGTCTCTATGGTTTGTCTTTCTCTCTGGTTTAAGCTCTCTGTGTTTAAAGACAGTTAAAGGCTCCAATGGGACACTAGAGTCTATGAGACTTCAGAATGTAGAACTATCATAATCTAGGATAAGTGCAGAGTTTTCATACACAGACCTCAACAAATTTTTAAACAGTCTCAGTAAAGCTTCTAATTTCAGCTAAATAATTTGACAAAATCACCTTTAACTTCTCATTAAGAGATAGCATGATAGAGCTTGAGAATGCGGCATCTTGGGCTAGATGCCTGGGTTCAAATCCTGACCGAACTGCTCCCTATAAACTTTGCAAGCAGGAGCAAGTCAACTGACCTTTCTGTACCTCGTTTTCCCCATTGGCTAAAAGGAGGCAATAATAATAATAGAAAAATACTTTATGCCATTTAATGTTTACATATGTTAATCCATGCAAAAAATATGTAGAAGAGCACCTGACATGTGGCAGAAGCCATATTTGTGCTAGCCACTATGATCACTGCCTTCCGTGACTTTTTCTTACTGGGTTTAAGCCAGCCCTATGCTACTTTTCACATTATCTTGTTTTGTTAAGAACTGGCAAATTATAAGCTATTACTGTAATCACAAGAATAAAAACTGTATCCATATCTTGGCTGTTGTGAATAACGCCACAATAAGCATAGGGGTGCAGCTATCTTTTCTAATTAATGTTTTTGTCTTCTTTGGGTAAACACCAGGTAGTGGAATTATTGAATCATAGGGTAGTTGTATTTTTAATTTTCTGAGGAACCTCCATACTGTTTTCCACAATGGCTATACCAGTTTACATTCCCACCAACAGTGCATGCGGGTTCCTTTTTTTTACCACATTCTTGTAAACACTTGTTATTTCTTGTCTTTTTTATTTTAGTCATTCCGACAAGTATTAGGTGCTATCTCACTGTGCTTTTGATTTGTATTTCCCTGATGATTAGTACCCACTGACAGACAAATAGATGAGGAAGATGGGGTATATAGACACAATGGAATATTACACAGCTATAAAAAGGATGAGATCATGTCATGTGCGGCCACATGGATGGATTCAGAGGGTATTATGCTAAGTGAAATAAGTCAGATTGAGAAAGCCAAATACCATATGATTTCACTCATATGTGGAAACTAAAAGCAAAACAAATGAATAAACAAACATAAGGAATATAGTCAATGATATTGTAATAGCATAGTCAGTGACAGATGGTAGCTATAACTGTGGTGAGCAGAGCATAACATATAGAGAAGTTGAATCACTATGTTGTACACCTGAAACTAATAGAACATTGTGTGTCAACTATACTCAAATAAAAAAAAATTAAACTGCAAAGTAAACCATAACAAAGGCAATAAAACAAATAAATAAAAATCATCAACAGCCAAATAATCTCATCTATTGCATCCTTTATTGCAGGAAAAGGCAAACTATGGCCCATGAGACAAATTCGGCCCACCATCTCATTTTGTAAATAAAGTTTTATTGGAACATAGCCATACTCATTCATTTACATATTGTTTATGGCTGCTTTCTCACTATAGCAGCAGAGTACTTGCAAAAGAAACTACATGGTGCTCAATGTCTAAAATAGTTTCTGCCTGCTGCTTTATACAGCAAAGCTCTCCCTGCTCTATAGAGTAGAGTTGAGATGGTCTATCTCTCCCAACACCCAGGGAGGGTCAAAATGGTATGGTTCATAGCAGCAATATTGCTTTGCTCTCTCTCAAACACATGCCTTGGCTCGCCGTGACCAGAATTAAAGTCTACATTCCTCAGTCTGGTAAAGAGTACCTTTTTTTATAGTGAACTCAACCTACGTTTTCAACCTCATCCCTTACTTCGCTCTTTCCAATACCTCATACTTCTGCTTTAGGCAAACAGAAACACAACCCTGTGTAAGTGCCAAGTGTATACAGGCTTGTAGGACAGCCTGTATTTGAATTATCCTTTCCCCTCACCTTGAGTCCACATGCCCCTGTCCTTTAAATGTCTACACAGATGCTAATGTCTCTGAGCTTTCCATGTTCAACTCCAAGCAGGAATTAACCTTTCTTCCTTACGACTTTTCCACCATCGTATTGGTACTTCTTCATGACATAGCTTATGCTACAGTGCAATTTTCGTGAAGGAAGGACTAAGTATAGTTCACAGATATAGCAACTGGAGTGCCTGATAAATCATAGCAATTGATTAGACATTGGTTGAAGGAATATGGAAATTAGCAAGAAAACTAACTTTGCTGTCTCTATGTTCTTGAAATATGGTGGACTCATACTGACTACAGGAGTGTTCAAAGTACCCCTCCACACATTGGATGGTGCCTTGGACCCTGTGGGAGGCAATTTAAACTTTAAATACTCTCAGTGTGAAAGCTCACTGAGTTTAAAGGACTTCAACACGCTTTTATGTTGTGGGTCTTTAAAGTTTAAATAACTTCCAGTCAAGGTTCAGAGACGATATAGTGCAATGCAGAAAGCCATTTAAATCTGGCGTGTACTTACTGCCCCACTGCCACTTCCCTAGGATCATGAGTTGTTTCAATCCAATGATTTCTTTTAGTGAGCATCTCTATGAACTTTAGTTAAAACACAAAGCAGAACTCACTGCTCTACACAAAGCTAGGGTCTTAGTTAGCTCAGGCCAACATAACAAAATAATCGACACTGAGTGGCTTAAACAACAGAAATATATTTTCTCAGAGTTCTGGAAGCCAAAAGTTCAAGATCAAAGTGCCAGCATGGTCACTTTCTGGTGAGAGATCTCTTCCTGGTTTGTAGATAGTCATCTTGTCACAGTGTAGCAGGGAAAAACAGAGAAAGCTCTCCAGGGTCACTTCTTAGAAGGGTACTCATCTCATCATGAGGGCCCCACCCTCATCACTTCATCTAAACTTGATTATCTCACCCCATTTCCAAATGCCGTCAAATTGGAGTTAGGGCTTCCATACATGAAATGTTGGGGGGACACAATTCAGTCCATAGGAGCTAGGTGAAATTTTACCTGTATGTGGTAGCATAATATATATTGATTTATAGAGTTACAAGTTTCTGACCAGGGAAGACATAAGAATATTCTCAGAAGATGTCAGAACAAGAATATTTTCCATTGTAACACAAATGTAGTAATGGGAGGATAACTGTTCTAAATTAGTAATTGGGAATTCAGCCTTCTCCTGGGAAAAGGGTGTACATTTTTACCTAAACAATCAACAAGAGAGGCATGCATAATAAAATTTCCACAGTGTGAGGGCACACAGGGAAAATCATATAAATTCCATTTCAGAGATGAAGAAATAGATACTGAGTGAGGTTCAGTGACTTTCTTTAGTCACAAAGCATGTGAGTGGAAGATCCAAGGCCAGAACCAACCTGGGCAGTCAGAGGTTCATATGCTCTCAGATCCACTCACCACATTTCTCTTGTCCTCTCTGTATCTGAGGGACATCTATTTCCCACCGTTGCTTGGTCTCTGGCTTCCGGTTAGGTTTGTCCAGTTGGAGGTACTGGCAGAATATTGAGGTGGGAAGGAAGATGCCAAGAAATTTTTCCTCTGCACTCTACTTTTGGTAGCATTTCTAAAGCAGCTACATCTCCACTGTGGCTTAGCTTCATCTAGATGGCCCCTCCCTCCATGGGTCCAAACTTCTGCCCAGCAGTCCTGACTACTGGAAGGCTCCAGCTTTGAGGCTTTGGGAACATCCCCTCCCTGCATTGTTCCTGGAGCTGTGGGGACATTAGAGTTTCCTACCCTGGCTAGTGTTTGGCGTTGCCTCACTACCCCAGGTGCTTCCCAGTCTTCTACCACCTCCTTGACCAATTCCCTGTGTTAGGTTTCCTCTCTTTGAAACACCGAGAATGGTTTCTGTTTTCCTGATAAGACTCTGACAAAAGACCCATTCAATATCCCATGAATATTTAGTGAATACCTGTGATGTGCTAACTTTTACGTCATACATTGTAGGTCTGAGTTGAAAATAAAGGACTCCTGGGCTCAAGGAGTTTACTGGAGATATAGATGTGAAAAACAAGAATCATTACAGTAATATTCTGCAAGTGTTTTAGCGGAAGTATTGGCAAGGCTGACAAATGCCTGGGAGGCTGGGTTACCAGAGAAACAAGGTAGTTAGCCGGGGGGGGGGGGGGGGGTCAAGGAATGTGAGAGTAGGCAAAGGGAAAGGGATGAAAAGACAATCTTAGGTAGAGAGAACGGTAAGTGCAAAGAAACAGAAGCTTGAAGAAACATGGAGCATTGGGAGATCAGAGAGTGGTAAATTAAAGCTGAGCAGAGGACAGTGTCACTCACAATGCAGTTTGGGGCCAATCTGTGAACTATTTGTTAGTAGTTTGTGACAAGAAAAGTCACCAGAGTATAAATCCACCAAGTCACTAAGCATACTATTTCATCTGATTTCTTTTTAATTGCAAAACTTTCTGGACAAAGGAAGCAGTGCGTTGATTTATATTCTAGCCCAAGCTCCTTATGTCACGGTGCCCTGGTGATGCACAGTTTGCAGACTATTTTGAGGAGCACTGGCATACAAAGGAAATGGGCAGGGCGAAGGGAGTGAAGCTGGAGAGTTAGGTAGCTCAAGATCAGAAAGGAATTTTTGTGCCATGAACTTCAAGAATTATGGGTAGAGGAATGATCTAATTAAAACTGCATTCTCAGATAGCCCTCTGGAGGCTGTGAAGCATATGAATAAGAAGAGTGAAAGTAGAGGCAGAGGAATGAGTTAAGAATTTCAGGCAGAAAATTATCAAAAACTAAAGTAGGATGAAGACCGCCTGGATATAAAGGAAAGAGCAAAGGGAAGAGAATTTAGGCATACTCGAACAGATTTACTGGGGTGGCAGATATCAGGACCACTGCAGATGGCTGCACAGGTTGTTCACTGCACAACTCCAGAAGGTGCTGCTCATAGAAACTATGACGTGAATGGAGCTCTCTGCAGTCCACCTGCAGAACCACATTTGGAAACTTCTGCAAAAAGGCCAGGTGTAAATGCCCAATAAACATTTAGATCACATGCATATGAACATCAGGAGGGTGGTGAAGCTGGAGATATTCACCTGGAAATCATCAGATATTGATGGCCTATAGAGACAAGACTATAGACGATACTGCCTTTTGGAGAAAGAACATGCTGTGAGAATCAAATGATAGCAAAAGGTGAATCTTGTGACTATTAAAGAGATAAGGGGAGGAGACTGAGGAGCCATAGTTAGAAAGCGAGGAGGAGAAAAGAAACAGGAGCGAACAATGTCCCAGAAATGAAGGGAGAGGAAAATTTCAAGAAGGGACTAATCATCATCACTGTCGAGCACAGCACAAAGGTCAAGAAGGACAAGAACTGAAGAGGGAGCTTCGGAGCCAGCAATTACGGAGCCCTCTGGTGACCTTGCTTAGAGCAGCTTCAGGGCTCGATGTAGACGACTACAGCTTTGGAGCTATATTAGAGGTAGTTAGAGGTAGTTCAGATCTTCTGATTAAAAATCATCTTTTCTTGGCACTCAGCTACGCTTCTTCTTTGAGATGAATAAATAATAAATATGACTACCATTTTCGTCACTCTGGGGACAAATGAAACTGCATGTCACAGCTCTGGGACTAGGGCCCTGTCTTTCTCCCTGTTGGCATCCCTCTATGACTTGCATTCTCGAAGAGCATATTTTCTTATAGCTGCTGCAGTGGGACAGCCAGAGCTATGTATACTATCTCATGGGACCAGTTTCCATTATAATGTGTTTCAGTTCATAGCATATATCGGGCATCTACCATATAGAAGAGCCCATACCAGGTAAGGACTAAGATACGGACCCCGGTCCAGGGAAGCTTTAAGTCAAGTGGGTCAAACAGGCCTCTGAATAGATCATTTCAACCTAAAGCAACAGCGGTGTCACCAGATGGAATGGAAGCATCACTTAGCCTAACTGGGAGTTGATGGTTGCTATCACTGAGGTCGGTTTGGGGGAAAAGAAGCAAGAGTCCGGTTGTAGCTGAGATGATGCTCCAGTGCACTGATCCACAAAACGTGGGCCCTGAACCAGAAACATCAGCATAACCTGCGAACCTGTTGGGAATTAAGGCTCCCGAGGCACCACTCCAGACCTACTGAAACCAAGTCCGGTAGGGACAAGTAACCTGTCTTTTCACAAGCCCTCCAGATGATTCTTCTGATACACGCTACCATAGGAGAACCACTGTTTTTGTGCAAGGGTCTCAAACTTTATGGCTTACCAGAATGACCTGGGAGCTTATAAAAGATTCCTAGGCCCACCTGCAGAGTTTTGGATTCAGCAAGGTTGGGGTGGGCCCCCCAAATTTGCATTTCTAATATGTTCCCAAGTGAGGCCACTGTGCCGTGTACAGCGCTAAGAATGTCACTGCTCTAAGCAGTCTCTGGTCACTTAGTAGGCCTCTAGATTTCACATCCCTACATTCTCCAAAACATATTTATTGACTTATTCTTGACTTACATGACAAAATGATTTTAAGAATCTAAAATAGGTGGTTATCTTTTGGAATATCTGAAGATGGTATGTCAGGTTTCTATTCTTCACCAAAAACAGTTTCTAAACTGAAATTTGAGTCTATGACCAAGGTCATTTGACTCTAATACATCAAAAGAAGCAGGCCATTGCAACTGTAACACTGGAATAGAAATGAGGAGACTCAGCACTAGTCCTTGTTTTGCAACTGAAAGCAAGTTATTTAACCTTTCCAGATTTCAATTAACCTGTAACTGTAGACAAGTCTACAGTCTCATCTCCTTAGATAAAAGACGCAAAGTTTCATTTTTCTGGGCCGTGCCAAGGGGCAAAAATGTTATTGCTGAGACCAATACCCTGAGTATTTTAGGATCAACTTATCATATAGAAAATAAAAAAAATTAGCATAGACCTATTAATCATCTAAACAGATCCTTGAAATAAAATATTTTAGTTTATGACTTCCAGATTATAATTTGGGAATCAAAGTGAAAATAGATATCTACCACAAAAATATTTTAGGCACTAGTCTTATAAAACTGCAGTCTTTTTTTCCTAGAGTCTTATCTAACACTTATCTAATTTCCCCCCAACTATGTGGCATTAGTTAATATCAGTCAACAGACATAAAAAGAAAGAAAACACAAAAGTGATTAAACTGAAAACTAAAATAATAACGCAGGTATGCAATTGCCTGGGCAATGTATTCTGACATGTAGTAAGTGTGCAAAAAACAGAGAAAGCAGACTTTACACTCAGTCTGCTTAGCCAAGAGAAGAGAAAGAGACTAAGTAAATTCAGGTATTTCTAAATGTCTCTATACTTCCCTTCAGGTCAAAGATACTCATTCATTAACACTATACTTGGGAAAATTAACTTTACTGAGATGGCATTTACTTAAAAAAAAAGATTCAATTTACCACTGGTTTCACCTGGTTGATACAAAAATGTAAATGAAAGCTGTCGTGAAAGTCTCTTAAAATAACTGCTACATTATTAGGAACTAATCTCCTCAATAAATTCCAATTAACTAGGTAATAGATCTAGTTTTAACATAGTCTGAGTTCCATACTCTAATAATTACCTATATTTAAAATAATATCATTGAACAGCAGGGATAAATTACTTTTAAAAATAATTACCCTGTGACCCAAGATCATCAACACTTTTGTATATCTTAGTGATCTTAGTGTAAGGAGGGCAATTTATGCAGTAAATACAACAAAAGTAGAAACTGTATAATTATTAAGGAATCAACTAAACACATCTTAGATATTTAAAAAACTAGCGTGGTACAAAGCTGAATATTAAATTCCTTAACAATTTTGAGTAAAAAATGGTATCCTAATGGGTAAAGATAGAATTACTAAAGATTATTAAAATGTTCATTTGCTTCTTATTAAGAACAATTCCATGAAGAACTAGGTAAAATTCTGAAGTGCAAATATTAGAATATAAAATTTTAGTTATCTTAATTGATTGAACTGTATTATTCACTCTTTCAATAAATATTCATTGATTATTATATGTGTGGTACTATATACAGAATCTAGGTAAAATATAAAGAAGGATAATCATAGGACTTCTTTGTTGTAATTGATGATGAGAAAAATTTATGTAGGTGACATTAGGGCATATAGTGAAAGACTGTAATATAAAGGTGCCTGGGTAGCTCAGTCAGTTGAGCAGCTAACTCTTGATTTTGGCTCAGGTCATGATCTCAGAGTCCTGGGATGGAGCTCCATGTCAGGCTCCACACTCAATGGAGGGTCAGCTTGGGGATTCTCACTCTCGCTCTCTCTCTCTGCCCCTTCCCCACCTCGTGCACACGCTCTTTCTAAAATAAATAAATCTTTATTTTTATTTTTTTAAAGATTTTATTTATTTGACAGAGAGAGACACAGCGAGAGAGGGAACACAAACAGGGGGAGTGGGAGAGGGAGAAGCAGGCTCCCAGCGGAGCAGGGAGCCCGATGCGGGGCTCGATCCCAGGACCTGAGCCGAAGGCAGAGGCTTAACGACTGAGCCACCCAGGCGGCCCTCTAATATAAATAAATCTTTAAAAAGATAAAGAATGTAATTTAATTTACTGGCTGAGGTGGAAAGACTCTGGGGAAGCTAGAAATAAAATTGCTGGGACAATAATATTGAGTATCATAAGAAGTTATTTGTGCTTTATTTTGGGGGCAACTGGAGTTATGAGGATCTTAAGTCTGGAGGGTCAGCCTAAAAGCCCAATTTTAGGGGTATGTGGGCAGCCCAGTCAGTTACATGTCTGCCTTCAGCTCAGGTCACGATCTCAGGGTCCTGGAATCCAGCCCCATGTGGGGCTCCCTGCTCAGCTGGAAATCTGCTTCTCCCTCTCCATTTGCCCCTCCTTCCTGGCTCATGCTCACGCACCTTCTCTCTCTCTCAAATAAATAAATAAAATCTTTTTTTTTTTTTTTAAATGCCACATTTTAGGGGCTCCTGGGTCAGTTAAGTGGCTGCCTTCAGCTCAGGTCATGATCCCAGGGTCCTGGGATCGAGCCCCATGTTGGGCTCCCTGCTCAGCGGAGAGCCTGCTTCTCCCTCCCTCTGCCTGCCTCTCTGCCTACTTGTGCTCTCTATCTCTCTGTCAAACAAATAAAATCTTTAAAAAATAAAAATAAAATGCCACATTTTAGATATATTAATTTGAGATGGATTAATCAGAAAGGGGCCAAGGCTTAGCTCATGGAGGTATATGGCTTAGGTTATGGAGTTTCAGTTAGAATGATCAGTAGGGAAATGACTGAAATGGTCACATGCCCAATGATATACTGCCATAGTAATACATAAGGGGCAAGGTAAGAGAGCAGAGATGGACAGAAATAGAGAAGTCAGGTGGTAAATTCTGTTTTGAAGAGGAAGTTGAGAAGGCAATTTTTTGTTATATTCTTTCACTTTGAGATGATGTTTTTATCAATGGAATCTTTTTTCACCAATGGCACACGATCACCGTTTCCACCCCCGGCACTGCTGCCACCATCACCACCTGGACTCCCGTCTCCACCACCACCTCGGCCATGTCTATCAACTCCACCACGCCTACCACAAATCCTGCCACGTCCACCGTAACCGAACAACAAGAATAACAGCCATTGCATTTCCTGAATTCCTCTTACCTTACAGGCACTAGAGCAAATGCTTCCTACTTAAGCCTTACAGTTATTATTTTATAAAGTGAGGATAGTGAATTTGAGGTACAGATATTAGGCAGTTTGCCTGGGATCATAAGCCAATAGTTAAAACAGGCAGGTTTCAAACTTGAGCATTTCTGATTCCAAAGTCCA
The DNA here is from genome assembly GCF_003265705.2 of Callorhinus ursinus. Taxonomy (NCBI): domain Eukaryota; kingdom Metazoa; phylum Chordata; class Mammalia; order Carnivora; family Otariidae; genus Callorhinus; species Callorhinus ursinus. Next base: position 16,037,076 of record NW_027397078.1, on the reverse strand, counting down.
TGCTTTCTCCAATATTTGCCACTTTTTTAGATGCACAGACAACAAATTATAATAAGTAAAATACCTGTACAATGTATAACTAGGTGTGGTTAAATGGAGGCAACAGCTGTTTGTATTTGATTAAAAACAAAAACAAAAACAAAACTGAAGCACTGACTAGATGCACAAGTAGAATAACATAGTTTTAAAGAAATAAACATGAAATTTAAGGGAAAGAGTCAGATATGAAGCTATAAGTACGATCTGGGAGTCATTCACTTAGAGCCAGACTTGAATCAATGTAAGGAAGCAATTCAAATAAAGAAATGGAAAGAGGCAAAGAACATGAATGTATGAGATACTACCATGATTAGGCAAAAGGTCCTAGAACTTTTTGTTAGAAAACAAGTCTGTGGTAGGGATGGAACCAGTAGTGTGTCAGAGAAGCTGAAAAAGGAGATCATTTCTAAAAGATTAGCATTTAATGGATAAAATCTAGGAGTTCTCACATGATCAAGAGATGGACACTAGCTACTGTGAAGCTTACAGTCATATTTGTATGATGCCTCTTGAACCATTACAGCATTTTAACCAGATTCCATCCTCTAGACAATTATTACTTACTGAGTTGAATTGTCCTAAATGTTCACTTGTGTGTGTTCTTTGTTCAGTACAAATTTATCGATCTAGGGTCTTATACAAAGCATCCATGTTATTGTACTATCCAAATCTGGACATATTTGAGAGTGAAAGTTGGTGTTATATATAATTATGATGTCACAAAAGGCATAACCTGGGATGGATTCAGGGAAACCAAGATATAAGATCACCTTAGTCATATAACTACTGAAGAAACATTTTAGTACCTCAACTAGGTTCTGTGGTAGGCTACCTCAGTTGAAATCCTGGCTCAGGCACTCTGTGTATAATAGTGATAATAGCCATACTTATCCTGTAGGGTAATTGGGAAGAATAAACACGCTAAGCAAATAAAGCATTTAATCTAGCACTGAGCACATAACAAAACCATGAATAAGTATTAGTTTTTGTTTAAGTAATATATCCTTTATGTTCTCAATTGGTCATCTCATTTCAGGCACTTACAAAAACTGCTGACAACATATGATGCAAACAGAATTTAAGAGACAAAATATTTCACCACTAGCCACACTTTCCGGAAAACAAAAAATAATCAAAACACATTTTTCTTAACCAAATACATTATCTGAACACAAGCCAAGAATATGCTTGGCAGGAGCCAAGAGAGAGACTGACATGAATCAACCTGCTCTGCTAATTTCTGTATTAGGAAAATCTTGAACATAGATTAGGTGGGTAAGACAACGAGGTTTCCATACTGCTCTCCTTGGAAAAGTGTTGGAGAGCTGTTGGGTTGTTGCAAAGGATACATAAATCCATATCTCCACTAAGCATTGTCTGCAGACACATACTTAACATGATATGAAATTAACATCCATGGTATTGGGTTAATAAAGAGATTCATTAAGAGCTTTACGGATTTATTTTTGTCATTATGTTTTCTCTCCATCAATGTTAAAATTTCAACTACTACCATGAGCAGAGTCCTTGAAAGTTGTTGCCCCAAATAGAATGCGAATTCTTAAAGATTCAGAGAACCATTTGACTAGAATCAGGGGCCCTTCTTCTATGAGGGGCCAGGTAGTAAATATTTTAAGGCTTTGTGGGCCATACAGTCTCTGTGACAACTACCCAACCCTGCCTTTGCAATGTGAAAGCAACCACAGATGATATATAAATAAATGACTGTGGCTATGTTTTGATAAAACCTTCTTTATGGACACTGTCATCTGGATTTCATATAATTTTCACGTGTCAGGAAATATTCTTCTTCTTTTGATTATTTCCACCATTTAAATGTGTAAAAATAATTCTCAGCTTGTGAGCCATACAAAAACTGGCAGCAAGGTGGATTTAGTCTGCTGGCTTTAGTTTGTTAACCACTGGACAAGAGGATTCACTCAGCCTCATAGATGCAACCAGGGAGAAAAGCCTAGCAGTTGACTGCATAATTATGAAAGCAGGTTATAAATCATGGATTAAAAGAGAAGTATTGAAAGTCCCAAATAATATACTTGAGTAACTTCTCTAGGTGTGTTTTTTTTTTCCTTTGCCTAGAACATCTGATGTGCTATTTTTAGGTATGCATTCTTCTTCTCATACTTCTATACCCTTGTATACATAAATTCTAATGTCAAGTGTTCCATGCCTTCCTAACATATGCTGCTTAGAAACATAAGGCAGATTTTAATGTTCTTTCTTAATCTTAGAATGATAATTGCCATGAAAAAATTGTACCTTTTTATGACTTTCATATAGTTTTGCATTTATGAAATTTTATTCTCATCATTTTAATATAGCCACTGATGTACATAATACCTAACTTATCTATAATGTCTGGTTGAAAATATCCACAAAAAGATGAGTTAAAAATTCTAACACCTTCAAGATAAGACTTTAAAAATATCAAAGAACAGGAAATCTATTCTGTAATTACTCCTGATTTAGGATGTGCAGACTGAGACATTATGTTCTCAAAAACTAGCAGAATGGATTTCGTCTATTATAGGTGTACTTCTTCTTCACGAAAGTGTACTTTCTATTACTGGGGAAAAAAAGACATTTAATGCAAAGGGAGGCACTGAACAAGTAGGCTCTTTGTAAGAAAAAAAAAAAAAAGAAACTTTCAGGATAAAATGAGTCCATGCAGTTCATCACACGTGGTTTCTTCTTTTAATCCAGAAAACAGTATTTCCAGTGAGCATTCAGTTTTGGTTGGGATGGTGATTCCTTGGGCAAATTTTAAAATTTATTTCACAATTTTCTAACTTAACGGACATGTCAGATACCTGAGGCTTCTGGAAATATGTTTAAGTAAAAACACTGTGATCTAAACAGCTATAAATAAGTTTTCCTGCTTAACAATTACTTTTTGCTTGAGGATAAAGCCATGAATAAGAGCCTCTCACCTTTTCCTAATTTCGGAATCCATAACGATCTGCCTCTTCTTTTGGGGAGGTGGTGGTGGCAGTTCTTCTTGGGCATGCTTTACCAGAATTTGTTCCTTCGTGGTCACCATAGTTACCGTTTCCATTACAGTTGTCTGTGTTAGTGATGGCTGAGTGGTGGTGACAGCCTGTGAAATCTGGGAGAAGTATTGAAACAGAGGTCATACACTGTTTGAAAGACTTCAGTAAAGCCTGCTTGAAGTGGTGAAGGAAAATAATGAGAAACTGTTCCTGCTTGTTGGTAAATTGACCTTCAGATCAAAATAGCACCATATTGAGCCCAAATCAAATTGTTTTATCTGACTTAAGTTATGTTGACTTAAATCACAAAGGAAAGTCATCTCAAAACCGGAAGTAAACTTAGTGTCTCTTCAATTCATTGGTCAAGCTATGGAAAATAGAGGTGGGGGAGGCAAAGGAGCAAAACTTAGGGTGTCACTCTGGCAGTTAATTAAACATGCTGTTTTAAGTGTTTACCACGTTAATGTAAATTTTACTAAGGTATCCCGGCACCAATTTCATTGCCTGGACCGACTACAGATGTTTATTAGTGTGTTGAATGCATCTTTGGTTATCATATATAGTAATTAGTTATAGTCCATAAATGTTTAAATAAAATCATTTGACCTTTACAATAAGTGACTTTTTAATCAAATAAGTACAATGTCCTTTAAAATTACAATAAAAGGTTAACATAAAGTGCCTATTAATCCAGTACATTTAACCTGAATGTTATTCAAAAGCTAAAAAGCACACCACCCTTGTTTAACTAATGAGTATGTTAAAATATTTGAGTCTCCAAAGTTAGCATTAAAGATACTTCCTGGTTTAGAATCACGCTAACTTTGTGTTCACACTTTTAAAAATTATCTTTTAAGCACAGATCATCACTCCTTGGAATAATATGGTGTGTGACCCAAATCCTGAGAAGCCATCACCTCAGTAAATGGTCATTACCAGATTAGCTATATAATGGCGAGATACCCTCCCTTCCTTCCTCAACCACCAACTCTCTGTCTCACAGCCCTCCTGTTATTAGAACTGAATAGTTACCTGTTGAGATGTTAATCATTATTACCCTTCCAGTAATCTAAATCATTTGGAAGACCTATTTACAAAGAGACCAAAACAGGCCTGCATTAGATCCACTTATAGTTACTTGATACGCACAGAGCCAGGGATCTGGTTGAGGTCAAGATTACTTTGACTGATTTTCTTGAACTTGCCAAGAAATAACAGAAAGGGTTTGGGATAACCTCCGTGCCTCACACATGACTGAGTCCTTCAATGGGAGGAAATCAGAGAAGCCTCAGGATCTTATTGCAGCTTCCGAAGAGGCAATTGACAGTGGAGTAATGAAATCTTTTGTCATGATGTCTTGTGTAAAAATTGCTTTTGACAAATACATTTTAGAAGTACTACCCTTACACATGTCAAGGCCTTAGAGGCTTCTATTTTGGTAGCCTAAATAGTTTTTTTTAAAAGGACTTTAAGAGGTACTGAGTTTCTGCCTATGTCAAGACAAGTTTTATCTTCTTTAAGATCTCCATATATTCATGATTTAGAATCCATCATTGAGCCTCAAACAATAATTATATAGCCCATTGACAAGTTATACCAAAATGAAGGTAGAAAGTAACACAGCTGTTAAAAAAAATGCTTAAAATATAACCTCAAACCTACCTGTCTTTAACCCAAAATGATCATTACAAGATGAAATTAAGTTTACCCTTAATTTAAAAAAAATGTCATTTTTAAGGAGGATTCCAAGAGCATTTAATTTTTTCAGAGTAATATTTTTTAACCATGAGCAAGTTTTTTTGCATACAATGATGGCTTGAAGACAATACATTTCAGGGGGAAATTTTCTAATTTTATATGTGGAGGCACCAGAATGCAGAAATTCTGAAAATGCAAACATATTGTTTACAGTTGTATCTAATGTTATGAAACATTTGTGCTACTGGATATTTGGCTGTGAAGTTAATTTCTGTAGTATTTTCTCACTGATACTTCTGAAATTGGGTAGATGGGCCCACCGAGAGTAAGGTATGGAGAAATGGCAACATCATATACTACAAAAAGGCATTTAGAAATATAGACAACCTTCTAAGAAAAAGCAATCATTTTTAATAAAATAATAGTAAGACATAAATCTGTCATTGTTCTACACTACAATCATTACTGTCCTGTAATTGAAAATACTCCTTTGTTTCCTTTGGGATGGAATAATGAAAAAAAAAAAAAAACAACTGTTCATTGACCCTGTAACCATAGGATATAATTTGTTATATATAACAAACTAATAATTACTTTCAAAACCTACTTCATATAATCAGAATAAAAACCAAATGGTCGTGTACTAAATTTCCCCATGGCTTTTAGTTATTGACTGTAAACACTTAATTATGTGTTAGAATCATTAGAAATACAGACAAGAAGGGATTATGGCGGTCATTTAGTATAGCTTTCCACTTACTGTAGGATTTACTACTCCCAGAAGCAGATAACTCCTTCCGGAATATGGCAGCCAATCTTCCCATTAGCAAAGTTTTTACACCTAGTAAAAGCCTCCCTTATTATGGCTTGGTTCATTTAAAGTTTGTTTTGAATCCTGAACCAACACAGAGTAAAGTAAGTATTGTTTCTATCCGACAGTCTTAAAGATCTGAAGATTGATAATCATGACTCTGATAAATCTTATTTCCAAGTTTTAAAATATCAGGTATTTGCTAGAGTTAGATTTAATCTGATTTTGGTGCTCCAAAACCTAGGTTTCCTGACTTTGGACATCACATTTAATTAAAGCAATCTAAACTTGTATGAGTTACTCAGCAGCTGAATCATGTTTTAATTAAATTCTAGCCTGTATTCTATATGTATCACTACAGAATATTCAGAAATGAATAAAACGGAATCTTGATTTTTAGGGAACTTACAGTATAGTAGTGAAGGTGACAAACACACACATAATTGTGAGGCAAGGTGAGTGCTACGTGAAAAATAGGAGTATGCAAAATGATTACCTGCACTGAACATATAGTAATCAAGGCAGTTTCTTTTTAAATATTACAAAAACAAATTTCCCTCAGCCAGGATCCTCACATTTAAATGTATCTAATGCTGCATATAACACTTATCTTTGTTCACAGGATAAGGTATAATGGAAAAATGTTGGAAAAAACTTAATGTCAGCAGGTACTGGCTTAAATAAATTATAGTACATGCATGTGACAGAGTTATTGTACATGTTTCAAATATTTTCAATGCCACTGGAAAATGTTTACATTATAGTACTGAATAAACAACACAAATGGTAGTTATGTTTTGGCAGAGAAAGCACAGATAATTTCTACTATGGACTATATATTTCTGTATTCTTTCTATTTTCCAACTTTCTACAACAAAACGTTTTCTGCAAAAGGTTGCGTTTGCAGGCAGTGAAAACTTTCAGACCTTTTCTATTCAAATTGTTGTTTTTAGGTCAGTCATACCTATGTATCTTTCGAACTAGGGAAGTATGTCATCCAAATACTTTAAAATAACTGAACATTAGGACAGCTGAAAATCTACTAAGAATGACTTAAGGCCACCATTAAGATGTTTAATGGAGCAGGGTCAAAATTAGAATATAACATAGTTTGAGTGATATTCCACAAACTTTGAGGCTACCTAAATAAACCCTCATTCAGTCGCCTTCCCCATTGTTACTTATACAAGTATAATTAACATACAGGGTTATATTAGTTTCAGATGTACAATAGAATGATTGAAGAATTCTATACATCTCTCATTGCTCAGCAATACAAATGTACTCTTAACTCCCTTTACTGATTTCACCCATCCCCCACCTACTTCCATTTTAATTATCAGGATATTGGAAATAACTTTCAAGTGTCCTCATGAAAATAAAATACATTTGTTTTTAAATACTATTCCCTTGATCTGTCAATCATCCAGTAAAAATGGAAAAGAGTTCCTTTAGACTGCTTACAGTGATTAAAATGGACTCTTTGAGTCAGGCTCCACAATTCTCAAACCCCAGGTCCAGAGTTCACATACGGTAGCATTTAGGGTAGGTTCATTTGTCTCTCAGAACTTTGATTTCATTTCTTCATAGGTAAAATGGGAATGATAACGCCCCTCTCACAAAGGTGCTGCAAACAGGGCTGGCTTCATGACTCTGCAGCTTACGTAGCCCCCCAAGTCCCCTCCCTCAAAGAACCCCATGCTTGGTTTCATGCTCTGCTGTCACACTCTTGACATCCTTATTAATATTTGAACCACAAGCCCTGCATTTTCATTTTGTCCTGGGCCCCACCAATTATGTAGCCAAGCCTTAGTTTCAAGAATTAAATTATGTAATGTCTGAACACAACGCTTTCTCAGTATATATTAGTAATAACCACTATCTGCTCCAAATGTTCGTAGAAAATTTAAAATTTTTTCTCTACTGAACCTTCTTACTCATAAGGTTACTTATGTTAGTTTCCAAAAGTTAAATTTTCCCATTGTGGGAAAAACTGGAAGAGCATTTGCCCACTCACTTGATAGTTCTAGGGTATACATCTTCCTGTATAATAAAGTTATATAATTTTGGTAGTTCCGGAGAAATCAAACTACTCTCAAACAATAAAATTCTTTCTTGCCATCTTCTCTTCCATTTGTTTAAAAACTCACATTTCAAAAAGGAAATATATGCACATTCAAGCCCGTTTAAAGAATATAAAAAGGCATACGATGAAAGGAAACATTTCAACCCACTGTCTCCGGTTTCACAGGGGTGACTAGTTGTCTTTATCCCCAGCTGTTACATTTTAAATTAACTTTGTGGGTGCTGGTTCTTTTTCTTTTATTTTGGCTATATTCTTAACTGCATCTTTTATTTTTCCAATTAACTATTTAAATATTCTTGCCTTTAAAAGTTCTTTGGGGTTACAGATTTCCACTTATTGCAATGTGAGATATTCTATTTGAACATTTAAAGAAATTTACTAAAAGAGATTCAAGCTATGAAGAATCAGTTATCTACTTTATCTTATCATTTTCATTATTATGAAAATACTAATTAAGAATACCTACCAATTACAAAGCTCTTTGCCTGTCCCAGGCACTATGCTAAGTGCTTTGCATTCATTATCTTACTTAAAATACTTAGAATAGTACATGCAATCCAGGCTTATTAAGTGGTAGCTGCCATTACCTCATGGACCCAAGAGTAAATACTATTATTACTCCCATTTTATAGATGAGAGGTAAAATTTTGAGGCAGATACAACTTGTAAGTGGCAGAGCAAAAATGTAAGCCCAAGTCTCAATGTTCCTTTATCCCACTCAGTAGGTATGGTCACCTGATGCTATACCTGTTCAGATTTCTGAATGGTTATTTTCCTTTAAGCAGAGGGTGAGTTTATATATACACACATGCATATATGAAGTCAGAAAAAGATTGAAGAAAAAAAAGAAAATGCACATAATGGCATATGACCATCTTTTAATGCCCTTCAGCTCCTGATAAACTAATTAAATTTGGGAAAAATCAATCAAATTAAATACACCTGAATTTTTTAAACAATCTAATCAGGTTGACAACTGTGGATGAGAGTTTTTTGTTGTGTCATTTTTATACACATAACTTTAGAGACATCAATTGACTTTTAATGGGTATGGAAGAATTGTGGCTTTACAGTTTAAAATATACTGCATAATCATAGCAACAGCTTTAGCTGATAATTGGTAGCCAGGCTTAAAACCATCTCCACAGGCACGGTAGCACAAGGCTCAAATATCTGATGGTATAAGGATTTACAACTCTAAGCAACAGAAAGAATTTATACACTGAACTTTATGAGAAACCGGGGGTAAAAGATCAAGTGCTCACAAAGGAAGGTGGATGATTAATCAACAGGCTATAAAATATTCTATCCCCTGACCAAGGGCAGAGGAATTACCATAGCTAAGCGGAGCATACAAGGAGTGCTGAAGTTCATGAGAGTGGCTTGATAACTAAATTTCATTATTAAATTACTGTCTGGTTTTGATACTGATCATAAGGCAATATAACTTTTTTTTTTAAAAGATTTTATTTGTTTATTTGACAGAGAGAGAGAGATAGCGAGAGCAGGAACACAAGCAGGGGGAGTGGAAGAGGGAAAGGCAGGCCTCCCGCCGAGCAGGGAGCCTGATGCAGGGCTCGATCCCAGGACCCTGGGATCATGACCTGAGCCGAAGGCAGAGGCTTAACGACTGAGCCACCCATGCGCCCCAGGCAATATAACTTCTTGAAAAGATAACAACATTGGAATCATGAACACACTTAGGGCCATATTCAAAAGATATCAAAAAAGAAGTAATTCTCCTATTTGAAATAAAATATTATATAACAATTAAGGTTTATTCTATAAAACTATCTGTTCAATTTCATGTATTTTGTCGCTCACTTCATATTATCTTTTGTACAAATTGCCAGAAAGAAGAGAGTCATGTTGGATTTATGATTCATACTAAACACAGATTTTGAGAGACTGTGTGAATTAACTGTATCTGCAAAAACTCAAGAAGCAATGACATTTATTTTCTTCTGATCCACCTGACCTTCCTCTACACACCGTCTGACATAACGTAATGAAACAGAGTCTTTAACTAGGGATGCAGATGATCACGTGTACATTGAGGGGACATGCGTATTTTTCTTTATGTGTTATTTTATTTATTTTCAGTAGAGAACAGATGTATCATATAGATGTTGAGTATTTTATCTTCAGAGTATTTTAAAATACAGGGTATTTGTGATGAGTTAAATGTACACATTTCAGAAGTCAGTCTTATTTTTACAGGAAGAGATTTTAATTTTCATTATCATCTTCCAGCTGACTCTGAGATTGATATAGCAGAGATAGTTGGAATCTCTTCACCAGTGACTTCAGAGTTTTATATAAAATTTCAAGCAAAGAGAAACATATCACAGGCATTGAGAACTGGAAGGACACTATGGAGATCTTCCTAGCCCAGACTTTCCATTTTATAAATAAGGAATGAGAGTGTCCAATAATTAACTCAGCCCTTGTCTCTTAAGTTTTCAGTGCCTACAGCATTTTATGTTGTTGTAGATAATGAATTTATAAAATAAAAACTATTACGTTGATATACAAGGCCCATTCTCAAACATCTACTTTAGTTGGAGGTAGGAAAAGGATACAGTTAATTTACTTGGAAATTTTCTAATAAAACCTCTAACCTAAGCTATTAACTCAAAGATGTTCTAAAATTCAAGATGGTAAGTCCATGAATTTAGATAGTCCTTTTTTTTAATTTAATTTAATTTTATTATGTTATGTTAGTCACCATACAATATATCATTAGTTTTTGATGTAGTGATAGTCCTTGAACAAGACAGAAACCTAAAATAAATCAAGGGATTTTATTTTAATTCTAGGTTTTATAAAACCATTTTTTTTTAATTGGCATCAGGCTGATTAGGCTTGGAGAACTTTCAGTAACCAATGAAAAGGGTTGTCAACAGAAAGGCTTTAGAGTATTTTTAATTAAAATCATTGGCAGGGGTGCCTGGGTGGCTCAGTTAAGTGTCTGACTCTTGGTTTCGGCTCAGGTCATGATCTCCGGGTCCTGGGACTGAGTACCGCATTGGACGCCATGCTCAGCAGGGAGTCTGCTTAAAACATTGCTTGAAAGGCAAATAAAGAAATGTTCATCTTAATACCTTTGCATCTCTGTATTTGCATTTCTGCTATTACTAAAAATCCTGGCTTATTGTCTTCAACCATGTTTTACACTACAACCATGTCTGGCAAGAGTTTAAAAACTCTCAGCAGGACATCAATGATACAGAATAGATAAATACATACATAATGATCACTTTCTCTCTTTCAGCATCTGTGACTAGAGATAGAGAAATATACAACATAAACATGTACTCTCATGTTCAAGGAAAGGAGGATTCTGGGCACATTAATTTTAGCTTTAAGATATCTGGGCTTATATTTCAGAACAATGCAAAATGGTCAAAAGAAACATAGCAAAATATTCAGGAAATGGAAATGACACGTATAAACTTACATGTGCCATAAAATGTCCCTTACTCCTGGCAAAGAAAATAATTTACTAAACAATGACAAAACTACAGAACTTCTGAGCTCATCTAGATAGATTTTTACATTTAAACACCTAATGCCAAGTTTAATATAAAATACTATAATAAATTATAAAGCACCTGAATATTATACCCTTTCCACAGTATATATGATTTCAGTTAAATGGGGGAAAAGATGGTTTTGAATCACTGAAATTATGTGTAAATTTAAAGTATTATCTATAATTAATTTCTGACTATCCTATTTCCTAACTATAATAAAGGTAAAATTACGTTTAGGGTCAGGGTCACAAACATTTAGAAAAAAAAAACTGTGTAAATTTCAAGAAGCATATTTATAAAAGATTTAGAGGACACAGAGGGTCATTTGAGTTTTTAAATAAGTCAGTCCAGAGTATGTTTGATTTGTTTTCTTTTCCCATCTTAAGCATCCACATAGCAAGGGTTATTATTCTTCCTAACTTTTGGAAACAAAGTATTTCTATTTTCTTACGCTGCCTTCTCATCAACTTAAGAATCCTCAGCTTGTGTCCAGGTATTATTCAAGCCAACCTTGACTTTGAAATGCAAGAGAACAGCCTCACAGCTGATTTTTTTCCCATATTTTGATCTCTTGCCATGCTACTGCTTCAAAAGGTCAAAATCCCTCAAAGGTTTGACCTGAATAGCAGTCAAAAATTCAGGCACACAATGTTCCTTATAAGAGCACAATCAGATGCCTTGTCATTTCGGTCATAATTCCTATATCCTACTGGATTTTAACCATTACCAGATTTTGCTCATTCTTTACACCAATCACTTAAAAGAATTTTTAGAAGATTGCAATATTGTATCATTAATGGGACAGATTCTCACATCCTCCCCCGGCCCCCACAAACATACCAGAAAGTGTGCATACAGGACAGCTTTGTTCTTCAAAGTCAGAACCTTGCCCTCAATATTCTTGGGCTTTTTCCCATGTAATTTTGATCGAGTTCAATTTTACATTTAAGAAAGAAAATCTAGGGCTTTTTTTAGTTATGATACTATTGCATGGTTCTCTCCATCTCCTTTTCATTACTCAGTTCTTGCGTAGCTTTGTTTTTATCTTTCTAAGAGTCCCAACCCACCCCAGCAATGATTGGATTGGGCCTATGATAGTTCCTTTTGGGGGAAAAAAATGAGCAAAACCTGAAATATTGAACTGTAGAAAAGCTGAAGCTTAGTATTCTAAAAAGCAACTTGCCTAATATAAGTCTACTTACCTGCTTCTAACCTGGTATAGTAGTGCATAAATGTGTGAAAATAAAAATTTAAAAAATGATACTGAACTACAAAACCCCTCCAGACTCACTAAACAGTATGCTCTGTATATCAAGAGCACCAGAGTTCTTTTTTTCCCCAAAATGCTTTCATGTCTATGACTTTATTTTATCCTCATCACATCCCAAGGGGCAAATACAATGGATACATGTTGTACTGTATGTTGAACATCATTTTATAAAGAACTATATGAACCAGAGCTAGTAGTGTTTTATTACAGGTTTTGAAAAGTTCAAAAATAGGAAGATGAGTAAGTGCCCTGGGTGGTAGTCTTATAATTTTAGACCGTTAAAAATAAGGTTTCTGAGTTGTTTTTTGTTTTTTGTTTTTTGTTTTTTTTACCAACTAGGATAACAAATCACTAACGTTTTGATGATATATACAACACTCCTTAGAAGGTAGGCTCATTCCAAGAAAGTGAGTATATTTAAATACAGCATTGATAGGAAGGTCTCTATTTTCCCCCATTTTAGGCAGCACTGTGGAAAAACCCACAATGTGGGGATGGACACATATGCCACTGTCTTGTTAATTCAGTGTTTTTTAAAAATATGTTCTGTAGACTGTATCAAAGGCTGCAAGCAGATTACTGGTTTACTGAATGAGATTCTCTGAGCATGAGATCCAGAACCAAGCATTTTAATCAGTTTCCCAGGTGATTATTATACAGATACAAGTTTGAAAACCACTGTATATAATGCAAGTGAACAAAAGCATGACCTACTGGTAACAGTTACATGTCCATAAATACACCCTTTTAAAGGGATGCATTTCTAAATAACTTTCTTTGTAAGGCAATGCCAATCCTTCTGAACATGGTAAGTGACCATTTTACTGCAGCAATAATCTATGGAACCAATGGGTACATATTGGAATGATATCACTGATGGTTTGAAAAGTATCAAATTTTCTAATGCTTCACAATTTATTACATAAATGCCAGTGTTAAGGCAAAGTAACCATGGCCAGATCATATACAATAAGATGAATCATGAGGTGGTTTTAAAATCACTATTAGATCAAGCAACTGATAAAAATATATTCAGTGGAAAACAAACAGAATTTTTATTTATGTCCAATGACTGCAAAGGACATAATTACAATTTACATTCCTTCAAATTTAATATTTTAAGTATGAATTTAACTTCAGAAGGGAGGATGAAGTGTGATTGAAAATCATATATGTTGCTTGATCCTGTTTTCTTAAATTATATTTCTGGATGCAATACTTTAAACTTCATTGCATCTTTCAACAAACATTTCCTAAGTGCTACTTATCAGATGTCAAGTGTCAAGAAGACAAATTCCCTGCATTGTCTCATAACAAAGGAGATAACTGCCTAAAGCTACTGAATGTGGTCACTGCTTTAATAGAGATGTACGCACGGTGCATTGAGCGATAATTTGAGACTGATTAGTAAAGGTTAGCTTCTATAATGGAAAATAATATGGCAGAATATGTTAAATACTATTATATATAAAGTTAGTATTTTGAATGATGACCCATGATTCCACCATCTAATATCAGATAATAAAAGTTTCTACTTTAAAACCACCCCATTTTCTTTAAAGTACCAAAACTTTTAAAATGCATAACATAAAACCACATGATGACCCTACAAATGGAACACAGATGCTTTCCTAATCCACAGTCTTTGTGTTTGTGTTATGAATCAATTGTCTGTGGCAGAAAGAACATCCAATGATTAGATCCTTACTTGAAGTAATAGAACGAGGTCTTCCATGAAATCAAAGGACGTGAGCCCTAACCATGCTCCTATCACTAACTTCATTTGGACAATTCATTTTTCCTCCCTATGTTTCATTTTTCTTATAAAATGTAGGGACCAACGAATAGCCCTCCAGTTTCTAGAAATCTAGGATTTGGGCTTAGGTTGTGAGACATAGTCCCCAAGAATTTGGTCCAATTGCTCTAAGTCACTCCCATCAGAATTCCCACTGAACTGGAAGGGGTTGCACTCTAAGACAGTAACTAGTTCAGTCAGTTAGCACTCACGCCTTCACCTCTCCCACATTCTCCAATATCAAGACAACCACGGGACCCATGTTTTTATTCAACTGAATACTTGACAAGGACTAGGCCAGTGATATATTTTGTAGGGTTAATAACACTGCTCTCTTAATGAAAATTTCAAAAATCTAAAGGATGACTTATTACAGGGTAATTAGTATCACTAACCTGTGCTGAACTTTTTTCAAGTTTTTGGACTAAATTATCCCAGCGCTGGGCAAAGTTGTCCAGCCACGCTTCCATCTTTTGGGCTACCAATGTGTTTTTCAGTGTTGAAAGAAGATCTTGGTTGAGTGAGCAGAGTTTGTCCATAGTTTGCTTCTTCTTTTCCAGATCTGTTTTTAAGGACTGTTAAAACAGGAAAGAACATGCAATAAGCCTAGGTTACATTTTCTAAAACACTATAGTTCATATTGCTTTTGCATGTATTTTCTCATTTGTATAGGTAAGACTGTAATCGTGCCTGCAAAGGATCAAGAGCCCATAAGAATATAAGTAGAAAATTGTAATCCAAATAATCTTCCCAAGAAGCTTGAGGAAAAAAATAAAGTCAGATGTAGCATAAACACCTAGTAGAGAAACTTAAGAGGTATTTAAAATATTTAAGGAACTTCCAAGTAAAAAAGTAGTGTTGCTCAAAGGGCAGTTTACTGACTTTTAAAATTTTTTAGCATCTGTTATTCAATTAACATTTGGCTATCTGAGTAATTATCTTCTAAAGCTAATTTTAAAGCCCATTAAGTAATAGAACTAAGTAATTGAGTGTGACACAAATCCTTTGGAATCACTTCGCATGTTTTCTAAATACATATGTGTTTTATGGAGTAATTTTTATAACATTCATTTTTTAAAGTTCCTGTGAGTTATGAGGAGTCACACATGCCCTCTGATTGCTATGGAATGAATAAACAAAGTGGCTTATATGAAATCAGTAGATCAGGACAGCTTATTCTTTCATTTTATCCATTAAGGTTACCCTGCACTTTGGAAAATCCAATTTCCAGCTCCCAAATAATAGTCCCTGACTTAATTTGTAGACACAGAATAAGAAGAAAGGAGAAAATTATTTTACAGTCCCTTTGCAATCCCCTTTCTAGCAATAGCAAGTACAATAAACATAAACCAAAGAGTGAGACCTGTCTTTCCAAAACAACTGTGAATTTAAGAACTGATATTACACATGGCAAAAAAATTATCACAAAACAGATGTACCGATTGTTCACGAACTGAAGTGTCATACACACAAAGAAATCAAAGGATACTTTATGTAGCTCATTTGGGCATGCCAACTGCACTGATAGCTCTGAGCTGCAGAAGGCTCTGGTGTCTCCTTCAATTAGCTCATCCTTTATTCAGAATCTGCTTTCCCTGGTGTACTTTACATTGGATTCTTAGTGCATGCTGTTTTTAAGATATAAAAGCTAGTTGTGAAGTTCTTTCCTATATTTCCTCAACAGTTAAGGTTTTTTTTTTTCACTATTTTTTCTCAGTTTGAAAGAATGCAAAAAATCAAAATATGAGTTGAGATTTCCAAGGAGAATTCATACCAAAATAAACTTTCAATGTGGGAACTTAGTAATACGTTGGTTTTGTATATTGATTTTGTTTGTTTAATTCACAGATTGCCTCTCCATCAAATTTAAATGCACACTTGGACTAGTAGTAAAACAATAGTTCAGCTCCCTGGCTAGAGCTGGGACCTAAATTTAAATTTGTAGATTCCTCCAATCCCTTCATGACATCCCATTTTTCTTTTCTTCTTTTAACTTTTGGCATCCGTTTGTTTCATTGCAAGCCATCTCAAGTGTTTTTTGGAAGTTATGATAGAATGAAAGACATTTTAAATACATTTAAAAATATAAAGATGTATATACAATCCTCTTTGGCTTACTTTCTCAGGGTTTAAGAAGCTACTTTAAATAGCTCTATGTGTAAGGCTCAGAGGTGCACCATTGTTTAAGCTAAATGGGTAACAATTTGGAAACATTTTAGAACAAGGATCTGAGAGTTATGTTTGAAGAAGAGGAAAAAATCTGTGTTGGAAATTTATGGGTAACTTCATGTTACCTAAACAGTTTTTCTTAGATGATCTATAAAACTAATTGGACACCCAAAGAGATTTAGTGGCAAATGAAACTAAGACACCTGTGTTAAAATTAAGCCAAATGAAGAAGCACTTGGTGAGCATCACAAAAATAAAGGAGAAAGTCAAATCACCATTAAGGAATACCACTAGGGAAAATGGACTCAAGGTAAAGTAAGAACATTATTATAATGACATTGTAGAAGTATTGAATCAGTATATTTTTACCTAAATCTATATGACAAGAACACTGTACCAATGCTTCTAGCTAGTAAATTTTAGATCTGCCTTTTCTAAAATGGTGATGGCAGGTGAGTGGTTCAGTTTGTTTCCTCTTGTTCGGGGAATGTTTCCCCTCATTGGCTTGCTCTCTCTCTCTCTCTCTTCATGATCTCCCACTACCCGAAGGACTCTTCTACCACAGCTAATAGAAGGAGAGGACAGGAAATCCATGACAGCATTGAATCATAGTAATGAATTACCTTCTCCCATCTATCCTTGACTATCAATACTTCTATGCTTGGATTTTATGTATGCATAATAAATGACTATGATTTAATTGTTATTTATTATTAGGGTATAAAATAGATGTCTTTCTGCATATAAAAAACTGATCACAGTTCTTGGAGTGCCAGAGAACCAGAGAGCTCTGGAAAACTCAGGAAGCTCTAGAAAACTTACACATGGCAGAGGACAGCCAGGATTTTAAAAGAAGAAATGTATTTTTATTTTTCAAAGAAGCCAAGCACCTGGACCTACCTCCAAGACAGGCAGGAAGATACAGTCAATAAACTAGACCAGGCTAGTAGTAAGGAGAGACAGGAAGCAAAGAAGCCGCTCAAGAAGACAGAACAGACATGATCTATCTGGTCAACGTTAGAAGATGATTTGAAGTGCAAAATGAACGTCTCCTTACAAAAGGCCCAGGAATTCCTTGAGGGAACATCAGAGTCACGTGGAAGCCTTGCTAAAATAAAGATTTCTGGGCCCTACTGCCAGTCTGTATGAATTAGTAGGTCTGGGCTGAGACCTAAGAATTTGCATTTCTAACAAGTTCCCAGGTGTTGTTAGATCCAGGTGTCCCAGGACCTAACAAGATCCCAGTCTGGGGATCACAGTTTGAGAACCATTGATTTTACTTGCACGAATACTTTGAGGCTGGTGACAGGAGGTGAGGCAAAGTAATCAAGTCCCGGTAGAATGGCACTATCAATAGGGACTTGCTGAGCTACCATAAGTACTTCAACCCTGCCATGTGTCCCACAGCCAGTCGAGACTGTCCTCAACTCCCTAGTACCCCTGGATCCCCTGCACACCTTCGGCTCATGGATCATCAGGCTTCCCAGAGCTGCCCTTCCCCGCAAAACACCACCAGTCCTCACAGGAGCTGCACACTTCCTTTCAGATTTGGGCCTTCCCAGGCTAGCCTACATGATTCTACCAGCCTTGGCATTCACCTCATAAGGGTCACTGTTTCTTCTCTCCTTTCCTTTTTATCATTCATAGCAAATAAAAAGTCAGTTTTGACCACACAAAAATAAAAAAAAATAATAGATCTACACGGTTTGGATAAAAGCACAGATCTAGAGGAAATTAAATACTTGACTCCTCAGTTCCCACCTCAAAGGAAAAGGAGGAGATCCCATGGGCTATTGGTGATAATATTTCAAAACAAATTACACTGATTATAAATAAAAGAGAGTTTGAGCACACTGTATCTATACCTAGGTATGTAGTAGGAACTGGTGGCAGATGGTACCTGTTTTGGGTCTCAGATTGTGACATATTTTAATGAACATTAAATTCTTATTCACTGCCTGAGTCAGCAGGGGAATTTTACCTCAAATTCTAGACCAGCTGTCAGGTTTTGTTAATTGGCTTAAACTATCAAACAGTAAGACTCATACAAAACATATTTTCACTTTGTTCACAAGCAAGGTGACATAAATTGAATGTTAATAATATTGGAAAATTATTGAGACTTTGCTAAAAGAGTATTTTCATGGTCCTGAGGCTAGTAAAGGCTTTTATTCACTAAAATGTCAACATAGTAGCACATGATCGCTCCAAATGATAGTTCTCGATTGCAGTTCTTTTGTTGTCAAGGAATCAAATGATATGACGAGTTTTGAAATAGCTTAACAAGGCTGGGCCTGAGTCTGGATGTCTTGGTGCTCAGTTTGACTCTGCGACTAATATTCTATGGTATCTTATGCATGGCACGTGTTTTACCCCGGGCCTCAATTTCTTCTGAAATAAGCTGTCTCATTCCTCCTCTTCCTACCCAATGCTACTTAGTTCACTTCTACTAACTGGTTTCCTTCATACCAAAGAATATTCCACAAATGCGACTATGATTGTTATCAAATTCTCAGTGGCTCCCCATCAACTGCAGAACAAAATTACAACTATATCACGGACGTTCTTGCATTCTTTTGATACAAATAGAGATGACTTTTCTGAAATCTGTCTTTCGTGGTCAAATCACTCCAGAAAGCATATATAAATATTTTTTTTTGAGGAATGAATTATTTTCCATAACAAGCTAGCTTGTAATAAGAAGTGATATATTAGTGAATCTATTTTAAATTAAAAACCTAAGATTAGTAACTATGGAGCAAAAAAATGTACGATACAAATAAGTATTTGGTAAAACAGTACCAATTTAACTGGGGAAGTTTATTTAAGATTAGCTTTAAATAAATGATTTGATTATATTATATAATATCAATATAGATATAGATTCATTTAGGTAAAATTATAAAACATTATTTATAACAGACCTTTGTTTTAAATTAGATTTAACATCAAGTTAGTAGTTAATAGAATTACTCTATCAAAAATCAAGAAGAAATGCTGACTATGGAATATTTTATTTGAAAAACTAAGCTCTTGGGGCGCCTGGGTGGCTCAGTTGACTGTCCGACTCTTGGTTTTGGCTCAGGTCATGACCTCAGGGTCCTGGGATCGCGCCCCACATAGGACTCTGCGCTCAGCTGGGAGTCTGCCTAAGATTCTCTCTCTTCTCTCTCTGCCCCTCCCCCTGTTCATTCTCTCTCTCTCTCTCTCTCTCAAATAAATAAATAAAATCTTAAAAAAAAAGAAAAACTAAGTTCTTAATCTTACACTGCCTTCTCCTTTACAGCAAAATAATAAAGTTCACAGTGGAAGATAAGCTTTAGAAATCTTTTCTAATCCTGTAAGTTTCAATTCAAACTGGAATGTCTTATTGAAGCCCTCCCTGATGTCCTTTTACTGCCAAAGTTCCCTCATTTCTCAAAACACACAGGTACTTACAATTAACGCCCTTTGGGTTGCTTTAATGTTTTTTCTAGTTTTCCAAATGAAGGCATGAGCCCCTTATGTGAGGATAATCATTTCTTATACTTCTCTTATAATTCTCAAAGAATTTAATTTAGACTATTACTTTTTTTAATTTAATTTAATTTTATTATGTTATGTTAGTCACCATACAGTACATCATTAGTTTTTGATGTAGACTATAACTTTAGGACTACATCTTGTTTACAGCCTTCTAGGACATTCTTAGTGTTACTTTTTTGTTTTAACTGAAATCTTCTTCCAGGTTTGCTGTGTTTTATCAAAAGTACAATTTTTGTTTTGAAAAACACAGTTGCAAATCTGTCTATATCTTATGGAATTAATGTTCGTATTCTTCCAAAATTCATGAATCGAGGGCTTAAGCGCCCACTGTGGTATTATTAGGAGAAATGGCTTAGGGGAGGTAATTAGGGTTAGATGAGAAGATGAGAGTAGAGCAGCATGATCGGATTAGTGCCATTAGAAGAAGAGGAAGAGACACCCGATCTTCCTCTATCTCTGCTGTGTGAGGATACAGCTAGAAGGTGCTGTCTCGAAGCCAGGAAAAGGACCCTCACCAAGAACCAAACCAGTTGGCACCTTGATGTCATACTTTCGAGCTTCCAGATGTGTGAGAAATAAATGTCTGTTGTTTAAGCCATCCAGTCTGTGATATTTTGTTATAGAAGTCTGAGATGACTAACACAGGAATCGGTACCAAGCAGTGGGGTCCTGTGGTAACAAACCCCTAAAAATGTATATACAGCTTTGAAACTGAGTAACGGGTAGAGGCTGAGAGAGTCCTGAGGTGCATGGTAGAAAAAGCTGAGACTACCATGAAAGAACTCCTAAAGGCAATTCTGGTGAGGGATCTGGCAGAAAAGAGGAGATCTGCAAAGTGTCCATGTTTTTGGAGTGTACATAAATTAAAATGGGCAAAAATATTGGTATAAATATGGACGGTAGAGGTCATTCTGATGAACTCTCAGACACAAATGAGGAAGCTATCATTGGAAACAGGGGAAAGGAAGATCCTAGTTATAAAGTGGCAGAGAACTTGGCTGAATTGTGTTGACGTTTAGCATTTTGTGGAAGGCGGGACTTGTGAGCGATGGAACTGGATATTTCGCTGCGGCGATATCTAAGCAAAGTGTTGAAGGAGTGGCACGATTTCTCTTGCTTACAGTAAAATGCAAGAAGAGAAATGAATTGAAGAATAATCATTTGGCATAAAGGCACTAGAATTTAAAAATGTGGAAAATTCTCAGCCTATCCATATTGCAAAAAAAAAAAAATGAGAAAACACATTCGGAAGAGAACACTTAAGTGTATGGTTGACTGACCATTTGATAAGATTAGTGTGGGTGGGAACCAGAGACCCAGTCAGCCATCTCAACAGAAGGCAGGACGAGAGATGGAATTATACCAACAGAAACACTGCCAGCTGGGACTAAAGGAAACAGAGAAAACCAGACAGAATGAAGGCGGGCTGCCCAAGAGGTGCAACTGCTCAAGAAAAGGGAAGAATGATGTAGGTGATTCAGAGATCCTAAGAGCTACCACTCCCACCACAGGCCCAGATGGTGGGGTTAGCTCTTCCTGGGTTTCAAAGGGTAGGGCTACATCTCCAGTTCATGGGGCAGGATGTCCCCACCCAGTAGTACCTCAGGAGTGGGGCCACTGCCGAGAGTCCTGTGGGTAGGGCTGCTGCAGAAGGCCACATGGGTGGTGCCCCATGGAACTGAAGAGGTGGGGCCACCTCTTGGAGCTCTGGAGGTGATCCTGTTACTCCAGTGGTCCTGGAGGGCAGTATATCAGTCCAAAGAGGATTATTCTTGAGGCTTAAGATCTAATGGAATTTTCTTTGCTGTGTTTTAGACCTTTATGGGACCTGTCACCCCTTCCTTCTTTCCTATTTCTCCTATTTAAGACTTCCAGGGCTCACGGGATAGAATGAATGTATTTTGCTTGTGAGAAAGACATGAACTGGGGTGGGGGGGTGGTCCATGGGTTTAATGTTATAGACTGGATACTTGTGTCCCCACAAAATTCATATGTTGAATCCTACCTCCATATACACACACAAAATGTGACGGTATTATGAGGTGGGGCCTTTGGGAGGTTATTAGGTTTAGATGAGATTATGAGAGTGGAGACTCCATATTGGAGTTCATGCCCTTATAAGAGGAGGAAATGTGTGAGGGTTGCTCAAAAGGTACAGACTTTCAGTGATAAAGTAAATAAGTACAGGGAATGTACTGCAGTTAATAATAACATACTGGGGGCACCTGGGTGGCTCACATGGTTAAGCGTCTGCCCTCAGCTCAGATCCCGGGGTCCTAGGATCAAGTCCCGCATGGGGCTCCCAGCTCCTTGGGGAGCCTGCTTCTCCCTCTGCCTCTCTCTCTTTCTGTCTCTGTCTCTCAGGACTAAATAAATAAAATCTTTTTTTTTTAAAGATTTTATTTATTTATTTGAGAGAGAGAGAGAATGAGAGATAGAAAGCATGAGAGGGAAGAGGGTCAGAGGGAGAAGCAGACTCCCCGCCGAGCAGGGAGCCCGATGCGGGACTCGATCCCGGGACTCCAGGATCATGACCCGAGCCGAAGGCAGTCGCTTAACCAACTGAGCCACCCAGGCGCCCAATAAATAAAATCTTTAAAAAAAAATAATAACATGGGTATTTGAAAGTTGTTAAGAGAATAGATCTTAAAAGTTCTCATCACGAGAAAAAAGAAGCATTGTAAGTATGTGAGGTGATGGATGGTAACTAATTGTGGCAATCATTTTGTAATATATACAAACACTGAATCATTATGCTGTATTCCTGAAACTAATATAAAATGTGACATGCCAATTATATCTCAATTTTTAAAATTAATTTTTTTAAAAATGGGAAAAAGACACAAAGTTTCCTCTCTTTCTACCATGGGAGCACAAAGTAAAAAGGTACAGTCTGCAAATCAGGAAAGGAGTCCTCACCAAAAACTAAATCTGCTGGCATGGCTGCCATTCCCAGCCTCCACAAGTGTGAGAAATAAATGTCTGTTGTTTAAGTCACCCAGTCTGTGGTATTTTGTTACAGCAGCCCAAGCTGTCTAAGATAATAGAGTTGTCCCTATTTTAATTAAGAAAGTTTACAATATGCTTTAATTGCATAGACTATGATTTAAGCACAAATAATGAACATTTGGTTTAAGATTGGGAAGAATAAAAAGACCAAATAATGGGGTTAATGTAAACTACTGGGTTTGGGAAAAAAAAAAAAAAAACTTTTGAAAGCTAAAAAATACATACAGCCAGTTTCTGAAGACTTGATAACACTTCACTTTGATCCTTAAAACCAGTTGTGTGAATCTTGTTCACTGCATCTTCTTTTTCTGAAAGCCATGCACTAAAAAGGCACTGAAAGAAATCAAACAATTCCGAAAAAGAAAATAAATAATTACTGAAGTAGATCATTGTATGTTTTCCTTTACCCACTTACCATCTCACCATGTCTTTCACCAATGCAATTTCCCCACGTGACTTACCTGTTCATCAGTAAAACGCTGCCATTTTAGGAGGACGTCTTGCAAAAGAACCCAGCGATCTTCGGTCCACCTACAGATGTTCGCCCATCGATCTCCCAGTACCTGTGGAACAGAAAACCCATCACCACATCAGTAAACAAATAATTGTTAACGAATTTCATTTAAAATTGCATGAATGATTTGTGAAAGCATCTAATTTCGAGTCTCCTAGGTATACGAGGAGTTATAAAGGACACCCTTCCTGCTTTTGCTTATAATTACATAAGCACTACGCCTTTCAATTTGTCTTTAGATTACTTCACTCACTCTTGCAACTGACACCGAAAAGTAAAGATACTAATAAGAAGTCTGAGACAGTTACCATACCACCATTTGAGATGTCTCCACGGCAAATGTAAGAGAGGGAAGACAGAGTTACAGAATTAAAGAGGATTTTGCAAAATGGGTATCTTTCTTAGATTTGAAAATATTTCCTGTAGAATAAAAGTCTGTCTACTAAATAGAATACCTAAAGACTCTTCTTTGAAGCAATCCCATGCAATAAGAATTGCTTAATGCCCTGACTGTAGAAGAAAATTGTTAGTGATTTAAATTACATCCACATGTAGACTTTAAAAATTATCTGGATTATTCTTACAAAGTATTTAAATTCACTCTCTCTAACTATTCTAGTGAAAAAAATCGTAATATTCCCTGAGTAGTAATTGCCCTATCTCTAGCATGTTACTAATACTAAGGTGCACACACTATTATTTTTTAATGTGTAACATAAACCAATTATCAACAGTATGTATGTATATATGTATGTATGTAAGTATGTATTTACAGGATGCTGGAGAAAAACATCTTTATTCAAGATACTACCAAAATTCTGGCAAACATTTCCCAAAAACAGATTTGCAAACATAGTGCTTTCCTTTTCAACTGGCAGCACTTTGAAAAGACAATATGATAAGACAACACAACTTGAATCAACATTAGTTCAAAATCCTTATATTTTTGAATTTTTGACCACATAACTTATGTTTCCATGTGATAAAACAAATGATAGCTTAAATCAATATCAACAGATAAACTCCATGAGATGAAAGTTTGTGCTGTTAGATGACTGATAATATGTTACGGTTAGATGTATCTGCTCTTTTCTTATATTCCTGGCTCCCAGGATGAAAAAGAAATCTTTAAATATCATTTCATGTATGTAAGTTTCTTTGCATATCTCTCTTCAAAAAATACTTTATAGGAGTATATAAGTAGGTTACCTAGATGTTTAATTTTATAATTTTGCACCAAAACTACAGACCTGTTACATTTTCTTTTTTTTTTTTTTAAGATTTTATTTATTTATTTGACAGAGAGAGACACAGCGAGAGAGGGAACTCAAGCAGGGGGAGTGGGAGAGGGAGAAGCAGACTCCCAGCTGGGCAGGGAGCCCAATGCAGCGGGGCTCGATCCCAGGACCCTGGGATCATGACCTGAGCTGAAGGCAGACGATTAACCGACTGAGCCACCCAGGCACCCCTCTGTTACATTTTCATAACACAGTGATTTTGTCCAACATTAATAAAGCTGAAAAACTATTGAAATGGACATGCTCTTGTCTCTCGCAATACAAATAGCACTTTGCCAGAAAAAGAAAGCCCTTCAGTAGTAAACACTCATCAGTTGTTTAACCTGAGTGTTTGGACTATTGAGAATGGTAGCCTTTTTTCCTTCATGTATGCTCACATCCACACCACTCTGCACCATCACACACTCTGCACACATCCAGATTGAGCACATGGATTCATACGCAAGGAGACCATAGTCCCACATCAGGCTCCTTGCTCAGCGGTGTGTCTGCTTCTCCCTCTGCCCCTCCCCGTGCTCATGCTCTCTCTCTCTCCCTCCCTCCCAAATAAATAAAATCTTAAAAAATTATTTCTAATGGACAAACACAAATTTTTAAGGAAAAAAATTTGATTTGAAGTACAGACACTGGATCCCCAATATTAAACAAACTTATTTCTATTGACAAACCTAAGTCTTAGGGTGCAGTGGGAGGACCAGAAAATGCACCTTCAAAATTGCAGGGAAGCAAAGTACAACAGGGAAAATAATAAATAACTCAAGTTTACTAACACTGAAACTTTCAACAAGCAAAGTTTCATTTTTTAAAAAAATCTCATAGCAACTCATTTGGAATTTTAAATAAATAAGCTTAGATTTATTCACAGCTTCTGGTCCAAGCAGAGGTCCCGTGCCATGAGTCTGCCTGCTCTCGGTCAAATTCACCGCTTAGTCTTCTGATGGGAGTCAGCTTGTTAGGAAGTTACTTGCATGTATTTTTCTTCATGAGAATTGGGACTGGACTGCTTGATCTTCTGATATTCTCATAAGACTTCTTCATCAACATTCTGATACTCTTTTGAGCCTGAAGAAAGCTGCCTTTGTTGTGTATCCAGTTTAATAAATCTTCCAGCTACAGTCTCCATCCTGGCATGCAAGGCCCTGTACTCATCATACTCAGCACTGAAGCCATCCTTGTCTCACAGGAGACAATAGCAATACATTTTGTCAAATAATCTGGGAGTTCAATTGTTGAAGAAGGCTCAGTGGAGGCAGCACAACCCTCTTTAACTCCTTCAATGGAATCAGGACTGGAGTTATTCAGCTTCGCAATTTCCTCTTCTCTTTTAAGGTCCTCTTCCTTTTGTTCAGTTGTCTCAAGGTCGTGCGTTTTAATTTGGCCCCTTTCCTTCTGTTTTTAGACTTTTTTGGACTTTTTCTGAGACACTGAATGGTCTTCCTCCACAGGCTTTGGACACTTCAGTAGAAGTGAACCAGAGTTAAGGTTTCCAGAGAAGTCCTGGAGGTATATTTGTCTTGCTTGTCCTGACAGATACTTGTGTTTTGACTAAAACTGTCAACAGGTAGGTCTTGAGTGCCCCGGCCTGCTGGAGTGCTAGGGGAAGTGGAGCTAGAATTTACGATCTGAGGAGGATTGGAGCTGGGCTGGTGGGTTGAAGGCGGCAGAGGGGTAGGGCTGGCAGCGGCTGCAGGGGACAGCAGGAGGCCTGGAGCAGATTGTTCACTGGTGGGATTCAAGTGATCATTTAATGTTGGAGGCACTCGACCTGTTAGGTGAGATATTCAAGTTTATTTATTCATTAAAGGATCAATGAAATCTGAATCTCAAAGCCGATTCTGAGGAGAAGATGCAGCATCTCTTCTAGAACATGCAGGAGATTCTGAATGGCCGGTGCTTGCAGCATTCTGAGATAGAATGAGTGTGCTCGAGAGCTCTGCCTAACGACCTCTGTCTGTTTCTGTCTACTTCACGATATCCGGGCCAGTCTCTTCGAAGCGCTTTTAGAACATAATCCTTTAAGGTATATGAGAGGTCTGTAGGATTCAGATTGGCTACCTGTTGCAGAATTGCTCCGAGAGAGCTCCCTTTTTTTTTTTTTTTTTTTTTTTGACTAACACCGTGTTTCTGCAGCGGAGCCGGCAGCGTGGGTTTCCTGTAGGCCTTCGGGGCCAGTAAGTGAATCACCCTGTCCCTATCTCGCCGCTGAAAAACACTGGGGCTGCCATGTGTCTTTTGAATCATATGTGCAAGGTTTGTGGGGGTTGACCCCTTCCTCTCAGGCACTACATCTGAAACAGCTTGAGGTGCTTTACAAATCTGCACTCTTGTCCCTACATAGGGCCCCCCAGTTTGATCACTTCTGTGCTTCGGTCATGGGATTCCTCTGCCTGGCTCATTCTTCCTCGTGTCATCTCATACGAGTCGTTTGGGGCCCCTGCTGTACCTTGATTGTGTATAAATCCTGGGCAATTGAGCTGGGAGGCTCCAGAGCTAGAGAACGTTGGCTGCATGCAGTCAAAGCTGCCCCGAGGGTGGTCTTCACCCACATTTGACCAATAGAATTGTTAAAGGCATACACTTCATTGAGGGGATCATTTTTAGGAATTTTGACAAGCCCTTGGAGCCCTTGGAACGGAATTAAAGGTCAAAAAGGAATTAAGTTCTTGTGGCTCTGGTAGGTCTCGAATGCCCAGATGGCCATCTCAGTGAGCTTCACAGGTAGTTGGGTGATGTTTTGCCCAAGCTGCCTCCACAACAGCCTCTAGCGCTGCCCCCCCACTCCCCTGGGCTCTAGCCTTCACGGCGGCCCTGGCTGCTCCAGCTTCTGCAGCCACGGTCATCCCGCTGCTCAGGCACTGTCATATACCCGACTACCAATGGTTTTTAGATGGGGAAAAAAATAAATAAAATAA
The DNA here is from genome assembly GCF_003265705.2 of Callorhinus ursinus. NCBI lineage: Eukaryota > Metazoa > Chordata > Mammalia > Carnivora > Otariidae > Callorhinus > Callorhinus ursinus. The sequence goes on along the minus strand of NW_027397078.1, from coordinate 16,009,406 downwards.
AATAAATATATATAATGTGATGATTGCCATGTAAAGGGAATGCTTTAGGACAAAAAATATGTATCATTTATTTTAATTCCATTATGATGCCCTTCACGGTCTTAAACTTCAACTTCTTGACTTTAATATAAATAAGAGAATTATTTTCCCATAGCCACTAGATCTTTACAATGGGAAGTATCTCAAAATAGAGATATGTTTTATTTTGTATAGAATTAGGGCTACAAAAAATGTAACTCATATTTTTTACAAATATATTTGGTATCTAAAATAATAAGCCTTGTCATAATTTCTAGCATACTTGATGCTACATGTTTGGATTGATCCACCTAGAACATATTAAAATATGACTCAAAAAATACAAATGTAATTAGCATCATGAAAAAATCCACCTATTTCTAAGAGGCTTGAAGACCCACCCAATTTCTTTTTCTTTTTTTTTTTTTTTAGTTTTTAATTTTTTTATTGTTATGTTAATCACCATATATTACATCATTAGTTTTTGATGCAGTGTTCCATGATTCATTGTTTGTTCATAACACCCAGTGCACCATGCAAAACGTGCCCTCCTCAATACCCATCACCAGGCTAACCCATCCCCCCACCCCCCTACCCTCTAGAACCCTCAGTTTTTCAGAGTCCATCATCTCTCATGGTTCGTCTCCCCCTCTGACATACTCCCCTTTTCTTCCTCTCCTGTTATCTTCTTCTTTTCCTTTTTTCTTAAAATATGTTGCGTTATTTGTTTCAGAAGTACAGATCTGTGATTCAACAGTCTTGCACAATTCACAGCGCTCACCGTAGCACATACCCTCCCCAATGTCTATCACCCAGCCATCCCATCCCTCCCACCCCCAACCACTCCAGTAACACTCAGTTTGTTTCCTGAGATTAAGAATTCCTCATATCAGTGAGGTCATGTGATACATGTCTTTCTCTGATTGACTTATTTCACTCAGCATAACACCCTCCAGTTCCATCCACGTCGTTGCAAATGGCAAGATCTCATTCCTTTTGATGGCTGCATAATATTCCATTGTGTATATATACCACATCTTCTTTATCCATTCATCTGTCGATGGGCATCTTGGCTCTTTCCACAGTTTGGCTATTGTGGACATTGCTGCTATAAACATTGGGGTACATGTACCCCTTCGGGTCCCTACATTTGTATCTTTGTGGTAAATACCCAGTAGTGCAATTGCTGGATCGAACGGTAGCTCTAATTTCAACTGTTTGAGAAACCTCCATACTGTTTTCCAGAGTGGTTGCACCAGCTTGCATTCCCACCAACAGTGTAGGAGGGTTCCCCTTTCTCCACATCCCCGCCAACATCTGTCGTTCCCTGACTTGTTAATTTTAGCCATTCTGACGGGTGTGAGAAGACCCACCCAATTTCTTAAAAACTGTCAATCCTACCATCTTTTCAAAAAGGGAGTACCATGCATGAGTCAGGAGTAGGCAATAAACATTTTACTAACAACATTATGAAAATGATCATGTACTCCTATGCATCTTAGTCACAAGTGAGTTTTCAGTTTTTCTTCAGAAATGTCAATAAAAATGTTATTGTTTTCAACATAATGTAACGATTTTCATACTTTTTATAGTTTCACTCTCTACTCCTTTCGAATGATGTTAGTTTGAGGCAGAAGCCATGGCACTGAAATAATAATGCAAGATAACCAAAGGAAACGTGCTAACATAAACCAATGAATTCAACAATATTAGCCATTTAATTATTACAACGAAGTATTGGGGATTTTTTTTCTGAAACATATTAGAAGCTCTTTAAGTGAACTTCCTAGTGACCATGTCAGTACACATCAGGTAAAATGGTATGTAACGTATTTGTGAATGGATTAGTTGTGAAAAAAATTAGCTTCAGAGAAAATCTTACCTTAGAGCCATAAAGTATACTATCTGCCTAATTTGAGGATAAAGATATAAAAGGCCAAATTGTGGGATGTTTACTGCATCCCTTTGACCCCAGTGGAAATGGGAGTCAAGCACGGGAGAGACACACTCAAACTGAAGCACCATCTTCATAAATGAAAGGAAATGTACTGAAACTTCTAAATAAATATAGCATCGTCTCCCTACTGAAGTAACATCTTAGGTTTATAATCTCATAGATTGATGATTACAATTTATTAATTTTAGTAGGACATCCTATTAAACAAATCCAAATAAAGACCTCCATATACTAGATTCCTTAAAGTTGTTAATTTTATAGAAATTCCAAAATATACTAATGTGATACACTTTGCACTGTAGTTTTTTTTTTTTACTATATGAATGAGTCACAAAAAACTAATAATACGTTTTTAGATACATAGTCAACCTATTAAGAAAACTATTTTAAGAAGGGCCTTTGGTATTCTAACAATAATAGATAATTTTGATAATCCATTAAAGGCTTATAACTCAGCCAATCCAATATTTAATCTAATATGCAGTTAATGAAAGTCTTTAATGCATTCATTCATCCATCATGAATCTGTCTAAACAACAATTACTTATTGAACATACACTGTGTGTCAAAACTGAACAGAAAAAAAGAAGTTTTGGTCTGGTTATGCTGCTATAAACACTGGGGTGTATACGCCACTTCGAATCAGTATTTTTGTGTGTCTTGGGTAAATACCTAGTAGTGCAATTGCTGGGTCATAGGGCAGTTCTATTTTTAACTTTTGAGGAATCTCCATACTGTTTTTCAGAGTGGCTGCACCAGCTTGCATTCCCACCAACACTGTAACCTTTCTCCACATCCTCGTCAAAATCTGTTGTCTCTTACATTGTTAATTTTAGCTGTTCTGACAGGTGTGAGGTAGCATCTCAATGTGGTTTTGATTTGTATTTCCCTGATGCCAAGTGATGTTGAGCATTTTTTCGTGTCTGTTGGTCATTTGTATGTCTTCTTTGGAGAAATGTCTGTTCATGCCTGCTGCCCATTTCTTGATTGGATTATTTGTTCTTTGGGTGTTGAGTTTGATAAGTTCTTTATAGATTGTGGATACTAACCCTGTATCAGATGTGTCATTTGCAAACATCTCCCATTCCACAGGTTAACTTTTAGTTTTATTGATTGTTTCCTTTGCTGTGCAGAAGCTTTTTATCTTGACGAAGTCCCAATAGTTCATTTGGCTTTTGTTTCCCTGGCTTCCAGAAATGTGTGTAGAAGCTGCTATGGCTGAGGTCAAAGAGGTTGCTACCTATGTTCTCCTCTAGGATTTTGATGGTTTCCTGTTTCACATTTAGGTCTCAGCCATCAAGAAGAATGAAATCTTGCCATTTGCAATGATGTGTATGGAGCTAGAGTGTGTTATGCTAAGCAAAATAAGTCCATCAAAGAAAGACAAATACCATATGATTTCACTCATATGTGAGATTTAAGAAACAAAACAGATGAACGTATGGGGAAGGGGAAAAAAGAGAGGGAAGCAAACCATAAGAGTTTCTTAACTATAAAGAATAAACTGAGGGTTGAGGCAGGAAGGTGGGTGGGGCGTGGGCTAACTGGATGATGGGTATTAAGGGGGGCACTTGTGATTACCACTGGGTGTTAGAGGTAAGTGATGAATCACTAAATTCTACCAATTTTACCATACATGTTAACTAACTAGCATTTAAATGAAAACTTGAAATAAAAAGAAGTTATGGGCTGAACAATGTCTCCTTTTTTTTTGAATCTATACTTTTATTTAGAAACATTTATATATTAATGAGAGATGTTAGTTGAAGGACGCATTATGGCGTTATATACACTGTAGTTTCAGTGAGTTAAGAATGCAACTATTCCCTTATGATTGTACACACACATTTACAAAGACTTGTATCTTAATGAAAGAAGATGTTAGTTGAAGGACACATAATATGCGTTGTAGTTTCAATGAGTTCAGCACAGAACTATTCCAATATGTATCTACAGTTATGTTTTGAAACATTTATATCTTTTTCTAAGTTTTTATTTAAATTCTAGTTAGTTAACATACAGTATGATATTAGTTTCTGGTGTACATATAGTGATTCAACACTTCCATACATCACCCTGTGCTCACAACAACAACAAGAGCACTTCTTAATCCCCATCACATATTACACCCATTCCCCCACTCCCCTCCCCTCTGGTAACCATTGGTTTGTCCTCTACAGTTAAGAGTCTGTTTCTTACTTTGCCTCTCTCAATTTTTCCCATATGATCATTTGCTTTGTTTTTTAAATTCCACATATGAGTGAAATCATATGGTATTTGTCTTTTTCTGATGGACTTATTTCACTTAACATAATATTCACTAGCTCCATCCATGTCATTGCAAATGGCAAGATTTTATTCTTTTGCTTGTTAAGTAATATTCCAGTGTGTGTGTGTGTGTGTGTGTGTGTGTGTGTGTGTGTGTGTGTGTGTGTGTTTATACCCCACAGCTTCTTTATCTATTCTTCAGTCGATGGACATTTGAACTGTGTCTCCTTAAAATTCATATGTTGAAGAGGCACCTGGGTGGCTCAGTCGGTTAAGTGTCTGCCTTCAGCTTGGGTCATGATCCCAGGGTCCTGGGATCGAGTCCCGCATCAGGCTCCTTGCTCGATGGGGAGTCTGCTTTTCCCTCTGCCTGCTGCTCCCCCTGCTTATGTTCTCTCTCTCCTAGATAGATGGATAGATAGATAGAAAGATAGATAGATAGATGATAGATGATAGATAAAATCTTTAAAAAAATTTCATATGCTGAAGCCCTGTCCCCCTCTACTACAGAATGTGACTGTATTAGGTGACAGGGCCTTTATTGATATGACCTTTACATAGAGATTTTAAGTTTAAATGAGGCTGATCTAATCTAATCTGACAGGTATTCTTAAAAGAAGAGGTAATCTGGACCCACAGAAAGACATCAGGTATGTGTGAGCACATAGGAGAGATCATGTGAGGACACAGTGAGAAGACAGGCATCTGCAAACCCAGGAGAAAGGCCCCAGAAGGAACCAAACCTGCCAATACCTTGATCTTGGACTTCAAGCCTCCAGAACTGTGAGGAAAACAATTTCTGTTATCTAGGTTACCCAGTCTTTGGTATTTTGTTATGGCAGCCCTAACAAACTAACACAAAAGACATATTTAAGAGGGACTGATTCCATGGCATTACAAAATATCTCACAAAACTAAAGTTGTTGAAAGTAAAGATGTATTTATTACAGTGGGAAAATTTTAGAAAATGCATTGCAATTACTAGGGTAAAATTATTTAAATTTAAATAGAAGAGATTTTTAATAATTTACTGTGATTCAACTTCCCAAATATATAAATGCTATCACTCTGTAATTTTGTGTTTTATGTGGGGAAGACACAAATATCTTGAGCTAAACAACTTAGATTCAAGTGTTAGGTCAGTCAGTTGCTTGGATTACCAACATGTGTATGTCTTCTCAAATTACAAAAATAAAAATATTTATTTAAAGATTTATTTATTTATTTTAGAGAGAGAGAGAAGAAAGAGAGAGTGAGTGGGGGCAGGGGTGGGGAAGAGCAGAGCATGAGGGACAAGCAGACACCTGCCTGAGCGCAGAGCCTGACACACAAGGCTCAATCTCATGACCCAGAGATCATGACCTGAGCCAAAATCAAGAGTTGGACACTCAACCAATTGAGCCACCCAAGTGCCCCAAGGGAAAAAAAAAAATTAAACACAACATTCTCTTGTAATGATTCTGGCAATTCTTTGAGGGTTTTTTGTTTTGTTTTGTTTTGTTTTTATCCCACCTCCCAAACAAAATCAAGTGACTTTCTGGAAATTCATGGCTGAATCATTTCCTTTCTCTCAAAGACAATAATCATACCAACCCCTGAAAGAACTGCTACAAATATTAATCAAGATTATATATTGGAAAGCAGTTTTAATTTGAAGTGAGTTATGTAAGTGTTAATAGTTATTTACATTTTGTTTGATCATTGTGTTTATTTCAAATCTTCCAAGAACCAGCAAGGGTCATCTATTTGACTCTACTCACTCTAGAAAGGTACTTACTAATCTTCACAAGTAGTTGTTATATACTTCAAATATATTCTTCTTTAAAGATTTCCAACACAAGACAGCATATCTACCCTTTATTAACACATTCCACTGCTTAAACCTATCTTACTCTCAGAAAACACTCAATGAACTGAATCTAAGTCACTTCTGTTATAATGTGGGCAGGATGCTTTTTACTCACCTCAGTAAAATTAGATAAGTGAATTAGAATTTGCTTGCTCATATGCTGTACATGTCTGCCCACAGGTAGATTTTTGTAATGCCATATGCACAAATATAAATAGATGTACACAGTGCTTGAATTTATGGATTTATCTGGTTGTTCCTTAGATATATTGGCCCTAATTTGAATTACAAAGAATAGAACTAAGCAATTGGAAGATTATCATCAGTCAGCTCTGTGATCACTCAAAAATGCTGGTTCCTGTCATTGCCCAAAGGGATGTAACAAGTCTAAGAGATTGGGTCGAATGGGATTGACAGAAAGCTAAGTAATTTTTTTAAAGAATCACTGCATTAGGAGTAGAAACCTCTAAAGAAAAAAGTATTTCTCTGAGTTTCCATTTAATATATGAATCCTTTGAGCTTTCAGAAGTAATGCATATTTTTGTAAAGCTATGTAAACAGTATGTACATAAATGAAAATGAATTATAACATCTCATGAGGTGATAAGAAATTAATTTTTATTTATGTTCTTATTCTGTCTCAGCAGTAAGAGAAGTTAATTGTCGGTTTACTTACTCTAACACACTTTCATGGGCTAAATCACAACTCCATTATCATCTGTGCTTAGATCTGCAATGGGGAAGCTTTCCCCATCCCATTTAATTTATATCCCATATCGTTATACACGCCAAGCACATTTCTCATCTGAGTTCCTTTGGTTGAGTTGGTTTTTCAAAGCAAAAGTGAAAAGTGGCTATCAGAGGAACATTTGGATAAAGGCAACTGAGGAAAATTTGACAAGCCTGGAAGGTAAAACTTAAGTATCTTGACCCTTGAATTTATTGAGTCCAAGTATAGAATGTGAGAGCTGAACTGTGCCCATCAAGCCCGGCACGAAGAGATAAAGTGGTCCCAGGAGTCTGTCCACTAAGAAAGGAACAGTTATGCACCATAGACCACACAACACAGCAGCAACTGGGGTTTATAAGAAAGGGAGACACCAGGCAGCCCATCTCATTTTATTTTAGTTTCAGACCCTAGGATATACTCCCCAGCTAAATGACTTTTCTGTGTAATGAAGCTTCTGAAAATTAGCATTTTTTATTTTTCTTTCCTACTTAATAAACACAGCAGAGTTAAAAAGGATAAGCAACTTCACCTTACCTATGGTAACGTGGAAATAACAGCAAGTAACTCACTGAAAGATATGAAATAACACCCATCATGAGGCTAGAAACGGGGCAGAATACTACTGACTACTGTTTAGCCAACTCTATGATTCTCATCTCAATTTTACATGTTTCTACGAACTGCTAACCAAAGCAGCATATTATAAAATGGAATGCCTTATATCTTCGCTGTCTAACATAAGATCCAGGGTGGAAAAATGTGTCCGATGTACTGGGAAACACTTATTGTAGCTTTCTCTGAAATTCTCATTCTTACTCCTGTTTAAATGATCATGTAGTACTTCCTGACCAAACTCAAGGAACCTGTGAAAGTACACTTGCCACTTCTAAAGGTGCAGTTTACAGGTGACCCAGACACGGGGATGAGTTAAGTGACTTGTCTAAGGCCACAGAGGCCACAGAGGCCACAGGATTGAGTTTCTGGGATCTGACCTCAGATCCATCTGGCTTCAAGCCTGTGCTCTTTCATGATGTCATTTACTCAGCAGAACATGCAACATTCAATATGCCTTGTAATGCATGCTACAGAACCTAGTGAGATGTACAGATGCTGAATCCTTTTGGAGTATTTTCATATTTAATTTTGGCAGAAGTTTGACTAGATTTAATCACACATTTTATCTAACCTACTTAACAAGGATTTGAAGCCTAATGTTATAATTTCATCTAAGAACATTTTTGACATTTTACGTATTTGTTTAAAGTATTTTTATAAAACATAAAATACTTACACTCCCAGATCAAGAACATGTACTCTTTCACAAAGTCTTAGTTTTCAAAGGTAAATACGACTGTCTGATTCGTTAATGAAATTTTGTCTTGGTGATTATGCTAAAAACATAGCAAGATTTTTAACTTGAAGAAGCATGTTCCCTTGTGCCACGACAGTCAGATCCATATATTATTTATGAGTTTATAAAGTGCTAATGAATAAATCCAGAAAGGCCGAGTTGTTGATGCCATTATTATTTGCAGGCTATTATTTAATGTTCTGTGGCAGCTTAATAAACTCTGTACTCTCCAGCTCCCAACAGTCTATTCAATTGGGATACCAGGAAATAAAGAGTGGGAGTCGTAAGGAGCATTCCAGCATGAGAGTGTCCCTTCCAGTGTCCACTGCATTCCTGGGCACTCTTTGGTAGTTTAAGGTTTTACTGTTCCTGACTGTTTTATGCCTTACAGTCTCTGGACTTCTTGAGGGGGGGCTCCTTACCATTGTGCTTAATGCAATATATGAATTTCACATAGTATAAAAATGTCTCAAAGCTCAATAACACCTCTGTAATTACTGATACAGGGATTTTCTCCTAAGTATTGTCTTAGAACCTCTTTTTCTTTCTTCTTCATTAAATACCTGCCTACCAGTCATTTAGGGCAACAAGAGAACGATTTATGGTAAATCTGAAGAGCCACAGGAGGTGAGAATCCTATGTGAAGTCCTGTCTTCTCCACCTCAAGTTCTAGATCTTTACTACTGATAATGGGCATTAATCGTATAGCAGCATCTCTGAATCTGCTCACCTGGTACACATCTCCAGGCCTGAAGTACAGATTGCCTGGATTCTTGTCCCAGTTCTACTGTTGACCAACTCAGTAATATCTCTCCACAAACACTTAATCTTGTTATGGTTTAGATTTCCCACTAGTGAAAGAGAGATACTAGTATCTGGCCTGGTAGTCTCCTAGCCAGGTCAACAAATGTGAAAATGCTCTGAAAATGGTGATAAATTATTGAGATACTTGTGCTTGGTAAATATTTAGAGCTTAGTTGGTGGAAAATTAGCTTTTGTTTCCACATATGATAAGTCTGGATATAATACAGGATAGAGAAAAACATTTCAACATGACACTAAAACGACTAGTTTTTCATATTTTACCTACAGTCTGTTACGGCTTATATTTTATACAAGAGTTGAAAATCTTTGACTTTTAAATTCTAAACCAGGAACATAATCCATTATATGTCTTATTTGTAATCAAGTAAGTAGAAAGCAGATATACCTCTATGCCTCATTCTAACTCTACGCACTGAATTATTCCATCTATAAGAAATCACAAATTCTAGTGTGTATGCATAATAAAATGTACAAAATAATCTAGGTATAAGAGAATGGGGAATAATGGGGATTGTAGCTAAATGGAAAGCTCATGCTAAAGGTGGCGGAGCTATTTAATTCTTACTGAAGTTAATAGTCAGGAGAACAGGCAAAGGATCACCAGATCAGTGGCTTTTTCCACAGAGGCTAGACATTTATAGTTTTGTATCACATTTCCTAGACTTCAAACATTGATAACTAATAAAAACACTATTAAATACCACGTGGACTAAACAGAACTTTATTTGAATATACTTGTAACTTTATTTTTTTAAAAGATTTTATTTATTTGAGAGAGTGAGTGAGAGAGAGAGAGCACAGGACCAGGGGGAGAGGGAAGGGCAGAGGGAGAAGCAGGCTCCCCACTGAGCAGAGAGCCCAACTCGGGGCTCGATCCCAGGACCCTGGATTATGACCTGAGCCAAAGGCAGATGCTTAACCGACTGAACCACCCAGGCGTCCCCGAATATACCTGTAATTTTAGAGGCAAAACACAAATTCCTAGAAAAACACAAACTACTCAAACTGACACACACACACAAAAATGGAAAATCTGGAAAATGGAGAAGAAACGGGAAGGTGGAAATGAAAAATGGAAAGTCTTATTTAAATATATTTAATTTTTCATTTAAAACTTCTTGAATAAAGAAAATTCTAGGCACAAATGGCAAGTTCCGAAGCCTGCACAATCAAGCACTTAAACCTAGCAACGACCTATTACAAGGAAAACAACAGGCCAATCTCTTTCATGGACCCAATGGGAAAATTCTAAATCAAAGGTTAGCAAATATTAGCAGAGATCTAGCAACAAATAAAAAAGATTATACATATCATCATCACGTTTGGCTTACGTCAGGAACGCAAGGCTATTTTAACTCTAGAAAATGAAGCAGTGTGATTTTATATATTAAGAGAATAAAGAAGAAACTAATATGATCATTTCAAGTGATCCTGAAAAAAATGTTTGCTAAAATTCAGCACCCAGTAATGATGAAGCCTTTTAGAACATTAGGAATAAAAATCATCTACAACAAACCTATAAGAGATATCATACTTTATGGTGATTTACTAGAAGCCTCACCTATGAGACCTAAAATGAGAAACAGATCAACAATACTCTCATTGTACTAGAGTATACAGCACAATAAGGCAAGAAAGACTGATTAAATGAACAATGATTAGAAAGGGAGAAGCAAAACAGTAATTACAAACAACCTGTATACGTACATCTGAGTAACGCGACAGAGGGGAGGGGGGTGGCGGGATGGGTTAGCCTGGTGATGGGTATTAAAGAGGGCAAGTTCTGCGTGGAGCACTGGGTGTTATGCACAAACAATGAATCAGGGAACACTACATCAAAAACTAATGATGTAATGTATGGCGATTAACATAACAAAAATTTAAAGAGAAAAAAACTATTCAAATTATAAGTAAATTTAGCATGATCTCTGGATACAAAGCCAAGGAACAAAAATCAAGGAGTATTTCTCCCTATAAGCAAAGACAAACAGAAAATGAAATTTTGAAAAGATACCATTTACAGCAACAGCACAAATAACGAAAAATATCAAATAAAGGAATAAATCTCATAAAACGTCTAAGACCCACTATCCTGGAAACCATAAAACATTGTTGGGAGAAAATAAAGGCCTCAATAAATCAAAGGCTATTCCATATTCATGAACTGAAAAACTTTACATAATAAAGATATTAGTTCACCACAAATTAATCCATATCGTCAATAAACCCCAATTAAGATCATAGCAGGATGGAGGGGCAGACAAGCTGATTCTAAAATCTACATGGAAATGTGAATAAACAAAAATAGCCAAGTTAATCTTTTAAAAGGAGAAAACAAATGTGACGGGTTTACATTAACTAAGATATAGTTTCCTTCAGCTTGACTGAACTTTGGCTATAGGCCCCTTCTTCTTCTTAGAGCACTTACTTTAGGGAACTTGCAATTGTAAATATTTCTCTGTTCCTTTGAGATGTAAATCTTCTACAACCCAAGAATGTCTTTCTCAAGGACCTGAAAGCCATCCCTTTGAAATGAAATTATCAAGAAAGATAGTGCCCCTGTGCCCCAAACTCTGAGAGGGTAGGAGCCTAACTCTGATAGGGGACAATTAGCAAACAGAGATGGCATAATCACATTGTCTATCCAACCTCACAAAGGTCCTCCAATACTTTTATGCCAGCTCGTTCCAGCACTTACAAACTCGTCTGCATTTTGTTCAGGGGAACTGAGTTCAAACTCTTCCCTATTACAATAGTCTTGATCCCTAAATGAAATGGTCTTGAATAAATTCCTCCTTGCCCATTTTACCAACTGGTTCAATTTTTCTTGTACAATACTACCAGATGTCAAAATTTATCATAAAGCCATAGTAATTAAACCAATATGGTATTGGCATAACTACAGGGAAATGTACAAATGAAACTTGATTGGAGTCCATAAAGTGGCCCATATATGTATAAACATTTTATTAAAAGTGACAATGCAGAACATTAAGAATGGTCTTTGCAATAAATCATGTTATTTTCGTTTGCTCTAATTGGGAAAAAAAAAATGGACATTCATTCCTTCCTCACACCAGAAATACTAGATGGATTGTAATATGAAAGGTAAAGCAATTAAGTCCCTATATGACAATCCAGGAGAATATATTTTGGGTCACAGAGTAGAAAATTTTATGTTTAAACTCAGAACAAAAATACACTAACCATAACAGAAAATACTTAAGTAGAGTATATTGAACTTAAAACTTCTGTTTATTAAAAAAGATATTATTAAAGAGTAAAAGGGCGAGGCACTTAATAAAAGCAAAAAAAAAAAAAGAAAGAAATTGTAACCTAGATAACAACAAAGGATTAAAATCCTGAATACATATGTAATATAACTACAAGTCACTAAGAGAAATACAAATAATCCAACAAACAGGCATTTCAAAAAAATTAGATATTTCAAATAGCTAATGAAACAACTGTCATTGTGTTTTTAATCTCTTAAGTCATCACTACATGCAAACGTTCACAAGAAATGCCATTATAAAACCACCATCAAGGCTCACATTAACAATCTGACAATATCAAGTACTGATGAGGATGTGAAACAATTTGTACCTTTATCCACTACTGATGTGAGTATGAATTTATGCATCAACTTTGGAAAACTCTTTTGTAATGCCCATAAAGCTAAATATGCATATACCCAGTAATCCAGCAACTGCAATCTTAGGTATATACTCAATACAAAAGCATACATATATTCATGAAAATACATGTACAATTATGTTCACAGCAGTGTTATTCATAATGATCCCAAACTGGAACCAGCCCAGATTTTCTGAACAGTAGAATATATAATTAAATTGTATATTCACAAGAAGGAATACTATCCAGCCATGAAAATTAATGAACAAACGTGATATGCATCATGGATGCAACTCACAAACACATCATTGAGTGAAAAAAGGCAGTTACAAAACTATATATTATGCAATTGCATTTACATTAGGTTAAAAATAAAACTATTCTGAGGCATTATAAATCAGGGTAAAGGTTAACTTTGAGGAAGTGTGAAAAGTTTATGACTATGATAGGGTTTGAGAGGACTGTCTCAATTGTTGGCAACATATTATCTTTTTATTTGATGTGGAACTACAGGTATGTTACACCTTTGTGATGTCTTGACCTAAAATTATGATTTGTGTACTTTTCTGGGTGCTCTGATAAAAAAAAAGTTTTTAAGTGTGCCATAATATGAAGTTTAGGGGTTTTTTTAGAGCCCATAAAGGCCAGAATTCTCTTTAGACCATATTAGAATTATATTCATAAAGAATGTCATCATTTCAATATATTCATATATATACGCTTATATTCATAAAAATATTATTATTCTATTATACATGCATATATTTCCCCTGTACTAATTTTCTCAAAGTCACATAGTAATTTTCTTCTGTGAAATTGAGAGATTAGGAGAAATCACACAGATCTGGATACCAGTCCCAGCTCTGCCACTTGGAAGCTGCATGAACTTGGATTTAACTCCATTATGCATTGACTTTTTCATTTGTGAAATGAAATAATAGGGAGAGTATTACATACAAAGTACATAAAATTTTTGGAAAATGATGAGCACACAAAAGTGTTAATAATTATAATTATCGCTTCATTGGCAACAATTGTTGACACTTGGCTTAGTGAAATTACTTCCATTAGATTTAAAAATTTTTTAAATACGCTTTTTATTCACCAAGTATAGAATTAGGAACTAGAGAGAAACATCAAAAATATTTTCATCCATATTCTTCTTCATAAATAATCTCTTTCTCAGTTCTATAGGCTTTAACATTCCCTAGACTTTTTCCCTCCCCAAATTATCCCAAAGTTATATACTATAAGTACTTTTAATTGCATTCCCCATTTTCAAGCCATGATTAGAGAAGAGGACATTAGAGCCTTTCTGAACAGCTACCTTTTAGCAGACTATTTTCGTTCCAAACAACAGAGACATAATTATGATATGAAGTGGCTCAAAAAGGGAGTGGTCATGTAGATATAACAGCCTTATGGAGAAAAAAAAATTGAACTGAGTTTTCTACATAAAGTAGTTTTCAAAGCAGATGACAAACATGACTATTCTGAGTAACAGGAATAGCATATACAAAGACAGTGACATAGTATCAGAAATGGCTTATTGAAATAGAATATAGGTTAGGGGATATGTGGGAGCTAAGAGAAGACATGTATTGAGAGACAGGTAGGGGTCAGGCAATAAAAATCTTTGCAGGCCTAAGTGGTCAGACTCTGTAGAGAATGGAAAGCAAATAAGGATTTTAAGCAGAGGAGAAACTGTAATAAACGGCTTTTGAGAGCTCACACCGACTTTAATGCAGAAATTGGATTAAAGAGAGGTAAAAGTTCAGGCAAGGACTTTACCTAGGGTAAATAGGGACAGGAACAAAAATGAAACAATGAATATGAGAGACAATGAACAAATTCTGTGCCTGATGACATGCAGAGGGCTCACAGGGAAAGGAAAGGGAGGAGTCGGGAATGATTCCAGGTTTCCAGGACAGGTGTCACGGTGAACGGCTGTGTAGTAACACAAATGGAGAAGTCAGCAAAGGAAGCGAGTTTAGAAGGAAGTAGGGCACAAGGAGTTAAGTTTCACCTTTGGACTTCAAGTTCGATATATCCAGAAGAAAATGGGATAGAAGAAATTGGGCTCAGGAAAGAAATCTGGGCAGAAGCTATCCAGGCTTATCAGCTTCAGCTTATTTTTGATACAATCTTCTGAAGAAACAGAGAGAAAAGCCTTCCTCTTTCTACAAGACAATATATGTCCCTTATCTCTGCATAGGTTTTTCTTGAAATTAAAGAATCCCTGCTTCTGTAAACATTCTTTACATGCCACCATCCTGTTAAAATCTGGCTAAAATGCTAAAATACAAAGTGTATTGAAACCAACAGAGAATCTAATTATTAGTCCTTATAATCTAGACACTACATCACGTCCAGGATTGCCTTAATTTGCTAAGAATCGATATCATTTGCTTTCATTTACTATTAATCATATACACATATATATCCATTCATTAAAGAAAATGTAAATGTAAATATATATACATATATACACATTTGTGGACAGCTATATACATGTATTTACATTTACATGTATGGAGAGGAAATCAGACCTTCCTCATCAAAAACTTAATTGATTTAAAGATATTACTTTTTAAAAGCAGCAAAATTTCAAATAAACATACCCTTCCTGAGTTAAAACATGAAAGACAAGTATATGACATTTGAATGTGACATTCTAACTTTACATGACAATCTTATAAATCTAAAGTCATATGGGGGAGGGAATCATCCATTAACCCCTCCTATTCAGGCAAAATGTACACAGTGTCCCAGCTAAATTCTCAAATGGCTTCTTTCCCCCATATTTTCTGACACTGTAGGGTGAATAAAGGAATCCAAACATTTTCAGTCCAATTCTCTGGCACATAAATCAGGTACCAGGAAAGAATATATTGAAACACAAACGTTCTCCACCAGCCCATAGAGGGATAAGAAGGCTCACCTTACCCATAGACATGCCATGGAAGGCTTTGCAAAATATTTTAGGTAAATCAAAATACTTTGTATGCATGCCACTCCATCAGATCATTGAACTTAATAAATCCACCAAAGAATCTGTCTTAATAATGCCACATAATATTTGTATGAGCTATTTTAATGTCATCTGATATAAAGTTAGCTTTCATGTCTCGATTTTAGTGAATTTATGTTAGTTCTTAGAGACCTTTCTTATCTTCAAAAATCATCATTTTATTCAATAAACAAGTTTATTAACTTCATCAGATGAGTGAGAAACTGAACATGCATATATTTAATATTCTGTTCTAAAATTGTTTTTTCCAGGTTATTCTTCTTCAGAAGAGGATGCTTGTCTATATACATTCTTTTGATAATACCTTTATTTCTCCACAATAGTAGACACTAAGTTTAATATTAAGGTCATTTCCCTGCAATTGCACTACCGGGTATTTACAGCAAAGGCACAGATGTAGTGAAAAGAAGGGCCATATGCACCCCAATGTTCATAGCAGCAATGTCCACAATAGCCAAACGGTGGAAAGAGCCGAGATGCCCTTCGACAGATGAATGGATAAAGAAGATGTGGTCCATAAATACAGTGGAATATTACTCAGCCATCAGAAAGGATGAATACCCAACTTTTGCATCAACATGGATGGGACTGGAGGAGATTATGCTAAGTGAAACAAGTGAAGCAGAGAAAGTCAATTATCATATGGTTTCACTTATTTGTGGAACATAAGGAACAGCATGGAGGACATTAGGGGAAGGAAGGGAAAAATGGGGGGGGGGAATCAGAAGGGGAGATGAACCATGAGAGACTATGGACTCTGAGAAATAAACTGAGGGTTCTAGAGGGGAGGGGGTGCGGGGATGGGTTAGCCTGGTGATGGGTATTAAGGAGGGCACGTACTGCATGGAGCACTGGGTGTTACATGCAAACAATGAATCGTGGATCGCCACATCAAAAACTAATGATGTAATGTATGGTGATTAACATAACAATAAAAAATTTAAAGGAAAAAAAACTAATGATGTATTGTGTGGGGACTAACATAACATAAGAAAAGAAAAGAAAAAAATAAACGGTAATTAGGTTGTTATTAGTAAAAAATAAAAATAAAAAAGATTAAGGTCATTTAGCAAAGTAGTCCAAATGCCTTTTATATGCCAGAAATCTCCTGGGTCCAGGCCTTAGACAACTTTAATACATCTAGTTGGGCTCTCAAGTGTTCAAGTGTGTAAAAGAACAAATCTACAAATGGAACTTCAATAGCTCTGCCTTTTCTCCGGAAGGTGTTTTCATTAGAACAACCTCTAAAACTAGATGCCTGTTTCTGGTTCTTTTTTATTAGAAACAACTATCTCCCTAGAACCATAGGTGTTCTTTATGTTTCATTTATAGTTGTTCTTCAGTTTTTCAAATACAAAAGGCCCCATAGGACCCGCACACCTTCCAAACACCTCCCTTACTTTGAGTTTCTACTTAAATGCCACCTTCTCAAGGAAGCATCCCCTGACCACTCCAGGTAAAAGCGCTCCCCTCCCCAGTCTTTTCTTTATAGTTCTTATCACCTTTCTCAAAGTATAAAACTTGCTTACTTATTATGATGTGTGCTTAGAATGTAAGCTTCATAGAGAAATCATGTATGCTTTGCCTTTGCTTAACCTCAAAGCTTAGACTTGGCTGGCACCAAGAAGGCATGCAAGACATATCTGTTGAAAGAATAAATGCTGTGCTTCTGTACAGAACACCTCCCTACCCTTTACTATTGCCTAATTAACCTCCACTTTCCTGGCCTTCTAGAGCAAGATAGGTCATCCAGCAATGTCTATTTTTGTCCCACTGACTTCATCATGGCCATAATTGTACTTTTCATTGCACTTGATAGGTGCAGGTCCAGAAGGGCAGGTGCCATGACTGTTGCCCCTGCTTCTCCTTGCCGTTGTAGTCCCAGCTGTCATCCAGGCAGAGAGCTGCTGCTCAGTACACTTTTGTTGATTGAATTTTGGTAGAGTTGAGCATCACACACCACTTCTAATTCTTGTGCGGTAAGAATTAGAATTGGTAATTTGGGTGAGCCCCTTCTATCTGCCAAGTCTCCTCTAACACCACTCTTCTGAACCTCAAAGCTGTAGCCAAATTTGCCCTTTTCAGTTCCCTAAGGATGCCTTGCTCACTTGATCTACTATTTCCCCTTCCTGGAAACTACCCACCCCCACCCATCTCCTTTACATGCCCTTTATACAGTTCCCTTCAACATATCCTTTAGACCCTAGCTTAAACACTTTCCTAGGGAATCATCCTTTGCCCTCAAATTACAGTTGATGTCTTATTAGTGTATTGTCACAAAACCTTGTTTCTTTCCTTCGTAGAAATAAGTTCTGTCCATTCTTAAATATTTGCTCATTTTCATTAATATTTGATTAAGATCTATTTCCTCTGCTAGACTGCAAGAACCAAGAGAGCAGTCACCATGCCTACCATGCCTACCATGGTGACCACGGATGAAAGGAATTAGCATTTGATTTCAAAGAGGGAGCCTGAGAAATGGCTACCATTGTTTCTAGTTTCCAAGGAAGGCAACAGGCTCACAGATTACTCACTGCTGACCCAGGAAAGTAATGACAAATTCTCTTTTTGTTCACTGTTTTACCTCTGTTACCCAGCACAATCCCTGGGACATAATAAGAACATAGCAAGTATTCACTGAAAAAATGAAAAACAGAATACAGATTCTCAAAAAGAGACAGGATATTGTCCTCCAGGACTGAATACTCTATATAAATTACTAATCTCAGTTATTTAGCCAAGGTATTTCTCAATAAAATCAGTTAACTGGCATCATTGCTTACAAATCAGACTCTCTGTGCATTGACATCCTAGAAACCGTTAAAGTTAAGGACAAGTTTATGACCTGTGGTGACACTGCTGAGGGACAAGTTGAACCTCTGAGAGAGAATCAAATTAATTTACAACAGATTGTACTTTTCAGAATACTATCCGTCATAAGCCATGCTATCTTTTAGAATCCCTAAGCATATGTTCTGACCTAACTTTGTTTTTCTTCAAACCTTTTAACAGAAAGGCTTCTAAAAGTCTTTTTTAAAAGTCAGAGAAAAATGGGATGCCTGGGTGGCTTAGTCAGTTAAGCATCTGCCTTCAGCTCAGGTCATGATCCCAGCCCTGCATCAGGCTCCCTGCTCAGCAGGGAGCCTGCTTCTCCCTCTCCCTCTGTCTGCCACTTCTCCTGCTTGTGTTCACTCTCTCTCTCTCTCTCTGTCAAATAAACCAATAAAATCTTTAAAAGAAAGTTAGAGAAAATCTAACTTATAATAAAGTTCATAGAATTAAGTCAATACACGTAAAAATATTCTATGAGGAATATTTTCAGAGTTTTAACTCCAGATGATAAGAACACATCCCTCTCTTACTGTACTAAATCAAGGACTCCCCTTTCTAGTTTGCCCCATCTTCATCTCTTGACTAAAGACCACTGGGTATCCATGTGGGGGCTCTGGATGGTGCCTCAGCACAATGTAGCAAAACAGATTAAGGCACTGTGATGGCAGAAAACGGAGTGGGATAAATATTCAAGACTAACAAGTCGAAGGGAATAAGCTATGAATGACCAGACCTAGCTCCAACAAAAGCCCTCGAGGATCCTTCTCAGATCCCTGCCAGTTTTGTATTTGTTTTGTTTTTGTTTCAGTTTTGTCCCTTGTGTGGAGTCCATATACTTGTTTTTCTTTCCTAAAATTCTTCCTATTGTAACGGAATTCCTCTGGGACCAGTATCAGACATAGTAATA
Organism: Callorhinus ursinus; assembly: GCF_003265705.2. Classification (NCBI taxonomy): domain Eukaryota; kingdom Metazoa; phylum Chordata; class Mammalia; order Carnivora; family Otariidae; genus Callorhinus; species Callorhinus ursinus. The sequence goes on along the minus strand of NW_027397078.1, from coordinate 15,990,002 downwards.
GTTCGTGGTTTCTGAAGCACACACGGAATTCTTATTACATGCAGAGAATACTTGTGTTGCTGTTAAAGTGACTCCTCTAATGTATTTGTTTATCTCTCTTTTTATCCTTTATTATTTCTCTTCTCCTCCTTCTCTGCCAACTTCTCTTTCTCTTCCCCTTCCTTTTAAAAATCTAACTAGGTTAAGATTAGATCATATCATTTGCAAAGAACCTAAGAAAGAATCACCAAAATGTCAAAGTCAGATGAGAGCCCAGCATTCCAGAGCAATTTGAAACCAACGGTCAAATAAGGCATAGAATTCAAACATGGATTCCACTAAGACAGAAAAAAGTCACGGGATGAGAAGAAAGAAATGTTCAAGCCAGGGTGTTCTCCCCCCAAAATTCCTTCTAACCCTGCCCTTTTAGACACTAGTCTAGATTATCTAAAAGTCAGGTTACAGTAAGGAGGTATGTAGAGGGAAATGAGGGTATCAAAGGGGAAAAGTGGGTTGCGGGGAAAAGAGAAAGCTAGGAGGTAGTTGTCAACGCTAATTAATAGTGAGGCAATTATGGACAAATGCAGATGGAGTCCGTATGATTTAGGAGAAGCCAATACACACACAGCTATCTTAGTAGATATCTCTGAGCCAATGAAATAAAGATAGAAAATAAGGCAAAAATGAAAGCAAGTAGGATAATAAATATAGAAAAGCTTAGGGCCACAACTCTTAATTTATCCTAAGTAAGCTCTAACCCAGTCATGATCTATGAGTACTATAGACCGTTTTTCAAGGTGGCTTAGCCCCACAGACATCACCCCAGAATGATTACATTCTAAAGCTAGTTGTATTAGGTCTGGTAATACCAAAGTGGATGTTTCTCAGTTATCATGTTAACTAGAAATAGTCTATGACTTAGAAAAATGTCGGCCTTGATTTTTTTTTAACCAGTCACCCTCCCAACTTTTCTGCCCCCTAGACTTCTTTTCCCTTTTTTGAAAATTTCTGAGGAATGCTGAGTATTAGATTTTTTACCCATCTATAATTAGCTACAACACTATTTTATGAGAACTACAGAAACCTTTCAAATGGTCATAGCAGTGGTCTATCTATACAGTCCTTTAACTGGTCACAAGTATATATGTGTACAATGCATCTGATCATATATGTGATGATATAGTATAATAACAGGTGCCAAAAGCCTTTTTATATCTGTAATCCCTGTAATTTCATTGAATCATAAGCAATTAACATGGGTGACTAATATAGGTTAAGTGCTCGGTTGTAGCAGTTCAAGAATTTTCTTTTTGTCATTTAATGGTAGAGAAGAAGATACCATTGTTAAAGACTGGAAGTTTAAAGCAGTAACCTGAGGAAATGACATTTTACTGAGATAAAAAAACACAATTCACACAAAGATAGAGGGAAACAGAGATAAGGCTTTAAGAAACTGTGTTATAGGTTAGGTAAGAGTAACTATGTTTAGAACAACCTTGTGCTGATAAAGCTATTTAAACCCACATTGATTGGATCCTTAGACATGTCAGACTATTGGCCTCTAACAATCACAAAGAAAAGGTAGGCATTTTATGGGTAAAGTGAATGCTTCAAGTATAACCTGTAGGTGTGTGTGTGTGTGTGTGTGTGTGTGTGTGTGTGTGTGTGTGTGTGTATCACATTCAGAACAATAAATTGTATTTTTCCTAAATGTTGATGTTTTGGTGTATGTACATATGTTTTGTTGAAAATGTTTTCAATATTTTTACAGTAAAATGTTGTTCCCAATTAGGAAGAAAAGATAAAAATACGAAAATACCCACCTTACTCTTTGTTAATAGGTGCTGGTTATGTTTCCAAGGATATAATTACTATGACTCAGGTTGAATGAGGGTTTGAAACACTGAGTATCTTCTCCAACAAAATTTATGTATCCTGCTATGTTCTCATCAAGACTATAACTGAAGTTGTCCAGGAAATGAAGGTGTTTGATTTCTCACAATTTGACTGAATGTGATCCCTTTTGAGTTTTATTTTTCTTTTTACCTTTGTCCTCTCTTTAACTGTAGGTTTTAAGAAGATATAAACAATATTCCTCTGACCAGTTCTCTAATACATGTTATTCAACTATAATTAAAAAAAAACCGATCTGCATTCATATATTTCCCCAAAGGCCAGGAAGCTAGTGTGAACAAACAGTGGATAGTTAGTGAAAGGGAAATGTGCACAAATGGGACATAATTTGACTTAGTTTAAATAAATATATGCATTGTAAATATTTGCAATATACAAATTACATTATACATTTTCTAATTTTTTTCTGAATTGCAATTAATTATTTTGAATGACACAGTGTATTAAAGAAAATAATCTGACCTTCAGTTGTTCTTCCAAGGCAGCAGTTGCATGGTCTCCACTAGATTCATCGACCACCACCACCATGTGAGTGAGAGAATTGACCCTGACTTGTTCCTGTTCTAAGTCTTCTTGAAGCACCTGAAAGATTAAAAAAAATTAAATTAAAAGCAATTAAAATAATAGTCTCCTGAACTGAATGCCAAAAAATCATTTCTTTCCAAATATGTGGGATTTAATTTCTGTCATGTTTTGGGTAATGCAATTTTTTTATTAAACTAGAACAATTCCAAGCAAATTTTCTGCTATGGTTCTCAGCAAACTTAGCACATTTCTGCTGTTAGCTGAACTTCCTTGGAAGTACAGAGACGGAGCATCTGTTGAGAACATTATGGTAGAATGTGCCACACCTTACACCACCTCCTCTCACCTTTGCAAGGATTTTTCTCCTATAATAACCTGCTGTTTCGGGCATCTTCAGCATCTCCTTCTCCACTGAAGCTCACCATGATCAACTGTAACAAGACAAACTCTCTTGACCCAATGAACCCTTCCTGCTACTGCTTTATTATTTGTTCCTCTTCACTGAAAAATATTGTTTTCTACCCTTACTCTTGCCATTTCCTTACCCTACTATTTTCCTTGCCAACTACCCCTTTGAAACATCTCTTGTAAAGGTTGCCATCAACCTCCAGGTCCCCACATCCATTCTTCATTCATTCTCTTCTCTTGAGTTTCACATACCACCCTTTCCTGATGATGCCCCCCCACCTTGCTAAGCACTGCATTTGAACTCCTTTGCTGGTTCCTTCTCCTCTGCTCAACTACAAATCAGATGCCATTCCTCTGTATAAAAGCCAGTGGAGTCACATCACAATAAGAAGGAAAATACAAAATTTAAAAAACGAAAATACAAATTCTTTCCCAGAAATCCTTATACCATCTAGTACCTGCCTACCTCTCAAATCTAATTGCATACAATTCTTGCCTTCTGATACTATGTTTCGGCCATACTTGTTTTCTCTCCCACAATCTGTCCAGCTGTTTGCTTTGCCTGAAGTCTTTTTCCTCCATATCTCTAAATAATGTCTCTTCCATATTGTTCAAGACTCATTTTAAGTTCAGTTACCCAGAAGGGCTTTTTCATGAAGATGCTGTCTAAATTTCCTTCTCAATTACTTTCAATCTCTATAATTTTTTAAGATAATATTTTCACTATTCAATATTTTCTTATATATCGGTTTAGTCATGTACTGTTTGTATAACTTACTGGAATATAAGGTCAACTAGAACAGAGATGTCCCTTGTCCTCACTACATATTCCAAGCGACTGAAGATCAATAAACTGTTGCTGAATGAATGATGCCAGGTGGAGGGGTAAGGGCAAATGTACAGATGAGTTTGGATAAAGATTACAATCTAATAGGAGGGATTTGCTTTTTTAAAAACTGTAATTATAACTACACTTACATCACATACAACCATAAAACAGTAGTCCAATCTTTTAAAAATCATAGTATACAACTTTCTAGTAAAGATAAACAGGGTAAAAAGAGTGATAGATAGAGAAGGAGTAACAGAGAAGGATGCTCTAGAACTGAGACATCTTGCCTGGGAGCTCCAGTTCCCCCAAGACCTTATCACACTACCCTCATTGTGATTAGAAAATCGCTATATGGGTATGCAAAATGTCTAATCAGCTAGTTTGCTCCCCGGAACACTGTATTATATAATATAAGAATGGAGAAGTAGGTTTGGGACAAGGTCTGTTAATTTCTGGAAAATCTGCAGTCCTTGCCTGTGAAACAATGATGTTTGGTACCTATCAGACCAGCTTTTAGTTATGCAAGCCCTGTGGTAGATGTAAGCGAACTTATTTGGAATTGGTCACAGATTTTTTTTATCCCAGGACTTTTATTTTTTGAGTCTCAATATTTTAGAGCACTATAAAATCACTTACTTTTAGTTCCTCTCTCTAGATTTTCATGCCCTATTTTCAAGTGAAGCAATTTAGAATAAAATGACTATGCATTTATTTTGTGTGGGGGGTCTATACTGCCTATCATGGCTTTGACATTCCAGAGCGTACACTGGGTAATAAAATTCTTTCTGCCATGAGGCCGAAAATGGAAACATTAACATTCAGAGTTGTCCTTGAAAGTCATGTTGAGTTTGTGTTTTCTGAGTTATATAAGGCAGGACTGGGAGTATTTCAAATGTGTCAGCCAGAAATGGTAAAATAATTAAAATAATATTTTGGTGGCCATAAGTTTGTTTCCTTAATTTGGCCAAATTCTTTCTCCCTACCATTCAAGTATGAGAGCATATACAATTACATGTATTAAAAACAACTAGGAAATAATGCTATACTGTTCACATTTTTACATCTAAACTATTGTTTTCACTATTTTAATATATTTTAATAAAGGAACTTTGAGAAAATCATCATTTGATCAGTGAAGTACTAATTTTAAACTTGGGTTCAGTCTTTCTAAAGCACATGTGATCAAATGTACTATTTATTTTTTCCAGCACTTAGATTTCTGATTTTGTTTTGCTTATCTAGTTGCTTTATGATTAGAAATTATATTCTTGCCATATTTATCAGGTTTAAATTTTATGCTTTTGCAGGAGTGCTAACACAAAGAACCAGTAAAATTAGTTGTGGGTTGATAGCTTCAAAATCAAACATAAGACCTATCAGGATTTATAGTGAGTAAAGGGAAACAAAGGAACATGGGAAAGGCACTCCACAGTGCCTCAAATTCTTGAAGAGTGCATAGTACTGGAGGAGATTAGCATATACTATTTGATTTAAGTTATTTCCAGTATTTCTTTTTCCCTTCTATGATTTTTTCAAATTATACCTCTTCTTTTACTAATAATCAGGGATTAAAACAAAAAGGGTTAAAGTTAACTTTTCTGAGCACACTCCATAGCCTCAAAACAGAAGCCACTGAAACATAATCATATTTCCTATTTCCCCAGACCTCCCCTCTGAAAATAAATAGAATGCATACCACAGTATTTGCTAATGCCCCAGTATCATCAAAAGACAAACGACTATAAAATATCCAATGTCTAGAACTCATTTTTTTAAAAAGTTGATTCTTAGAAGTAGCAAAAATGTCACATACAGAGAGGTGGGATTTAAAAAGTTAAATTTATCTGCCCACTTACATATCCATGAATAAGGGCCTGGATCATTGGTAGAAACTATGCCTTCCGGCTTCCCTCTTCAAGAAAACACAAATTCTCAAGACTACTAATTTTTAAAATACATTACAATTTTTTAAAGCTATTTTAAAATGAATTTTAATTAAATATTTACTTCTTATGGATTTGAATTTCTCTTAGCTGGATTTATAGAGATTTACAGTAGATTTGCTAATTAATCCTGAAATTATGAGCCAAATTATTCCAAATATAGATATATCCCCAGAGAAGTATGCTAACATTTTTGCCTATCAGGAAATAATATTTTCAAATTGAAATGCTGTCATATGATTGTTAAAGTATATTTTTCTTGATTAAAAGCATATAAATTACTTACACACACACAAGTACATGCTAAGTATTTTATTATTGGCAAGTATTTTTTGCCATTCTTTTTATACAAGTAATGCATTTGTTACACTTACCAGATGGAAAAAAAAAATTCAGGCTCCTAATTACATTTCTATACCATTATTAGATAGATACAAATGTCAGCAATGTTTGTTCTCTAATGTCAACTAACAACCTTTTTTTTCCTTATGACAAGAGAAAAGGCCAACAGTGAAATTTAACATTAAAAATGCTTAGATTTGACAAACAGATTTTGTTAGACCTCTGTAAATAATTCTATTTCTTATAAATTATTCTGTAGTTAAAGGTCCTGACCAAATTTGTTATTCCCTTAGTACATATTCACAATTTATGATTTAAATATGACTTTAATTCTATTGCCTTCAAATGTCATCAATAGTAGTGAATCCTTCTTGCCCTGACCCATGTCAAGTTGTTTTTCAAAAACTGGCTCAGAATGATCACTGAAGAAGAGTCACTTTTGGTGTTTACTCCAACTTAAGTGATTTAACTCTTTATTAGCACACAAGTGAAATAATGCTTGGAAAATAAAGGAATGCAAGTATGTAAGGCTAGGGAATTACTAGATTTGATGTGCAGAGGTGAAGAACAATTAATAGAAACATAGAGAAAGAGAACACAAAAACAAGGTTGGGTCTCTCAGAATCTCCCTAGGAGGCTCTACAATACTTCCCTTGGCCATAGTATATACTCAGTAACATGGAATAGGAAAGGGCAGTGGCTGCCTATATGCATAGTCTATTTCATTACTCCTTCTACTTGAATGATCAACCAACATAAAATTGCCGACACCAAGTCCACACACGTGGACATGTACATGTACACACGTACACACACACACACACACACATGCACATCTAGAAACAACACAGATCATGGGCTATGCATGGATTCTAAGACCATCTGCTGCCTCCCACATATTACTTTAAATTAAAATATGTTTAATAAAATATTAAATTTAAGTAATTTGCAGCTTTTTAGTTTAGCCTAAGAAAATGCACACAAAAAGAAAGGCTGATGAGAACAAAACTTGTATCAAATATAAAATTTGCAAAAAATCTTAAAAAATTAGAAGAGTTTCTAGAAACATGGGATAAGAATAACACCTATGAAAGTAGTATTTAAAAAAAAAATCCATCTCAGGAACAACAACAAAAAAATCCCTAGACACTTATGAACAATTAGCTCATGCAATACATCTGGATATGAATTGATCTTATTTTCAAATAAAAACATCCTGGCCAAATCAGAAAATTTTATGATTTCTTAAGAGATGATGAGAAGGTAGGCAATTTATCTTTCTCTTCACCTTTTCTCTTATGGCCATTCTTATTTCCTTCCTTCCATCAGCTCTACACTGGGCTAGGCTCTGTATCTCCTGCTTCCCTAAATGAAATGATCTAGATATGACGTGCCATTTTATTTTCTGTCCAGTATTCAATTCACTAAGCCTGACTGGTCACAGTACAGTCTAGTTCTTCAGGAGGATCTATATACAGTATGTAATTTTGTTCTACATTTGTTGAATATTTTTAAAAAGCTACCTCAACAGGTCTTCCTAGAAGACCTTTTATTTTGATATCCACTTACTAAATGTGATTGTATGGTTATATTAGTCTTTATATCAGAACCCACTGTTTTTTACCTTTTTATTAGAAATAAATGTTTAAGGGGCGCCTGGGTGGCTCAGTTGTTAACGTCTGCCTTCGGCTCAGGTCATGATCCCAGGGTCCCGGGATCGAGCCCCGCATCAGGCTCCTGCTCAGCAGGAAGCCTGCTTCTCCCTCTCCCACTCCCCCTGCTTGTGTTCCCTGTCTCACTGTGTCTCTCTCTGTCAAATAAATGAAATCTTTAAAAAAAGAAAAAAAAAAGAAAGAAATGTTTATGTTTCATCCAACTCCTAAGCTACCAAAGGGGGGCTCTAAAGACCATTTCAATGATATCTGAAAGATGTTCAAAGACATCTCAAAGATTTTAAAAACCTAAAGGTTCCCACATAAAGCTTCCCAAGTGCAAAATGAGGGTTCAAGAAATACGAAAAATTGTTTTAAAAACAGAGTTGATAATTAATGTATCCTGCCTTGTTTGGCGTATAAGTAGAATAGGGTATGGTATGGATGACAGACTAATAAAAATATATGCACATTTAAAGGTGTGGGATCTGAAGTCAGATTTCCTGGGTTTGATTTTTGGTTGCATTGCCAACCAGCTATGTGACCTTGAGAAAGTTTTCAATCACACCAAGCCTCAGATTACTAATTTTCAAAATTGGGATACTAAAAGCACCTGTCTCTTTAGGTGTTTGGAAATCATGAATACAATATAATTGCTTAACACATTGCCTGGTACACAGTATGAACTCACTAAACATTAAGAGCTAGTTAGTACTAAAATCTCACATTTAGGCACATTCAGAATAAAGACTTTAAATCCTATTGCAAGAAGCCAATAGTCACCTCATTTGCCTCATCTAATTCCTGCTGTCTATCATCCTCTAATAGGTATCATAAGTACAGAAAGGGTGTGCTTTTGGAAATCCAGGAATGAAGGACGGAGGTTACTGCCAATATTTAGGATTTAGAAAAATATAAAATGAAGTTAATTTTAATTTTATTTTATAAGACAAAATAGACTTTATTTTTTTATTATGTTCAGTTAGCCACTGTATAGTACATCTTTAGTTTCTGATGTAGTGTTCAATGATTCATCAGTTACGTATAACACCCAGTGCTCATCACAAAATCCAGAAGACTTTAGCTTCCAGATTATTTACATGAGATTAACAACAGTAGCTTTAAACTAACTGATCTAGTGATCTCATACATTGCTAAAAAATAGTATCATCAGAAAAGCTATATTATGGGGTAAGGAAGACAGACCTTAATCACTAAATAATAGACCTCAATTCTCATACTTTTCCTCCTTCCCCTGTAATCCATGCATGCATGCAGACATCCATACAACCTGCCTATAGTTACACCATTGAAAACAGCAATTAAAGTGAACACCAAGAAAATGACAAAAATTAATGAAAAAGAAGAGAATAGGAATATTGGGAGAGAGAGATGAGGTGGAAGTTTTCAGGCGCAGCACAGAGGAAGTGATATTCATGTCAATGTGATATTCCATTCTACTTATTATCTTCCTGCTCAAACATCGCTGTTATTCTTATCATAAGCCTATTTTGTTCTATGTTCCCTTTCTAGTTCCTTTTGCCCTAATTTTAAAGAAAGAGCTACAGAATTAATGTTGAAAAGTCATTTCCTTAACCATTTTAATTCTGAGCATTTCATCTGCAGCTACCACCAATGTGCTGTTTCCCCATTGCTTACTCTGAGTCTGAGGACTTACAATGCAATCGCTCCATCTCTTCCATCTAGATATTCCCAAACCAGGGAAAACAAGTGTCACACTTGCCCAATCTCCTTGCTACTGTCTGCATTTGCTCTAGCCTCTAGGATAGCTACTGGAGTCAAACTTCATTGGAATCTAAGAAATGAGGGGAAAGAGTTTGGCAGACAGATCAAGATGAAAAGCCAGAGTCTATTGATTACTATCTAATTTACCTTAGGCAACTCCTTAACCTCATTGAACACAATGGAATATTACTCAGCCATCAGAAAGGATGAACACCCACCGTTTGCATCGGAATGGATGGAACTGGAGGGGATTATGCTAAGTGAAGTAAGTCAAGCAGAGAAAGACAATTATCATACGGCTTCACTCATATGTGGAACATAAGGAATAGCGTGGAGGATCACAGGGGAAGGGAGGGAAAATTGAAGGGGAAGAAATCAGAAAGGGAGACAAACCATGACAGACTCTAGACTCCAGGAAACAAACTGAGGGTACAGAAGGGACGGGGATGGGGGGATGGGGTAGCTGGGTGATCACGTGCCCTAAGGAGGGCACGTGATGTGATGAGCACTAGGTGTTATACGCAACTACTGTATCATTGAACACTACATCAACGCAACTACTGAATCATTGAACACTACATCAAAAACTAATGATGTACTATATGCTGGCTAACTGAACATAATATTAAAAAAAAGAAAACGGAGAGGGAGAAATCCATCCATCCATCCATCAATCAATCAATCCCTCCAGGACAGGTTTAGTACTGGATTTAAATGAGATAATACATTAGAATCAGCTACCACAATGCTTAGAGTTGGTAAGTGGCGAGGAAATGCTGATTTTTCTTCTATTTCTGACATTATCACCCATTAATTCAATTCTTAGACTAAGATCCATGGAAGTAGTCCCTCTGGGCATCAATATTTATTCACAAAACTTTTGATAATCACATCATATATCTTCTAATTACTAAACATTCCTTGTGTGCCAAAACTATAGAACATCATATAAAAATATCAAATTTAGGGGCCCCTGGGTGGCTCAGTTGGTTAAGCATCTGACTCTTGGTTTCGGCTCAGGTCTTGATCTCAGATTGGTGAGGTCGAGCCCCGAGTTGGACTCCACACTCAGCAGGGAGTCTGCTTGAGATTCTTTCCCCCTCCCCTCTGCTCTCTCTCTCTCAAATAAATAAATAAAATAATAAATAATGCTTTTTACAAAAAATCCAATTTAGTAGTTTTCTCATTCTCACTAGATGATCTAGATCTTTAATTGTTAATGGAATCTAAAATATTATCCAGTATAAATTAGCTCTGCAATATGAAGTTCTATTAAATAACAGTGTACTACCAGTTGTACCACTAGAAATCATTTTGCTCATAACAGAACTATTAAACATAAAATTATAGCATACTGTAGTTACCAATTTTATATTCCTTAGAAAGAGACACAGTGCCATATTCAACCTTATTTTTAATATGAGAATGGATTTATGGTCTTGCATTTTGTTATAAGATACATGAATATATTTTCCTAGAAAAATTACTTTCTTAAAATTCATATTACCATATCTGTTGTGGCTTTCTTCTGAAAAATTTTCCCCTAAAATACATTCTAAAATGTTTTATATAAGTAAATAATTCATTTACATTATTAATGTTGCATTACCTATTACCTATTCAAGGAAACTGAAATTAATTGGTATTGGTTTAGAAAAACAGAGATACTTTACATTAGACTAATTCCTTAAGTGAGAGATAGAGTCATCTCTTTTCCTTTTTTTCTTTTTCTTTACCTTCCCCAGAGCCAGAAACTTCTAATAAAGAAGCGTTATAGGACAAATTAAGAATAAAAAAATAAAGCTAGTGTCTCTAAGATTATGGCGTCTTGGATAGTTATATTTCAGTAGATGTACTGATGTACTTGAAAACAAGGCTGTGATATTTTGAGCAATGTAATGTCACTGAATTAGTACTCAGTGATTTTTAATGAACCAATTAGTAATCTCTTAACTGGAATAACTTGATTTGTTAAGAGAACATGAGCATGGATTTATTATCATCATTATTATTTTAATTACATTAATGGCATATCTAGTATATAATGTTATCCTTGGAATCTGCTGCTTGTTTATAGCATATTGATGGGAAATTATATGCCTTCTCAAGTAGATTTTAAAAAATTAAAACTGAGCATCAGGCATATAAAACTCTGTCGAATATGAAGAGTGATATTGTCCTTTTCTAATTTAACTCGCCACTTCCTTATATCAAAAGAATGTTATTATCACACAAATCAATCTTATTTAGCTTGGAGACATGTCTTACACAATAATAACAGCTAAGGTCATTCATATAATTCTAGGTACCAGGTATTATTCTAAGTGATTTTTATCCAATTATGTGTCCAATATTTTTATCATCCCTGTAAGATAGATATCCTCATTATCATTGCCCTGATTTCATACTTGGGGAAACTGAGGCATAAAATGGTTAAGTAATTTCTGCCAAGTTATTCACCTTGCAAATGATAGAGCTATGTTTTCATCCCAGGCAGTTTGGCTGCAGTGTCTATAATATACTGCCTCTATATTAGAGATATTAATACACTTAAATATGAATAAGAGATAGATATGTCTGTTTTGTATAACTGCACAACATAAGGCACATAAATAGAAACTTAAACTATTGTGTGTAAGTGTATGTGTACATGTGTATACTCAGTTGAGTTCTAGGTTTTAGCCCTCTGGTGACACTTGAATTCAACCTATTACATTTTATTTTATTTTTCTAAAATATTTTTTTTAAAGATTTTATTTATTTATTTGAGAGAGAGAGAATGAGAGATAGAGAGCACGAGAGGGAAGAGGGTCAGAGGGAGAAGCAGACCCCCCGCTGAGCAGGGAGCCCGATGTGGGACTCAATCCCGGGACTCCGGGATCATGACCTGAGCCAAAGGCAGTCGCTTAACCAACTGAGCCACCCAGGCGCCCTCAACCTATTACATTTTAAAGACTACTACCACAAGGCTTGCTTTAAAAATACACACACACATACACAATAGTTAGGTCCTGCTATATGTTCTTACTCTTTGAAAGCAGTGTGAAGACTGGGTCATTTTAGCAATAAATGCTAATCAGAACAGTGTTTAATATGGGGTTTTGGGCGTTAGTAGAAGGTTCAAGTGACTTTTTTCTGCATGGCTTAGTTTCTTTGACTGTTTTTAACTTTTCTCTCATGAATCCTTCCTATCTGGATATTTTCTCTTGGAACATATTTATCATCATGCTGTGCTTTGACTATTTTCTTATGAACCTTTCCTATCTGGATATTCTCTCTTGGAACATATTTATCATTATGCTGTGTATGTGATATGGTCACGGGATCTCCCACTTGAGAGAATACATGTTTTTCTCCCATGATTCCTATTCTGTGCCCCTTGAACGACAAGTAAGGTCTATATGGAATCCAAAAACAGAGAAAGTACAGTTTCTCTAGGCCTTCTCTCTCCTTCCTTAATAAGAATCTTGGAAGAAAGATTAAATTGTAAGGCCAGTTTTAAAAAAGGGCCAACCAGACCTAATTTAGCCTGTAACTGAGGCCAGAGGGCAAAAAGTCCTTATAATTTATATTAAGTTCACTGAGACTCACAAGGCCACAGTTCTGCACACAAATTTAAGAATAGAGTCTTATGATTACAGATAGCATAGTTTGCCCAGCTTGTCCACTCTTCATATATTCCTCATGAATTGATCACCCTGTGGCAGGTACCCAGCTAAAAATTTGATTCCATCAAATGGATTTCCTTTTCCACATAAGCAAGGGTTACAAGCTTGATTTCTATGGACATATCTAGGTATGAGTCCTGGTGGCATCTTCTGTGATATTTACAAAGATTCTAGCTAGGATTACAATCATTGAGGAATTTTAATAGGAAATGAAACAGGGATAGAAGGAAAGAACAAATGTCAGAGGTAGCAAGAGGGTACCAGAGATAATATCTCTCCAAGTAAGCTGCCTCATAGACGTGCTCCTTCTTCATCTATGAGTTGTTTCCTTGTCCCTACTCATAATTTTTTGTTTATTTAAGTTTTCAGATTCATGTCTCTGCAAGGAAGCAATGATGAGGCTTCCATGTGCGATAAAACTAGTCAGAATTGTTTAAAGTGTCTGCTCAAAAAAATAAAGTGTCTGCTCAAAAAAAAAAAAATTACAGAGCATCAGTTATGTACTAAGTACTTGGCTAGGCAGTAGAGAAACACAGAAGAGGTCTCTCTGGTTCTCTGGCTGTAGCATAGCATTTTTTTCATGATTATAATGTTTATCTTTATTGCCATAGTCATCAAACATGCATTAATCACTTATTAGGGTCAAAGGAAATAAAATGGAATTTCAAAGCAGTAACTAATAACGTATTTTTAATCCTACTAAAGATGGAAGAGAGCCAACTAGTCACTAAAAACAAAACTTGATCCCATGGCATTCTTTGGCTTTTCAGAATCCTGCTCTTCCCCATTATTGCATTTCTATCTTAGTACTGTCTATTTTTCAAAATCCAACTTTGCTTCCCAATTGCCCAGCCTCACAATCTATTAATTCAAGCCCTTTGCTCAATTTCCTAAATTTAGTCTTGCTGGTTCTGCTGTTGATTTCTGAAATGTGTCCTACACCTGTTAACAATTTTCATTGACACTGCTTCCATTCAGGCTCTATATGCTTTCTGCAGCATCGTCCTACCATGACTTCTGGCCTCCTATTCATCTGTGCTCTGATTTATCTTACAAGATATATCTTCCTAAAAAATTTAGATAAATTTTCCTAAATCACTACTCTTCAGTTTAATTTCTCATCAACAATGGCTCCCTACTACCCATTAAGTAACTCCAAATGCCTGAGTCTTGAGTTCAAGACCCTCCATGATCAGGCTGTACTCTTCTAGCTCTGAGGATAGCACAACACATGATCTAGGCAAGTGACATACTCTACACTTTCCCACCTCATTTCCTTTGCCCAACCAAGTCACTGTTTTAATATTCTCAAGTCATTTGTCATATTCTGCCTGGTACAATGGTCACTCGTTTTCCATGTCTTTATCTGCTGTACTAACATGTGAGTTTCCTGAATAAGATTCCATATACAGTAGGTCTCTGTATTCCTCAGAGCACTCATTGTGCTTTAGTAAGTATTTGTTCAATGATATGGAACAGAATGCAATGGAATGAAATGAAATGCCAAATCCTTTAGCAGGATTACACCTAAACCCTCCCCACTACATGAGCATCTAGATCATTTTAAAGGTCACGGGAAGAGATTTCCCAATCTTAGCAACCCAAATGTTTGGGATTAACTAAGCTGCAAGGAAAGGACAGGTGACTCTGCTTCTAAGAGGTCATTTAATTTGTATTAATCAGTACTTAACCTAGAACATTCACTCAAGTCAGAATGTAGCACACATGTCATATTTATATCTGCAGATTCTAATAACTTGTTGGTAAGGACTTTGTTGATGCTGTTACTAAGCCAATGTAGCTAAGAACAAAAGTCTAAATCTCTCAGAAGAATTGGAAACTTGGCTAGTACACTAAGCCTTAACCATCTCAGGCTGACTGTGCTTTGAGACAAAATGTTCCTCAGTCAAATACTTCCCTTTTGATTAAAAGACCCTCCCAAATAGCCAACTTCCTTCCCATTAATGAATATCCAAAGCCCACAACAGACCTTTATTCCTCAATAATATTGTCAGTCCTTCAAGGGGAATCCTTTCATTCCTGATCAACATCACTAATAAAGTCTGTCTCTTAAGACAAAAAATAACCAACCAGAATTATTTCTGACATGTTCCTTCACAAAGGGAAGGAGAAGTTCAATTTATTCATTCCTGAGAGAATAACTTTTGGGCGACTCAGATCTAAAGTAAACCTGTAAATTCTGTCCCCAAAGCAATAGCTGTGAAGAATGATTGGTTTTTCCAAATTTTGCAGCAAACTGAACTTCTCCCAGTTACCCAGAGTTAACACTTTGCCTACAATGAGTAGTAACCACCAATATAGGATCGATTGTTCTACCTTGCCTAATTGGCAGATTCAGTAAAAGTGACTTAGCTCTATGGCATTTCACAGTGGTTGCACCTCTAGCCTGCCTCATAATAAAATGATGTTGAAATGAAGATACCAAAGGGTCCTGTTATGAAACATAAGAAGCATATCTGTAATATTCTTGGTGTACTTGCAAGATTTGCAAACTTTTTTTCTGTCCTTCAACCCAAGGAGAGCAAGAGAAAGGGAGAGGAAGGAAAGAGGGAGGGAGGGAGGAAGGTAGGGAGAGGGAGGGAGGGAGGGAGGGAGGGAGAGAGAGAGAGAGAGAGAGAGAGAACAAGCCAGAGTCCTCTGATCTGAGCAGAATTTAAATGGATTCCCGGCAACAAAATCTGTGTCTCTTCTTTGATTTTGTCATCTGTAATCAACTCTTAGAAAAATAAAGAAGATGACTAAGGGATTTAATGTCTATCTATACATAGCTAAAACCCCTAAATGTTAACTTAGGTAAGGAGTGTGGTGATGCAGCTGGGTGGAGTTGCTTTTTTCAGTACCAAGGTTAGTGATGTATTTTGTTGTCAGGAGAAATTTCCTTATTTTCATTCACGTACAATTCTTGGGAAGAAAAGTGGCAAAGTGAATCAGTGGCTACTTAAATCGGGCTTTAGTTTGAACCCAGTTACCTAAAGAAAGAACATTTGTCTTTTTCTGTTTTATGAAGCATGGCAAGAATAACAACAAAAAATGTACTCCTTTTAGTGTGTACTTTTAAGAAAATGTTTCCCATTTAAATAAATTCAACTATAAAGAACAAAGTGATGGGTGTCAGAGGGGAGGTGGGTCGGGAGAGGGGTGAAATAGGTGATGGGAATTAAGAAGTGTACTTGCTGTGATGAGCACATGGTGTTGTATGGAAGTGTTGAATTACTATATTGCACAACTGAAACTAATATGACACTGTTAACTACACTGGAATTTATGTAAAAACTTAAAAATAAGTAAATAAACTCAACTCCTTTATAAATTGTTTGATTTTGTTAAATCATTTTGTTCTCCCATAATTATGTCAAGTAACAAAAGAGTATTATCAATTGTCAGGCTTTCTCTTAGCTATGTTTTTCCCTTATTTTAATTTTATAAAAAAAATAATATAGCCTGAAGTGGGTTTAAACAGTTAAAGGTAAAAGTTGGACTCAATCTCTGGGCCAGCAAACCAATTCTGTTTCTTTTTATGCACTTATATGACTAAGTCCTGGATGTAAAAGATTACATAATCAACTTTCATATAATTCTATTGCTTTTTGTTTCAAATTATTCTCTTCAAAGCACTTTCATATTCATCAGAAATGGCACATTTTCAAATAATGGACCATCTATTCAAATTTTATGACAATACTAGTCAAATATTTTCCATTCCATTCACTCTGTATCTTCCAGAGTAAAGTGCAAAACATTTCAGGTAACTGTCAGAGTATGAAGATTCTAGATGGCCTGTCTATGCTGAATGAAGGGTCTGTTCAGGTTTTCAAGCTGACACGTTTCCTTGCAGTTGCCCTAAGTCATTCACACTCATGGCTAGCCTCACATTATTCTGCCACTTCCCTTTTGGAGTCCTGGCTTCCTGGCTTCCTCCTCATACTCCAGGCATCCAGTGCCAACATCATTCCCTCTGATGTTGTCTTACCAGCCTTAGTCTTGCCCTTTCCTGAAAAGCTTCACATTCTAAAACTAATGGAAACATTAAAATCTACATTATTTCCAATGGGAAAATGTGGAGAACATGAGAATTAAGTAATTTCTGAAAATTACACATTTAGTTAGTGGCAAAGCTGAAGAGTACTCTGGCTTCCAGGGCAAGAAGGTTGTCTTGGGTTGAGTTCCTGTCCAAACAGACCTTGAGCCAAGGGTTTGGGTGCAAAGAGTTTATCTGGGAAGTGATCTCAGGAGGCATTATGAGAGTGGGAATGTGAGACAGTTTACCTCATGGACACCTGGGGCTCAGTGTTGCTGGGAAACCTTTGAGAGACTATGGGAATTAAGAAACACCTTGGAATTGTCTCACTATGGGGCAAGGATTCAGGGGGATTTTTCTAGCATCTCCCATTCCTTGTTGGCTAACTGATGGCAGGTGTGGCAGCACTAACTGCTTCCTTCCCACCCTCAAACTGGCTGAGACTCTCTTGTGGCAGCAAATGTCCTCAGATACAGAGAAGCCATTAGTGTATACAGAAACTGACTGCATGCAATTTCCAGTGCAGGCCAAGGGAGCGTGTGATCCACACATGAATATATGTGATCCTGTTTGAGGTCTAGCACTGGATCTAACTTCTTTATCAGATGTTCAGTTAAAATCTACATGACCAAATTAGCATCTTTGCATCACAACTTTCACATGAAAATTAGAATACAGTTGACATTTTATTTTTCCCCAAATACTGTAGTGGATGGAGATGATCATAGCTAGAGCTCTCCCTAAACTGCTTGATTGTAAACTGCTATGGCCAAAGGACAGCTGTGGGGGCAGCAAAAGCAGGGCCAGCCCCATTTGTCATTGAACCAGAAGCTCATTAAATAAGAAAAGAACTCTGGGACTTAGAAAGAACAGTATCTTGCATCTGCACAGAGTATGAAACTAGCTCTGACAAAATGTTATAAAAAGAAAATAAAGTTGAGTGAGATGCAGATTTAGGAGAAATGAGTTGAGGGAGCAGATATTCCCTTTCAAAGCCACAAATCCAAGAACCACAGAATCCTAAGTAGAGTTGTCAGATCAAATCCAGTATGCCAACTAAGATCTGAATTTCTGATAAACAATGAGTAGTTTGAGACAAACTTGCACTATAAACAGTATTTGTTCCTTATCTGAAATTTAAATTTAACTAAGCTTCTTGTATTTTTATTTCCTAAATCTGGCAAGCCTAACCTGGACCAATTATAAAGGTTACTCTGTGAATGTGTGTGTGTGTGTGTGTGTGTGTGTGTGTGTGTGTGTGTGTGTTTCTTTATGGACTGAGCAAGCTCTTGTTCCTACAATAAAACCCAGAGCTAATTTTATAATGGTTATTAGAATGAAACACCTTCAAAACTCCTGATCAGAAATAATTCACTATTCGCAGGCAACATGACTTTATCCATGGAAGATCCTGAAGACACCACCAAAAACTATTAGAACTAATAAATTCAGTAAAGTTGCAAGGTACAAAAACAATATACAGAAATCATTTATATACATTTACAACTATCAGAAAGAGAAATTTAAAAAAAAACAACCCAATTTATGATTGCTTCAGAAAGAATAAAGTACCTAGGAATAAATTTAACCTAGAAGGTAAAAGATCTGTACATTAAAAACTACTAAGATACTAATGAAAGAATTTGAAGAAGACACAAATAAATCGAAAGGTATTTCATGCTCATGGATTGGAAGAACTAATATTGAAATGTCCATATTGCCCAAAGCAATCTACAGATTCAATGCAATCCCCATCTAAATTCCAATGGCATTTTTCACAGAACTAGAACAAACAATCCTAAAACTTATAGAGAGCCAAAAAAAACCTCAAATAGCCAAAGCAATGATGATAAAGAAGAACAAAGCTGGGGGCATGACTCTCCCTGGTTTCAAACTATATTACAAAGCTACAGTAATCAAAACGGTATGTTTTGGTATTAAAAAAAAAAAAAACAGAGACAACATTAATGGAATATAATAAAAATCCCAGAAAAAAACCCGTGCATATGTATTCAATTAATTTACAACAAAGGAGGCAAGAATATACAATGAGGAAAGGACACTCTTTTTAATAAATGGGGTTGAGAAAATGGCAGGACCACATTAAAAGAATGAAACTGGACTACTGTCTTATACAATACACAAAAATTAACTCAAAACAGATTAAGACTTGATGTATGACCTGAAACCATGAAATTCCTAAAAGGATACCTAGGTGGTAAGCTCCATGACAGCAGTCTTGGTGATTTTTTTTTTTTTATTTTGACTCTAAAAGCAAAGGTAATAAAAGCAAAAATAAACAAGTAGGACTACATCAAAGTAAAAAGCTTCTGCACAGAAAAGGAAACCATCAAAAAAATGAAAAGACAACCTACAGAATGGGAGAAAATATTTGCAAATCATATACCCAATAAGGAGTTAATATCCAAAATATATAAAGAACTTATACAACCCAACAACAAAAACACAATCAGATTTTAAAATAGGCAAAGGATCTGAACAGACATTTTTCCAAAGAAGACATACAGATGGCCAACAGGCACATGAAAAAATGCTCAGTATCACTCATCATCAGGGAAATGCAAATCAAAACCATAACAAGCTATCACTTCACATTTGTTAGAATGCCTATTATCAAAAAGATATGGAATAAGAAATGTTGGCAAGGATGTAAAGGAAAGAGAGAGCACTTGTGCACTGTTGGTAGGAAAGTAAACTGGTCAACCACTATGGAAAACAGTGTGAAGTTTTCTTAAAAAACTAAAAGTAGAACTACTATATGATCCAGCAATTCCATTTCTGGGGCTTTGCTCAAAGAAACAAACAAATGAACAAAACAAAACTTATAGATGCAGAGAACTGAATGGTGGATGCCAGAGGGGATGTGGGTTACAGGGTGGGCCAAGCGGCTGAAGGGAGTCACAAAGTACAAACTTCTAGTTAGAAAACAGTAGGTCATCTGGATGTAACATATAGCACAGTACTACAGTCAATAATATTGTAGTTCATATTTGTAAGTTGCCAGGACAATCTTAAAAGTTCTCATCACAAAAAAAAAAAAAAAAAGTATGGTAACTCCGTATGGTAACAAATGGCAACTAGACTTATTTTGCTGATCATTTCTCAGTGTATACAAATTTCAAATCATTATGTTATATACCTAAAACTTACACAACGTTATGTCAATTAACATTTAAAACATGGATGCTGAAGGAAAAAAAAAGAAATATTCCTTTAGAAATTCTAATCACAGAAACAACAAATGCTTTCTGGCAACCAAAGAGCATAATTTGTAAATGTTCAAATAAACTGAAAAAAGATGGAAATATTATAAATGATGAATTCTGTATTTTATAGAAAAGCAATGTTACAGGTGTTCATTTTAATCAAGCTTGGCCTGTTCTAAGACTATGAATTGAAGGTAAAAACATGTAAAAAATCTTGTCTTATTAGTTAAATTTGCATTGCAAGTAATCCCTACAGAGTCCCTCTTCCAAGAAACCAAAGCTTAATAAATCACATATCGAACATTGTTCTCATCCAGGAATGCGTTTGATTTTTTTTTTCAAATATGAAAAGCCAAGGTATGCCGTATTTGAAAAAACAAGCATTCCAAAAAATATTAGGTAAGAAAGACTTTCAAACTCTTCTTAATTGAAACTTTAATTCTTTCCTCTCTGTAAACCATGCTATATGTATGTATATATGTGTGTATGTAATACGCATATGTACATGGAGTTTGTTCTCCAGTAGAAAGCAAACAGCATAAAATATACTAACCTTATGTTGTTGTACTTGGTGTTTTAGGTCTTCAATATCAGGTCCAAGGGGCTCTTTCTCCATTTTCCTTGTTCTCTCTTCTGTTTTGGTTAGCCAATCATTTAACTCTTTCAGTTGCTGATTCTGAAGATCCATTAGAACTTTATGTAAACTGAAAATTCGAAAGATGTCTATTATTACCTCTATCAAAACAACTTTACTTACTATTATTAAACCTGCAAGATAAAACTGTTGACATTTATGTAATTTATGGCATGTTCGCATTGTTTGGCATCTATTAAACATTAAGAAATAAGGGAAGCAAAGCCCATGATCAATCACCTCTGAAGTTATTATTTCTCTGAATTATAGTTCATACATCCAAATTTTTAGGAAGTTTCACATAGCTAACTAAATGTGAACATGTTAAGTAAAGTGCAACCCATCTCTGATAACTGAACTAATAGCATATCCTGGCAATTGTTCATTTATATCTCCATTACTTTAATATGTATGGTGATTAAAGATGGCCACAAATTCTTTGCCACTCTTCCCAAGAGTCTATTTCCCATTCTCATGAATATGGACCATCCTTCTGATTTGTCTGGACCAGTAGAATATGGCAGAAGTGACACTATGAGAGTCCCAAGTATAAATGCTATAAGAGAACAGGGAAGCATTTATATTGTCTCTTAGAACCTAGATGCCACGCTCTAAGAAGACCAGGCTACACTATGGAACGATGAGAGACCACGTTGAGTGGCTCTAGAGGATAAAAGAAGCTATCTTAAAAGTTGAGCTTCCTGCTGAATGCAGCGTGACCTCAGCCATATAACAATTGTAGAACAACAATCTAGATGAGCCCTGCCCATATTTCTGATCTACAGAATCATGATATAATTATAAATTATTGTGTTAAGCCACGAAATTTTGGAGTCATTTGTTATACGGAAATAGATAAGTGAAAGAGATGTAATGTTTACAAAGACGTAAACAACAGTGGGCTGGGTAATGAATTTAAAGCCTGACTGTATGCCCTAAAACCAACTTCTTACCTTCTCAGTTAGATTTCCAGCATCAGGGACATGGGACAATATCTTGCCTATGAAACACATAACTTCACAGTGAAGATGAAAATTAAACTTGAGGTTATTTCAGCCACTGAACAAAAATTTGAGACTCAAATGAGAAGTGTTAATACTTATTTTGAGGTAAATATTCTTTAGGAAGACATGTTGGAAGCATTTATGGAAATCATAGTATAATGAATGCTGATAAGGAAGACATAATTAGAATTAGGAATTTACTATTCTAATTTATAAAATCCTCACCAGAAGTTTCCATTAATCAGCACATTTAAAAACACGGAATACACACATAATTGAGTGTTTAATCTGGATTACACCATTTACTGGCCTTTTACCTTTCACAGACACTTGTTCCCTGAGGCACCCTGCAATCAAAAGCCTATGGGAGGGGGCGGAGCAAGATGGCGGAGGAGTAGGAGACCTGGATTTCGTCTAGTCTCACGAATTCAGCTGAATAGGGATCAAACCATCCTGAACACCTACGAACTCAACAGGAGATCGAAGAAGAGAGTAGCAACAACTCTCTGAACAGAGAAGCGACCACTTACTGGAAGGTAGGACGTGCGGAGAAGTGAATCCGAGGCGATATTCAGGAGGATAGACGGCGGGGGAGGGGGCCTCCGCCGGCCGCTTCTGGCAAGTGATAGAGCCGCGGAGCACAAAATCGGAACTTTTAGAAGTCGGCTCCGCTGAGGGTCGTCGCTGCAGTGGCTAAGCTGGGGGAGGAACCCTCGCGGGACAGTGTGGTCTCAGGACCCTCGGGGTCACAGAAAGACCGGGGGTGCCTGAGTGCGGCAGAGCTCCCAGGTATCGGAGCGGGGAAGCCAGCTGCAGAGACAGAGCCGAGGCATGGGCTCTCAGCGCGGGGTTGCCATAAACTGTGATCCGCGGCCCAGTCAGGCCACTGCTCCTCCAGCAGGGACCCAACAAGTGGCAGATCCGGGAAGACTCCCCTTCCTCCCCCAGGAGGAGCGGCGTGGGAGCACACCACAGGGATCTGCTCAGTTTGGAGACTCCACACTGAGTCGGGCGCCAGAGAGAGAAATGCTTGGTCACAGGCCGGGTGAGCACGGAGTGCAGCCTGAGACCGGGGACACGGGAGTGACTGACTGCTTTTCTCTGGGGGCGCACTGAGGAGCGGGGCCCCGAGTTCTCAGCTCCTCCGGGCAGAGATTGGGAGGCCACCATTTTCACTCTCGTCCTCCAAAGCTGTACTGAGAGCTTGCAGGGAACAAAATGTCCTGAGAGCAAACCCGAGCAGATTACTTAGCCCGGACTGACAAGGGCGGGGCAATTCCGCCTCCGGCAAAGACTTTTGGGAGCCATGGCAACAGGCCCCTCCCCCAGAAGATCAGTACGAACAGCCAGCAAGACAAGACCAAGTTTACCGATCAAGGAGAACGGGAGAACTCCAGCGCTAGGGGAATCCTGCACATGGAATTCATGGCTTTATTACCATGATTCATTAGTTTTTCAAAGTTAATTTTTTAACTGTTTTTTTTTAATTTTTCTTTTTCCCTTTTTCAACCAATATCTTATCAATCCCTTTTTGGAAAAAAAATTATTTTTCATTTTTAGAATCATATTCTATCCCTTCATAGTAGGTAACCTTATTTCTGGCATATATATATATAAGTTGTTCTCTCTTAAAATTTTGAGATACAGTTTCTTCTAACACATCAAAATGTACCCTAAATCACTAGTGTATGGCTTTGTTCTAGTCTCCTGCCTGATACATTCTCTTCCTTTTTTTTTCTTTTTTTTATCTTCTTTCTTTTTTCAAACAGCTTATCTTATCAATTCCTTTTATAAACTCTTTTATAATTTTTATCTTTACATTCATCTTCCATCCCTTCATTGTATCAACCCTTATTTTGTACATATATAAGTCTTTCTTTCTTTACAATTTTAGGAGGCACTTTCTTCTAACAGACTAAAATACACCCAAAATCTAATGCGTGGCACTGAACTGTGCACTAGCCTGATCATATTTGATCATATTCTGTTTTTTTTGTTTTGTTCTGTTTTTGTTTGTTTTTATCTTTTTCTTTTTCTTTTCTCTTTGTTCTTTCTTTCCCTTTCTTTTCCCCTGGTTTCAGGTTTTCTCTGATTTGTTTAGAGTATATTTTCTGGGGACATGGTTAACCTGTTAGCCTTTTGTTCTCTCATTCATCTGTTCTGCTCTGGACAAAATGACAAGATGAAAAAAATCACCTCAGCAAAAAGAACAAGAGGTAGTACCATCCGCCAGGGACCTAATCAATACGGACATTAGTACGATCTCGGACCTAGAGTTCAGAATCATGATTTTAAAGATACTAGCTGGGCTTGAAAAAAGCATGGAAGTATTAGAGACACCCTTCCTGGAGAAATAAAAGAACTAAAATCTAACCAAATCAAAATCAAAAAGGCTATTAATGAGGTGCAATCAAAAATGGGGGCACTAACTGCTAGAATAAATGAGGCAGAAGAGAGAATCAGCAAGATAGAAGACCAAATGATGGAAAATAAAGAAGCTAAGAAAAGGAGAGATAAACAACTACTGGATCACGAGCGCAGAATTCGAGAGATAAGCGATACAATAAGATGAAACAACATTAGAATAATTGGGATCTCAGAAAGAAGAAGAAAGAGAGAGAGGGGCAGAAGGTATATTGGAGCAAATTATAGCAGAGAACTTCCCTAATGTGGGGAAGGAAACAGGCATCAAAATCCAGGAGGCACAGAGAACCCCTCTCAAAATCAATAAAAGTAGTTCAACACCCCAACATCTAATAGTAAAAATTACGAGTCTCAGAGACAAAGAGAAAATCTTGAAAGCAGCTCGGGAGAAGAGATATGTAACCTACAATGGTAGAAACATTAGATTGGCAACAGACCTATGCACAGAGAGCTGGCAGGCCAGAAAGGACTGGCATGATATCTTCAGAGCACTAAACGAGAAAAATATGCAGCCAAGAATACTATATCCAGCTAGGCTGTCATTGAAAATTGAAGGAGAGATCAAAAGCTTCCAGGACAAACAAAAACTTAAGGAATTTGCAAACACGAAACCAGCCCTCCAAGAAATATTGAAAGGGGACCTCTAAACAAAGAGAGAGCCTAAAAGCAGCAAAGAGCAGAAAGGAATACAGACAATATACAGTAACAGTCACCTTACAGGCAATACAATGGCACTAAATTGATATCTTTCAGTAGTTACCCTGAATGTAAATGGGCTAAATGCCCCAATCAAAAGACACAGGCTCTCAGATTGGATTAAAAAAAAAGACCCATCGATATGCTGTCTGCAAGAGACTCATTTTAGACCCAAAGACACCCCCAGATTGAAAGTGAGGGGGTGGAAAACCATTTACCATGCTAATGGACACCAAAAGAAAGCTGAGGTGGCAATACTTATATCAGACAAATTAGATTTTAAAACAAAGACTGTAATAAGAGATGAGGAAGGACACTATATCCTACTTAAAGGGTCTATCCAACAAGAAGATCTAACAATTGTAAATATCTATGCCCCGAACATGGGAGCAGCCAATTATATAAGGCAATTAATAACAAAAGCAAAGAAACACATTGACAACAATACAATAATAGTGGGGGACTTTAACACCCCACTGACTGAAATGGACAGATCATCTAAGCAAAAGATCAACAAGAAATAAAAACTTTAAATGACACACTGGACCAAATGGACTTCACAGACATATTCAGAACATTCTTTCCCAAAGCAACAGAATACACATTCTTCTCTAGTGCGCATGGAACATTCTCCAGCATAGATCACATCCTAGGTCACAAATCAGGTCTCAACTGGTACCAAAAGATTTGAATTATTCCCTATATATTTTAAGACCACAGTGCTTTGAAACTAGAACTCAATCACAAGAGGAAAGTCGGAAAGAACTCAAATACATGGAGGCTAAAGGGCATCCTACTAAAGAATGAATGGGTCAACCAGGAAATTAAAGAAGAATTAAAAAAATTCATGGAAACCAATGAAAATGAAAACACAACTGTTCCAAATCTTTGGGATACAGCAAAGGCAGTCCTAAGAGGAAAGTATATAGCAATACAAGCCTTTCTCAAGAAACAAGAAAGGTCTCAAATACACAACCTAAACCTACACCTAAAGGAGCTAGAGAAAAAACAGCAATTAAAGCCTAAACCCAGGAGGAGAGGAGAAATCATAAAGATCAGAGCAGAAATCAATGAACTAGAAACCAAAAGAACAGTACAACAGATCAACGAAACTAGGAGCTGGTTGTTTGAAAGAATTAATAAGATTGATAAACCCCTGGCCAGACTTATCAAAAAGAAAAGAGAAATGACCCAAATCAACAAAATCATGAATGAAAGAGGAAAGATCACAACCAACACCAAAGAAATACAAACAATTATAAGAACATATTGTGAGCAACTCTATGCCAGCAAATTAGATAACCTGGAAGAAATGGATGCATTCCTAGAGATGTATCAACTACCAAAATTGAACCAGGAACAAATAGCGAACCTAAACAGACCTATAACCACTAAGGAAATTGAAGCAGTCATCAAAAATCTCCCAACAAACAAAAGCCCAGGGCCAGGTGGCTTCCCAGGGGAATTCTACCAAACATTGAAAGAAGAATTAATACCTATTCTTCTGAAACTGTTCCAAAAAATCGAAATGGAAGGAAAGCTTCCAAACTCATTTTATGAGGCCACCAAACCTTGATCCCCAAACCAGACAAAGACCCCATCCAAAAGGAGAATTACAGACCAATATCCCTGCTGAACATGGATGTAAAAATTCTCACCAAAATACTAGCCAATAGGATCCAACAGTACATTAAAAGGATTATTCACCATGACCAAGTGGGTTTTATCCCTGGGCTGCAAGGCTGGTTCAACGTCCGCAAATCAATCAACGTGATACAATACATTAACAAAAGAAAGAACAAGAACCATATGATCCTCTCAATAGATGCAGAAAAAGCATTTGACAAAGTAAAGCATCCTTTCTTGATCAAAACTCTTCAGAGTATAGGGTTAGAGGGTACATACCTCCATATCATAAAAGCCATCTATGAAAAACCTACAGCGAATATCATTCTCAATGGGGAAAAGCTGAGAGCTTTCCCCCTAAGGTCAGGAACGCGGCAGGGATGTCCACTATCACCACCGCTATTCAACATAGTATTAGAAGTCCTAGCCACAGCAATCAGACAACAAAAAGAAATCAAAGGCATTCAAATCGGCAAAGAGGAAGTCAAACTCTCACTCTTTGCAGATGATATGATACTGTATGTGGAAAACCCAAAAGACTCCACCCCAAAACTGCTAGAACTCATACAGGAATTCAGTAAAGTGGCAGGATATAAAATCAATGCACAGAAATCAGTGGCATTCCTATACACCAACAACAAGAGAGAAGAAATACAAATTAAGGAGTCGATCCCATTTACAATTGCACCCAAAACCATAAGATACCTGGGAATAAATCTGACCAAAGAGGCAAAGGATCTGTACTCAGAAAACTCTAAAATACTCATGAAAGAAATTGAGGAAGACACAAAGAAATGGAAAAACGTTCCATGCTCATGGATTGGAAGAAAAACATTGTGAAGATGTCAATGCTACCTAGAGCAACTACACATTCAATGCAATCCCCATCAAAATACCATCCACTTTTTTTAAAGAAATGGAACAAATAATCCTAAAATTTGTATGGAACCAAAAGAGACCCCGGATAGCCAGAGGAATGTTGAAAAAGAAAAGCAAAGCTGGCGGCATCACAATTCCGGACTTCCAGCTCTATTACAAAGCTGTCATCATCAAGACAGTATGGTACTCGCACAAAAACAGACACATAGATCAATGGAACAGAATAGAGAGCCCAGAAATGGACCTTCAACTCTATGGTCAACTCATGCTCGACAAAGCAGGGAAGAATGTCCAATGGAAAAAAGACAGTGTCTTCAAAAATGGTGGTGGGAAAATTGGACAGCCACATGCAGAAGAATGAAACTGGACCATTTCCTTACACCACACACAAAAATAGACTCCAAATGGTTGAAAGACCTAAATGTGAGACAGGAGTCCATCAAAATCCTAAAGGAGAACACAGGCAGCAACCTCTTCGACCTCAGCTGCAGCAACTTCTTCCTAGAAACATCGCCAAAGGCAAGGGAAGCAAAGGCAAAAATGAACTATTGGGGTTTCATCAAGATAAAAAGACTTTGCATAGCAAAAGAAACAGTCCACAAAACCAAAAGACAACCAACAGAATGGGAGAAAATATTTGCAAATCACATATCAGATAAAGGGCTAGTATCCAAAATCTGTAAAGAACTTCTCAAACTCCACACCCAAAGAACAAATAATCCAATCAAGAAATGGGCAGAAGACATGAACAGACATTTTTCCAAAGAAGACATCCAAATGGCCAACAGACACATGAAAAAGTGCTCAACATCGCTCGGCATCAGGGAAATCCAAATCAAAACCTCAATGAGATACCACTTCACACCAGTCAGAATGGCTAAAATTAACAAGTCAAGAAACGACAGATGTTGGTGGGGATGCGGAGCAAGGGGAACCCTCCTACACTGTTGGTGGGAATGCATGTTGGTGCTACCACTCTGGAAAACAGTATGGAGGTTCCTCAAACAGTTGAAAATAGAGCTACCCTACGATCCAGCAATTGCACTACTGGGTATTTACCACAAAGATACAAATGTAGGGATCCGAAGGGGTACGTGTACCCCAATGTTTATAGCATCAATGTCCACAATAGCCAAACTGTGGAAAGAGCCA
The DNA here is from genome assembly GCF_003265705.2 of Callorhinus ursinus. Classification (NCBI taxonomy): domain Eukaryota; kingdom Metazoa; phylum Chordata; class Mammalia; order Carnivora; family Otariidae; genus Callorhinus; species Callorhinus ursinus. The sequence goes on along the minus strand of NW_027397078.1, from coordinate 15,961,312 downwards.
AGATGTCCATTGACAGATGAATGGATAAAGAAGAGGTGGTATATATACACGATGGAATATTATGCATCCATCCAAAGGAATGAGATCTTGCCATTTGCAACGACGTGGATGGAACTGGAGGGTGTTATGCTGAGTGAAATAAGTCAATCAGAGAAAGACATGTATCATATGACCTCACTGACATGAGGAATTCTTAATCTCAGGAAACAAACTGAGGGTTGCTGGAGTGGTGGGGGGTGGGAGGGATGGGGTGGCTGGGTGATAGACATTGGGGAGGGTATGTGCTATGGTGAGTGCTGTGAATTGTGCAGGACTGTTGAATCACAGATCTGTACCTCTGAACGAAATAATGCAATATATGTTAAGAAAAAATAAAGGAAGAAGATAGCAGGAGGGGAAGAATGAAGGGGGGTAAATCAGAGGAGGAGACGAACCATGAGAGACGATGGACTCTGAGAAACGGACTGGTGGTTCTAGAGTGGAAGGGGGTGGGGGGATGGGTTAGCCTGGTGATGGGTATTAAAGTGGGCACATTCTGCATGGAGCACTGGGTGTTTTGCAGAAACAATGAATCATTGAACACTACCACAGAAACTAATGATGTAATGTATGGTGATTAACATAACAATAAAAAATTTAAAAAAAAAGCCTATGGGAATGAGGTTTAATTTATCAAACACAAACAGTAGACATCTTCTTTTTATGGCCAGCAACATTGATGAAGAAGCCTCCAATAAAGAAAAAACTCAAAGTTGCTTGTTCAAGCCTCTCAGAGAATACCATGCTCACATTACAAGGTGCATAAATCATTCACTTTATTGGTTCAGTCTACCCCCGGAGAACTGACCTGATGATAATAAGATTTCATGAGAATTAGCTACGGTATCATTCCTTTTGTTGTTTTTCCTGTCCGGTTTGTTGCTACAGTAAGCTAAAAATTTCACCTTTCAAAAACTGAAGAAAAGAATCCCACACTGTTATTTATCCTTGAAGAAATATTTCAACTATAACACACATTTGTTAGAATCAATACGGAATTTCATTTAAAAATATTATTTATTTCCTTTTTGTAACTTTTAGACAGACATTTCATTCAACAAATATTCACTGATTCCCATACCTTTGCTGGAAACTCCTATTGATTAGGATGTCCATGTGGGGGGAATGTGTGTGAAGAGCTCAATTTTGTATGGGTTTCCTTTGGACTTAAAGAAGAATTATTTTTAATATAATGTTCAAAAATGTTTTTGCTTTTCCAATGTTGTTACTTTAGATACTCTAATCACTCAGTAATGTCTGGTCAGTTGTTTACTTATGGCTTTCTGTGTATGTGTTTTACGAAAGGAGTTAACAGGTAGTAAAAGGTGCTGTGCTTCCTTTGCTCACTAAGGCCTGCAAAGAGATAGCATCGATATACGCAGGTGAATTACAGGCCAGAGTTACTCAGAGTGAGCAACAGGGAAGTGAATAGTGGCTCGTGGCAATGCCTGAACAGCAGAAGAAGCAACCATGAGGAGGCACTGCTATCATAAGGTCTGTTTAAAAGCCTATACAATACAAATGCCCCTTTTCTAAATGTGGTAGAAGAAGGGGTAACTTTAGAAAGTTGGGGGTGATAACTAACCCTTGGGTTAAAATATCATTTAAAATCCATTTTTAACTATTTTGGCTAACATGCATTCAACACTTTTTGTGGGCTAATCTTATCAGGAAGCATAAAATGCACAATTTCAGTGGATCCTAAATGATGATAAGCAATCCATTTGTGGTTCGCAGAATGATTTTGTGGCACAGGGAAAAACTTATGAAATTATTTTAGTATGCGTGGCATATATCTATGTGGCCAAGCAGTATGCATACGTGTACGTCTGTATACATACATATATATAGTGAGTCTATATATGATTTTAATATATAAAATCATACAGCTTAGGATGAGGCTAAGTAAAGATAATTATTTTAAGGAAAAGTATTAAATATGTAATGATAAAAATGCAGATATGGAAGGAATTGTGAAGGTGGAACATGACTGACTTGTGTTTGAAAAACACCGAATAATTACATTTGGTCTTCATTATCACTTACTAAAGTAGATAATACCACTGTTATTTTATTTCTGAGGACGATGGATTTGGGGAAGGTTAAAGAATTGGTCCAAGGTGTCCCAGTGACAAGTTAAGACACTATCTAAATGCTAAATTATCAGTCACCCAAATCCATGCTCTTAATTTTGACTTATCTTCCTTCTTTATGGATCAGATGCTATGTTAGGTTGGGTCATATGAAGTTGCTGATATATGAGTTTTCATTCCATGAAAATGACAATTTCATATTGTTCAATTTAAAATATCATTGAGGGGCGCCTGGGTGGCTCAGTCGGTTAAGCATCTGCCTTCGGCTAAGGTCATGATCCCAAGGTCCTGGGATCCACATCAGTCTCTCTGCTCAGCGGGGAGTCCGCTTCTGCCTCTCACTCTCCTGTGCTCATGCACTCTCTCTCTCTAATAAATAAAATATTTAAAATAAAACAAAATAAAAATACTATTGAAATGAAAGAAAGAAATTCTACATTTCCAACCAACATTCTAAAGCTGCAAATAAATTAGGGCAATTTGTCAAATTCTTAAAATAAAAATCTATCACCCATAGGCAAAAAAAGAGTATGCATTTCTCTTGGTTTCATTTTATGGTTTTCAAGTGGTCATTTAGAAAGGGCTATAAAAGCAAAAGGAAAGTGAAGCATAAATACATGACAGGCAATAGAGAGAGGAGGAGAGTGGAACTAGAATAAACTAGTGCCAGACAGGAGACCGTCCTGACAAAATCCAGAGGCAGGAGCATGTCAGGATATGACACTGGGCACTGCTGCAACCAACTTCCAGTTGTAAAATTGGCTGAAGACAGAGGGAGGCTAGCAAAACCAATAAATTGAAAGGACCTAGAGGGTATCATGCTAAGTGAAATAAGCCAGTCAGAGAAAGACAAAAATCACGATTTCACTCATATATTGACTTAAGACACAGAACAAACCAACAAAGGGAAAAAAGAGACAATCAAAAAAGAGACTCTTAAATACAGAAATCAAATCTGGTGGTTGCTGGAGGGGAGGTGGGTGGGGGGATGGGTGATATAGGTGAAGGGGATGAAGAATGCACTTTAGCTTGATGATCACTAAATGTAGAGAACTGTTGAATCATTTGATTCTATACCTGAAACTCATAGAACACTGTATGTTCACTATATTCCAATAAAAAATGAAAGAACCTGGGATTTTGATGGCACAATGGAGTCATATACTTAACCTAGAGCTATCCCCACCCGTGGATTTAGTGTAATATAAGATAATGACATCCTTATGGTTTTAACTAGTGCTTCCCAAACTTTAATGTGCATACAAATCAGGTGGGGAATATGTCCTACATTGTAAATCTGGGGAGAGACCTGAGATTCCTCATTTCTAACAAATGCCCAGGGCATGCCAATGCTGCTGGTCCATGGACCACACTTTAAGAAGCAATGGTGTAAGCTACTTGGATTTGGATTGTTAGCTGCAGTAAAAAACATCTTAGGGAATAAGATAATTTTACTGACGATCTCCTTCTCACCCTACACCCTGCTGTGGGAACATGTCTCTGTGAACATGAAGGAAATCACTGCAAACAGAGTCTGCTTTACAGAGATTCTGCTGGACTGTAGCAAGGCATTTATCCTCTAACCAGTACTGCCCAATAGCTCTTACAATGATGTAAATGTTGTATATCTGTGTTATCCAATATGATAACCACTAGCCACGTGTGGCTACTGTGCGCTTGAAATATGGCTAGTGTAAATGAGAAACTGAATTTTTACCCATATCTAATTATAATAACTTAAATTTACAACTAAATAACTACATGCAGCTAGTGGCTGCCATATTGGACAGTACTGGTCTAAACCAACAGACAACTAGGTTGACAATAGCAAGGATTGCTTACTTGTCAGTCTTTATCCATAATACTTTATTATGTCACATAATATTTATAAGGAAGGATATCCTGAGTTAAGGAATTTAGGAATAAATATGAAGAGCATTTTCTGAAATCTTGGTTTTCTACACAAATTTATAAATGTCAAAATGGTATATGTTTTCATTAATTTCAGCTTATATTTGATAGCCTAAATAGTGTTTCTTGGGCTTTATGGAAATGCATTATAAAATGTATAAAAATACTTACAAAACATAAGCATATGCTAGATGCTATACTAATAAATGTAAAAGTATAGACTTCATAAATCCTAGGGACTTACGATGAAAAATTACTATGATTGGTTCTCAGGCCCCATTTCCTAGACTTCATAATTACTTGCTTATATACAATTCTCAAATAATAAATACAACTAATGAAAGGAGGTAAAATATTAATGTGAATTTATAGATTACAAAAGAATCCCCAGTGATGTTCAATTAGCATGCTATACACCCAAAACACAATCACATGATTTAAGTTGTCAATAAAACCTATATATTTGATTTAAGGGAGGGCTACTGGTATGAATTAGAGAAACTGAATATTTAATGCACTTTTTACTTTCAAATGCATGCCATTTAGTAACTAAAATCACTGATAAAAACCAAAATTAATTTATTGACTTATTCAAACTGCTGGCCTGAAAATCTCAGCAAAATGGCTGTAGTGACTAGATTACATAGTTTTGATTTTAGCTCAAGAATTTTTTATGTACAGGGGCGCCCAGGTGGCTCAGTTGGTTAAAGTGACTGCCTTCGGCTCAGGTCATGATCCTGGAGTCCCGGGATCGAGTCCTGCATTGGGTTCCCTGCTCAGCAGGGAGTCTGCTTCTCCCTCTGACCTTCTCATGCTCTCTCTCTCTATCTCATTCTCTCTCTCAAATAAACAAATAAAATCTTTAAAAAATTTTTTTATGTACAACTAGATGTTCTGGGAATGCTGATAAATACTTAAATATGTAGTTATTTTAACCCCCTTGTATGGGTTTTTGTTTCATTTACTCCATTACGAAAGTGATCAATGAAGGTGACATTTATACATCAGGTTTTTATTTAAACTATCACAGAAATGTGAATTAGTGGAATTTATATCCAGCCAGGTGATTCCAATGAACATCCAGGGGTGAAAATGATTGTGTTGGTTTTCAGGACTCAGGCATAATTTTTACTTCAGCCCTTGGGTGTTCACAAGTGGCAAACGTTTAGTCATGCCCAGACAGCATGACTCTATCAGGATTAACATGAACCAGAGGCGAGGAGATGACACAGAAACAGGTTTAGGACACATAAAAATGTCTGCACTGAATTATTTATAAATGAATAATACTATATAAGTACTAAATTACCTACTAAAATAGTAGTTTTAACCTTGTGTGATTTGGGACATTTAAATATAACTTTATGTATGAATAACAGGTTATATTTATCATGTGCCAGACAACAGAGGTATTACTATAATTAATCCTAGTGATGCAGGAACTGATCTTAGCCCCAATTTACAGACGGGGAAACAAAGGTATGCATGGGTCAAGGGGCAAGCAAGGGAAGGTGGGAAAGCGGGAATCAGTTAGTTTGGCCCTGGGGCCTACTTCACCATCATGCTATGCTGACTGTATGAATGTGATTTTTTAGAGATGACTTTTATATCTACTCACTTCATTTATATCAGTGATTATCAGGACGTAAAAATAGAAGGAAAAAAAGGTCATTTAGTGGGATCTTATAGAGATTGTCATTAATGGATAATTTTGCTCTTTCTTCTCACCAAAATGAAAAGTACAGTTGTTACTATTGAGACAAATGTTCTTAGCATAAGGTTTACACTAATGCTAGAAACCACAATACACTGAGACCTAGTTTCCCTCAAACATATGGTGACAATGACCAGACACTTTAAATATTTATAATGTTTCACTAAATGTAGGAATCAGAAAACATGATATATTCTAGGCAAAGCAAAACAAACAAAAAAACCCCACATTGTTTTAAAATTATAAAGCAACATTGATTTTTTTAAAAGCAAAGTTTCAGTAATGCATATACAAACACATGTAGAGGCTTTTGTTGTATGGCAGTAATGAATGAGCCATATGAAGCACATTAGTAGTTTTTAATTCTCAAGGTTTGGGACATTTATCAAAGCTCAATGAATGCCTTGTGAAATACAAGCTTTAAAACCAAGAATCCAAGAAAAACAATGACCCCAAATGTGTACAACTTTCCCCATCATTGTTACCTCTCTCCTGCCACATTTAACCACCCCTACCTCCACTACCACCGTCTGCCAGTTCCCATTCTAAATTTCTGAAAGTGTACTATCTGCGTCTGCGCACATGGTTCCTCCCTCCTTGCCCCCCTGCACCTCTGTGCCTCAATTAATGCACCCTCCGTCTGCCAAGTCCTAATCATACCTTAAAAAATCCAGCTACAAAGCCTGACAGTGGACAATGGTCTTCTGTCCACCACCAGTATACGACTACGAGTAGAGTAGTTTCCATTGCAGAAAGAAATGAGGCAAAGGTCTAACTGAATCACATAAAGAGTCTTTTCCCCCCTAAAACAACGCGTTGGTCCTCTTCTCTACAGCACCACCACTCAGACCAATTAGTACGCTGACATCCATCTTGGGCCAGAAGAGAAAGCAAGGAGAACGACATGCACATTTTTTAAAATTTCCCACTAATTCTGAAAGTTACCATTATATTACACCCTGCCCCCTGGTCTTGGAGGCCACAGTTTTTAGTCCACAATCTCACAATAAATAGTTCTGAAAGAATTCACCTGCCAAGTTCCCCTTCTAACAGCCAGAAATAAAAATAAATTTTCAACCCTCCCTCAAAATTAAACGTGTATTCATATTTATTTTTTCACCAAATGGAATGTGAGAAATAGTGCTGTTTGAAAAGGATTCTGTGTGATGAAAATGTACCATTGTTTTCAAAATCCTGATCTATTTTATTCCTCCATCCATATATCTCAACAGCAGCTTAATTATTGATATTCTTTAACTATCCAGAATAAGACTGAAGTTCAAAATGCAAACAAATTCATTTGCATTTTGAAAGTATAAATTCAAAAGAGTCACAGTAACATAATAAAGAAGGTGCATGGCTGGATGCAAAAGATTTTTGTGGCAAACACATAATGGCAACCCTCAATTCAATCTTCCTGATTAAATACTCACAAAGTGGATGAAGAAATGCAGATGTCATCACAAACCAAGGACTACTACTAAATACAATGATTGGAAGATTGTTTAAATTATCCCTAGTAAGAATGGGGAATGCTGACATTCAAAGATCACATTCATTTATATGGCAAGAGAAGCCTACTCTCAAATTAAAAAATTATGTCACTATATAATATCTGGCATAGAGCCTGGCATATAGTAGACCTATGATAAATATTTCTTGAATGAATAAGAGGTATCATTTAATTAACCATCAAACATAAGACATAATACAAAAACATGAACTCTTTCCTGATCAGAAATAACAGAATTAAGATGATAAAAATACCAATTTCCATAAAATCTGTTCCTGTTGAGAAAGTCTATTAATTTAATTTGAACCAATTTTTTGTCCTTAAAGTACAATGACATCGTTGTGCTTTTTGTCAACTCCGGCACACTGTTTCTCAAACATGGCCAGCATGCTCCTGTCTCCGGACCTTTCCATTTGTTTGCCCCAGCTATCTGTATGGCTCGTTCGCTCCCTTCATTTATGGCTCTCCTTAAACATTACCTCACCAGAGAGGCCTACCCTAACCGACTGCCTCCGTACAATCACACACATGACGTTTCCTTCTCCAAATCTATCTCCTGACTCTTTTCCCTGTATCATTTATCACCGTCTGATAAGTTACACATATTTTGTAACTGTGTCCTCCCACTAAGAATGGAAGCTTCATAAGAGAGGGAGTTAGTCTGCTTTGTTCATTGATAATTCCCTAGGATTTAAAACAGTGCTGAGAATATAGTAGGTAAGAATTGTTAGTGAGAGAGATGAATGAATGATTAAACTTAATCTTCTAATTATCATTGTTTATCTTTGTGTAAAAGCATTGTTCCAAAAAATCCTACCCTCTACTCTGATTTCTATCAATTCTAGAGACTGGGCTTTCCTACTTATAATTTAAACTGTAAGAGTCATATACTTTTTATTATTTGAACAAGGACTCTCCACATTTTAACTGCACATTATTTACAGAAAGAATTGTGATAGCCAGTCATATCCATTTGAACGTGACCGAATTACTGTATGTTAATTATTGCTGCTTATTAGGCCAGTAATTAATTGTCAGTACTCTCACGTTGTCTCTATTGTATATTCCTTCACAAGAATCTTGCAATTCCATTAGTCAGCCCATGAGATAATATCAACATTTGAGGATTAAATGAGACATCACCCAGCACCATTTTTGGAGCTTCTAAGAAAGTAGTTAAAATGTTTGGCCCCTCAGTTAATAGGAAAAGAGGAACAAGAAATAATAAAAAGCAGTGGTCTACAAACAAGGAGTATGGATTTATACTGTTTCATAATTGTTTCAAGTAGATCAGTGCTGCTCAAACTTTAATGGGCTTAGTTAGGAATCACTCGTGATCTTGCTAAATTGCAGATTCTGATCCTGTAGAGCAGAGGGAGGACGGAGATTCTGCATTTTTAATAAGTTCTCAGGTAATGTTGGTCTTGCTGTCCTTGAACCACCTTGATCTCCAAGAAATTCTCATTTTAACATTATTAGAAGAATTTAAAAATGAATTAACAAAACGGTGATATAAAATCACACGTAGGAGTTTGAGATTACGCATTGTGAAAACAGTCATTACAATAAATTCATTTGTTGGACTGGAAGCACCTGAAGGAATTAATTCATTTGTTCATCCATTCACTTATATATTCATATATGCAATATGTTAGCCACTTCACTTGGGAGAAAACCCACCATGTGTTCAGCATCTCCTTTGCTCTATTCATCACTCATGTATGTCATCTCATCTCAATATTGGAACAGACATGTGGCGAAAAAAGTTGAACCAGATTTTTTAGACATATTTTTCTCTTCAAAATGTGGATGGTGATTAACAATGATTTGCCATGTTATGACTGGTATCATTACCCAGATACTGTTCAGATCTCTCCTCCTGCTGATGGAAACCAGAAGAGAACTTCACGTGGCCTCCTTACTGACTCGCTTTCATTTTCTTCCCCACCATCACAAAGACTTTACTTTCCCCCTGCATGTCCTAACCACAATTATCAGAGAAGTTGATGGAACTTGCTGAGCTTATCTTTATGAGTCCTTGTAGAAATGTCAGTAAATCTCTTTTTCTCTCTGCAGGTTGCATTTTTCAATCAAATTAATGAGTTTATTCATAGAGAAGAAGATTTTCTGTTGTCCCTGTGCCAGTTGCCTTTTTGCACTTCCACAGTAGGAAGTTTTGTCTTTTTCTTCTTGCTCCCTCACCTCCCACCACTCGAAGGGTATTCTGCAGCATAAAATGCATCAAAACAAAAATCATTTTACCTCCTCTCCTTAAGGTTTCCAACTCGAGTATGTCAAGAGACAGTGTACATTATATGTGGTTAAAAAAAAAAAAAAGAAGATAGCAGGAAGGGAAAAAAGAAGGGGGAGAATCGGAGGGGGAGATGAACCATGAGAGACTATGGACTCTGAGAAACAAATTGAGGGTTTTAGAGGGGAGGGAGGTTGGGGGATGGGTTAGCCTGGTGATGGGTATTAAAGAGGGCATGTACTGAACGGAGCACTGGGTGTTACATGTAAACAATGAATCATGGAACACTACATCAAAAACAAATGATGCAATGTGTGGTGATTAACATATAATAAAAAAAAGAGTGTCCTGTTTTTGTTATTTTAATTATGCAATCAGTGGCAATTAGTTCTTTCCTTCCAATTTCATAAACATTGTTAAAGATTTTTTTATTATTATGTTCAATTAGCCAACATATAGTACATCATCAGTTTTTGATGTAGTGTTCAACAATTCATTAGTTGCATAGATTTTTAATGGACCAATAGTAGCATGTTGGTGTCAAAGTAGCATGTGGCTAGAGATGTTTTTACAAACTTCTTTACCATATTAGCTTCGTCATCAATTCATATCTATGAATATATTAGAATTGTAGTGGAAAGAAATAAGAAAAGAACCAAATGGAAATGGAGTAAAAAGAGGAAGAAAGGAGGGAGAAGCATCTGTGTGTGTGATTTTTTTACTGACTTTTTTTTTTTTTATTTTAGCTAGTTTACATTGCAATATTAGTTTCAGGAGTAGAATTCAGTGATTCATCACTGACATACAACACCCAGTACTCATCACAAAAAGTGCCCTCCTAAATACCTGTCACACATCTAGCCTATCCCCCCACCCACCTCCTGCCATCAATCCTCAGTTTGTTCTCTATCATTAAGAGTCTCTTATGAGGGGCGCCTGGGTGGCTCAGTTGGTTAAGCAACTGTCTTCGGCTCAGGTCATGATCCTGGAGTCCCAGGATCGAGTCCCACATCGGGCTCCCTGCTCGGCGGGGAGTCTGCTTCTCCCTCTGACCCTCTTCCCTCTCGTGCTCTCTGCCTCTCATTCTCTCTCTCTCTCAAATAAATAAATAAAAATCTTAATAAAAAAAAAAAGAGTCTCTTATGATTGGGCACCTGGGTGGCTCAGTTGGTTAAGCGACTGCCTTCGGCTCAGGTCATGATCCTGGCGGGGAGTCTGCTTCTCCCTTTGACACTCTCCCCTCTCATGCTCTCTATCTCATTCTCTCTCTCAAATAAATAAATAAAATCTTTAAAAAAAAAAGAGTCTCTTATGATTTATTTCCTTCTGTCCCTCCCCACCCCTTCCCATATGTTCAACTATTTTCTTTCTTAAATTCCACATATGAGTGAAATCATACAATATTTGTCTTTCTCTGAGTGACATTTCATTTAGCATAATACACTCTAGCTTCATCCACATAACTGCAAATGGCAAAATCCCATTCTTTTGCTGGCTGAGTAATATTCCAGTGTGTGTGTGTGTGTCACATCTTCTTTATCCATTCATACTGACATTTCTTTATAAAGCATATTTCTAAGTGTTTCAATATTTCAATTGTAAAATTTCAACTTCAAATGTAATTTCAATCACTCTGAACATGTTCCCTCACACCCAGGGAAAACACCCGCAATCATATACTTTGGGAAAAAATGAACAAGGCAATTAGAACAAGATGGAGAAAAAGAATGAAAAATACATATGAGGCAAAGTACTAACCACAATGGTACAGTTAAATAGCGCATGGCTAGCGATCTTATTTACAATGGTGATCATTCTTTGCATTTTGTAATTATTTTGCATTCACAATCTACTTTTCATACCCTATCTCAGCCAGTATCTTTTTGAGGTATGCCAGGTACACAGTAGAAGTGCTGTTGTTTCAACAATCAGTAACTAAGAATCACAGAGGGGAAGTATGTTACCCCAGTTCACATAAATAGGTGTTTAAGAAAGTGAGACCTTACCCCTTAGGCAAATTAGAGTAAGGTGGAAATAGGAGCATTTTGTTACCTCTCTCTATATTTTTAATTTCTTTTTTGTTTGATAATTGTTAATGATTTGTGGGATAAATAGCATTTCTCAGATGCAACCTGTGTATAGCTGACATCTATGTGCATGAGGCAAGGATATCTATTTCCAAAATAAAAGGATCCCGACTGTTAAAAGGGCAAAAAAGGAACTAAAATAAATAGAGCAGGAGTAGAGGAAGGAAACATGGCAGAGGAGTAGGGGACCCTATTTCAACTGGTCCCCGGAATCGAGCTGGATATCGACCAGACCACTCTGAGCACCCACGAAACCAGCCTGAGATGGAAGAAGATCTGGATCTCTACAAACAGAATATCACAGGTGGTTGGTTTCGAGGTATGAAGCGGGGAGCGCTGATTCCACAGGCAGATATTGGAGGATAAACGGCAGTGGGAGGGAGCCTGGCCGTGGGGATCCTAAACCACTGGTGAGCGACAGCCTCATGCTGGGGACGGGGCACAAACTCGCAGACCGCTAGTGGCGGGGAAAGAACTTTAGGGCAGCCCCCGGTGCGGAAACCTAGAGCGGCGGGGTTGCGAGTGTGAACTGGGAATGGCTGGCAGTTTTAGAAGCACAAAGTGCAGAGACGTGCCCCGACCTGGAGGCAGGACTGGGGGCGCTGCAGAGGGGCGCACAACCCAGGCCGCTGCAGTTTATAGCAGCACGGACAAAAACGGAGATAGTGTGGCCTGGAGAGCTCACTGAAGAACAGACTGCGGTCTCTCTGCTCTGAGGCAGAGGGTTGGAAATGGTCTCTTCTGCTCTGACTCATGTAAAAGACAGGGAAAGCTGCCAGGGAAAGCCGCCAGAGAACAAAAGCCCCCAAAAACTGGTTCCCACCGAGCCCATCCCCCACCACAGGGGGGCAGGGCAAGTCTGCCCAAAAAGGGTTGCCTGAGTAACAGCAGAGTAGGCCCCTCCCCCAGAAGACAGGCTGGGAGAACAGGAGGCCTAAGGTCCCTAGAAAACTCGTGCATCTTGCTTGGGTTCTGGTTAATAACTTGGACTCTATACATTCCCTCAAACAGTCATCAACAGAATGACTAGGAGGAGGAACCCCCAAGATAGAAAAGACTCAGAGATTATGACTTATGCTGCAGATTTACAAACGGATGCAGATATAACCAAGATGTCAGAGATGGAATTCAGGCTAAGCAATTGTGAAGACAATGGCTACAATGGAGAAATCAATTAATGGCAACATAGAGTCTCTAAGGGCAGAAATGAAAGCTGAATTGGCAGAACTTAAAAATGCTATCAATGAGATCCAGTCCAATCTAGATAATCTAACAGCTAGGGTAACTGAGGCAGAAGAACGAATAAGCGACCTGGAAGACAATATAATAGATAAAAAGGGAAAAGAGGAGGCCAGGGAAAAACAACTCAGAATCCATGAAAATCAAATCAGAGAAATAAGTGACACCATGAAGCGTTCCAATGTCAGAAGAATTGGAATCCCGGAGGGAGTGGAGAGAGAGAGAGGACTAGAAGATGTATTTGAGCGAATCATAGCTGAGAACTTCCCTAATGTGGGGAATGAAACAAACATTCGTGTCCTAGAGGCAGAGAAGACCCCTCCCAAGATCAAGGAAAACAGGCCAGCACCCCGGCATGTAATAGTAAAACTTGCAAATCTTAGAACCAAGGAAACCATCTTAAGGGCAGTTAGGGGAAAGAGATTCCTTACGTACAGAGGGAGGAACATCAGAATAATGTCAGACCTATCCACAGAGACCTGGCAAGACATATTCAGGGTACTAAATGAATAGAATATGCAGCCAAGAATACTTTATCCGGCAAGGCTGTCATTTAGAATGGATGGAGACATGCAGAGCTTCCACGATCGGCAGAAACTGAAAGAATATGTGACCACTAAGCTGGCCCTGCAAGAAATATTAAGGGGGATTCTATAAAAGGAGAAAGACCCCAAGAGTGATATACAACAGAAATTTACAGGGACAATCTATAAAAACGTCTTCACAGGCAACGTGATGACAATTCATATCTTTCAATAATCACTCTCAACATGAATGGCCTAAATGCTCCCATAAAATGGCACAGGGTTGCAGATTGGATAAAAAGACAGGACCCATCCATATGCTGTTTACAAGAGACTCATTTTGAACCTAAAGATACGTCCAGACTGAAAGTGAAGGGATGGAAATCCATCATCCATGCCCGCGGACCTCAAAAGAAAGCTGGGGTAGCAATTCTTATATCAGACAAATTAGATTTTAAACTAAAGTCTGTAATTAGAGACAGATAAGGACACTATATCATTCTTAAAGGGTCTATCCAACAAGAAGATCTAACAATTGTAAATATCTATGCCCCCAACATGGGAGCAGCCATCTACATAACCCAACTGTTAACCAAAATCAAGAGTCATATTGATAACAATACGTTAATTGTAGGAGAACTCAATACTCCACTCTCAGCAATGGACGGATCATCTAAGCAGAAAATCAACAAGGAAACAAGAGCTTTGAATGATACACTGGACCAGATGGACCTCATAGATATTTACAGAACATTCCACCCTAAAACAAAACAACAGAATACTCATTCTTCTCAAGCGCACATGGAACTTTCTCCAGAATAGACCACATACTGGGTCACAAATCAGGTGTCAACTGATACCAAAAGATTGAGATTATTCCCTGCATATTCTCAGACCACAATGCTTTAAAACTGGAACTCAATCACAAGAAAAAATCTGGCAGAAATTCAAACACTTGGAAGCTAAGAACCACTCGGCTCAAGAGTGTTTGGGTCAACCAGGAAATCAAAGAAGAACTTAAACAATTCATGGAAATCAATGAGAATGAGAACACATCGGTCCAAAACCTATGGGATACTGCAAAGGCGGTCCTAAGGGGGAAATACATAGCCATCCAAGCCTCACTCAAAAAAACAGAAAAATCCCGAATTCACCAACTAACCCTAGAACTCAAAGAACTAGAGAAAAAGCAACAAACGATGCCTAAGCCACACACTAGAAGAGAAATAATTAAGATTAGAGCAGAAATCAATGAATTAGAAACCAGAAACACAGTAGATCAGATCAACGAAACTAGAAGTTGGTTCCTTGAAAGAATTAATAAGATTAATAAACCACTGGCCAGACTTATCCAAAAGAAGAGAGAAAGAACCCGAAATAATAAAATGATGAATGAAAGGGGAGAGATCACGACTAACACTAAGGAAATAGAAACAATTATTAGAAATTATTATCAACAACTATATGCCAATAAACTGAGCAATCTGGATGAAATGGAGGCCTTCCTGGAAACCTATAAGCTGCCAAGACTGAAACAGGAAGAAATGGACAACCTGAATAGGCCAATACCCCGTAACGAGATTGAAGCAATGATCAAAAACCTCCCAAAAAACAAGCGTCCAGGGCCTGATGGAGTCCCTGGGCAATTCTACCAAACATTCAAAGGAGAAATAATACCTATTCTACTGAAGCTGTTTCAAAAAATAGAAACAGAAAGAGAACTTCCAAACTCATCCTATGAGGCCAGCATTACCTTAATCCCCAAACCAGGCAAAAACCCCATCAAAAAGGAGAATTTCAGACCAATATCCCTGATGAATATGGACTCCAAAATCCTCAAAAAGCCTAGCTAATAGGATCCAACAATACATTAAAAGGATCATCCACCATGACCAAATGGGATTTATCCCCGGGATGCAAGGGTGGTTCAACATTCGCAAATCCATCAAGGTGATAGAACACATTAATAAGAGGAGGGAGAAGAACCATATGGTCCTCTCAATTGATGCAGAAAAAGCATTTGACAAAATACAACATCCTTTCCTGATTAAAACTCTTCAGAGTCTAGGGATAGAGGGAACATTCCTCAAGTTCATAAAATTCATCTATGAAAAACCCACCGTGAATATCATCCTCAATGGGGAAAAGCTGAGAGCCCTTCCCTTAAGATCAGGAACACATCGAGGATGCCCACTCTCGCCACTATTGTTCAACATAGTACTAGAAGTCCTAGCAACAGCAATTAGAAAACAAAAAGAAATAAAAGGTACTCAAAATGGCAAAGAAGTCAAACTCTCTCTTTTCACAGACGACATGATACTTTCTGTGGAAAACCCAAAAGACTCCACCCCCAAATTACTAGAACTCACATAGCAATTCAGTAATGTGGCAGGATACAAAATCAATGCACAGAAATCTGTTGCTTTCTTATACACTAACAATGCAACTGTAGAAAGAGAAATTAGAGAAACGATTCCATTTACAATAGCACCAAAAATCATAAGATACCTCGGAATAAACCTAACCAAAGAGGTAAAGGATCTATACTCTAGGAACTACAGAACACTCATGAAAGAAATCGAAGAAGACACAAAAAGATGGAAAAATATTCCATGCTCATGGATCGGAAGAATAAACATTGTTAAAATGTCTATGCTACCCAGAGCAATCTATACCTTCAATGCCATCCCGATCAAAATTCCAATGACATTTTACAAAGTGCTGGAACAAACAATCCTAAAATTTGTATGGAATCACAAAAGATCCCAAATCGCCAAGGAAATGTTGAAAAAGAAAAACAAACCTGGGGGCATCACGTTGCCCGATTTCAAGCTATATTACAAAGCTGTGATCACCAAGACAGCATGGTACTGGCACAAAAACAGACATATAGACCAATGGTACAGAATAGAGAACCCAGATATGGACCCTCAACTCTATGGTCAAATAATCTTTGACAAAGCAGGAAAAAAACATGCAATGGAAAAATGGGAAAAAGACAGTCTCTTCAATAAACGGTGCTGGGAAAATTGGACAGCCACATGCAGAAGAATGAAACTCGACCATTCTCTAACACCATTCACAAAGATAAACTCAAAGTGGATGAAAGACCTCAATGTGAGACAGGAATCCATCAAAATCCTAGAGGGGAACAGAGGCAGTAACCTCTTTGACATCACCCACAGCAACTTCTTTCAAGATACATCTCCAAAAGCTAGTGAAACAAAAGCAAAAATGAACTTTTGGGACTTCATCGAGATAAAAAGCTTCTGCACAGCAAAGGAAACAGTCAACAAAACAAAGAGGCAACCCACAGAATGGGAGAAGATATTTGCAAATGACACTGCAGATAAAGGGCTGGTATCCAAGATCTATAAAGAACTTCTCAAACTCAACACCCAAAAAACAAATAATCAAGTCAAAAAGTGGGCAGAAGATATGAAAAGACACTTCTCTGAAGAAGACATACAAATGGCTAACAGACCCATGAAAAAATGTTCATCATCATTAGCCATCAGGGAAATTCAAATCAAAACCACATTGAGATACCACCTTACCCCAGTTAGAATGGCAAAAATGGACAGGGCAAGAAACAACAAATGTTGGAGAGGTTGTGGAGAAAGGGGAACCCTCTTACACTGTTGGTGGGAATGCAAGTTGGTACAGCCACTTTGGAAAACAGTGTGGAGGTGCCTCAAAAATTTAAAATAGAGCTACCCTATGACCCAGCAACTGCACTCCTGGGTATTTACCCCAAAGACACAGATGTAGTGAAAAGAAGGGCCATATGCACCCCAACGTTCATAGCAGCAATGTCCACAATAGCCAAACTGTGGAAAGAGCTGAGATGCCCGTCAGCAGATAAATGGATAAAGAAGATGTGGTCCATATATACAATGGAAAATTGCTCAGCCATCAGAAAGGATGAATACCCAACTTTTACATCAACATGGGTGGGACTGGAGGAGATTATCCTAAGTGAAATAAGTCAAGCAGAGAAAGTCCGTTATCATGTGGTTTCATTTACTTGTGGAACGTAAGGAATAGCAAGGAGGACATTAGTAGAAGGAAGGGAAAAATGATGGGGGGGGGAATTGGAGACTATGGACTCTGAGAAATGAACAGGGTTCTAGAGGGGAGGGGGGAGGGGGGATGGGTTAGCCCGGTGATGGGTATTAAGGAGGGCACGTACTGCATGGAGCACTGGGTGTTATATGAAAACAATGGGTCGTGGATGACCACATCAAAAACTAGTGATGTATTGTATGGTGACTAACATAACATAATAAAATTTTAAAAAATAAATAAATAAAACCAAAGTGCCCAAATCTTCCCTGAAGACAAACTGGTTTTTGATGTCAGGTTTAGTTAAGGGCTGATGTTGCCATTTTAGCTTTTCCATCGTCCAGCGGGAAGGGGGTGAGGAAATCACCAGCACACACACACATGCACACACACATTCATACATGTGTATGTGTGTGTGCATGTGTATGTGTATCAATATGGATGTGTGCACTATCATCCATGTATGTGTATCTATGCTGTCATCTCTCATGTAATGGTAGCTGTCCCTTTAAGATGGGTTTTTTTAATTAAACTATTTTTTAAAACAGATTAAAAATTGGGAATTTTAATTTTAGGTTGAATTCACGTTTTCTTGTAACTCGGTCTCAAACTGCAATTCTTTAATTGACTGTTATGAACACGTGATACCTTATCATCAGTCTTATTTAAAAAAGGGATTGAGGAACGATGGGGCTCATAAGCCTCCAGAAGAGCATGGGGAAAAGAGAAGGTAGGAAAGAGGACAGTCGTTCCCCCGTGGGGTTTTAAAGACAAGCAAATTTTGTCTGAGGTTGCTTGGTTTAAGTTGCACAGATCGGTAAAAATAGAAGTTGTAACCTGAAGAAGGTTGGGATATGACCACAAGTGGGAGGCTCTACATCTTATAATTTATGATGATAAATGGGTGGAATAAAATCAGTTGACCCTTGGGCATGGGTACTGGGCCAACTCGAGCATTCTAATATGGCTGGGTGTGACTCTCACTTCCAGGGTTTGCTACCATCATCAAAATGATCACAGCAGGGGAAGATGTCAGGATGTATAGACTAGTATCTCCTGGTTTGGAATACCAATATTTGTGAAAATTCTATCCTATATATGCCTTATTTATTTTTTCAAAAGACATGAGTTTAAAAATGTGTTTCTCCCCCCTCCCTATTGTCACGCTATAATTTAGTACTGAAATAGCAATCTTCCCAGCATATCTAATGAGTTTCTTTGGTCCTATTTTAAAGCTTTTAATCTTCATAAATAATAGCTAAGTAAACTTAAGGCGCCTGGACAATTTCTTTAGCTTAATGTATTCAAATCCACAGTGGCACTTCATTTCTTTTCATTTAAAAATAAATCTATCTTGTCTCGATAGGCTCTACATGAATACACACACCTAACAATATAAATCAAAGCAACACATCCAGAATGATGAGATCTACTTGTTACCTTTAGAAGAAACACACCATTTTCAGAAATGTCTCAAAAAATTCTTTTTTGATAAAGTCAATATATAGTCTTAAAATAATTCACAACCATAGAGTAGTTGCATAAGGATTTTCGAACACAGATGAGAAACATTCTTTCAAGAGGATTTCCATAAACACATGAGAAACTATTTAATATTTTGAGAGTTTTTCCTTCAGAAGAGACGTTTCCTAACAACTGTACCTAATAGGTGATTTTATGTGCATGGCTTCCCATTTATACTTCCAAGACTTCCAGAATCACATTTAAATTTTGGAGAAAACTGAGAAAATATTAACTATGACACCAATTTTGGCAACTTTTAAAGCAGAGTTCTGTAGATAATGGTCCTTCTATCCAACATCTCCACATTAATTACAAAAGTGAAAAACAAAATGAAACAGACATGAAAATCCAACCAAAACATCCCCTAATAAAAAAAAGAAAGCTACATACCTTGGAAACCAACTGAGAATCCCAACTGAAACAAAAAACTGCATCTAAATAATAGTAAGATTCCAAAACTTGCTATTTTTAGGAATTAAAAACAAAGACTTACTTGCTTTGTTTTTCCATGCTTGCTACCCTGAGGCATTCCCATCTTGAATTTAGGAGATTCATTTGTTCTTGTACTTCACTTTCTTCATCTTCTAATAACTTCCCTATTCCAATCAGTTGACTTCCCAGTTGCAGAACATTACCAACCCGTCCCTGATGGGATGTCAAATCCATCATGAACCCCTGACAGGGAAAGAAGGTGACACAAGTTGATACTTTAGGTCAATCCTTATGGTTTTGAATTTTAGTTTTTTTGCAATTTTAAATTTGTAGCCCAGTTAAATTATATTCCCAGTAAAATGATTTCATTTTTTATTTAAGAAAACCCAACATTGTTTTTAATTTGAATTAGGGGCAATTATTAGCTTCAGTCACCTTCTGCAGAAGCAGATCCTGAGATAGGGATTTGTGTGCAAGTGACTTACTAAGTCAAAGCTCCTGGAGAGACAAGCAAAGGAGCCAAAGTAGCAGAAAACAGGACAGGAAAGGAGCAGAAAACGAGTGAGTGTGTCATTTCAGGAACAGTCTCCCACTGCGAATAGTGTGGCCTGATATCACACCGGTACTCTGGAATGTAAGTTATATCTTAGCACTGCTTTGACTCAAGAAAAGTGAGCTAGGCTCTCATATCCCTGCAATGAGTCACTGGCAAAAATCAGATCTCAGCAACTTCAAGTGTCATTCTTCAAGGCAGAACTTCAAATGCTGGCTGGTGGAATCCCATGCCCATAAACATTTGTTTCCATCTCAAAACAAAAACTAAATTACCAAAACACAAAGATCTTATAGAGTAATTGAGATAACAAGAGAGACTTGCCATAATGACAAGTCATGAGCTTTGTTTCATAATCGATGTTTTGCTTTACCTCATGAGTATGAAATTGTTCTTTCACTTCTTCTACATCATTAGAAATCTCTCCTTGGGCTTGCAATGTGTCCTCAGCGGAAAGAAGCCATGAGAGTACTTCTTCTAAAGCTGTTTGGTAACTGTCCAGGTTTACTTCAGTCTCCATTAACGAACGGCCAAATGACTTGTCTTCAGGAGCTTCCAAACGCTGAACAATAAAATAAATTGGGTGTTATACAATTAGTATCTCTGCAGACTGTTCCAGTATATTACAGTATATATATTATATGATAAATCGAATGAAATATTTAAAATGCTAGAAATGTCCACTTGCATTATCAGAGACATGAACCACAGACACATACAAGAGCAAGTCTGCATTTTAACATCTCACAAATATACACACAAATTCTCAAATGGCAGTTGAAATCTACTTCAAATTAATATTTTATTAAAGCTTTTCTGGATTACTATAAGGAGTGAATTAATACACCATCTCGTCATGTTGTATTTTAAACGCTACTAATTTTCACCCATAGGTAACTTTTTTCATTTCATATTTTCATTCATTTACATATATACATTATTGGTATTATATGTACATACTTTTGCAATGGCATTAAAGGAAACATCTCTTCCCAAGAGGTGGGAATGAAATATTTCTGAAGATTTAAAGAGCAGAAAAGTTATCAGTATGAAAATTAGTGGGTGAAGAAGGTAAAATTTAAAGAGAAATAGCTCATTCATACATCTGAAATTTTTAATAGTATGATGACTTCTATAAATTAAACTTTTATTTCCAGAAGCTCATGGTTTCAGTAGCAAGACATCATCTTAGGAGAAGTAAAATATGAAGTATTCACTTCCACATTTCATTAGCAGGATGTTAAGTAAGACTCCCAACAGTTGTCTTGAAACTCTAAATTTCTCTTGAAACCATAAAGCTGAGAACAACAGGGACAAAGTGGCCATGATTCTAAAGAGAAGATCCAGGCCACCTCTGAAGGTGCTGCTAAAAGGGGACCAGTTTTCTGGTCCCACAAACCTCAATCCACTACCTAGCTCAAAGTTGTAGAAGAAGCATGGATACTGACTGAAGCAAACTAATGAGAAGACATTCCTGTGGACTAGCTAGAGCACTTATGCATCTCTGTACCTTCTCCCCTCCTTAAGCCAAGTAATGGAGACTTTGGAAGAATCACCTGGAGAGGGTAGGGTAGTTTCCAGGATGGAATACTGACCTCTAAACCTGGCTGTATGTCAGCAGGGATTCCCAAACTATGGAATCAGTACTACCAAGTGACAGGAGAGAACTCTTGGGATAACCTCTGTGTCTGGTGCTTTAATATGAAGGCAATTGTCAATGGTCAGAATTTAAGCAAATAAAATCTGCATGAATTTTTCCTTGGGTCAAATACACTCGTGGTAGGTGGCTGGGCTTCAAAAATCCTAAGGAAGAACGCACTCAAGAGGGTTTCCTGCTGAAGTAAGGGACAGAGGCAAACTGATGACATAGTTAAGCAGAGCAAAGATATTAGAGAAACATTTGGAGAGGAATCTTCTCTACACCCCAAAGATAGCAAGTAAGCACTGGGCCCTAAAAAACAGGGTTCTACAAAGGAAACAAAAGGCAGGATAGAACAACCAGAAGCTACTTGGAAGACTGCATGATCGTGCCTAGGAAAAAGATCCATCCCTTTGATGGCTTTCCTCTGACATGTATGCCTTGAATTTCTAGTCCCTCCCAACGATGGGCCTTATCCCACTGAGCTGCCTGCACCAATCTAATTGTGCTCTTCTGATAAATGCTCCAACTTTAAAACTTTATTATTATAAATTTCTTTTTTTTAAAGATTTTACTTATTTATTCATGAAAGACAGAGAGAGAGAGAGAGAGAGAGAGAGGCAGAGGGAGAAGCAAGCTCCCAAGGAGAAGGAAGCCCGACGTAGGACTCGATCCCAGGACCCTGGGATCATGACCTGAGCCGAAGGCAGACGCTTAACCATCTGAGCCACCCAGGCGCCCCTATTATTATAAATTTCTTCAACCATCAAGTCCTTTAAGATGAAAAGACATAGGGGCAGTGTGTGGTGTGGTATTTTCACCAAGTGATGCACTCTGCATCTGTTTCTAGAGAACTGACAGAAATATGCCATCCTAAGTCAAAAGCACCCAACTCTACTATCTCTCACAGAGCATATCCTGAGAGAGCTATCTGCATGGGCCCACCTCAAGGTCAAGGCAAATTTCTGAAGGTCTTAGGGGTCTGAACAAATTCCGTGATGTATCTCTTTTCTCCACCCCTAATTACTATTAATAATAAATGTAAGAGTTAGCATTAAAAGGAGAAAAGTCACAAAAAGGTAGCCTGAGACATGTATATAGATAGGACCAGCTTCATGTTGTGCAATCTGAGCAGCTGTACGGTGCCCCAAGGCTCAAAAGGACACCTTGCTCGTTTTATCTGCTTCTTGACATTGCCACCTTAAAATCCTTAATAATTTTATCTCTGAAGTGGGCAATATAAGTGAAGTCCAATAAGGTGACGAAGTGTGCACGTGTGCAGAGGAAATAAGTACAGTATGTGTGTTCACCCCCATTTGCATATAGTGTCGCTGATGGTCCCCGAGTAGAGAATGCTGGTGGACACGCAGTACATGGGGGTTTACCAACACTAGAGGTGAGGGCAAGGTTAAGTACGTCTATGAACGAGTGAGGGCACTAACAGCTCCAGGAACTAGCACTTTTCATGTGAAGCAGAACTTGCTTCCAATGCAGAAAGAAGGCAGTTCCAAGAAAACATGAACAACCAAAGAGCCCTTCAATGTCCTTTCTTACTCGTATTTCTTTCCCGTATTAGCCAAAGATTTAGGCTGAAACTCATGACAGAGAAAGAAAGGGAAAGGGCAACCCATAATTCCTTCTCCTTTTGATCCTCCCTCATCTGAACACTGAAGGTAGACAATATTAGGAGACTGCACACCTATCAAGAAGCAAAATTAAAACAGCTAAGTTAGTTGTGCAGTGTTTCCACATTAAGAATGAAATACATAGGCACATATAAGCTACAAAATACAAATTGTGTAGTGTTGGTGATTCCGCATGAGTTACATGGTCTTATATTTGCATTTACAACTGCAATTGCACAACATAACAATGAGCAGTAAAACTCATGCTAATACTTTAAAATTCTAATTTTCTTTATTCAGTCTGAAGTTAAACAGCAAATAAAAAAACACAAGGGGAAGTCAAGAAAGAGAGACCCATGGAATAAAGGAAATGGTTTTATATTTTAATTTTAACAGCACTTTCCTTCCTGCTTTTTGAACAAGGGGTTCTGTATTTCAGTTTCCACTGTGCTGCATATTGTGCATCCAGCCCTGCGAATAGGTTAAAAAAAAAAAAGTGCAATTCAATCGTGGATATTTTGGTTCCTCTGGGTTACAGGTGAGAGGAGATGGGTGCTTTATTATCATGTACAGTAGAATGTGGGTGTAAAACCCAGGGGCTTGGGAGGTAGTCAGTGTTTGAATCTTTTTTTTTTTAAGATTTTATTTATTTATTTGACAGAGAGAGACACAGCAAGAGAGGGAACACAAGCAGGGGGAGTGGGAGAGGGAGAAGCGGGCTTCCCGCTGAGCAGGGAGTCCGATGCGGGGCTCGATCCCAGAACCCTGGGATCATGACCCGAGCCGAAGGCAGACGCTTAACGACTGAGCCACCCAGGCGCCCTCAGTGTTTGAATCTTGACCCTGGCCTGAGGTCTTGTTACCCTGGGAAGGTTACTTAGCCCCATCATTAGCCTTAGTTTCCTCCTATGCAGAACAGGAACAATAATACTTTCCTAATAAGACTGTGGTACGAATTGAAGAATGGTATATAAAGTATTTAGCAGAATGCCTGACCTTGTGCAAGAACCCAATAAAGTGCATGATAACTGTAATTATTTTTGGTTTCTTATATACGTAAGAACCATTATGAAACACAACCTGCTCCAATATTATTTCTCAAGTCACTGGTCAGACTGCAAAAGCCAGAAAATTATTGTAGAAAAAAAATGATCTGAAAAACTTCTAAGAGTAAACATCAATTAAATCAAACCTTTCTGAAACTTGAACATCAACCTAGCTCCTACATAAAAGTTCTAAAAATCATTAATAATCTTGATTTCAAATTATCTTCTCAAAATGGTCAACTGTAAACAACACTATTACTCAAATAACACAACACTACATTTTCCCAGTGTACAATTTGGATTAGAAAAGTAAACACTCCCATCGAGAGATAAGTGGATAAAGAAGATGTGACATATATACACAATGGAGTATCACTCAGGCATAAAAGGAGGAAATCTTGCCACTTGTGACAACACGGATGGACCTAGAGGGTATTATGCTAAGTGAAATAAGTCAGAGAAAGACAAATACCATATGACTTCACTTATATGTGGAATCTGAAAAACAAAACAGAAACAGACTCATAAATACAGAAAACACACTGGTGGTTGTCAGAGGGGGGGATGGGTGAAATAAAGAAGAGGGTGAACAGGTACAAACTTCCAGTTATAAAATGCATAAGTCATGGGGATGTAAAGGACGGCATAGGGAATATGGTCAATAATACTGTAATAACACTGGTGACAGATGGTAACTATGGTGATCACTTCATAATGTATATAAATGTCAAATCACTAGTCGTACACCTGAAACTAGCATAATATTGTATGCCAACTATGCTTCAATAGAAATAAAATAAATAAAATAAACACTTCATGATTTACTGATATTTACAGAGGCTTGAAATTTTGGAGACAATTTTAAAAGGCAAATCTTTAGAGTCAAGGACATGGTGTCTAGTACTCATAAATTCTGAATCTAAAAGTTTTGTCGGAGGATGTTCATAAAACACAAACATTGCAAAGACAGCCTTATTAAAGCTAAATTCAAACATGAATAAGCTGTGTAAAATAACACAAATAACTCAATTAATCATTATTTACATCCATAAATTCAACTCTACATATATATATATATATAGATGATTATGGTCAAAATTGTCAGCTGGGGTCTGGGTAATTCTTCCTTTGTCTAGACCACTATTTTTCAAATTTGTTAGTCATGATCCATCAGTGATTCATGAAATCATTTTAGTGGGGCATGATCAGGAATATTTAATGGGTCACGACCAGGAATATTCTATTTAAAATTAAATAAAATAAATAATATTAGTCTATGTCATTTATATTAAGGATTAATATTGTTTTGTGAATTTTTGTTTCAGATATGCCTATCTATGTATCTATGTGTACATATATATATTCTGGATCAAGATGAAAAAATCATTTTCTGTAGTTCATGAAACAAAATTGGAAACAGTTCTAGAATTTCAGCACAGGAAAACCCATGATAGAAGAAATGTACTTGAATTTCACATTTGCACATTTTTCAATAGAACCCTTGGAACACAACCCATTCTTTACAAATCCATCTTTAACACTGGTGGTTCCCAAGCTCCTTGGGAACTTCCCAGGTGTAATCCAAAATTGATCCCTGTATGTGGAGGGCAGGGAAAGACCAAATAAAGATGCAGGCCACTCCAGATTGGCAGGTGGCAAGTTTAATAAGCAAGGGAACTTACATACAAGCCTTGTTTATAGAGAGACCTTAACAGGGTTCAGTCACATATACGGTCCAGATGGGCTCAACATCAAATCACTCTGTCAAGGCTGCATCCTTGGAGCAGCTCTAGAAGAGGGGAAGGCAAGTGGAATACACATTCTAAGGTCAGGGGAGGGTGTGAAGGGACAAAGGGCCTCCAATTGCCATTGTCAAGCTCAGGGGTCAACAGGCAGTCCAGTCCTCTCAATGACCTCCCCCAACAAACAGAGAACTTAGAGATATGTAGAGAGGCTAATACTTTTGGTTTCAGCTCCCCCAAATATACATTCTTTGCCCTAGTATTTCATATTTCGCCTAAGCTTGTGGCTCGTTCATACATATCATGGCATCAAAAAAATTTTCTAGGAAACTTGATATTTGCTTTTTATAGATGATCTATGCATAAGGAAGCAATACCAATCATTTCATGAATGAAGATGCCAGTATCATCAACTGGAACTAATTTTTTTTCCCAGGCATCAATCTTGTTTTAATTTCTGTCTTTATTGTGGTGGTTTATGTTTCTCTGCAGTATATTGGGCAAATAATGATTCAGATGAGAAGCATAACAATGAATGGATGAAACAATTCTGGTGGTTTTCAACATTAAGAACATTAAAATTTATTCAACATTATCCACAGACCTCAGAGACTTAATGATTGTGCTTTTACATGAAGACTTTACAGATTTTGTCACCTTTGTTCCTTGAAGATGCTGCTATTGCATGAAGGTGGAAGAGTAGAGAGGAGAAATGAAGTAATGAGAGAAGACAAATGAATCTATGTGAGTCCTGCAATGTCTAGGACAAACATCTGGAAACTGATTTCCAGTGATAGAAACTGTCGTAATAAAATACAGAGCAACAGCCTTAACACTACTCCATGCATAACTTTTTTTTTTAAAACCCAGTTTACTATCCGTCTTATCTCGGGTAAGTTATTTAACCTCCAGGCATCTCAGTTTCCCCATCTGTCAAACAAAGAAAATAAAAATATATCTCCACAGGACTGTTGAAAAGATTATATGAGATGATGCATGTAAAATTCTAAGCACATTCTAGTTTCCAAGAAATGTTCCACAATGCCTGTATTTGGGGACCAATGTTCATTGAAATGGCAAATGACTTTTATGAGGAAACACAGTTGAATGAGCTGTGTGTATTTTTAGAAGCATGATTTTGGCAATTCAAACTGAGATAAGTCATCAAATGGCTACATATAAGTAGTGAAACCAGCAATCCAGCAAACCACAAAGCTCTCAGAAAAATAGCTGGGACGTTTCCAGAGGGCACGATCTATTACTCAGTAGTTCTATATTTCTGTTGAAACCGATCTATTTTGGCAACTTCCCCAAATGCAACCTTAAAATGTGATGTGAGTTTTAACCTGGATAAAAACAGTTTTATTGTTCTTGAATGTATAAACACTTCAAGAACATTTGAAAATTTTATCACTTAGCTCCTTTAAATCTGTCATACTTTTTTATACAGTCAAGTCAATGCATGGATGGTGAATTTTTTGGTGCATTCTATAATCTTTTTATTCTTCAGTGAAAGATTATTTGAAAGCTGAAGGATTACAGAGGGATAACCAAGTGGTTCTTTTACTAAATAACAGGAGAATAGTTCACAGGAACCAGGATTAGTATGTGGAAAAATTCTCACCACATTTTCACTGTGTTTCCTCAGAGATATAACATGTAAACCAGGGTATTATTTAAAGGATAAAAAATGATTACAGAAGTGATTTATGAGAAATTAATCCATCATGCAACACTGTACATGACATTCACGGTGATTTTTAATACTGCTTGTATCTGAAATTCACTTCCAAGCTATGCCTTAATGAGGATTTAGAAAAAATTATGGTCTGCTGTTATGGCAATATTAAAACAACAATCACAACAGCAACAACTACATCTATAAAAGCAATAACAACAGCTGTTATTATTTATTGGGCACTTAGTGTCAGTCAATTTGCTAGGCACTTAATGTGCGCTATATCATTTTTCACCACAACACATCAGGATGACAGAGCATAGTAGGATGAGGAACTGGGAGCAGAAAAATTAAAGAATATACCAAAGGTCACAGAGGTAATTGGCTCTTCTCTGATTTCAAACCAAGTTGATTGGATTACAAACACATATCTTTACCACAATTTGATACATCTCTATTAATGAAGAAAATGAGTTCAGAATCTATGAAACAGGACGTGGGGGGGTAACTGGGTGATGGGCACTAAGGAGGGCACTTGATGTAATGAGCACTGGGTGTGATATGCAACTGATGAACTCTACCTCTGAAACTAATAATACACTCTATGTTAATGAATTGAATTTAAATAAAATAAAATTAAAAAACAATCTATGAAACATTATCTCCACAAAATATCTTAAGACTTCTTAAAAATAAAATAAAAATGTATATATAATTTGTCTATAACTCTGTGTAGTGATGGGCGTTAAGTAGACTACTGTGATCATTTTACATTATCGCGAATCATTATGTTGTATGAAGGTGGTATACACCTGAAACTAATATAATGTTACATTACAATTACATCTCAATAAAAATGAAAATAATAAAAAAATTATTAGGGTAAATTATAGCTCAGGTTCATTTAAAAAAGTTATTGAACATTCTGTTTTTTAAGCTTTATTTTTTTTTATTATGCTCAGTTAGCCACTGTATAGTACATCATCAGTTTTTGATGTAGTGTTCAGTGATTCATTCTAACCCAAATCTCCTTAGTCACTTGGGAAGGATTTCAATTTCAAACAGCAACTGTATTGCAAGTTGTCTTACGCCAAGTATATGAGTCCATTTAAAGAAAGCTAAAAGGAAAAGTTGATAAAAGATGATCAAAGCCATTCCATTCAGATTATAGTTCAGCTAATCAATTTTGTCTTGAAAAATTATCCATGAATTTTTTCTTTTCCTCACTTCCACAATTTCAGAATCAATGGTTTTGAAACTACTGAAAACACAATACCTGGGCCTCATAATGTTAGTGAGTCAGGAATCAAATGTAGAGTTCAGAATAACAGTTGCAAGACAAAGACACTGATACCACACCGAAGAAGGGGACAACGAAAGGCAGAAATGTGATATAGGCCAGGTGATGGTGTTGACTCTCTTTTGTAAGACAGAGGAAGATGAGCAAAAAGTAAAGCTTATATCAATATTTTCTAAAGGAAGACATGTGCCAAACCACCGTTTGAACCCTATACCTTCTACAATTCCTATCACTTGCCTTTCATTTTTAATATCAGCTAAGCTGATTTTCTTCACTATTACAGAATGTCTTGCAGAAATGCTATATTGTGCTTAGCATGCTCTGCTTAAGAAGACAAAAGAAGTATAACTTCTGCCTACACGTGTGTTATATATATGTGTATATTCACATAAAAAAATCTTACCCCAAAATCTATTACACAAATGGTTATGGAACCAAAGTGTTCATCTTGATACCTAGAGAAAATTGGCCACTGCAAAGACTGCTGGTCCTTCAATATCTGTCCTCCTCCACTTCTTATATAGGAGAAAGTACAGGTGACACTTGGCTATCCAGAATATAAAGTATGGTTCCCAGCTTCCCTTGCAGTTAGGTGGGGCATGTGCCCAAACACTGGCGAGAGGAATAGGACATGTGCAACTTCTTTTTCAAGACTTAAGAAGAATCAGTATGCTCTCCTCTTTGTACTTTCCTCCTTCCCACAGTCTGTCATCCAGACATGACGGTGAGCTATCCTTGATCATGGGGATGAAGTCAGTATCTGGGGATGAACAGAGCAACGTGACAAAAGGATCTTGGTTCCTGGAGGAGCAGAGCTTTCCTACAAAGCCTGGACCAGCCAAATCTAGATAATTCTGAAAGAGAAATAAACTTGTTCCTTAGATAATCCATTTCTATTTTGTATCTTTGTTACTTCTACAAAACTTATAACCCATCTAATACACTAGCATGTCCTAAGTTTCTAAGGAGCTGAGACTTTACTATAAAGATATATGTATTTCTAAGAGCTAATAAAACAAAGAGGCAACCCACAGAATGGGAGAAGATATTTGCAAATGACACTACAGATAAAGGGCTGGTATCCAAGATCTGTAAAGAACTTCTCAAACTCAACACCCAAAAAACAAATAATCAAGTCAAAAAGTGGGCAGAAGACATGAACAGACACTTCTCCAAAGAAGACATACAAATGGCTAACAGACCCATGAAAAAATGTTCATCATCATTAGCCATCAGGGAAATTCAAATCAAAACCACCTTGAGATACCACCTTACGCCAGTTAGAATGGCAAAAATTGACAAGGCAAGAAACAACAAATGTTGGAGAGGTTGTGGAGAAAGGGGAACCCTCTTACACTGTTGGTGGGAATGCAAGTTGGTACAGCCACTTTGGAAAACAGTGTGGAGGTGCCTCAGAAAATTAAAAATAGAGCTAAACTATAACCCAGCAACTGCACTCCTGGGTATTTACCCCAAAGACACAGATGTAGTGAAAAGAGGGGCCATATGCACCCCAATGTTCATAGCAGCAATGTCCGCAATAGCCAAACTGTGGAAAGAGCTGAGATGCCCTTCAGCAGATGAATGGATAAAGAAGATGTGGTCCATATATACAATGGAATATTGCTCAGCCATCAGAAAGGATGAATACCCAACTTTTACATCAACATGGATGGGATGGAGGAGATTATGCTAAGTGAAATAAGTCAAGCAGAGAAAGTCAATTATCATAGGGTTTCACTTATTTGTGGAACATAAAGAAGAGCATGGAGGACGTTAGGAGAAAGAAGGGGAAAATGAAGGGGGGGAAATCGGAGGGAGAGACGAACCATGAGAGACTATGGACTCTGAGAAACAAACTGAGGGTTCTAGAGGGGAGGGTGGTGGGGGGATGGGTTAGCCCAGTGATGGGTATTAAGGGGGGCACGTATCGCATGGAGCACTGGGTGTTATACGAAAACAATGAATCGTGGATCACCACATCAAAAACTAATGATGTATGGTGACTAACATAATGTAATAAAATTTAAAAAATAAATTTAAAAAAGAGCTAATATGTGACTTTAAAATAACCTTTCTACCATAAAATCATGTTTGTCTGCTTAATTTACCCTCCTTCTCTGGAACATATTCTCAATGAAGGTTCCAGTTCATTTTGTTTCATCATTTTTCAATCCATATATTTTTTTAATTTTTTCCCAGATTTACTGATATAGATGACATACTACATTGTGTTGACTATATATATATAGTCATATATATAGTTATATATATTACAATATAACTACCAGTGTAGCTTTAGATAACATCTCCATCATTTCACATAGTTACCATTTCCTTTTCTGTGGTGAGAACATTTATGATCTACTCTCTTAGCAACTTGCAAGTACATAAAATAGTACATATCTTGAGACATTACACAAGTTTCTATATTCTTTGAAGGCAGGGACTCTGTCCCATGCTTTACAAAAAACACAACACAAACATAACTAATAAATACTAATGGAAATTAAATTGTTTTAGGTTTATAATTTTAATTTATCATTGAAACTCATTTGCTCTTCACTTTATGGTCTCATACAAAATATGTTTCAACCAATGATCATGTCTGGAAAAATAAGAGTATCATGGTGTGAAGCGTTCATGATTTTAAATATGTACTTTTTCCCAATATTCCTTTTGATAATTCATATATGTGTGTGTTTATTGCTTATTTCCTTTTCTTTCCCTAATTTATCTAATTCTACTTTTTCATATTTTATCGAGCATTCATTTCCTCTTTAAATTATATGATCTTTTATTCCTTTGTTTCCTCTCTTCTTGACCTCATCCTGAGAATTTTTGTCTTGGCTACTATCATCTACAAAGTAATAGGCCCTTTCCTATAAAATCAAAAAGGATTGAAAATAAGTAATCATCGCTACTAGAAACTCTTCTGAGCCAATGAAAGTTTAGAAAGAAAATAATGGAAGATTTAAGTAGCTAATATAAAAGATGTCCTTTTTATTAATACAGTTTACCATAAAGTTTTTGATAAATATCAATAAATTCCTACATAAAACAGCTTTCTCAAGAATTCATTAGGTACTGGATGAAGAGTATCCAGCTTAGTGATTTTTTTGCACACATTATGTCAGATAATTCTCACAACCACCCTAAAAGAGGGCCCATTTCCCAGATGAGAAAACTAAGGTCACACCTATGAGGTGCTGGAGGAGAAATTGGACCCCCAGTAAACCTACATTCCTTCTTGTCATTCTGAAGGGCTTAAGGAATATTAGGCGATCCATAGATTCCAGAGAAGAAAGATGGACATAATAACTATAATAGTTTTGGTATACTTCAATAATTTTAAAAGTCAATATTTGGTTGAACTTTGTACAAGTAGGAATTTAAAGAATTGGGGATTGTCTAAAAGTAACTTTAAGGGGCGCCTGGGTGGCTCAGTTGGTTAAGCGACTGCCTTCGGCTCGGGTCACGATCCTGGAGTCCCGGGATCGAGTCCCACGTCAGGCCCCCTGCTCGGCGGGGAGTCTGCCTCTCCCTCTGACCCTCTTCCCTCTCGTGCTCTCTCTCATTCTCTCTCTCTCTCAAATAAATAAATAAAATCTTTAAAAAATAAATAAATAAATAAATAAAAGTAACTTTAAACTGAGATAGTTAACAAAATGTCTGAGAAGACCAAATCAATTCTTAAGGCTATGCTCCTCACTCCCAAGTTTAACAATCATATCTACTTTCAAATATGCCCAATGCACATGTCCCAAGTCTTGCTTATTTTAATCAGTCTTGTATAAATAATTAAATAAAATATGATTCACTGGATGATACTTTTAAAATAAAACAATTCATAAGTGTATTGCTTGAGGCAAATGGTATTTACTTAAAATTTTTTTTCAAAACCAAATATGTATATATTTATGTGTATATATAATCACGAAACACATTACTACCCAGTGATATATATATCATGAAAACTATTATCCAAATATACTGATGCTTAAATAGTCCCCCCCCAAATGACCGTAGT
Organism: Callorhinus ursinus; assembly: GCF_003265705.2. NCBI lineage: Eukaryota > Metazoa > Chordata > Mammalia > Carnivora > Otariidae > Callorhinus > Callorhinus ursinus. Next base: position 15,928,307 of record NW_027397078.1, on the reverse strand, counting down.
CTTTAGAGTTTGCTATGGCACACATAACAGTGAACTATGAAAGGAAAATTGGTCATTATGTATTTTTGTTTTATATCATAAATAATCATTTATAGTATTCTTAACTATTTAACAAGTCTGTATTTAACTAAATTTGAAGTTATCACATTAAACACCCCCCAAATCTACAAACTTATCTACATTTACACTAATCCTAACCATTTCATATTTCAATGGAGAATCTTATTCTTCCTATTACATAATCCAAGGATCCTTAAACCTTAAACTTTTTCTGTAAAGGGCCAGATAATGAATATCTTCAGTACTGAAGCCCACTGCAGGCTGGTTGCACCTACTGAGCTCTATCACTGTAGATTGTAGCACAAAAACAATCATAGATAATACATAAGTGAATGAGCTTGCAGTTGTTCCGATAAAACTTTATTTATCAAAAAAAAAAAAAGTGGCAGACTGATTTTGACCCTCAGGCTGTACTTTGCCATCTCCTGATAATCTATTTGCTTCCCATATTAAATCTCATGCCTTTTCATGGAATCAAGAATCTCATTCCATTTCACAGAATCATTTCTTTTCATAGAATCAGGAAATTCCCACTGTTGATTATCTCTTTTCTGTCCAAGCTCTCTGCCTCAAACTGACCCTAGTGGGTTGCATGTCCGAGCTAGTGTCTTTTAAAATTTCAATGCCTTCCCTGGCTCAATCCCCGCCCCTGTATGTAGCAATGTCTCAAAGGCATCGTGGTGCAGAGAACCAGTGTCTGCCCTCAGGGAACTTCAAGTCAGCCTCACTTCAGAGTAAGATAAACCTGAGTTCAAAATCCTGAGGCTCTGGAATCTTTAAGCAGTGTGTTTGACAAAGTAATTTAATCTCACACTCCTGGTACACACCTGCAAAGAGATATGATAGTATTAACTTAGTATTGTAAGGCTCAAAGATAATATACAAAGAATTTTTATTAACATTCAGCATCACTCCTTCCTGTTCAACCTTTATAAAATCGTTTCCATTGCTTTATTGTTCTTATTTAGTGCACACAACAGAGAAGGAAGAAGTAATATCAACAAAAGGGAGTTTGCCTAAATGTGAGACTTGAAACCATAAAACTCTTAGAAGAAAACATAGGCAGTAAGTAACCTCTTTGACATCAGCTTTAGCAACATTTTTCTAGATATGTCTCCTCAGGCAAGGAAAACAAACAAACAAACAAGAAACTATTAGGACTAAGTTTGTAGATTTGGGGGGTGTTTAATGTGATAACTTCAAATTTAGTTAAATACAGACTTGTTAAATAGTTAAGAATACTATAAATGATTATTTATGCTATAAATTGGGACACCAAAACAAAAAGCTTTTGCACAGTGAAGGAAACCAACAAAACAAAACATCAACCTACCAGACAGGAAAACATATCTGCAAATGATATATCTAATAACGGTTGATATCCAAAATATATAAAAAAAAACCTATACAACTTGACCCCAAAACAGCAAATGATCTGATTTAAAAATGGGCAGAGGATCTAAATAGACATTTTTCCAAAGAAGACATACAGGTGGCCAAAAGACACATGAAAAAGTGCTCAACATCACTCATCATCAGGGCAGTGCAACTCGAAACCACAATGAGATAACACCTCACACCTGCCAGAATGACTAGAATTAAAAAGACAAAAAATAACAAGTGTTGGCAAGGATGTGGAGAAAAAGGAACGCTTGTGCACTGTTGGTGGGAATGTAAATTGGTGCAGCTGCTATGGAAAACACTATGAATGGTCCCTGAAAAATTAAACATAGAAATACCATATGATCTAGTAATTCCCCTATTAGGTATTTACCCAAGAAAACAAGACTAATTTAAAAAGATATTTGTACTCCTATGTTTATTGCAGCATTGTTTATCATAACCCAAGAAATGCCCATCAAAAGATAAATGGATTTTAAGAAGATATGGGGCGTGAGTGTGTGTGTGTGTGTGTGTGTGTGTGTGTGTGTGTGTGTGATGGAATATTACTCAGCCATAAAGAAGATTAAGATCTTTGTCATTTGTGACAATATGGATGGACCTACAGGGTATAATGCTAAGTGAAATAAACCAGAGAGAGAAAGACAAATACAATATGATTTCACCTATATGTGAAATCTAGAAAACTAGACAAAGGAACAAACAAACAAAACATAAACAGACCCATAAATACAGAGAACAAACTGGTGGTTGCCAGAGGGGAGAAGACTGGGGGATGGGCAAAATGGGTGAAGGGGATTTTGAGATACAGGCTTCCAGTTATAGAACAATTAAGTCATGGGATGAAAGGTACAGCACAGACAATATAAGTCAATCGTATCTTAACAACATTGTATGGCAATAGATGGTAGTTACACTCATGGTGAGCAAAGCATAACATATAGAGTTGTCAAATCACTATGTTGTACACCTGAAACTAATGTAACATTGTGTATCAACTATACTTCAATTAAAAAGAGAGAGGGTTTGGTTTTATTTAGATTTATTTAGGTTATAAAAAATTTTCAACTGAATTAACACAGTTTTGCTAAATAGGTCATTTTCCCTCAGACACGATGGTTATCTCCATCAGATACACCAGGTATATCACTAAACTCTTTAGATTTTTTTTCATTTTATATGCTTTTGTCTCCTTTCCCTGTTCCTGAAAGCATGGTACAGTATATCCTTCAGGAAAACCTTCATAGTAAGCTCCATGAGTGTGGAGTCTTGTTTATTTTGTTCACTGTACTGTGTCTGACATATAGGTAGGACATAATAGATTTTTGTTGAATAAAATAATGAATCTCTTAGCACCTGCCAGGTAACAATTTCCCATTTTACTTTATATTAATATTAGGACATTCTTTTTCCTGAGGGAATTAGATCAAAGTTACTGCAGCTTTCCTTGTCAGAGCAGAGAGAAGAAAGGGCACACCATGTTTATAGCACCCGCTGCCTTACTAGTGTACTATTTGTCTCCCTGTTGTCTTCAGGGAAAGATCTTTTGTTTAAGGCTTTTGAAGTTTGACATTTGTAAGGAAGATGCTAATGGTGTCAAGCCCTGGGAAAACTCTGGGTAAATTTCATTAACAGGTGCAAATTCTGCCCTCTGCCTCAAGGCAAGCAACAAAGACCAGCAGTCTTCTGCTGGGTTGGTGCAGGCAGACTAGAAGGTGCATGTGGAGAGTTGGCTGAATGTAATGGGCAGTTCTTCAATTTTCTCATTGGCTCCTCAACAGGAGTGAGCATGCTGCAAGGTTTATACTTCAGGGTCCCATCGCCAATTAAAGCTTTTAATCTTAAGGCTCAGAGAACTGAGAAGTATGCATATGGGCTCACGGCAAGTGACAGAAATAAAAAGTGTGGAAACTTCTGACCTGTTTTTAACTCTTATTGTACTAACATTTCCTGTTTTTCTTCAGCAATTTGGTTGAAAGCTGTCCAGCGAGCAACATCCTTTGCAACTGACGTCACGTTCACCTCTTCTTTTTTTTTTTATTATGTTATGTTAATCACCATACATTGCATCATTAGTTTTTTGATGTAGTGTTCCATGATTCATTGTTTGCGTATAACACCCAGTGCTCCCTTCAGTACGTGCCCTCTTTAAACTTCTTTTTTATTCCTAGTGGCATCACCCTAAAACACTGGGTCTCCACTAGGAGACCTCTTGGGAATATTTGACAATATCTGGAGATAGTTCTGATGGTTGCTGCTGATGTGGAGGGTGCTACTGACATCTAGGACATTTATTGGGTAGAGGTGAGGAATTCCGCTAAGCATTCTAAATGTACTGCTCAGCAGCAGCTCAAGTATGGTAGTCACCACCCACTCTTCCGCCACCAACGAAACACGATTGGGCCCCAAATGTCAGTACTGACGCTTTGAGAAGCCAGGCCCTGAGACAACACAACTACGTTAATCATATTCTCTCCAAATTGATTCCCTTTCCTCTTTTGGTTACTTCAGCCCAACTTGAGAACAGTTGTGATATTTATAGTGAGTATGCTATTCTTGTATGCAATCAACCAGTGATTTTACTCTTAATAAAAAGCCCCAAACTCATACCCTATATTGTGTAATGGACTCAGATGTTTCCTTCCATTCTCTGTCAGGGTTCTGACACTTACAAATCACACGTTTGGCACCTTTCACCTTCCTACTAGTCTATTTCCACTACGAAAATATTTTTTTTAAAAAACACTTCCTAAACACATTTATTTATTTATTTATTTATTTATTTATTTTTTTATTATTTTGGATGTCAAGCCATTTTATTTTTATTATGTTCAGTTAGCCAGCATATAGTACATCATTAGTTTTTAAAATCATATTCTCTGTTAAGTCCTAGCCCAGATATCAGTTCCTAAAGACTTTTCCTGATCCTTTACAGTGATGCTCTCCAATCTTATAAATTTCTCATCTTTATCAAAGTATTTATGAGTGCATATTCCACTTTTTTAATCACTTTGTGTTCAATACTAATTTTGAGGACTGATTCAACTTATCTGCCCTACTCGCTTTTCACCCAATCCATCAGGTATTTTGAAAAATCTGGCTACAAAAATTTAATCTTTTGTCATCTAGGTCAGAATTTCTTCAGCATCAAATGGAGATATTTTTACATTTATAATATGGATTCAAAACATCAGGGAAACATTTTATTAATAATATTCTTTTAAAAATTTAAAGTTTGCTTTCAAATTTCTTTAGGCACCTGTGAAAGCTTTTATAAGTGACAAACTTATGATGAGAATATTGCCAAATACCCTTTTTTAAAATGCTCTCTCCATAGCATGAATTTCTTTCAAAACGCAGTTTCTTTCCTAATCGTTGTGAATACAGAACTTTGCCTTGAAAGGAGAGATCAAGTGTTTTTCCTGCTTTTGGAGATATCTGAGAAATAACAGTCCTCAGAGCCACTTGCCAACACAGAAATGTTCAGCATATTTGGAAGACAAGTGTCTGGTGTGAAAAAGAAAACACATAAGTTTTTTCAACTGTTTTGCCATTAGATAACTAGAACACTTCTGTGCAGTAAAAAAAGAATTTCTAGGATACTTCCATTTTAGTGCAAAATATTGTAAGTGTTCTACTACTTAAGATAACACAATCTATAAACCCACATAACTGTTCACATGCATTGCAATGCATCCACAACATCAATGATGTTAATAGATAGGGGAGGGCCCCATTACCAAACTATCCTACTGAAGATCTCTGACTTGCCACTGAGGATATCAAGTGCCATATATTACATGAAATCATGTGAAAACCTGTATATTATACATTAATAATTTTTCTTTTAAATAAAATTTTTCTTAATTTTAAATTTAAAAAAACATATGAGTAGACATTGTGATATATTCTTTTTGGAAACAGACTATGCCCTAATTTACAATGTTTTCTTCATTCTTCTTTCTTCATAGAGAATTTATAATTAGAACACAAGTATAATGCATTGAGTGTTTAGTATTTCTAAGGTATGGTGTAAGCATCCCATTCAATTACCTAATTTAACCTTATAACATAAGGGATGATTATTGTCTAAATGTTAAAGCAAGGAGACCAGATTCATCGAGGTTAGAACAGGGTCACCAGCTAATAAAAAACAGAGATGGGAGATGAACTCAGAATCTGGCTCACAGAAGCTGTAATTTTAACTATGTTGCCAGACATTTTTAATAACTTAAGGGGAAGAAACATTTCCCAGAGATAGCTAGATTGGTAAAAATTGCATTTAGAATCAAAATATAATAGTGTGCCATATTTTAGGTGACTGAAATAATTACAAGCCTCTCATACATCCCCAGAACTATTGATAGAATTCTGTGATTCATCCAATCTCTCCCCCCAGACCCTCCTGTGACTAATGTCATGTGTTACATGGATTGATTTTGGCATACAATCTCTGTATTCTCAGTAGATAACTTGTTTATATAAAGATTTTTTTAAAGATTTTATTTATTTATTTGACAGAGACAGAGATAGCGAGAACTTGTTTATATAAAGATTTTTTTTAAAGATTTTATTTATTTATTTGACAGAGACAGAGGTAGCGAGAGCAGGAACACAAGCAGTGGGAGTGGGAGAGGGAGAAGCAGGCTTCCTGCAGAGCAGGGAGCCCGATGCGGGGCTCGATCCCAGGACCCTGGGATCATGACCCGAGCCGAAGGCAGACGCTTAACGACTGAGCCACCCAGGCGCCCATATAAAGATTTTTTAAAAAATATACCATGGGCTTCCTTAGCCAATGCCCTAAAATTTACTTATATACTTAAATGTTTTAGTCACCCCATAAAATCATGGATACTATAAAATATGTAGCAATTATCGCTGGGATTTTTGTTGAAAGATAGTTCTAATTTGAACATATACACGTCAAAACTTAAAACATGCTTACGAACATAGGGGCGAAATAGACAAACCAGAAAACAGACTCTTAACTCTAGAGAACAAACTGAGGGTTGCTGGAGGGGAGAGGAGAGGATGGGGTAACTGGGTGATGGGCATTAAGGAGGGCACTTGTGAGGAGCACTGGGTGTTGTATGGGAGTGAGGAATCACTAAATTCTATACCTGAAACTAATATTACACTGTAGATTAACTGACTGGAATTTAAATAAAAATTTGAAAAAGGAAAAACTAAAACATAAGAACATAAAACATGCCTATCAGCATATTTCAAATTACTTTTTAAAAAAGGAAGGGGAAAAAAACAAAAGGAATAAAAATACTTCCTTTGTTCACATACTGAGATAATAAATACTGTATTTAAAGACAACGTTTCATTACATTTTAAAAATACTCTCGAGGTGAATCGGTTACCATTTTCCTGATTTGTATAACCCTTGGAAATTTTCTACAAAATCTCTATCTATTCTATAAAAAGGTATTTTTTATATGTTGGCCTCATTTCATATACTAGGAAGGGAAAAGAATTATCATCAAATGCACAAATTAAAACAATGAATTAAACCTTGAATATTAAAATATGGCAGCAATTAAAAACCTTAACATGAGGATGAATTAAAAATCATGCAAATGAGCAGAAAAAGAAGGCCAAAGGTGTGTTCATTCTGGGGCAACTATAAATCAAGGAAAGGAAATTCATTTCAGCTGGAAGGTAAACAGTCACAAGTATGTTTAGAATCTCCTGATTTAGAAATGCTGTGATAAACTCAATCCGACCTATAAAGCTTTTCAAATAATCTAATTGTGCCTAGGCCTGAAGGCATACACATGATATTTGTTTAAAAGGATTGTGATTGCCTTGTAAATTTCTCTTACAATGTTATTAACACAAGTTGCTCCAGTACTAGGCCAACATTGCTTATTTTCCCCACTGTCCCAGAAGAACCAGAAACTGCCAATTATCATGGGAGTAGTTTATCAGAGTATGGATTAACTGGAGCTCTTATTTCTCTTCCAGTTGGCCTTTTCACAGCTCATTAGCACCTCAACAAGAAAGTTAAGGCTAAGGAAGGAAAGGCTGCCGAAATTCAAAATAATTAAATTTGCTCCTTGTCAGCCACATATACAGTGAAGCATTTAGAAATGCTAGAAAAATTAACCAAAATAAGATCCACAAAGATATTTCACGTATACAACAGTAACTGGCCTTGGCTGGATTTTCCCCACTGTATTCTCTGAAAATTGACCGACCTAACTAGAGGTTGTGGCATTCTGCAGGATTCAAAGTCCTTTGTATGTAGCATATAATAGGCTGCCCTTAGAAATATCACTTGCCAGTGATCAATACAAAATATTCATTGCTGATATATTGACCATTTTTCATTATGAAGACAAGAAACTGAAGATCAGCTTTCCAAAAGAACATTTTTAGCAAAGAAATAGTTTCTTGGGGGAGAAAAGAGTAGGCCCAGTGGACAGAGTCAACTAGAAAGCTTCTTGTTTGGTTTTCAAGTTTCCCTTTGCATTTAATGCCAACAGCATCCCTGACTGTCCTCTAGGGAAAGAAAAACCACCTGAGGTAAAGCACAATTAAAACTGATGGCTAATTGAGTTTGCCCTAGGTTCTTGCAGAATCTAATAGTTTTATGACAAATACACAAGCACACAAATTTTTTTATAAAACAGATATTAATTGTTCCTTAGGAATATAAATGTCAACAAAACAAATTCAGGCTAAAATAATAAAGAAATCCAATGCATTATTCAGAAAATGCTACACAAAATAGAAAATGCCATAGAGGAAGCAAGCCTTTAAACTATATAATGTATATATAGGGGTTATTACAAGTGATGTCTGTAATGTCAATTTCACATCATTAGAAATATATAGAAAAGATTAAAATAACTTTCTTTCCATTCATCACACATTGGACTTCTTTTTTTATTATTTATTCATTTGAAACAGAGAGATACAGAGTGAGAGAGAGAGAGCAGGAGTCGTGGGGAGGGGCAGAGGAAGAGGGAGAAACAGACTCCCTGCTGAGCAGGGAGCCCGATGCGGGGCTTGATCCCAGGACCTGGAGACCATGACCCGAGCCAAAGGCAGATGCTTAACCATCTGAGCCCCCCAGGCGCCCCTGGACTTCTTTTTTTTTTTTTTAAGATTTTATTTATTTATTTGAGAAACAGAGAGAGCATGAGAGAGCACAAGCAGGGGGGAGGGGCAGAGGGAGAAGCAGACTCCCGGCCAAGCAGGGAGCCCGATGTGGGACTGGATCCCAGGACCCTGGATTCATGACCTGAGCCAGAGGCAGACACTCAACTGACTGAGCCACCAGGTGCCCCCATCACACATTGGCCCTCTTAAGACTGATTCTCTTCTGACGATGGACTCAGAAAAACAAACTAAGGGTTCTAGAGGGGAGGAGGGTAGGGGGATGGGTTAGCCTGGTGATGGGTATTCAAGAGGGCACATTCTGCATGGGGCACTGGGGGTTATGCACAAACAACGAATCAGGGAACGCTACATCAAAAACTAATGATGTAATATATGGTGATTAACATAACAATACAAAATTTAAGAAAAAGACTGATTCTCTTCTTCAATTGAATCTTCTTTATCCAGTTTTCACTATTTAAGGACCAGTAAAACATGGGTTTAATAAAAGTGCTGATTATATAAACCTTCTTAATAAAACTGAGACTTCTCAGGAGGCAACACATATCATCTAAAACATAGCATAAGTGATGTGTACAAATGCATAACCAAATTCCTATCAAGATTCATGAGACAGCAGCTGAATTCTAAGTTACAAATGTGGTACCTAAGAAGAACCTAATTGCTATGTTCAAAGAAACCTTACTATCCTGTTCATTTCCTGGAGTCCCGTGTTGGACTTGATCTCCCTTAATCCCTTGGGCTGGGGGTCAGGATGATTGGTTCTGGACAGATTCTGCCTCTGGGGATGGGGGCACTTTGCCATTAGGGGGCAGGAGACATAAAACGTCCTGATCCTTAGTTCTTTCAAACAACCCTCTGAGGTGAGGAAAAGATGCTGCCTGTGAAATCTGAAATTAACTCAGAAATTCCGGGGTCATTTGTCAATGGACAAGTCTCCTTAAGAATCCTAAGGGACTGGTCTGATCTGTTTAAACTCCTGAGACCTGGTCAGAATAAGGCAGACCAAAAGAACTGTTTGTTCATCTGTTACAGTTAGTCTCCTCTCAGTAACCAGTGAGAGGTAACCTCTACCTCCCTGATGTTGAGATCTTACAGCATGTCCTGCTATATGGGGTGTGTGTGTGTGTGTGTGTGTGTGTGCGTGCGCGCATGTGTGTGTGGTATGTGATGAGTGAGAAAAAAAATAAGAACCTCATGTCTAAAATCAATGGATTTAAAATTCAGTGTTTTTTTTTTTTTTACAAAAATTGTCAGATCAGGCCAAGATGTATTTTATTGTCTCCGAGAAAAAGATGCTTTTCCAAAAGCAGATTGGCCAAAAAGAATGCAGACACATATATTTTCATAACTACATTAAAAATGCTTAATTATAATTAAACACTTCAATTGTCGACTAGAAACTATACACACACACATATACATACATATATAGTTGCTTTGGGAAGAAATAAAGAATTTGGAAAATTGAGCTTCTTATTACCTATTCATCCACAAGTAATATATCCTTAAACATAGAAATCACGATATGTTAGATCCATTATCATTTTGCTTTGTAATAAGTATGCAAGGCTTTCATGGTCAATTGGTAAACCTATCTTTCCCTTGCCTATGCAGGGGCAATTGAACTAATAATATTGAAAATTTCAAAGAGATAATTTGTCATAAAGTCATTCTAACTGCAGATTTGCCAGGCAGAGGAACCAGTAGCAAAATAAATATTATACATTCAATACATCACACCTTTATTTATTTCACAGAGAAGGACTCTGAATTTGTATGAAATTCTGGCTCTACTACTTATTAAATAGAGTGATTCTTCAACAAATATTTATCGAGCAACTACCAAGGGCTAGGCACTGTTACAGGCACTGGTGATACAGACATATACAGAACAGACAAAAATCCATATTTTTACAGATTTAACCATATTAGTGGAGACATACTATACAAAATAAATAAGTAATTTGGAGCTGTTAAATGCTACGGAGAAAAATAAAGCAAGGAAGGGGAATTAGCAGGAGAAGGGAAGGGGATATTGTGGATTTAATTAGGATGGCCAGGGAAAATACCGCTGAATGGATGACATTTGAGAAAAAAGAATGAAAGGTGTGAGAGAGATGATCATGGGAACATGGGAGGAAAATGTGTTCTGGGCCAATGTATGGAGGCCACGGTGGCTTCAGTAAAAGGAGAGAAAGTAAGAAGAGTCAATCCAAAGCCAGAGGAGAAATGAAGGAGGAGAAGAAAGGTGACTGTACATGGGTGTATAAACAGCAGGATTGCATTTGACTCTGACTGGCAAGCCCTTGGAGGATTTTCAGCAGCAATGTGATGTGATCTGACTTACATTTTAAGAAGACCATCTGGCAGACAAAATGGATTGCAGGTAAAGCAAGGACCAAAGTAGGCAGACCAGCTTCAAAGGCTATTTCAGTAACTCAGACTGGACATGCTGGTGGTGGCAATGGGGGTGGTGAGAAGGAATCAGAGTCCAGATGTAGACTGGTTACGGTGACTTGGCATAATTTTCTGACCGATAATTCGGGGTGTGAGGAAAAGGGAGACTAAATTACCCCCAAGTGTTTGGCTGGGGCACATAAAAACACGATGTCACCACTTGCTGTAATAGGGCTATTGATAAGCAGATCTGGGGGTGAGTTGGTTCAGTTTTGAACATGTTAAATTTGAGGGACTAGAAGTGAGTAAACCGTTGTGTATCTAAGGTCGAAGGTTGCCAGAAAGTTCTGAGCTGAGATGAGCATTTGGGAGGTGTCAACCCACAGACAGCGTTTGTATCATGATGTTAGATGAGATCATCAGGTAAATGAATGCGGTCTAAGAAGTGAGCCCTGGTTACTGTCATGTCTTACGTGTGGATCACATTTTATCATTAAAGATACATAATGCATATACTCATAGGGTCATATGCATATCAACTCTGTGGACTGTGAGTTAAAAATATTTTCCTTTTCCTTAGCTTTACAAATGTAAATACTAGTTATCAAAACTCAGAACATTTATTGGCATGTTTTGAGATAGAAAAGTTGTTACATTACTTAATTGTGGGAGATCATGTTTTTGAGAGGGCTGGTTCCCAGAGTTGGCTTACAGGGTCCCATCACCCCTCTGCATTATTCACAGGGAGCTGTGCAAGGTGCTAAAAACTTGGCATCGGGCACAAAGCCCTACTGGTCAGCAAAGCTTTTGCATAAATAACAGAATTCCAGCAGCAAATGTTTTAAAACAAAGCAATGCCTGATCCTTATTTTATAAAATCAAATCATGTTAAAATGTTCCAGCTAGGTCATGGTCTATGCTCTGTGCCCTATGCCATCCTGCTCTCTGACAAAAATGTGAATTTGAAAGATTATTTCTTAATAAAGGGCAGAAATACACTGAGACTCCCAGGCATGGAAAATGATTAAGCAGGGATTAATACTAATAATAATCACTTACTAAACGTGGAATTATATTAGTTAAATATTAATGGAATAACAACTTGTTATTGAAGATACATCATCCATGTTCATAGATTTTTGTATGTGCCCGTTTGTCCACAAAATCAACCTTGTGAATTTCATTCTAAACATGATAAATAGCACATTATAGAGTATACACAGCGGACTATAGTTTCCTACCACATAGTGGACTGCCGCAGAGTACATCAAAACTCTTGCTTCAATCTTTCCCACTCAAAAACACATCCGATCACTCTTCCATCTACTTTTTCATCTCCCCCTTGCTTTTGTCACTGAACTTCTGAATAGATGACTCCACTTTTCTGCTTCTCATCTGCCACCATCGACCTTTAACCTGATGCAGTCTTTCTTATTCCCTGCCCCTCTACTGGAACAGTCTTCTCCAGACAGACAAGTCGACTTCTCACAGGCCAGACCCAGCTGCCTCTTCCCCAGATGCATCCTCTTCAATTCCACTACAGCATGTGACACTGTTGAACAGGACCACCTTTTTAAAAGTCTTTTTAAAAATCTTTTGTGGTGAGTAGTGCACTTGTGGTGAGCACCGAGTGCTGTATTTAAGTGGAGGATCGTTCCATTGTACACCTGAAACTACTATTGCAGTGTATGTTAACTAACTGGAATTGAAATAAAGACTTTAAAAAAGCCTTTTGTGCTATACTACTCTCCCAAGGAAGTTCTATAATCGTACCAAACCATCCCTCCTACCACCACTCCTCTGGCCACTGATTCCTTCTTGTTTGCCTGCTTATATATCATCCCAGATATCCTATCCTTGAACCTCTTCAAACTTCACTGCACTTTTTCTCTCTGTGAAATGTCGTAAGCTCTTCTGGATTGCTCCGTTACCACCTCATGGATGGCTCCTTCCAACCCAGTCACTACCATTCCAGTTGCGTGCCTGTGTCACTGGTCGCAGTGGATACCTTGAGAAGAAACCCTGGTTTCCAAATACAGTTAGACAGCTCCACCTAGAGGTATCTTTGGGACTTCCAACTCACATGGCCTTTTCTGTCCACCCTAATGTCAAAATGTCTCGAGATTTAGCTCCTTCAGTCCCGGGATGGAAACAGAGCTTCAGACTCAAAAACCTGTCAATGCTTTCTCTTGCCCTTTGCATAATACGCATTTGCCTTAGCATGATATTAGGATCCTCTACAATCTGTCCTCAACCTTCCTTTCCTTTGCCTCTCCTCCTCCCCGACCGCCATATAGGCCTACAGGGTATTTGCAAAATGAACTGAAGATTTGTGCTTCTATGTCTTTCTCATGTGGTTTCAAAAAGTGGAGTTATCTTTCTAGAAAGATCATCCTGTGAAAATCACACTTACCTATCAGGGCTTATCTTTCAGTTACACCTCCTGCAACCTGCTAAGTCAAGATTTATGAAGCTGCGGTTTGTGCTCCCATCTCCTCTTTTAGTCCATAAGGACCCTGAGGACAAGTCAAATAGCACCTGGTAGTTAACACAAATTAGATCATCAATAAATGTTTGATTGATTGAGCCATCAGTGCTTCACATTCACATACATTATTATGTAAATTTTAAAGTACCATTATAAATTAAAATAAACTTTAATAGAAGGCAAGAAGAGTACAGATTCTTTGCCTCTTTGGTTAGATTTATTCCTAGGTATCTTATGGTTTTGGGTGCAACTGTAAATGGGATCGACTCCTTAATTTCTCTTTCCTCTGTCTTTTTGTTGCTGTATAGGAATGCCACTGATTTCTGGGCATTGATTTTATATCCTGCTGCTTTACTGAATTCCTGTATGAGTTCTAGCAGTTTTGGGGTGGAGTCTTTTGGGTTTTCCACATAAAGTGTCATATCATCTGCAAAGAGTGAAAGTTTGACTTCTTCTTTGCTGGTTCAGAGGACTTTTATTTCTTTATGTTGTCTGATTGCTGTGGCTAGGACTTCTCATACTATGTTGAATAGCAGTGGTGATAGTGGACATCCCTGCCATGTTCCTGAGCTTAGGGGGAAAGCTCTCAGTTTTTCCCCATTGAGAATGATATTCGCTGTGGGTTTTTCATAGATGGCTTTTATGATATTGAGGTGTGTACCCTCTATCCCTACACTCTGAAGAGTTTTGATTAAGAACGGATGCTGTGCTTTGTCAAATGCTATTTCTGCATCTACTGAGAGGATCATATGGTTCTTGTTCTTTCCTTTGTTAATATATTGTATCACATTGATTGATTTGCGGATGTTGAACCAGCCTTGCAGCCCAGGAATAAATCCCACTTGGTCGTGGTGAATAATCCTTTTAATGTACTGTTGGATCCTATTGGCTAGTATTTTGGTGAGAATTTTTGCATCCATGTTCAGCAGGGATATTGGTCTGTAATTCTCCTTTTGGATGGGGTCTTTGTCTGACTTTGGGCTCAAAGTAATGCTGGCCTCATAAAATGAGTTTGGAAGTTTTCCTTCCATTTCTATTTTTTGGAACAGTTTCAGGAGAATAGGTATTAATTCTTCTTTCAATGTTTGGTAGAATTCCCCTGGGAAGCCATCTGGCCCTGGGCTCTTGTTTGTTGGGAGATTTTTGATGACTGCTTCAATTTCCTTAGTGGTTATGGGTCTGTTCAGGTTTTCTATTTCTTCCTGGTTCAATTTTGGTAGTTGATACATCTCTAGGAATGCATCCATTTCTTCCAGATAATCTAACTTGCTGGCATAGAGTTGCTCCTAATATGTTCTTATGATTGTTTGCATTTCTTTGGGGTTGGTTGTGATCTTTCCTCTTTCATTCATAATTTTATTTATTTGGGTCCCTTCTCTTTTCTTTTTGATAAGTCTGGCCAGGGGTTATCAATCTTATTAATTCTTTCAAAGAACGAACTCCTAGTTTTGTTGATCTGTTCTACTGTTCTTTTGGTTTCTAGTTCATGAATTTCTGCTCTGATCTTTATTATTTCTGTTCTCCTGTTGGGTTTAGGCTTTACTTGCTGTTCTTTCTCCAGCTCCTTTAGGTGTAGGGTTAGGTTGTGTATTTGAGACCTTTCTTGTTTCTTGAGAAAGGCTTGTATTGCTATATACTTTCCTCTTAGGACCGCCTTTGCTGTATCCCAAAGCTTTTAAACAGTTGTGTTTTCATTTTCATTTGTTTCCATGAATTTTTTTTAATTCTTCTTTAATTCCTGGCTGACCCATTCATTCTTTAGTAGGATGCCCTTTAGCCTCCATGTATTTGAGTTCTTTCTGACTTTCCTCTTGTGATTGAGCTCTAGTTTCAAAGCATTGTGGTCTGAAAATATGCAGGGAATGATCCCAGTCATTTGGTACTGGTTGAGACCTGATTTGTGACCTAAGATGTGATCTATTCTGGAGAATGTTCCATGGGCACAGAGAAGAATGTTTATTCTGTTGCTTTGGGATGGAATGTTCTGAATATATCTGTGAAGGCCATTTGGTCCAGTGTGTCATTTAAAATCTTTTTTTCCTTGTTGATCTTTTGCTTCGATGATCTGTCCATTTCAGTGAGGGGGGTGTTAAAGTCCCCTACTATTATTGTATTTTTGTCGATGTGTTTCTTTGCTTTTGTTATTAATTGGCTTATATAATTGGCTGCTCCCACGTTAGGGGCATAGATATTTACAGTTGTTAGATCTTCTTGTTGGATAGACCCTTTAAGTATGATATAGTGTCCTTCCTCATCTCTTATTATAATCTTTGGTTTAAAATCTAGTTTGTCTGATATAAGGAGCTGAACAAGTTCTTCCTAGAAACATCAGCAAAGGCAAGGGAAGCAAGGGCAAAAATGAACTATTGGGACTTCATCAAGATAAAAAACAAAAGAAACAGTCAACAAAACCAAAAGACAACTGACAGAATGGGAGAAGATATTTGCAAATCACATATCAGATAAAGGGCTAGTACCCAAAATCTATAAAGAACTCATCACACTTAACACCCAGAGAACAAATAATCCATTCAAGAAATGGGCAGAAGAACAGACATTTTTCCAAAGAAGACATCCAAATGGCCAACAGACACATGAAAAAATGCTCAACACCGCTCAACAGCAGGGAAATCCAAATCAAAACTTCAATGAGATACCACCTCTCACCGGTCAGAATGGCTAAAATTAACAAGTCAGGAAACAACAGATGTTGGCGAGGATGTGGAGAAAGGGGAACCCTCCTACACTGTTGGTGGGAATGCAAGCTGGTGCAGCCACTCTAGAAAACAGTATGGAGGTTCCTCAAACAGTTGAAAATAGAGCTACCCTATGATCCAGCAATTGCACTACTGGGTATTTACCCCAAAGATACAAATGTAGGGATCCGAAGGGGTATGTGCACCCCGATGTTTATAGCAGCAACGTCCACAATAGCCAAACTATGGAAAGAGCCTAGATGTCCATCATCAGATGAATGGATAAAGAATATGTGGTATATATATACAATGGAATATTATGCAGCCACCAAAAGGAATGAAATCTTGCCATTTGCAACGACATGGATGGAACTGGAGGGTATTATGCTGAGCGAAAAAAGTCAATCAGAGAAAGACATGTATCATATGACCTCACTGATATGAGGAATTCTTAATCTCAGGAAAGAAACTGAGGGTTGCTGGAGTGGTGGGAGGTGGGAGGGATGGGGTGGCTGGGTGATAGACACTGAGAAGGGTATGTGCTATGGTGAGCGCTGTGAATTGTGTAAGACTGTTGAATCACAGACCTGTACCTCTGAAACAAATAATACGTTATATGTTAAAAAAAAAAATTGTAGGAAGAGAAAAATGAAGAGGGGGATTCGGAGGGGGAGATGAACCATGAGAGACTATGGACTCTGAGAAACAAACTGAGGGTTCTAGAGGGGAGGGGGTGGGGGGATGGGTTAGCCTGGTGATGGGTATTAAGAAGTGCACGTATTGAATGAAGCACTGGGTGTTATGCACAAACAATGAATCATGGAACACCACATCAAAAACCAATGATGTAATGTATGGTGACTAACATAACATAATAAAATAAAATAAAGGCAAGAAGATATAATTTAAGAATCATAGGCTTCGGAATCCAAGATGCCTGGACTCCATTTTACTTTGCCACTTACTACCTTTGTGGCTTTCAGCAAATTGTTTAACTTAATCCCTAAAGTGGGAAGATTGATTGGTAGTAAACATTGTAGATACTCTCTGTGAAGCAACAGCCACCTGCTCCTGCCATATAGTAAGTGTACAGTGAATGGTAACAAAATGATTAAAATTTCAATTAACAGTGATGACATTTATATGTGACCATTTTGAAAACCTCAGTGTATTCTGAATTTCAAGAAAGTAAGGAAGATAAAACCACTGATTGAGAAGTTATAAAGAATTATTTGTGATGAAATGAAATCTTTATTTTTTCACTGAGGATTCATAATTTTTCTGCTTCAAATGATTTGAGAATAAAAGTTGCAGGATTAAAGCTTATTGACGTATTGCAGTAGTGAACACTGTATTAATCTGAACAAATTCTTCAAGGCCAAAAGCATTAGAATAGCAAGACAGATGTGATCTCACTAACAGGGAGGATGTGTGTGGGCAAATGGGAGAAAAATGTTTACACGGTACATTCTGTAGGATTTTCTTAGATTTTTCTTGACTTAGCCAAAACAAAGAACTATAAAGATCCACCTGTGTGGATGAAGGTACTTGCTTGTAAACACTTTAAGAATGTAACCCCAGCTATAAGTGAGTAGGTATAAATGGTTAATAACCCAGTGCCAATACTATTCATGGGCAAATTGCCCCATGATATTTATCCCTCTCTCCCTGGCTCCTTTTGAAATTTGGGCTACGTGTCTGTAGAATTTTCTGAATAATGTATATCTCACTATTATTTAGTGAATTGAATCTGGTTCATAAACATTCCTCAATTACCAGACATCCAACTGTTTTCATCAAACTTAATTTCTTATTCCAATTAATCATTACTTCAATTTTTCTCTTTTTTAAGATTTTATTTATTTATTTGGCAGAGAGAGAGAGAGAAGGAGAGAGGGCACAAGCAGGGGGAGGGAAAGGGAGAAACAGCCTCCCGGCGGAGCAGGGAGCCCGATGCGGGACTCGATCCCAGGACCCTGGGACCATGACCAGAGCTGAAGGCAGACACTTAAACAACTGAGCCACCCAGGGGCTCCTCAATTTTTCAGTTTACGATCCTACACATTAACATACACATACATACATAATTCTTATTCATCTAGGTTCTTATTCATCTCCCAAACCTACCCTACATAAATATGGTGCATATATAGGCATTATATATATTATATAAGCATATAATTTTAAAACAAAGGAAACTATATTGGCTTTACAATGCTATTACTGTTAACAAATAGAGATTGCTTAGAAATTTCGGGACATATATATTTTACTGTATGATTGAAGTACCATCATAATTTGTGGGCAAAGAGAGATAATATTTGGTAATTACTCTAAATCTGGTAATTATTGTTAAAATGTATAAGTCAGTAAAACTTATTTAGAAGTATTGTGAGTCCTACATTAGATTGACCTAGGAGGGTCCTTTATTCTTGTACTTCACAAAGTAATCTATCCAGATAAAAATAGCTTCATTTTACTTAGCTTATTAAACTCTCTTTTTTGTTTTTATAAATTCTATGGTGCATACTGAAAGCCAGCCACCTGTGAGAACAAGATAGAAAACTGGTAAATTTAATAACAATCTAAACTATGTAGATATATGCATTATACTTCTTATATGCTTACATTCTTATATAAGCCATATAGTATGCAACTAACTCAAGTGAGCTCATGTGTCATCATTTTCTTCTTTATTCTAAAAAAACACTTGAGGTCTTCCTATGACAAAATGAAAAATGACAGAAAAGAAAAATGCAATGATATTGGAAATAAGCACATTCTGAAAGCCAATTTGTCATTGTTTTATGACATATATTTATCTTCATACACACAAGAGCACCTAGCATAGCACTTTGCTTATAACAGGTACTCAATAAATATTTGTTAAATGTTGAATATATATTGCTCTGGGAGAGAGCCTAAAGTACTGCTCTAGAAATCCTTGCCTCATCACTAATAACCCACCTTCACTAAGCATGACTTTGATTGGTGTGGGGCAGCCTCTTTGAAAAGCATCCTACTGAAATTTACACAGGATAAAAATTCACTGGACATGAAAAATATATTCCAAGGGAAAAAAACATATTCCTAAAACCAATGAAAAAATATATATATCCTTTTCAAATGCACATGCATACACATATAAACACAAATAATACACATACATTGGAACAATCACACATGATATCTCTTATCCCAGTAAAGATTTATGTGATTAAAACATGGAAAGACATTGAAGTCATTCAAATATTACCACAAGATAATTCCCAAAATGTGTTCAATCTATCCCACCTTTATAGCAGCCCTGTGGTTTGGGTGGGATATATCTCAACCTTAATCGGGGGATGAGTCCTGACTGATTTAAGGGAACCCTCCTTGCCGCAGTGATTGGTTGAAGAACATGTAATATAAACCCATATGCATGGCTTTCTGATGACCACAGTATAATAATCATGGACATATGACCTAACAGGTTTTAACCAAAAGACTGCCCAGGCTTTTTGTATGATTATTGAGGGGAAAAAAAAGTAATTATTGCTCCTTGGACATGAAGAAGAAAAGAACCACCGGTCGGGACGCCTGGGTGGCTCAGTCGGTTAAGTGGCTGCCTTCGGCCCGGGTCGTGATCCCAGGGTCCTGGGATTGAGTCCCACATTGGGCTCCTTGCTCAGCAGGGAGCCTGCTTCTCCCTCTCTCTCCCTCTGCTTGTGCTCTCTTTGTCAAATAAATAAAATCTTAAAAAAAAAAAAAGAAAAGAAAAGAACCACTGGAGATTCTGGAAGCCATCTTGCTATTATAACAAAACCATCTTGGAAAAGAATCAACTACTTGACAGAGGTAGTGGAGGAGAGAACCAATAGAATCACAGAGAAATGGAGCTACAGTGTGATGACAGTATGATTATACAATCCGAGGTCTCACTAAAAATACCTTGCTATTACTCAACCCTAAGGTAAATACCAGGGCCCCAAAATAATGCAATAAATAGAAGCTTAAAGTGACACAGTCCCCTGAAATGACATTTTCTCCAATGTCAATCTCAGGTATAATCATGAAGGTAACTATTAAGTTAGACTTTTAAGGAGCGTAAGGGAGAATAGCCAGGAACTTCCAGTGCAGAATATGATATACGTTTGTTTCCATTCTTTCCTTTTACACATTTTTTTTTCATCAGGATATCTTGTTCCCTTTCAACTTCTTATTTAGGGGTACTGGACTTCAACCTTTATTTTTCTTCACTTAATCACAGTCCATCAGATCATGAAGCACCACATTACAATCTGATTGAAAAGGACTGCAGGTCACCCAAATATCCTGATCTTGGAATGAGACATCATCACTGAAAATGTTTTAGATGCTCTTGTTTCAAGGATGTTATTTGGGTGCTTTTTAAAGTGAATATAAATGCTAAGAAGGGTGTGTAGCAATGTTGGATATTCAAAGAAGAGGACTGTAGTAGACATTTCAATTGCCTGCCTCATTTCCTTTCTACCACTCCCCACAGAGCAGCCTGGTGTTTTGAATAGGATAAAACTTACCCTCAGTTCTAGATGTGAGCTTGGTTTTTGTGCAAGTCACCTTTGATAATTCTATCCCCTTTGCTACAGTGATATGCTCAGGGCAGGTACATGATCTAAGAGGTTCAAATCAGATAGAAGCTCACACCTTTTGTTTGAAACTTGGGGAAAGATAAACTATTCATACCTGGCTGGGAACAAGAAAACAAGTTTCCAAGAGCTGCTGAGGGAAGCCAGCCTATATCAATCTTACAAGCTGTGGAAGATAGGGCTGAAAATTTAACAGAGAAACAGAGACCAGTCCCTGCTCCATAATAAAATTCGATTAAACCCTTTGGGAAACCTTGAACTTATGACTTACTGAGTCAATAAATGTTTTGTGTCTTAAGTAGGTCTGAAACCAAGAGCATCCTAAATGACACAGGATATAATATACTTTAATGTTCTTCTTCTTCATCAACTGAATAAATCTTTAAATAACCAACAATCATTTTAACATGTACTCATGGCATCTTCAGTGCCAAATATTCAGATTTCAAATTCAGTGCTCAATTGCTCAGTTCACCAAATCTAGTTAATTGCTGCAACTCAAAGAGCATTATCATTAATGGCACTGATGCTATTATCAATAAAATGGAGACAATTTGAAATGGTTTGCTTATTCCTCAAATGAAAATTTTTAGAAAGGATGTATTATTTTATCATAATCAGGGTGCCAAATGGGAATTTAATGCACCATTTTTTTCACAAGCTGGCTATAAATTGGAAACTTTAAAATTCTGTCCCTCTTCCTCTCTCTCTCTCTCTCCCCCCACCACTCTCCCTCTCTCTTTCACTCCCCCCCTTTCTCAACTAAGGTAATAGCAATATCATCTGAATCTCTTCCAAAGAAAGCAGATTATTGAAATCAACAGCTGAGAGATTTCAGAGCCATCATTCTTCCTCATTACCAGTTGCCCAAACTTCACCCTTCATTTCTTTAAAGTTGCCTTTATTTTACCTCTCTATTTTCAGGTTGGCAAATTTGTGGTATTTGTCATTTAATTGTTTATATATTCATTCACTTTTAGTAAATAACAAAGAATGTGTGTTTGTGAAAACATAACCTTTATTCACTAACTATAACTCTTTATTGTGTCAGTTTATCCTAGGGGTTAATAAGATAAATTCTGGAGTCAAATATTGTGCGTTCAAATCCTGGTCCAGCCACTTTTCATCTACATGACTGGGTAGATTCTTAAACAGTCTGTTGATTAATGTCCTCATGAGTAAGGTGGATATAGCAAAAGAATCCTCTTCACAGGGCTGCTATGCAGGTTGAGTTAATGCATGAAGAGGATTTAGAGTAATGCTTGGCACATAATGATATTTAATCAGTGTTATCAACTGTGGGGTTATTATTCATCATTACAGACATCTAAGAATGTTAAGATCAATACTTGGGAAGGATCTTAGGCTAATACAATGGTTAGAAGCCTAGGAATTCAAAAACTGTGTTTAGTCCATTTCTACTGCTTTCTAAAGGTGTTGCTTTAGTCAAATCATTCAACATGTTCTCAAGTTCGTAGAAAATTCCATCTACTACCTCACAAGTTCAGTGGTGGACAAAAAGACACAACGCATGTAAAAGGGATATAAACATGTTATAAAACAATTCTGTTGACACATAAGGAGATTATATATTCTGCAGCTGAATCGATAGAATTCCTTTCGCCACCTCTTCTGGGAAGGGCTCAACTCCCCTTCCATGAACACACAATTTTTAGTTGGAACAGAAAACCTTCTTCCTGCTTCTCAATCTACTAGATTTTAGATATGGACAGTATAACATGAAGCAATTATCTGATGTAGCATAGGAAGGAAAAATTCACCTGGCTTCCCTAGTCCTCAGAATCCTGGCATATCTCATTTTCGTCGGGGGCATTTTACTCTTTGGGGACAACAAACTTCTTTGAGAATATGACGAAAATTTTGGATCCTTTACTCCAAGAATAGATGACACACACATACAAAAACATTTGAAAAGGGTGTTAACAGAGTAATGGACACTATTATGTATACTTCAAGAACTCTCAGGGTCTTATGAACTCTAATGGTTCTTACATCCTTTTGTCTTTAGTAATCGGCACTAACCTAGCGTTCTATGTCCAGTTAAAATCTACAACCTTCAGTAGTCAGTTATGTTAACCAACTCCTTTAAAACACTACTGTCTAACAACACAATCACAAATGTAGCGTACTATAATAACCTCTGGTTACAATTTTTTTAAGGATTTTTTTTTTAAGGGGTGCCTGGGTGGCTCAGTAGGTTGAGCAGCTGACTCTTGGTTTCAGCCCAGGTCATGATCTCAGGGTTATGGGGTTGAGCCCAAGTCGGGCTCTGCACTCAGCGGGGAGTTTGCCTAAGATTCTCCCTCTCCCTGTCCCCTCCCCCAACTTGTGCACCTCCCCTCTCTCTCAAAATAAACAAATAAATAAATGAATCAATCAATTAACCAATCAATACATCTTTAAAAAAAGAAAAAAGATTTTGTTTTTAAGTAATCTCTACACCCAATGTGGGGCTTGAACTCACAACCTTGAGATCAAGAGTCGTAGGCTCCACTGACTGAGCCAGCCAGGTGCCCCATTATGGTTACATTTTTAATGTGGAACTATATAGTGCCCTATTTTCCATATTACTAGCATTTATATGTAATTTTCAATTAAAAAATAATTTCTTGTTTTCAGTATTGCTTGTTGAATTGTGACTTTTGAAGACTAGGTCACTAATCATTTTCTTTTCCTGCTTTCCAGGAAATATATTTGTATATATATTTAAAACATGCAAATTCATTGAAGAAAACAAGAAAAAAATGGAAAATTCAAAGAATTTAAGCCTCCCTATAAAAAACAAGGTGAAACAATTTATTGTAAAATATTTTGGAGGTTACTGCCTTTATTGTAAATATATGTATATAAATGTATAGCACACAAATATAGTTTATTTTTTCAAACAACTCATAATGTTGTCCCACCGACATTTTTACTCATATAATATATTGTAAACATTTCCCAGTGCCATTAAACTTTCTTTTATTACTTGGTTCTTAGTGGCTCTATGGTACTGTACCATTTGGGATATATAATAATTTATTTAAAGAAACTAATAGCGGGTTTTCGAAGATGCAAATTTTCACAGAAAGCACATCAGTTCCATAACAAAAACAAATATAAATAAAAAGACCTAAGGAATTAATGAGTAAACTACCATTCTTTCCCTATGTCTCATTTGAACACTATTCGGTAATCTCATAATTAAAACTGAAATGAAAGAACTACATAAGCACCAGGTATTTTCTTTGCTTCTATCTCTTAAATTTTACAAAACTCCATTAAAACTAATGAATTCCAACAACTACAGAGAAAAAAAGACCAACCTTTATAAAAAGTTACTATAAAAATCCTCCATGAAATAAAAAATAGTATCTACCAGGTTTATCCTGTGATCATATTTATAACTATTAGCTCAGTGAATTCTTAGTTAGTATGAGGCAAGAACTATTTTTAAGCCACCTTTTTAAGTGAGTACAATTTCAGTAATATATCCTAATTCACACAGTGAGTAGCAGAACCAGAAGGAGAGGCCACTAGCAGTCGGAATGACTAGCAATTGTATGTGTGTTTAGGAAATTTTAATCTCATGAAATTAAAGGTCAGCTACTTAAGCCAGTATAAGTGCATGAGTACATGTTCTATACAGGAGAGATATGTCTCCCCCTATTAAATGAGAACAAACATGAACATTTAATTGCTATCTCTCTTTCCTACCTGCCCTCACCACCAGTCAGCATAAAATCATTCACCTTGTCATTCTGATGGAAGAATTGCAATAAGTACCTGGCCAGGGTAGCTTGACCCACCGTCCACTGCCAGACTTGGAAATAAAATGTATCTTTTTTTAAATTAAAGTTTGGGTGTGGTCCTTATTTCATTATCAAATGTAATCACACTGACATTTTAATTAATACTTTTCCAGTAAAATGTATTTTATTTATTTATTTATTTAATATATATTTACTATTCATTCATTTACTCCATTAGTAATTTTTGAGTATGTTTTCTAGACTCTGAGTCCTTTCTCTCTTGGAGTTTTCATTCATTAGAGGAAAACAACTTACAAATAAATACACAGCATAATACCAGTTGATAAATGCTATGAGGAAAACACAAAAACTTGGAAAGAGGAAAGAGCAATTGTGGTGGTATTTTAAACAGGATAGTCAGGAAAATCCTCTCTGAGGCCCAAGTAAGCTTAGGAATCTAGCTGCATGAATATCTGAAAAAGAGCCTTCCAGGAAAAGAGAAACACATGTTAAATACCTGAGATGGAAGCATGTTTTGTCTATTAGAAGCAAGGCTAGCAGGCCAGTGCATCTGGAGCTGAGTAATGGGGACAAGGACAGGGAACAAAGTAGGCTACACAGGGAAGAGATCACATAGGGATTTTTCATCTTCTTCTGGGTGTAAAGTGAAACTGTTCCAGGATCAAAGTTACTCCAAACATCTTCTCTACTTATTAAATATGTAAATTCCTTATGAGCAGCAATGTAGCTGTATGTGTTCCCCATGCTTGGTTCACTGTTACAACTGTTCAACATGATTCATAGACCAGGATCATAGGTTCCTAGCTTACAGAAAAGCCAAAGTCATCTTAGATAGCTATGTGGTTCCTGCACATAGTCGGTGAACAGGTTAATGAACCACGTATCCAATGACTGATTCCCTTTTACAAGCAGTGTCATAATCTAGTCTGTGCCTAAGCACTTCTTCTAACAGAGAGCTCATCATCCTCCAAAACCCTCTCCTGCAACATCGGGTATTTATTTTTTTATTTTAATTTATTTGAGAGAGAGAGAGGGAGTACAAGTGTGGAGAGGGGTAGATGGAGAGAGAGAAACAGAATCTCAAGCGGACTCTACACTGAGCATGGAGCCGGATGCTGGGCTGGATGTCATGACCGTGAGATCATGACCTGAACCGAAACCAAGAGTCGGACACAACCGATTGAGCCACCCAGGTGTTCCTAACATTGGGTATTTCCAGTAGAAAGTTAAATAATAGGTAAAAATCATGTATATGCTCCCATAAATTTTAGCAAGTTAAATGACTTCATTTTTTAGTTTAAATTAACATTTTAGACTTGAAGAATTCACATCACTAAGCCAATTTCTTAAGAACATGGTCATATTTTATTTCCTATTTCTTTTTGCCTTTTGCTGCTTGAACAAATCATTGCATAGATGTTGTAGCAGTTACAAACAATGCTCAGCGCATGCTCATTTCCAGCCCTCCACATTTGAGACATGTAATATGAATACACTGTCTTGTGTCCTGTAAACGGATGAGGGCATATGACTAGTTTTGGCCAGTGAGTTGTGAGCTGAAGTAGCATATCACTTCCTGTCCAAGCATTTAATTGCCAGTCAAAGAAACTCCAAAGTTTATTTTCCCTTTGCACAGTGACCGGAAATATTCTAGATGTGGTTGTTTCAGCAGGCTGGGTCACTGAATGGCCACAGTGAATAGAGGCCCTTGGCTGACCCATAATGCACATGTGGTTTTAGCAAGTTTTTTGAAGGTACTGAAGTTTGACAACCTCATCTAGACTAACTGATAGAGATGACCATAAATATTGTTCTGTGGCTACTAATACATTCCAACAGCAATCTTTAGCCAGCATATTGTGATACATTAGTAAATCTCCAAACCAGACTTGGGTTGTCCTAGTAAACAACTTCAGTGTTCCTAGTACATAATAATTACTCAATAATTGTTTATTGAATGAAGGCATGAACATAACTATTCATCTAACAGGAGGCTATTTAGACTGAGTATCTCAACTTTTCAAGGGCCATTGAGTAATATAGCTTATTTCTTTAAAACTCAAGTAGGTAAAAATCCAGTTACGAAGCTGTTAAATTTCCAATGAAAAAAATTAGCACCACAGAAGCAAAAACAAAATGTTATCTCACATACAGAAGTCAATAATTAAATCTGAAGTTATTCACCTCACTAAACTACAAGATTTTGAATAAGAGCAACAAAATAGCATAAAAATCTTTTCTACCTGAGGGAAGGACTGAAACAACAAAAACAACAAAAAGTTTAACAAAATAGACTGTTGCTCTTTTTCAAATACAACTGGACTGAGAACATGGTTTTTTCCTCCCAAGTCATCCATTGTGAGCTTTCACATGAATATTATCCCAGAAGGCAGAACTATTTCTTCCAGGGACTTGGGGAGAGAAGATAACTGGATTTGATAAACAACAACCTAAATTAAATATGCACCAGATATTTTCTTTGACTTCTTTCTACCTCCTAAAATTTTGGCATGTTCTATTAAGGCTAAAGGGATCTACGAAAAACTACTAACAGGGTAAAATGACAATTAAATGAGTGTGTGTGTATATATATATATATATACACACACACACACACACATACACACACACTCATAATGTGTATCATGATTTGGAGTCCTAGTTATGGAGACAGGACTAAGGAAGTGGGTATATAAAGGTGGGGGTTGTTGGAGAGAGCCCATATATCTAACTTAGAACATACACACTATATAAGTGTTTGATATTATTGGCAGTAATGTGTACTTGTATGTGCATAAACATGTACATACCTACATACATTTATTTATTTATATAATGTATAATTCTATTTCATACACTATTTACAACTTTCTCTATTACCTAACCATATATGAAGGCTACCTTTACAAGATGGCAATAAATATACCTCTATAGCATGAATTTTAAAGGTTTCATGATATTGCATTAAATATATTTACCACAAGCTTTACCAATCCAAAGTAATGGATATTCAGGTCTTATCTATAACAAAGGTAATATATGACAAGCCCACAGCTAACAACATACTCAACTCCAAGATCAGAAATGAGACAAGGATGCTCACTCTCACTAATTTCACCCAGCATAGTTTTGTTAAGTCCTAGCCAGATGAATTAGGCAAGAAAAACAAATAAAAGGTATCCAGAATGGAAAGGAAGAAGTAAAACTGTCACTATTTGCACATGGCATGATATTATGTATAGAAAACCCTAAAGACTCCACCAAAAACCTGTTAGAACTAATATATGAATTCAGTGAAGTTCAGAATATAAATTGATATAAAAAATTCTGTTGGGTTTCTATACAATAACAAGCTATCAGAAAGAGCAATCAAGAAAACAATCCCATTTATACTCACATCAAAAAGAATAAAATACCTATGAATAAATTTAATCAAGGAGGTGAAAGACCTGTACATTGAAAACTATGACACTGATGAAAGAAACTGAAGATGGAAAGATATTCTCTGCTTAGAGACTGCAAGTATTAATATTGTTAAAATGTCGATACTATCCAAGGCAATCTACAGATTCAATATAATCCCTATCAAAATTCCAATGGCATTTTTTCACAGAAATAAAACAAACAATCCTAAAATTTGTATGGAACCATAAACTTTCACTTAAAAGAAAGGTTTAATGATTTCTTACTTACATCATTGCACTTATCATATTAAAGCCCCTAGGTAAATTTCTAGAGGTATGAATGCTGGTCTCTGATTATACATATTTAGAACTTTGTGATTTATTTAAAAAATTATGCTCCAGAAATATAACATTGATTGATTCTATCATAAGTCCTTTCTTAGCTCATGAGATACCCTGTTCCTTTCTGCTTTAGAAAACTGGGGATATTACCACCCTTCCAATCTGCCTATCTGGTAGGGAAAAATGACTTTATTATTTAAAATCGTGTATCTTTCATTGCTAGTTAGGTGGAATGTCTTTTTATATCCTCACAGATATATTGGCTTTTTTTCTTTTGTCATTTTCTTGTTCATGTTCCTTGTAAATTTTCCTATTGGGGTGTTCTTTTCTTTATTGATTTACTGGAGTTATGTGTACATGAAGACTACTAAAATTTTGTATATTATAAATGTTACAAATAATTTCCTAACTCATTATTTGACTTTTTACTTTATGATCTTTCCCATATAAATTTTAATCAATACATGATACAAGAATTGCCTTACTAAATACTTCACCCGCTCAATAAATAATTGTTACAATCACAGACTGTCATGCAATAGGAATATTAAGATTTTTAAGAGCTTAATACTTTCTTTCACATTAATTCCTGGCTTTTAGGATCAAGTGGGCAATGAACAATTAAGAGATTAATGGTAATACTACAGTGCTTCTGGCATACTTGTCCTTGAACTATTTGAGGTACCAAATAGTTAAAAAGCCTCTAGTCGCCTAGCTTACATGAAATCTAAATGATGAAATAGAAGTAGAAGAATCCACAGGCACATCTTATTTCTAATTCCATTAATGATCCAAAATTCCTCTTGAAATGACTTTTTGAGGTATTATAAAGTAAAATTTAATGTTCCAGAAAGAGAACTACATATCTTAGGGAGCAGATAATGGCCACTGGATTTAGCAATCTGACCCACAATACAGAAATTTCTAATTAAAGTCCGCTTTCTATAATGTTAATCTTTCAGCCAAAAATTTCCTTGGGACGTGTTATAATGAAGATAAAATGTACTAAGATTTTAAATTAACCAGAATCCCAGGGAAACCTAATAAACATTTTCATAAATGTTCACTATAAGTAAATTTTATTGTGAAGTAATCCTATTGTTATATATAGCTCTCATGATAGGCATCATTATACCATGAATAACTGAACTAATAAATAAATATTTAAAATACTAATCTTCTAAATCTGGATTTGATATAGGTAAAAGAGGAACACGACCTTCTGTAACTGGATCAGCAGGAAGATGATCTGAAAATAACGAGTCACATAACAATACTGTCAATTCAGCATTCATCTTTTCAAAGATAGTTTTTCCCCAAGGGTTTAATTTACCACATTTAAAAAAATCTTTTTCTTTACATATAGAAGCTTAAGGGAGTAAAGTTTTAGTTAAAATAAAACATTTGCCAGTAGATTTGAGACCCAATGACTGGATTTACCACAAACTATGTTGCTCTGCAATTTCGCTAAGTTGACATTCCTTAACATTACTCTGTTTTTTCACTGATATTATTCCTAGGCAAAGAACACAAACTAATATGCAAGGAAATGTTCTGACAGAATTCTGTAGTGGGATTCATAATTATACATGGGTGTCCACTAATTATGTACTTCAGTAAATATATCCATATAAAATAAGTTTCCAAAGTTATCATACATAATTTTGATGTTACCACACTCATAGTATGGTTTCATTTAAAAGTAGGGTTAATACATCATTTACTTAAGGAATGACTATCAAAATATTAAAATACTATCTGAAAACAAAATACTTATAAACAATAAAATCAATGAAAAACAGAAAATCAAATTACTTAATGAATGTAAAAACTAGAGGTTGTTGTACAGAAAATGTGAAAATGTGGTGAATTTGCTTAAAATACAAGACAGAAGAAAGAGAAATTAAGGATTTGATCCCATTTAGAATTGCACCCAAAACCATAAGATACCTAGGAATAAATCTAACCAAAGAGGCAAAGAATCTGTACTCAGAAAACTATAAAATACTCATGAAAGAAATTGAGGAAGACACAAAGAAATGGAAACACATTCCATGCTCATGGATTGGAAGAACAAATATTGTGAAGATGTCAATGCTACCCAGAGCAATCTATACATTTAATGCAATCCTTATCAAAATATCATTCACTTTTTTCAAAGAAATGGAACAAATAATCCTAAAATTTGTATGGAACCAGAAAAGACCCCGAATAGCCAGAGGAATGTTGAGAAAGAAAAGCAAAGCTGGCGGCATCACAATTCCGGACTTCCAGCTCTATTACAAAGCTGTCATCATCAAGACAGTATGGTACTGGCACAAAAACAGACACATAGATCAATGGAACAGAATCGAGAGCCCAGAAGTGGACCCTCAACTCTATGGTCAACTAATCTTCGACAAAGCAGGAAAGAATGTCCCATGGAAAAAAGACAGTCTCTTCAACAAATGGTGTTGGGAAAATTGGACAGCCACATGCACAAAAACTGGACCATTTCCTTATACCACACACAAAAATAGAGTCAAAATGGTTGAAAGACCTAAACGTGAGACAGGAGTCTATCAAAATCCTAAAGGAGAACACAGGCAGCAACCTCTTCGACCTCAGCTGCAGCAACTTCTTCCTAGAAACATCGCCAAAGGCAAGGGAAACAAGGGCAAACATGAACTACTGGGAC
Source organism: Callorhinus ursinus (assembly GCF_003265705.2). NCBI lineage: Eukaryota > Metazoa > Chordata > Mammalia > Carnivora > Otariidae > Callorhinus > Callorhinus ursinus. Next base: position 15,897,319 of record NW_027397078.1, on the reverse strand, counting down.
TTCATCAAGATAAAGAGCTTTTGCACAGCCAAAGGAACAGTCCACAAAACCAAAAGACAACTGACAGAATGGGAGAAAATATTTGCAAATGACATATCAGATAAAGGGCTAGTATCCAAAATCTGTAAAGAACTTCTCAAACTCAACACCCAAAGAACAAATAATCCCATCAAGAAATGGGCAGAAGACATGAACAGACATTTTTCCAAAGAAGACATCCAAATGGCCAACAGACACATGAAAAAGTGCTCAACATCGCTCAGCCCGAGGGAAATCCAAATCAAAACCTCCGTGAGATACCACCTCACACCAGTCAGAATGGCTAAAATTAACAAGTCAGGAAATGACAGATCTTGGCTGGGATGTGGAGAAAGGGGAACCCTCCTACACTGTTGGTGGGAATGCAAGCTGGTGCAACTGCTCTGGAAAACAGTATGGAGGTTCCTCAAACAGTTGAAAATAGAGCTGCCCTATGACCCAGCAATTGAACTACTGGGTATTTACCCCAAAGATGCAATTGTAGTGATCCGAAGGGGTACCTGCACCCCAGTGTTTATAGCAGCAATGTCCACAATAGCCAAACTATGGAAAGAGATAAGATATCCATCGACAGATGATTGGATAAAGAAGATGTGGTATATATATATAATGGAATATTATGCAGCCATCAAAAGGAATGAGATCTTGCCATTTGCAATGACATGGATGGAACTGGAGGGTATTATGCTGAGCAAAATAAGTCAATCAGAGAAAGACATGTATCATATGATCTCACTGATATGAGGAATTCTTAATCTCGGGAAAGAAACTGAGGGTTGCTGGAGTGATGGGGGGTGGGAGGGATGGGGTGGCTGGGTGATAGACAATGGGGAGGGTATGTGCTATGGTGAGTGCTGTGCATTGTGTAAGACTGTTGAATCACAGACCTGTACTTCTGAAACAAACAATACGTCATATGTTAAAAATAGAGAAGAAGATAGTAGGAAGGGAAAAATTAAGGGGGGGAGATTGGAAGAGAGACAAACCATGAGAGACTATGGACTCTGAGAAACAAACTGAGGGTTCTAGAGGGGGGGGGTGGGGGGATGGGTTAGCCCGGTGATGGGTATTGAAGAGGGCATGTATTGAATGGAGCACTGGGTGTTATGCACAAACAATGAATCATGGAACACTACATCAAGAACTAATGATGTAATGTGTGGTGATTAACATAACAATAAAAAATTTAAAAATAAAGAATCTACACCATTAATACTAGGATATCTGACTGAAAAATCTGACTCTAAATATTAGAATTTTTTATACCAGGTATTGACAAATTCAGAAACATTCCAGGTAGTGTTATTTAGCCATGTGGGTCTTTTTCCCCCCTTTTCCATTTTATAGATTAAAAAAAATGAAGGGTACGAGTGTATTTGCTCCAAGTAATATTATTACCTATGTTCTTTCTAAAGTCCCCCACCCCTCCCAGGTTCCAAGTTCTACTTGGAAATCATCAGTGCATCGATCTTTAGAGGTAAGCTCAAACCTGACAATTCTGTTTCTAGGTCACTTGTTCAGTGACATCAGAAAGTATAAAGGCTTCCACGAAGAAGATCAATAGTGCTTTTAATCTAAGGAGTGCTCCCCACTGGCTGGCTTTGTACCCTCTGTCTGTCAATTCTTCCACACAATCTGTGTTCCAACTAAGGGACAAGTTGTATTGGGAGGAGCCAATGGCATGGACAGAGCGAAGAATCTGCTGTTCTCCTACCTCCCCTGTACATAGAAACACTGGGACTAAAACCACCTACGAGTGCCTTTTTATCTGCTTTAGAAGGAAGCATTGCTATATTCTACTTCGCATGGTTCCAAGATTATTTCTCCGCAGCTTTAGAATCATAAAGTACATCGTTTTCCTTTGAACCCTTTATCCAGTATGTTAACTCTTGGAGTCGCCAAACTACACAGGTTTCAATTCAAAAGTTTGTTGATAAATCAGTTTAGAACCCAGGCTATAACGCCACATCGACCTGAGTAAAATATAATAAGGTCCTCAGGTTGGACCACAAAATTTCATTTAACTCCCGATGTACTTAAAGTAGTAAGCATGATATTGGTGCCAGTTTTTGAGAAGCCACAATGTGCCTGGACCATGGAAGGGTCTTTATAGAATTCATCTTACTTAATCCTCCTAACAGCAATATGAGTTAGATAGAGTTACCATAACAACACATGAGGAGATAAGGCCCAGCAAGGGCAAGGACGTTTTTCAAGGCCACATAGCTGGAAACTGGCAGAGCTGGAATGGGAACTTTGGTCTCTCTGGTGCCAGACTGTGGGTTCCCTTCTCTTTGCTCAACTAGTACTTTCCTTCTTAAAAACTGGATGCTTCTTTGGGGAAATGTGGTCTCATTTTGAGGTTTCACAAACGAATGTTTCCCTGCTTTTGGAGTATCAAATGCAGGTCGCTGTTTATCTCAGCTACTTTCAGGTAAGAGTGCAATTTCTGGCCTGGGACACAAATTCCATCAAGCCCTAAGATATTTTAACATAAACAGCTGGCTACCTATACAATATCCATTTCCTTCCCTGCTTCCTAACAGAATCTGATTAGATTCAGGAATGACCATGTTCCATTTGGCTATGTGATTCAAAGATGGCTGAGTTCTGACAGCTCTAAGCCAATCATGGTAGTGTATTCTGTCTCCCCTTACTGGTTTCGACACAAGGATGTGGCATACTCCTGTCGGAAAAAAAGGTAAAGGAAAATACGCTAGGGAGCTTCAAGGAAATATTCCTCATTCTTAAAAGAGGCATCCATTTAGGTTATGATAAACATGTGTTAATCAATAGATGGTTTCAACAGCTGGGCAGCTTCTGGGGAAAAGATTAAAATTGTTTTCAACTTTGCAACTTGTGCCAGTTTTAGTAGAATCAAAGTTTAAAAAACAGAACCAGAAGAATCCATGAGAGAATCTGTTTAAAGCAACCTTTCGAGAGCAGAGTCCTTTATAAATATGACCTCTCTACTGCCAACAGAAAAGTTGTAAAATACAAGATTAAAGAATTCCCAACATGAAATAGTAATATTTTGAATGAAGAAAAACCACAAAAAATTCAAAAGACAAGTAACAAACAGTAAAAATTATTTGCATTTCATGTCATGAAAAATGGCTAATGTATTTAATATATAAAGTGATTCCTGAAATCTGATCAGAAAGACACTATTCCAACTGACAAAAATTGGGAAACATTAAAATTTTCTAGAAATAGAAATCCTACTGGTTCTTATGCACATGGAAAGATGCTCAGTCTCCCTCAGAGTAAGGAAAACTGCAAATACTTACAATTTTATGAGCATGTGCACATACAGGGTGGCACAAACACAGGGGCAATTTCATGGTGCCATTTCATTTTAACTGACTTTTATCCTGTTGATTTTTCAATCACATTTCTGCATATCCTATAGTAAGAATAAGTTAAACAATATTTGACATGTGGAAGTTTTGAAGACATTATTTCTTCAATCACTCAGCTCCTAAAACATGCCATTTGGCGTAAGGCTAGTAGAGATGTCAGAGCGTGCAAACGGGCATGTATGCATGAAGGAGGGAAAGAGCAAGAGGCAAGGAGAAGAAGGAGGAAGCAAACTGATGGAAGAGCATAATTTCAAGGCATGTTCTAAAGATCTAGAAGTAAGGGGGAGCATACAAAGGAGAAGTCATAGAGGAGACTGGCAAGGTTCACCAGATCTGCGAAAGTCTTGAAATCCAGGCTAACAGACAGGAAGGAAGAGACGCTAGAAATAGTCCGCAGTGGAAATGGGAAGAAATGAAGAGACAATTAGGTTTGAAGGAGTTCAAAAAGGAATCACACATGGCTAGATGGGTTCAAGCCTGGGTAGGAATAGATGTCAGAAGAGACTCCGAGCCTCATGGGCAATGATGAGGTCATCTTCAAAATATTAAAGTTGAGGTTGTGGTAAGACATCCATGTGTGGAAATTACCGGTCAGTAGGTAGATTAAATTGTAGAACTGGGGTAGAGCTGAAGCTCTGAGAAGCACGGATTATGTCTAAATAGACGCAAACATTGAGGGCATGAGCACTTTGTATGATGGGTGCTTCCTTTTCCTTCTAGTTTGTGATTATCTAAATGTCATTTCTAGCTATATACAGTGTGATCCACTGTGTCTCCCCCTAACCCTATACTTTAAGTTTATCATCTAAAATATTTAACGATAACTCCGTTTTTCCAGACTCCAACTTTAACTATTTTGAAGATATGGTCCAAATATGATTTTCCTGGTTTTCCCCTTTGTTATTACAAAGGCTAATTTTAGTCCTTGATAAAATTATTACATTTGTAATGTTCACAGATTTTTTAATATGGAGGATGCTTCTCTACAGTGTTTCTATATACTTTATGCTTGGTATCTCTATCTGAAATGTTCAATTGTTTATTTCATAAATGCCTAAATAATTATCTATTTGTCCTATTGCTGGTAGGAATACCCCCAGGAAATTGACAGCCATTGCTCATCAGACAGTGAGGGAAAAAAGATGTATTTTTCTTTCCAAATGCTTTTCAGTATTTACACATATTAAAAGACTAAGGAGAATGATGATGATGAGAGTGGAACAGCCCCTCTGGTTGATGTGGCTGGGACTCGGAAATAGTCAAACATCAAACCTGTACTAGAAGTCATGACACCTGGCTTGAGTCCCAGCTGTGCCAGTTACTCAGTGCTTAACCAAATCCTTTATTCCATTTAAATGTCTTGTACTTTAAAACATGAGTCTAATAAAATCATTCGACAGGTTCATTGTACCGGTCAAATGAGATAATCAAAAGGCTTTTAAAAACTGCAAATGTTAGTAAAAGATGAGAGGTGCCCTCTTTTCTGTTTGTGCCTCTTTTGCAAGAATGCTAAGAGTAGGATTCCCTTTTGTTCTCAAAAAATTTCTAAGAGCATAAGCCAAGTATGCGTAACTTTCCAAGTCCTCATTCCTTTACTCTGTGAGCTATTAGAGAGAAGAAGACACTGTTTGTAGGTCAAGATATTTGTTAAATGAATGTGGACATCTGGGCCCTAAGCTGAGCAAGGAACAAAGATCAATAAGGCTTTTAGAGGCAGAAATATAGGTATGTCTTTCATTGGTTTTGTTTGTTTGTTTGTTTGTTTGTTTTTTCTTCTATGCTGTTTTGGCCTAAGGGCGCTTTCACAATACTTCTGGAGGAAGGAAGAAGCTCATGCACAGCCAACAAGAGAGAAAGGGAACAACTCGACCCTTGGGGCACCTGGGAAAAGCCTGGTGATGCCAGTTTTGTGGTTAGCTTGCAGGTAATGGATGCCTTCCTCTGATTTGCATCCCAGGGTGTTAGACAGCAGAGGGCAGAAAACACCCTCCACCAAAGATGTCCATGTCCTAACCCCTGGAACCTGTGAATATGTTACACTATATGGCATCGAAGAATTAAGGTTGCAGATGGAATTAAGTTGGCTAAGCAGGTGACCTTAAAATAAGTAGACTTTCCCAGATCATCCAGGTGAGCCCAATGTAATTATGAGTTCTTAAAGGCAGAGGAAGACAGAAAAGTAGGTCAGAGTGATGTGATATGACAAAGACTTACCTTGCCCTTGTTATCTTTGAAGATGAAAGAGGATCATGAATCAAGGAATGTGGGCAGCCTCTAAAAGTTGGAAAAAAGAAGGAAACGGAATCTCCCCTACAACCTCCAGAAGGAAGGCAGTCATACTAACACCTGGATTTTAGCCCAGCGAGGCCCATTTTGAAATTCTACACTGTAAGACAGTAAATTCGTGTTGTTGTAAGCCTCTAAATTTGTGGGTATTTGTTACATCAGTAAGAGGAAACCACTATACAGACTCATTATCAGTTAGCAGGATGGGTTACACCAAGAGAAATATGCTTTTGTCCATGTAGACATAAACTATTCAGTGTAGGTTTTTTAAGGGCCTCAGTGCAGGTAGCCCCTCACTTTCATTCTCTTGAATCCACTCCAATCAGCAAAATCGTCCAAAAACCACACACTCCACTGGACTTGTTCTCATCCGTGTCAATATTAGCTAGAATAAGCATGTAACTTACTGGCCCAAATAGGAGTATTCAGAGTGAATGGAGGTGTTATTAGTAATTCCACTGTGATAACTGCTATGTTATCAGGACTTCCCAGGGACCCTATCTCACTGACAATTCACTGGTTAATTTCCAGTGTTATTTGGACTAATCAGCAGTACTTAAGGCTGTTAAATAATGTCCTCCCCCTGAAACACTTTCTTCTCCCGGCTTCTGGAATAGCACACCCTTCTCCTTTCTCCTCTCCTCTTTCTGTCCATCCTTGTTATCCCTTTTGCTGGTTCCTTCTCATCTTTAAATACTGGGATCTCTTACTTCTCTGTACCTTTTTTCCTAGGTGATCTCGTCCAGGTGAATGGATTTAAGTACTATCCATGTTGTTAATGACTTCCAAATTATCCTGAACTCTGATCTGGGAAACCCAGATTTATGTATGTATATTCAAGTCTGATGAGCATCTCAAGATTAACATATTCAGTGTAATACACCACATCAACAAAAGGAAAAATAAAAATCCCATGATCGGGGCGCCTGGGTGGCTCAGTTGGTTAGGGCAACTGCCTTCAGCTCAGCTCGTGATTCTGGAGTCCTGGGATCGAGTCCCACATCGGGCTCCCTGCTCAGCAGGGAGTCTGCTTCTCCCTCTGATCCTCCCCCCTCTCATGCTTTCTCTCTCTCTCTCTCTCTCTCTCATTCTCTCTCTCACAAATAATAAAATCTTTAAAAAAAAATCCCATGATCATCTCAAAAAATGTAGAAAAAAACATGCGACAAAATTCAACATCCCATTCACGATAATAACTCTCAACAAAGTGGGCACCGAGGGAACACACCTCAACATAATAAAGGCCATCTATGACAAGCCCAGAGCTAACATCACACTCGGTGGTGAAAAGCTGACTTGTCAGGAACAAGACAAGGATGCCCACTCTCCCCACTTTTATTCTCTGTAGTACTGGAAGTCCTAGCCAGAGGAATTAGATGAGTAAAAGAAATAAAATAAATTAAAATAGAAAAGAAAAAATAAAACTGTCACTATTTGCAGATGACATGATACTATATACAGAAAATTCTAAAGACTCCACCAAAAAAAATCAAAAAACTGTTAGAACTAATAAATTCCGTAAAGTTGCAGGATATAAAATCATACAGAAATCCATTGTGTTTCTATACACTAATAACTATTAGAAAGAAAAATCACGAAAAGAATCCCATTTACAATCACATCAAAAAGAATAAACTAACAAGGAATAAATTTAACCAAGGAGATGAAAGACCTGTATACTAAAAACTATAAGACATCGATGAAAGAAACTAAAGAGGACACAAATAAATGCAAATACATTCCATGTTCATGGGCTGGATTAATTAATATTGTTAAAATGTCCATACTACCCAACACAATCTACAGATTCAGTGTAATCTGTATCTCAGTTCCAATGGCATTTTTCACAGACTAGAACACTTCTAAAATTTGTACAGAATCACAAAAAAACCTCAATAGCCAAAGCAATCTTAAGAAAGAAGAATAAAACTATAGGCATGATACTCCCTGATTTCACACTCTATTACAAAGCTATAGTAATCAAAACAGTACGGTACTGACATAAAACAGACACATAAATCAATCGACAGAATAGAGGCCCCAGAAATAAACCCATGTATACATGGACAATTAATTTAAGACAAAGTAGTTAAGAATATACACTGGGGAAAAGACAGTCTTTTCAATAAATGGTGTTGAGAAAACTGAACAGCCACATGCAAAAGAACGAAACTGGACCACCATCTTGCGCCATACACAAAAGTTAACTCAAAATGGATTAAAGACTTGAAAATAAGACCTGAAGCCATAGAATTCCTAGAAGAAAACAGAGTCAGTAAGCTCCTTGACATTAGTCTTTGTGATGATTTTTTGATTCTGACTCTAAAAGCAAAGTCAATAAAAGCAAAAATAAATAATTGGGACTACATCAAACTGAAAAGATTCTGCACAGTAAAGGAGACCTACCATATGGGAGAAAATATTTGCACATCATATATCCAATAGGAGATTAATATCCAAGATATATAAAGAACTCCTGCAACTCAATGGCAAAAAACAAAAACAAAAACAAAAACAAATAATAAACAATTAGGTTTAAAAATGGGCAGAAGATCTGAATAGATATCCTGTCAAAGAAGCCATACAGATGGCCAACAGACACATGGAAAGATGCTCAACATCACTAATCATCAGGGAAATGTATATCAAAGCAATGAGCTATCACCTCACACCTGTAAGAATGGCTATTAACTAAAAGACAAGAGATAACAAGTGCTGGTGAGGATGTGGGGAAAAGGGAACCCTCATGCATTGTTGGTGGGAATGTCAGTTAATGCAGCCACTATGGAAAACAGAATGGAGGTTGCTCAAAATATTAAAAATAAAACTATATGATCAAGTAATCTCACTTCTGGGTATTTACCGGAAGAAAATAAAAACCCTAATTCACAAAGATATATGTACCTCATCACTGTAGCTTTATTTGTAACAGCCAAGATATGGAAACAACTCAAATGTCCATAGATGGATGAATGGATAAAAAAAAATGTAGTATATATAAATACAATGGAATATTATTCAGCTATAAAAAAGAATGAGATCTTGCCATTTGCAACTATATGGATGGACCTAGAGGGTATTATGCTAAGTGAAGTAAGTCAAACAAAGACAAATACTGTATGATCTCACTTATATATGGAATCTTAAAACACACACACACACACACACACACACACACACACACACACACACACACAAATTGACAGAGAACACATTGGTGGTTGCCAAAGACAAGGGGTGGGCGTGGGCAAAATGGGTGAAGGGGGTCAAAAGGTACAAATGTCCAGTTGGAGAATAAATAAGTAATAGGGATATAATGTACAGCATGGGGACTATAGTTAATAATACTGTATTGCATATTTGAAAGTTGTTAAGAGAATAAATCTTAAAAGTTCTCATCACAGGAAAAATTCTGTAATTATGTATGGTGACAGATGTTAACTAGACTTATTATAATCATTCTGCAATATATATAAATATTGAATCAAGTCATTGTGTTGTACATGTAAAACTAATACAATGCTGTATGTCAGTTATACCTCAAATTTTAAAAATTAAAAAATAAGTAATGATTAACATGTTCAAAAGTGAGCTCCTAACCTCACTCCCCAAACTGTTCCTCCTATAGATGATCCTATCTCGGTTGGTGGCAACTCCTTTCTTCCAACTGCTTAAGCCAAAACCTTGCACTAATTCTTGGTTCTTTGAATTCTTTCATAACTCATATCTACTATGTCATGTGCAGCATGATCTTGATGCAATGGTGGTCTCCAATTCTGCTCCCAGGTAGGCCATCCCAGAGATCATGAAACAGAAAGGCTCACTGACCAAGCTGTTATGTTCAAATCCCATCATTTATTAAATAATTTTAAAGCATATAGCAAGAAATAAGAAGAAAGAAATGGGGGGCAGGTAATGCAATTAGGATAAGGCCAAACAGTGAGAAGGACCACACTATTTAAATCTCAGCTTGTGCAATGTTCATATATTTTGCTCTGTCCATCTTTCTGGATGGTGGTGCAGTGGACAGAACCAGAGGTGACATCTGAGGGAGGGGTACAATAGACGGAAGGTGCCTAAGGCCACCACATATACTTGCTTTACTAGAGAGATACAGGGACAAGCATACCTGGCCCATAGCTGTAGGTCATTACTTAGTCTGCAAAAGAGCTATGGGAATTATTTGCATTTTTTATGTAGTATACTTGGGAGACCATAATGAGACCATACCAAGTATTATCAGTAGGTACCCAATTTAGGAATGATGTAGGTGACATGATTGATCATACCTTATGATTTGGCCTCTTCATTTCTTTCTATTCACTAGGTACACTTGTGTATTCCATTATTTATTCTCTATTTTTACCATGTGTAATAGGTTAAGTTACTATCTATAATTAATACACATTGTTACCTATGTCTTCCTTATCAAAGCTGATTTTTTAAAATTTATTATTTTTGGCTTTTTATGTTTTTATTTTGATTCTAGTTACTTAAAATAAAGTGCTATATTAGTTTCAGGTACACAATGTAGTGATTCAACAATTTCATTCATCACCCGGGTACTCAACTCATCAGTTAAATTTAACACATGGGTTTCATAAACTACTAGTTTACTTATGATTAATGCTTAATGCCTCTTAGAAATTTTATCTATCCCCTTTAGTTTTTTTAATAACACAAATGTTGTCTAAGAATACAGCAAAATGTGTTCTACGTTGCATAGCAAATCCTGTAGGTTGTCCAAAACATTATCCAGAATTCAACTACAATGTATCATGCTCATTGATAGAACCATCATAAAAAAAAAAAAAAGTGTGGAGTTTCCTCAAAAATTTTTTAAAAAAATAGAACTACCATATGACCCAGCAATCCCACTTCTGGATATATATCTGAAGAAAATGAAAACAGTATCTCAAAGACATATCTGCACTCCTATGTTCATTGCACCAGTACTCACAAGAGCCAAGATATGGAAACCATCTAAACGTCCATCAACAGATGAATGGAAAAAGGTGTATCTATACACAGTGGAATATTATCCAGCCTTAAAAAGGAATAAAATTCTGTCATCTGTGGGGTGCCTAGGTGGCTCAGTCCATTAAAGGTCCAACTCTTGATTTTGGCTCAGGTGATGATCTCAGGGTCGGGAGATCGAGCTCCACGCTCAGAAGGAGTCTGCTTGAGATTCTCTCTCTCCCTCTCCCTCTGCCCCTCCCCCCAATTTCTCACACTCTCTCTCTCTAAAATAAATAACTAATTATTTTTTAAAAAGTTCTGCCACCTGTGGCAACAATGGATGAACCCGAAGGACATTATGTTAAGTGAAATAAGTCAGATACAGAAAGACAAATATTGCATAATTTCATTATAGATAAAATCTAAGAAACAAAAATAAAAACAAAGTAATGCCAAACTCATAGAAACAAGAGAATGGTAGTGTCACCAGGGGTTAGAGAGAAAAAGTCATGGGGAGTTATTGCTTAATGGAAAATGAGTTTCCATTTTGCCAGAGGAAAAGAGTTCTGGAGAGAGATGGTGGTGGTGATGGATGTACCATTTTATGAATGTACTTAAAACCACAGAACTGTACACTTAAAAACAGTGTAGGTAGTAAAGTTTATGTTAAAAATTTTTTTAACGGAGGGAAAAAGAAAAAGAATCCAGATCCAACTCTCTCTCATATGCTGAGTGGATTATTGCAATAGCAATCTAACTCGTTTCCTTGGTTCTGCCCTTGCTCCCTTTAGTCTATTTTCCACATAGCAGCCATGTTGAAATAATACGCGTTTATGTCACTCTTCCAATAGCCTTCCATCTCATTGGTAATAAAAACCAAAGTCCTCACCATTACTCACCAGGTCTTATGTGATCTGGTCTACTGTTACAGCTCAGGCTCCATCTCCCAGCACGGTGCCCTCCCTCCTACCTTTCCTCGAGTAGCCCAAGTATCCCCACAGCTCAGGGTTTTTGTACCATCTGTGCTTCCTCCTCAGAGGTTGGTCTTCTCCCAGAGACCCACACCTCTTTTCAGTCTTTACTCAAAATTTACTTTTTCTGACTACCCCAAATGTCACATACTGCATATTCTACTTTCCTCTTTTGTTTTTTTCTTTTTACCACTAACTATCGTAATTACTACTGAATTTTGCTTTACTTTATACACATTACTAGCATATTATCTGAAATATTCTTTCACTTATTCATAATGTTTATCTTAGTCATATTTTGACTCTCCCATAAGCCTATGCTCTCCATTAGGGCACAAATTATTTTGTAAGTTTGTTTACTGATGCACCAATTGGGGGAACCAATTATTATATGATATTGACTGCAATATCATATAGTAATACCTGGCACATAGTAGGTGATTAAAAATTAAATATTAAATGATTACAGGGGCACCTGGGTGGCTCAGTCAGTTAAGCGTCTGCCTTTGCCTCAGGTCATGATCTTGAGGTCCTGGGATTGAACCCCACATTGGGCTCCCTGCTGAGCGAGGAGTCTGCTTCTCCCTCTCCCTCTGCTCCTCCCCTCTGTTCCTGCTCTCTCTCTCTCTCTCTCTCTCTCTCAAATAAATAAATAAATGATTACATAAATGAATACTACTTCATGGGTGAGTAATCCCGTGTGTGTGTATAGAGAGAGAGAGAGAGAGAGAATTCAGTGTTAGTATAAAGAACATTAACTTGGGGTTAGATAAATCCGAACATGAATCCAGGCTCTGCCACTTATTGGTTAGGCTTTGAAATTTTGATTAAACTACCCAATGTGAAAGGAGACCAAAGTCACTCTAGGCTGAGAGAATCAAAAAAAGCTAAGATAGGAAACTGTTTGGCACTTATGGAAGACAGCAAGTGATTTAATTTGGTTGGAGTAAAGAAAACATGAAATAGACTACTGTGAAATAAACATGAAAATATAAGTAGATAATAGATCATGGAGCTTCTTGATGAAATTTAAGAGAGTGGACCTGTTATAAAGGCAAAAGGAAGTGAAGAAAGTTTTGTGAATGATATTGTTAAAGTTGTTAATATGGAAATTTAATCTGATTTAGAGGGGACTAAGATAGAGATAGTGATATTGATTGCAAAGGTGTATCTGTAATCCAGAAGACAGGTATTGAGGGCCTAAATCAGAGGCCATAACATCAGGGACATAGCTTAATGGAGTAATTTTGTAAAGAAGGAATTGACTTTGCACGTCTCATTAATGAATGCCAGATCAATAAAGGGACCAAAGAGTGCAATGTCACATATTTAAGTATCAATGACTGCTGAGTAATATTCTCACTTACATAACAAAAAGGGACAAGAAATGGCTTTGTGAGCAATGAAACAAAGTTCCCCTCAGGACAATACCAGGTTTAAGAAATCAGTGGACATCTAGGTATAGATACATGCCAAAGAGTTGAAAATGAGTTGGAAATGTGGCTGTAACTTAAAAGATATTGAAAGTGGGTAAAAACACAGATCACAACGGTCATCCGAATACAGCTTGAAGCCAGGAAGCTAAATCCTATTGATAACAGGGAGACTATAATACATGGCTCAAGGGATCTTTCATGAAGCTCTTATGCAAAGGGAGTTAGAAGAGAAGAAAGCCAGATAGCGAAAGAGATACAGAACAGAGATGGAGAAGAAGCTGATGAGTCTAGAAGCTAGGAGAAAAGTTATTTCAATTACGATGGAAAGCCTGAAAGCTGAAAAGATGACATTTGATTTGGTGATGAAGTCTAATTATTTGTGGACTAAATAAATGAATAAATAAAGCATAGACTATTCTACAGAAGGTGATAAATGAAAGAAAGAGTCACATAACAGTATATTAAGAAGATAAAGTGGATTGATGTGTTTCAGAAGAGATGACATACACTAGAGGAGTTTTAAGCAGGGTTAGGCTCTAGGAAAGAAAGAGAAACCCAAAGTGAAAAAGATACTGGGTATTTTTGATATAAAATTAGGAGTAGAATGAGAGGCATGATCAAAGTCATAAAAATAGGAATTAAGTAAAATCATAAAAAAAATGTCCTCCATCCAAGGATGGATGGCAATAAAGTGATATACAATGAGGGAAAGCTAGAGGTTCACACCAGATAGTATTTCTTCTTGGCAAATTATGAGAAAAACTCATTTATAAGCAGGGATCCTGAGGTAGGTCGACTGCTTCACCCCAATAGATTTTCAAACTGCAAAGAGTATAAATCGGATTTTTCAAGTTTAGGACAGATGGGGATAACTGATGATTCTAATATACTGGGAACTTTTTTAAAAAATATATTTTATTTATTTATTTATTTGACAGAGAGAGAGAGCACAAACAGGGAGAGTGGCAGGCAGAGGGAGAGGGAGAAGCAGTCTCCCCACAGAGCAAGGGAAGCCCGATGTGGGGCTCGATCCCAGGACCCTGGGATCATGACCTGAGCCGAAGGCAATCACCCAGGACACCGGGATCACGACCCAAACCGAAGGCGGTTGCTTAACCAACTGAGCCACCCAGGCACCCCAATATATTGGGAACTTTTAAGGTAATTCACAGAATTTCTGCTTTCCATAGCGGACAGTCACGCACGTAGTTTGCTTTCCTATTATGGAAAACTTCACCCCCTTTGCAGATCACCAAGTAAACCACTTGAATGAAACTCTCTAATGGAGTCCCGTCTGGCCTGTCTTGAGATCATTTGAAGTGGATCAGATACAACCTGTAGGGGGCAATATAGGCTCAGCCCCTCAGAAACGCGTCAGAAAAAATTTTTCTTAGTATATGGTTAAGACATAAACTTATCAAACTAACTACATGTAACATCATCTTCTGATGTGCTTCCTTTAGAAACAGGTAGAATATATCATTCCTTATCAATTGTAATTCACACTTCTTCTTTTCTAAAGGACACGATTAGGTTTATTTCAATGTGGCTTATGCTAAATAAAACAGGTAAGTGAATTTGTTGAATATTTTTATTGTATGACACATTATATATTCTGTAGTATTTATACAAAGGTAGAATGAACAAATAGAGTCTAGCAAAATTAAGTCCACTTATAATTACTTCATTAAGGAGTCATAACGGAGCAATGCCTTAATGGGGTTGGTAATGAGGTAAAAATGTGCCACCAGAAGAGGCATTAGAGAAAAACTTCTGGAAAAGGCAGCTCAATAAAGTGATAATGAGGGGGAAAAAGAACTCATCTCCTTGTCTTGGCTCATGCTCCTTTACTTTAGGATGCACCCCTATTCTTTAAGACTCGGAGGTTTCAACGGGAGGATGGTGATGGAAAAGAGTCCAGGGAGTCAGGGAGTCAGGGAGTCAGCAGGGTGCAAGGGAGGAGGAAGAAGAGAAAGAGAAGGACAGAAAGAGGAAGCTTCAAATGTGGATAAAAATAGCATCTCCCACCTCTCCGAAGTTGTTATAAGGACTTCCTTAGTTCATATAATGTGCACACCTGGCATAGAGAAACACTCAGTAATGAGTGGCCCAACTATTTCTATTTACTGATAATGAGAAAACTGATTAAGTTTCTTGTTCAAGATTATACAACTAACCTTTGTTAAAACATGGATGGGAATTTAACTGAAGATGAGGCTGAGTCACACAAATGTTCTCACCCAGTCTCCTTTGTTCAGCTTTGCCAGAAAACTAGCCAAGGATAGAGGGCATAACTATGCCCTGAAATATGCTTCCCTGGGATAATCGGTGCATGCTAAGAATTTTCAGCCTTATGCAAAAATTAACTGTGCAAAATAATCACTAATTAAATACAAACACTATTTTAAAAAATCAGTGAGCCTCTAAACATGTATATTTTTTTCACCATATAGGATCAGGTCTATAATTTCTAAATTCCCATTCATAATGTAGTTCTGACAAAAGTCACTTCCTTAAGAACTTTTCAAATTGCTCCACTAAACAAAATAGTTTTCTTCTAAAAAGAAATTCTAGCAAATCTCACAAGTCAAGCACATTTCATTTCCATGCTCTAATATAAACCAGGCTGTAATTTCTTGTATTTTTAGGTTTCCTACAATACCGCAATAATGGAAAATTCCACTGAGAAGACTCTTTATGCAGAAAGTACGAAATGGTGCATGGAATCTGACTGGTGTGGGAGTGACAGACTTTCTTGTAAAAATAATCCAGAGCATGTTATATACATGTTTAAATTAGCCAAATTATTAAAATGTATCATATGAAAAAGCTTACAGTTATATTTTCCTTTCATTTTTGGGGGGGAGGGGCAGAGGGAGAGGGCGAGAGAGAATCTTAAGCAGGCTCCATGCCCAGTGCAGAGCCAGACGTGGGGCTCAGTCTTACAACTCTGAGATCATTACCTGAGCTGACATCAAGAGTCAGACCCTTAACCGACTGAGCCACCCAGGTGGCCCTGTAGTTATATTTTTCTTAAATAGAGTATAAATATATTTTTATAGAATGAAAATATAATAAGAACATCTATATAGAGTGTATGTTTCCTTTAGGTATCAGGTATCTAGAAAAATTTCGCCAAGTAGTGTGACCAGTGAATTTCATCCATTTTCCCATCCTTTTAAAAAAATTACATATATAAACCTTTAATGATGTTTTTGTATAACTGTTGGTAGCCTTTATAAAAGAGACACTTACAGGTAAATTATATAATGAAAGCACACACCACTGTTCTAAGAATCCCCATTCATGAAGAATCAACCCATATTAAAACCTAGGGAAATCACAATAACGAAACAGCATCATGTGAGAACATCTAATACAACTGGGAATAATGAAACTGCTCCTGATGAAGGAGAAAAAAGGCACTGCAAAATTCAAACGAAAGCCATGTCAGGTTATCCTCGAGGAGGAAGTTCTTTGGTTCGTAGAATAGAGAGTAAATGTTGACAGACCTGTGAAGGAAGTGGGCTCCGTGTGGGGTCAGAGGTGGCGACATAAGCAGCCTGTGTGTAGGCATAGCTCTTGAACCGAGGCTTGGGAGAGGAAGGAGTTCGTTCATAGCCCTGTGCTAGACTGACTGTGATCTGCAGAGTAGGGTTACGGGGAAGGGGACAGAGGGGGAGGAGGAGACATCATAAGTAACCCTGGAAGGACTGCTTTCCCACACACTAGAAAAACAAACGTTAAATGGAAA
Organism: Callorhinus ursinus; assembly: GCF_003265705.2. Taxonomy (NCBI): domain Eukaryota; kingdom Metazoa; phylum Chordata; class Mammalia; order Carnivora; family Otariidae; genus Callorhinus; species Callorhinus ursinus. The sequence continues at coordinate 15,880,512 of NW_027397078.1, read as the reverse complement.
CAGTGAGATGAAAAATTTCATTTGAAATGCACATAGTGCCAGTGCAAACTGGCGCACTTGCACAATTCTGGTGCTCTATGTCATGGTGGAGGGCGGGTACTCAGGGAAGGGATGAGGGAGGGACTTAACTATAAGGATTCCATACTGACACAGCTCCAGCACTCATGTGGGATGGTGCTCTTCAATCTGGCAAAAACAGGCATCCAAAAGCAATTTTCTCTGAACCCAAAGTAAACAAAACCAGAATTCATCAGTTCAAGTTCCTTGAAAGGACTGGAGCTTTCATAAGCTAAATACAGAACTAGTGCTTTAGGAGAGTGAGAAAATTAGGCCTAAGATTAGCCGTCCACACCTTGAGAAGGAATTATGCTAAAAGGTTTTTTTTTGTTTGTTTGTTTGTTTTAGGCTTTTTCATCATTGTTTTTGTCAAAGAAAGTAAAAGAAAACACCCCGAACAGCCACTCCTGGGAGCAAGAACAAGCCATGTAATAAAAGAATCCCACTAAATCCTGGACAATTGTAAAAATCTTTATCTTATGTATTCTCCCTTTAACTTTTATTTAAAGTATCATAAACTACGTTTATCAAAAACGTTATCTTGAATAATCAAAATTTGTTAATACCTCAGTAGGTTGTCACTAAAGATAAGAAAGTATTATTAAACAGAGTACTTGCCTTTGCTCTTGCCCTCTTTGCTCTTTACTCTCGTTGACAGAAAGTTTTATACATATATGAGTCTATCTTTTATTTTAATTCATTTTACACAATGGAAATGCAATATATTGCTTTCCATATTTTATAACATAGTGCATATCAACAGCAGAGTATTTTAATAATGTGCTTTGAAAACAATATTATGGTCCATTATATCAGTTAAAATTCAGAAGGCTTATAGAGTTTCTCTTTCTATAGGTAGATATATAGATATAGATATAGATATAGATATAGATATATGCACACACACACACACACACATTATGCTATGTAGACATATATTTGTGTATACACACGTCATGCTACATAGACATATTTATCATGTATTTATCAGAGATATATATGTATATGTATGATGACTAAAAATGCATATACGACAGAAAATATCATTGATATTAGGTACTCTTTTGATACTTTACCTGTTGAGAATAATGCATTTGATGATGTAATTGAAAATGTTCTTCTCTTGTAACTTTTGATGGCCTTGGCAACATTTCCACTTCCTGGATGGCTTCAATGCTCACTTGTTGAGGCAAAACTTGGAAGAGTGATGTGATATACATTAAGATGGACTTCTTATCTGGATAAGTGGTGGCAACATCTGTAAGCACATTAACACCCCACGTCAAATTTTGGTTTCTATATTTGAGTCTCTGAAAGGCGAATGAATGAATAAATGTTACAGGAAGAAGACACATTAATGAGCACTCGATTGCCCATGAATGCCCTCCAGAGACTAATTAGAACATGATAATCAGGCCAAAAATGGCTTTCCAATTTGGCAGACCAATGAGAGGAGCACTAAAGTTAATTTCTTTCTTCCTTGTTCACATAAAAACTTCATTCCATAATACTTTTTCCTAAGTCAAATTGCCAAACTGGCCCATCTAAGAGAGTGGTTTTCATTAGATAAGAAACACAAATAAAAGATTATATCTTCCTTTCCATGGAAAGCTATATTAACGTGTAAATTAAAATAGTGCACTGGTAATTAAACAATTACACAAAAGAGCTTAATGCCTTGGCTTCCAGTAAGGGAAGCTTGCATCAGCTAATCAAATTTTTGCTGGTGATTAAGTATGTAAAGAGCAAAATATGTCTCTGTGTTGAAATGAACCATGTATTTCCACAATGACAATAAAACAACAATATACCATATGTATATGATTTGTAATACTCAAGTATATTAAAAAACATTTGTTTACATTTTTGGTACATCTGTTAAAGTCAGATGTTACCTTCCTTCTCAGACTCTAGAGATAAATTTAAAAGTCCTTCACATAAAGTTGATCTGACATTATGTCCTTTGCCACATCCAGGGAATGAAAGAAACCCAGCATTTAAAGTCAATAATAATGTGTAACAACACACATAGTAAGTGGCAGCTCCTTCCAAAGGTTATTTTGCTACTTGGCATTACAATTTACCCACTGCGTTCATTCCAGGGAACCAAGATATAAAAATAATCCTTTATGTGAAGTGTATCATTAATCCCAGAAGTGTTAAAACATAAATCCTGGCAGGAGGCCAAGACAACTATGCAGCAATGTGCCAGGCATTTTTCTTGCTATAAATTTATCTTAGCTTAGCTAGCATTAAAAGATTTTTTTTATGTTAAATATGTGTATTCTGGTCAGGTGTTCTGATCATGAGTAAAAAAGCCTAGAGTCGAATCTCAAGCCCACTAACATAAAAGGAGGTTGAATAGGTAACTTAGTCAATGCCTTTACAAATAGCAGGAATGTAATTGATTAGAACAACTATTTTTAAAAAGATTTATTTATTTGAGAGAGAGAGAGAGAGAGAGCGAGCGCGTGCGCGAGTGGGGGGAGGGGTAGGAGAGAATCTCAATCAGACCTCCCTCTGAGCACAGAGCAGGGCTCCATCTCTTGACCCATAAGATCATGACTTAAGCAGAAACCAAGAGTCATATGCTTAGCCAACTGAGCCATCCAGATGCCCCTAGAACAACTATTTTTTAATATATATTTGAAATATTTTATTTATTTATTAGAGAGAGAGAGAATGAGCAGGGGCAGGGGGTGCGGAACAGAGGGAGAGGGAGAAGCAGACTCCTCATGGAGCAGGGAGCCCGACAAGGGGCTTGATTCCAAGGCCCTGGGATCATGACCTGAGCCAAAGGCAGACAGACGCTTAAACTACTGAGCCACCAGGCGCCCTGTATTTTTTTTTTAAATATTTTTAAAAAGAGCTACAGAGGAGGAAAAAGTTAATATTCTTTGGTCTGCTTCTATCCATAGTATAATAGAGTACTTCTCAATTTTTAATGTGCATATGAATCACCTGGGGACCTTTTTCAACTCAGACTCAAATTCAGTAGGTCAGGCGTAGAACCTGAAGTTCTGCATTTCTGACAAGCTGGCCGGTGATGCTGACACTGCTGACTTGAAGACCACACTCTGAGTAACAGGGTTGAAAAATATGACACAGGAAGCAGACTGCTCTATCATCTGCCACTTCATTGTTTGGCTTTTTCCCCCCAAAAGATACTTAACTGGACACTTCAGTGCATAAGGCTGAGAGGTACAAAGTGATACAATACGTATTCTCTGCTCCTTTATTATAATTATTACCCAACAAACGGTGAAGGTTAAGTTTTCACAAGTATTTTCTTAGGAAGAACTAAAGAATACTTTGTACATGAGTACCGCCTTTCTAAAAAAAAAAAAAAATCTTACTAACTTAGCTTTGAAATTGTGAAGACTAAAATATCCCTTTCATTTGATAACTGTTTCTCAAGTGTTCTTTGTATGTGGATACTACACTTCTTCACCACATTTTGAACCTCTAAAATGTTTTCTTCTTTCTCACTAGGAAGTAGTCAGTTGTACATGTAATGAGCATAATTTAGAATTCTGTTTATTTTTAGTATTAAGTAAAACTATGCTGTGAGAAAGGCACTGAATTAAAAAAAGGTTGATCCATGACCATTTACTGCTATATTATACATAAACACGTGCATGGATATGTTTAGCCTCAAATATATGTCATGATAAAAATAAAGGTAAAAATAAATTAAGAATTATTTCTATTACCCCAAGCAAATATCAAAAATTATAGTACATTTTATCTACATAAAACATCTTTTGGATGGCAGCAAATATTCGTAATTATCAATCATCACAAAAATATACACTATTTGACCAAATTATTGACATTTTTACCCCAATCTATTTGCTTCCCATCTCTGAGGTTGTGTGGATTCAGCTGTACCAGCAGGTGGAATCCAATATTTCTTTTCTTAAAGAAAAGAACTTAGATATTCTAAAATATGTTAATTCACTTCAACATATACGTGCTAAAGAGCTATTTTATTTACAATATTTTAGCAAAGTATCCACGAGATTAACAAGATAGAGAATTCATGGATTCTTCACAATTTGGAATAATAAAATAAATAGATAATAGGAAAAGTACAAAATAATTGCATTGCTGAACAGAATTTAAAATGTGTTCCTCTAACTGGCACAATCAGTGCTTAAGTAGATTCAGAGAAAGGAAAAAATTATATATTACCAGGGGGCCAGAAAAGTCTTTATAAATAGGAAACCTAATAAGTAGGTATAGGATTTCTTAGCTAGAAATGGGGGAATGAGGAAAGGTATTCTAGGCAGTAGAAAAGCATGAACAAAAGTGCAGCACTAAGATATTAGAAACATCCCAGGAATAGTGCCTTTATGTGTCTTAGCCACAGACAGGAGAGTAGTGACTAACAAGATACAATGGGTACCGTCTCCGTGAAACACTGAGAGATCATCAGGAACAAACCAGAAATTTTGACCTTGGTTCAGTAGTTTAGACAGTGACTACTTTTGAGCAAGAGTGTGACGGCACTGAATTTTTTGTAAAGTAAAACTGTTAAGTACAGAATGGGATGAAAGAGAAAAACAACTGGAGGGAAGTAGGAAGCTAGGACCCGATCCAGATAGGAGGTGTTAGAGAAATAAACTAGGCTTTGTAACGAAAACAAAAAGATGGATGATAGAAATTCTAAGATAGGTCCAAAATGACCTCATTCTATTTCCAATCATTTACTTCACAGTCTTTGAAAAGAACTATATGTAACATTCTGTCTAAGCCCTGAGGGTGCAAAGATGAATAAGCCTTGAGTAAAATGGAGGAGGACAGATGGAGGGAAATGCTTGTTTTGTAATCACAGTAACAAGTAGTCACCAACACAAGTTTCAGACTCATTTAATCAATTAACAATTACCTGCCTATATGGTCTTGATCATGATTCCTCAAGCCAGCCATTGTCAACCCTTCCCTTCTGAAAGTTGGCTAATCAGAAATGGACTCACCCCAATGAACAAAATTCTAAATGCAAACCAGTGAACAGTGGTAGCACCTGATTAACCAACCATGCTTCTAAAGGTCACATCAACCTATTCACGTCGAATGCTCACAGATCTCCTGATCTCCCAGTTTTCCCCAAAACCTAAGAATACTCTGTTTTGAGAGACTGTGGTTAACCAGCATAGTTCCCTCTTATTTAAGTAAACGATACACTCAGCTTTGTGTTCAACAGATAAAATTCACTTATAAATTTAAAATTAATGGGTTTTTTTTATTTTTTTTATTTTTATTTTTTTAAGATTTTATTTATTTATTTGAGAGAGAGAGAATGAGAGATAGAGAGCACGAGAGGAAGGAGGGTCAGAGGGAGAAGCAGACTCCCCGCCGAGCAGGGAGTCCGATGCGGGACTCGATCCTGGGACTCCAGGATCATGACCTGAGCCGAAGGCAGTCGCCTAACCAACTGAGCCACCCAGGCGCCCAATGGGTTTTTTTTTTAAAGGAGAACATAATGGAAAGAAAGAATGAACAATTCTGAATCTGGATTTGGATTTTAAAAATCTGTGCCTAAATGTTTATATCTATAAAAAGACATCCTTAACATCATTTACTTCTGTTTCCTCATCTGCGAGATAAAACCAGAGTCCCAATCTCACCGTGGTGTTGTGAAGGTCAAAAGTATAATGTTTAGAAACGACTGTAAACTTAATTAGACTCAGATACTGTTCTTATATTGCAATTGTTGTTTTTTGTGTTATTAATATAAAAACAGATGTAGTTGTAGGAGACCATTAGTACTACTAACGGGAAGCCACAGGAAGCTGGTAGGAAGGAAAGACCACTCATCACTTATTAAATAGTCACAAAGCAATTATAATGTGCCATAGAATATGCTTAGCCTATGTTATATTATAAGTATTCAGTGGATGAGCCCGCAACAAATAATTATGGACTGTACAAGGTACGAGAATTCAAAAGAAGTGTCATGACTTGGGGATGATCCTCACTTAGGATCAATAACCGCAGCTAGGCCAATGGCTGGACACTTTGTGAACACCTAAATATTGGTTGAGAAACTGAGTATAGTAGTTAAAGCCATGGAAATTAATGAGAATTGTGTAAGACAGCAACTGACTTAAAACATAATGTTATAGATAATGAGTACTATAGCATTTGAGGAGGGTGAGAATGATGGGATGTGATTTACATTTTTTTATTACAAGACATTAAAATGTACGAAGTAAAAGAAGTGGCTGTACTCCCAAAATAAGAACTTACAATTTTATGAAAGTAATCTTTGTACTAAAACCCTACTGTATAATGGGTTCGTTGCTGCAAAAACTTAAATTAATAATTTCTAATCGAATCTTTAAAGACATTTCAGAATGAAAATGTTGCAAACTTATAAATACGGCTAGAATGTTTTATTTTATGAACAACAGCACTGATTCTGATGAGTGTTTCTATACTAATCAGAATTTTGATACTGAGGGATATAATGAATGAATAAATCATTCACTGAAATTCCATTATTTTTCAAATGAGGAAATTGAAACCCACAGTAGTTTGATGGCGATTTCAAAAGTTGTCAGAATTAAAGTTAGAGGCCAGTCAGGGCATCACACTTCTCAGTACCTTACCTTCATTCTTGCAGAAAATATTATCTTAGCGCATTTAAAAACCAAGTATCAGGGCACCTGGGTGGCTCAGTCAGTTAGGTGTCTGCCTTCAGCTCAGGTCATGATCCCAGCGTCCGGGGATCGAACCCCGCATTAGACTCCCAGCTCAGCGTGGAGTCTGCTCCTCTCTCTCCCTCTGCCTCTCCCCCTGCTGGTGCTCTCTCTCTTGCTCACTCTCTCTCTCCAATGAATAAATAAAAATAAAATCTCTAAAAAATAATAAAAATTAAAAAATAAAAACCAAGTATCTCAAAGCCATCTAAAGGATGACCTTGTGATCCATGTGGTTCCATTACCAAATATTAACAATATTGTCCATAATAGTAGTGATTTCTTTTTTTTTTTTTTTTTGAGAGAGAGAGAGAGAGAGAGAGCATGAGTAGGAGGGGAGGGGCAGAGGGAGAGGGAGAGAGAGAATCTTAAGCAGGCTCCATGCCCAACATGGAGCCTGACTCGGGGCTCAATCTCACAACCCTGAGATCATGACCTGAGCTGAAATCAATAGTCAAACATTTAACCAGCTGAGCCACCCAGGTATCCCTGATTTCTATTTCTAATAAAAGAGGAATGACAAGACTAAATATACATAAAAATACAACTTTGGTAGTAATCAAATTCAAATTAAATAAAGATGTGGGTTTTAAAGTATATTCCTTTGCCTATCACATTATCAAAGAATGACAGAAGAATAACAACCAAAGTTGTAGAGGCTTCGGTGATTTGGCCAAACTCCTACTTTGCTGGAAGAGTATCATTTGGTTCCAAATGTTATGAAAAATATTTTGGCAATGTCTACTAACACCTTAAAAACAATCATATTCAATGACCCAGTAATTTTCCTTCTAGGAATCCACCACAAAGAAATAACCAGAAATTTAAATGATGATTTATATAAACCTGATGTAAAATTTAAGTACTATTGACAATATAAAAAAAAATGTTATCCTACAAAAAAGAAAAAAAAATCAAACCATTCCAAGTGGCTTAATAGTTAGAGAAGTAGAAATGATCAAATATGTCATTGTCAATGAGTAGTACAAAGCCATTCAAAACATTGCTTTTGAAGAATTTTTTTAAAAGATTTTATTTATTTATTTGACACAGAGAGAGAGCACAAACAGGGGGAGCAGGAGAAGAAGCAGGCTCCCAGCTGAGCAGGGAGCCTGATGCGATGTGGGGCTGGATCCCAGGACCCTGGGATCATGACCTGGGCCAAAGGCAGATGCTTAACTGACTGAGCCACCCAGGTGCCCACTTTTGAAGAATTTTTGATAAAATATGAAAAGAAATTCTTTATAACATCAAAAGAATAGAATGTATAAATTATGAAGTACATAATAACCTTACAGAAAAGACTAGGCAAACATACTTCAAGACATTAGTGAAATGGGTATATTGGTGGGACTGAAAATAGTTTTCCTTTTCTCTTTTGTTCTATCTGTATTTTCCGCACTCTCCACTCAGCACCCACGAATCTTATAGTTAGATAATATAGTCTATATTATAATAAAAGTATCTGTAAAGATCAAAAAGAAACAATAAAAACAGAGCTGCACAAAGTTTTCATGCAGCATGCCGTCACCCTAAAAAAGCCAATGCGAATGAGTTGGTCGGGAAACTGGTGCCTTCAACAAAACTGTTCTTATCTTGGGCAATCAACCTCCAGAAAGTCTGATTAGCCAGCTATCAGACAGAACCTTGAAACACCTCTGGGTAATCTCAACAAGAGGTTCCACTGCCTTAAACCTCAGGTCAGTTTTTTGCCAGGAGAAAGGCAGAAATTGAAAGAGCAGATTAAAATGCATATCCTCACACAATTCACAGCGCTCACCATAGCACATACCCTCCCCAATGAGCGCTGTGAATCGTGTGAGACGGTGGAATCGCAGACCTGTACCTCTGAAACAAATAATACATTATATGTTTTTAAAAAAAAAAAAGATAGCAGAAAGGGAAAAATGAAGGGAGGGAAATCAGAGGGAGAGATGAACCATGAGAGACTATGGACTCTGAGAAACAAACTGAGGGTTCTAGAGGGGAGAGGGGGTGGGGGTGTGGGTTAGCCTGGTGATGGGTATTAAAGAGGGTGCATACTGAATATACGCGAACAATGAATCATGGAACACTACATCAAAAACTAATGATGTAATGTATGGTGATTAACATAACATAATAAAAAGGAAAAAGAAAAGAAAAAAAGTAAAAAATAAATAAATAAATAAAATGCATATCCTGTGTAATCAGAAAGAAGTAGGATTTCAAAGATAAACAGATGCATAAATGTACACTCACAGAGTTTGGTCAGCCTTTCATGAGTTTTGTAAAAGAAAAAAAATCAAAAAGGATGTCATTTAGAAACCCTGATCAGAATAAATGTAGATCATGTCCCACAGAATTTGTATTAGGAACAACAGAATACAAATAAATTCACTGTAAGAGAAAGGGAAGAGGTAAACTGGAAAGAAGAAACATGTGACCACAAACTAGACATGGTCAGATAGCTCTGAATGTGAAAGTGTGAACACACACAGATAGAGACACAATCAAAAATATGAGTCTGCTAAAATAACCAAATACACAGATATGAAATTCCAAAGAACTTATTACTGGAAGGAAGTGTGTTATCATCTGAGGTTTACAAATGAAGATATTACAATGTCATCTGATCTCTAAGCACCAGAGTTTTTAAATTAAAAGGCACTATCATATCAGAGATCATTTTCTGTGGTGTTAGATTATTTTAAATTTTAATAGTTTTCATCCAGTCCTACATTCTACATATATGCATCTTCCATTTGCAAGTCACTGTATACAATGAATATATAGCATTCTAATAAGAAAATAACTTGCATAGGTCCCTTCAAGTTAAATTCTTTAATTCTCTATAAGACCTGTTCTGCCTTCACTAAATTAAGTAATCCTTAACTAAGCCATTCCATAATTTCAGCATTCACTCACTGATCCAAGTTGCTTTTATCATCTAATAACAATGCTTCTCATTAAAAGACTATAATATATACTAATGAAAATAATTTGTATTGATGAAGATGATTCAGTTTCATAATAAAATTAATGATAAAAAGCAGTGGCTTTCATTTATCCATGAGAAATACTAAATAATTTTATCTTTTAAACACCCAATTATTCCTTTTGATATGCTCATGGTGTAGCTAGCAGAAAACTATCACTATCATCTTGGTACAAGTAGAAAACAGTGCTCAAAATGCATGCTCACCTAGAGCCCAAGAGGGAAACAACAACAACAACAAACAAACACAGAAGATGAGGTGCTCACAGGAAACTTTAGATGCACTGAAAACTAGTTCAGCTTCCTGCCGTTAACTAAACAATGCTAAATATACCTATGCAAATAAAAATCACATATTCAATCTAATAAATCATGGTAGCTGGAGGCGATGATTTTGATTCTGTAAAGTACCAGATTGATAATATGAGACACTCAAAAATATATTTAACAAACATTTACTGGGTTATTACTTTGTGCCAGACTATATTCTAGTCTTTGAGTATATAGCGATAAATAAATGATCCCAGGGAGCTGTTCTCATGGAACTGTGATTCTAACGGGGAAGCAAAATTACAAATAAATACTTTCAAAATCCTCTGTTTACCACTTGCCAATTCAACTCTATTCACCCAGTCCTTTTCTGCTTCATTGTATAAATGAAACTACCTTCCACAAATGCATTATCTTTGTTGAGCTTTTTTGGGAAGAGGATTAAATAGGAGTGGGGATTCTGTAGTGTTAATACCAAACATTCACGTAGTGCCTGAGAACAGACACACAGAAGCTGGTGAGTAAAACTCAATTAAATGGAAATTCTCAACAAACTGTGATTTTTACAAGTTTCAAATAAGCCACCTTTAAGTTGAATGTTTTTGAACAAAGTATCAAATGTCTTCTGTGTGAAGCTAATCAAAGTCAAGTGTTCTGTCTTTATATTTTCAATTCTAAATGCAACAAGTTTCCAAAATTCTCTTTTCCAGCGACTCATTGCATTTGTACCTCATTAAATTGTATGTATTTAAGATGACTACTCCTGGCCATTTAAAAATTTAGAACAACTTTTCAGTGCATACCCTCTAAAACCAGGATAATAGAAGCTAGTTTGACCTAACAAACAGAAGCTAATCAGTCAGTGTGGGAGACTATTGATAGAAAAAACATTTGTACTTTCTTAAAATTCCCTCTCCAGGACTACTGTGGAAAGAACTACTGGAGTTTCCATTTGAGAAAGGAATACTTTGGCTCAGTGACATTTAACTCTGCTTCCTTCACTGTCACCTGCTATTTTTTTAATTAATTAATTTTTAAAATTTTATTATGTTATGTTAGTCACCATACAATACATCATTAGTTTTTGATGTGGTGATCCACGATCCATTGTTTTCGTATAACCCCCAGTGCCCCATGCAGAATGTGCCCTCTTTAATACCCATCACCGGGCTAACCCATCCCCCCACCCCCTCCCCTCTAGAACACTCAGTTTGTTCCTCAGAGTCCATAGTCTCTCACGGTTCATCTCTCCCTCCAATTCCCCACCCCATTTTTCCCTTCCTTCTCCTAATGTCCTCCGTGCTGTTCCTTATGTTCCACAAATAAGTGAAACCATAGGATAATTGCTTTCTCTGCTTGACTTATTTCACTTAGCATAACCTCCTCCAGTCAGCTGCTGTTTTTGTGCTTTGCTTTTGATCTAATCAAATTGACTTTTTTCCCCCTACTAGTAGGAGAAGGGCATTAAGTTTCATAAATAACTCCACACAGTATCTTCTTTACTAACACAAAATACTCAGTTTCTACCCCCTCATTCTTTACAGAGTTAAAAATGATAGTTGATAAACAATGAAACCAGAATGGAGATGTTCACTTCATTTAACACAAATTTCATTGGTTATTAAGGAGCTTTCCCATATGTTTTAGGATTCGGAATATGCCTGATGGTATAAGCAAGTTCCAAGGCAAATCCCACAATGATAACTAGCTTAATGCTGAAACTGTATTTAAAAGCAATCTTTTTTGTAACAAATATTCTTTTAAAAAGTATCCATTCCATATCAAAGAGCTTAGCTTGTTGAATCAAGCATACTTTGAAACAAGGAATGGATGGGGTCAATATTTTAAAGAAGGTGAGTTCAGAAGGCTTCTCTGGCTAATAGTGGATCAGAGAACTAGCTTCTGTGTCTCTGCTCAGCTGATGGCTACAATGTTGCTAAGCCTAATGGACGTTTTTCTATTCTTGTTTTACTGGGTAGCTCCCAGTAGCACTCTTTCTTTTTAAACTGCTTTGTTTTTCTTGGAATCTTTGACACTATATTTTTCAGGTTTTATGCCTATCAGCCACACTTTCTCAGGCCCAACCTGCTTAAATGACAGGAAATTTTGGAAAGATTTAGAGGCTGGATCTGGGTCTTCTCTAGCCACACTCATTCTTCCCTAGGGTATTATCTTCCGATTATCCTTCCCAAACTCTCTTAAATATTGCCTATATGCTAATGATTCCTAAATATCTATCTCCAGCTGAGACCCCTCTCCTCAAGAGATCTCTCAAATTTATTATATACAAAGTAAGGCCCTCAGGTCCCTTCAAAGACATTAGTCTCCCATTTAATCACCATCTGTGGATATGGCAACAACATTTATGCATTGTGTCAGGCTGTGAACTTAGAAATTGTCCTTGATTTTTCTATTTTTTTCTGCATTCTCTATTTTGATCCATTAACAAGCCTTGTTTTTTCTGCTTCTACAAGGAATACAGGCACCTATTTATCTTCATGTTCATGATTACTATTTTCACCTGAACCATGATCCTTGCCTTCTGGGACCATTACATTCATATCCTAACTATTCTCATGTCTTTCAATCCATTCAGTATGCAACAGGTAGAATTATCTTTTAAAAAAACACAAAAATTAAATAGCACTGTCATATTTAAAACCCTTCAGAAGCTTCTCCTTTGTTTAGAATAAATCCAACCTATTTCCATGCCCTACAAGATACTGTGTGACCCAATCCTGTACTCTTCGCTAATGGCAGCCTAATGGCCTCTCTCTTGCTTGCCCGCTACCTTTCAGATACATTGGCCTTGTCTTCATATCTGAAATAACAAAGGCCCTTTTATACATCTTGGTCTCTATACTTGCTGTTCTCTTTATCTGGAATACTTTCCCCATCTTTTTGCATTTTTGGTTCATCCTTTTCCATTAGGTTTTAGCTTAAATGGCACTTGAGATTCATTTGTTGATCATCCTATTTTTAAAAACTCACTCCCATTCCCTTCATTTCACAGCGACTCACTTTTCCTTTATATCATCTGTCATAAACTGTAATTATTATGCTTATTTATCTATCCCTTTACTATAATCTGTCTTCCTACAATAATTTAACTATTACAAGGACAGGAACTTTCTTGAAGCAGTTTTATCACTTACTGACAAATAGTAGGTACTCAGTATTTGTTAGATTAGTAAATGAATGAATGAACAGGTAATTATGGCTGCAATCATCAAGTTTCACTTCAGTGAAATGAACACAGAGTAAGACTCATGTTGAAAATTTGAGAACTGGTTGGAGAGGAAAAGAGCATTAAAACAGAGAGGATCAGGCAGTATTTATCTCCCACCAAAATTACATTAAAGAGATTCAGTTTGATATTTAATGACTTTTCATTGAGCATCTATTATGTACAAGGGATTTTATTATGTTTTCTCAACTCCCATTCAATATTCTCTTATGAGTTAAGAATACTATATAATGTCATCTAACTAATAGTTGATAGTCCCAATAAAGGAGAGGAAAAAAAAAAAAAAAGACTCCTGAGTTCACATCCTAGTTCTGTCATTTGGGACAAGCTTAAACAGACTGAGCCTCAGCTTCCTATTGTATCACAGAAGTTTTTCTTAAATTACTGATGACATTCTCAAAAATGAGACTTGATTTGCATAACATCTCCTGTTCTAGGAAACGCATCAGATTTTTTTTTTAAGTAGTAGGGAAAGAAGCATTCATTTCTAAATTAGAGAGCATTAGCAGGTTAATCAGGAAGCCTATGAGTGATGATGACAAAGTTAGTACGTTTTTAATTCAGACCGAAAATACTCAAGCTAATACTCAAGGCACAGGAAAATTAATGTTTTATTCATTGTTTCTAAGCTTTGGTACAGACTCCACAAAAAAGTACAGGGCTTTACATAGAATAGATGTTCAAAAATCATTGATATTTTACAGAAAAAATTTGTTCAAGTACTCTCCGACCCAGGATAGTAAAAGATAACCCCTTAAAATTTTAAGAGCAGTTCCTTAAACTGAGATATTAAAATAAGAGATTCAGTTAAGAAACAAAGAAAAATTAACATGATAGAAGACAGATAGATAGATAGATATAGACACACACATCTAAAAAACAACATGGTCACTTACATAACTACTGGGTGTTTGTGTGTATGTGTGTGTGTGTGTGTGTGTGTGTGTGTGTGTGTGTGTGTGTGTGTGTCTTATTTAAAAAGCAATCCCTTTTGGACAGAGATTAGTGACACCAAAAATGGGTAGAGACAAGTCAAGGCATAGCTTCTGATTCCTATTTAAATAGTTGGATGTTCATTTTACCCATTTGCAATTTTAAAATTTCTTCTCTTTCTTTTTCAAAGGCTGGACAAGGGTTAAAACTGATATGCAAAATATGACATAGCTACCTTTCTTATCACGGCTTCTGGTTCTTCTTGATTTTCAAATTTCAGCTTCTCTCAAATAGCTTTCCTGCACGTTCAACTCTACTAACATGGCTCTCCTATAGCTGTCAGCCTCAGGGCTTGGTATAACTAGCTCAATTACTCTATCTTGCAAAGCCTGTCTCACTACCCAAAACTTTAGACCCTATTCAGGGTCTAGATCTTAGACTGGCCAAATGGGTCCCACTTCCACTCTTATCATGATAGGAAACCTATCTCTTGAAAAGAAATCTCTCCCTCAGAAGAAACAGTTCAGATTAGTGATCTTGGCTCCAAGACTTAATCTTTTAGCTCTCCCTATTTTTTCTTTTATTAGTTTGGATTTTATCTCTCACTTTTAAACATTTTTATTACAAAAGCAATACATGCTTATTGTAGTGGAAAATTAAAATAGTACAGGAGTATATAAAGTGAACAGTGAAAGTACCCCACAGCTCTACACCTCTCCAGTCCCATTAGCTAGAGATAATACTTCTCAGTAAAAGCTGTGCTGTCTATTCAACCATTCATCTGTCCATCTACCAACAATCCATTTAGGCATCCATTTATTTATTAATCTAATGAGATCAAACTGGATACAAACTCTCTATATATCTACTTTCCTACACAGCTTCACAAGATATGTCCAGGTGTATAAATCCAAAGCCTTCTTCTAGAACTCACAGGCTTTACATAATTTTGGATAATGAACTGAATTTCTTCATGTCTTCATGCCCTCACCTATAAAATGGGACTAATGTTTTTACAAGAATTTTTTATAGAAAAATGTCTACGAAAAAGTAAGTTTTCAGCAAAATGCAGCTTTAAAATGCATATACACATACATACATACAATTTGAACTTTAAGAATTGGTTTTTAAAATGCTTGCATTCATCCATCCATTTATTTTTGCAATTGCTTTCTGGGCACCTATCATAAGGTAAGTATTATGCTAGGCAGTAGAGTTATAATAGCGAGAAAAAGTTAAATAAAAAACAAACAAATCTGGATCCTGATTTTATGGAGCCTATAGTCCAGTGGTAGAACTATACCTGTTTAGCGTTCCACAGTATGGAATAATACTGCAACTGCTGTAAAAAAATGCAGCGATTAGCATCCTCATATATGTGTCTTAGACATGTGTAGGCATTCTTACAGCTCTAATTCCTAAATGTGACATCTGAGGATCAAAAATATGTAACATTCCACATTTTGAAAGATAACTCCAAATTTCCTACACAAATTTTTCCAAGTGGTTCTTCCACCAAAGGAAAAAAAAACAGGGCCTATTTCCATGAACCCTCATCACCACAGGATATTGTATTTGTATTTCCTTAAATATAGGCAACGTTGAGCTTATTTTTGCTTTGATTGGGTTATTTGTAATTTTCTCAAGTGGATGTACAGATCATATTTAGCCGCTTTACAAACATTGTTACAATATATTTGTTCATATTCATTGTAAGAGTTTTATCACAGTCAAGTTATTCTTTACTATCAGTATGATGCCCCAGTCTGTCCTATGTTTTGTTACTTTTTAGTGGTGTCTTTCACCGCAGAAAATATTTTAATTTCTGTGTTGTTAAATCTGTCAATCTTTTATTTTACAGTGTCTGGATTTTATGTTAACTTCATATTATTAAAATATTCTTCTACATTTTAGTATATATTTTTAAAGGTTTACCTATTCACATTAAGTTATTATTACCTGAAAATTATTTTACTCTTTGTTGTGGAACTGGGTTCTCATTAGATTTTTCTTTCCAAATAACGTCAAAGATTTCATATTAATTTACTAGTTAACCTACCCTTTCAAGTATGGTTATGAAAAGATACCATAAAATAATAATTTTACCTAAATAAAAGAACTTTTGCCAAAATACCCATTTTATATCATTAAACTATTTCTCTATATCATGCCACAGTGTGTCAGTATATTATAAAATTTACTAAAGCAAGTTGCCTATTTAAAAATAATTTCTTGACAATTATCATGCATTTACATTTAAACTAATTTTATAGTTATCTGTACAACTACATCTCCCTTCCATTTTGTGTGATTACTTTTAGTATGTTCACCCCCACACATTTCTGTCCTTCTGTGGTTTTTTCCTAGATGGCTGGTCCTTTCACAATGTATCTCCTGGGATCATTTGCTGGCTGGATTCCAGTTGCAGTAAGCCAATGGAAAGAACCAACTGGAGCTTCAAAAACAGGGAAAGAGAAAGCTGGGGAAACTTTCCTCCATAATTTCTCTGCTTCAGCGCTACATCTTGTAGTAGCTGACTCCTTCCAACAACTACATTTTCCAATATGTGGTTCTTCCTCCAGTAGTGCAGCTCTCACTAGACCCCATTAACCTCCATTCATTCTTTTGTTCCCCTTTTCCCCTAAGCCCTAAGAGATAGGAACTGCTTCTTACTCTTGTTCCTCTCTGGGTGATTCATTTTCACCTATTTGTTAATATATCATACCTTGCTAAGTAAATAACATAACAAAAATTCAAAATTTAAACTTTCTCCAAACAATCCTTACACTTTCCTGTGTAATTTACTTCTAAGAAATCTGTAGACCTTGTAGTTATTCTAAATAGGATTATATTATTTCTTTACACTTTCTAATTCTTAATATGCTTTTAAAAAGGGGGAAATCATATTATTTTTAAATGATGATATTTATCCCATCTTTTCCAATATACATATCTCACATTTCTTTTTTTCTTGTCATATAACATCTGCTAGGTCCTCTTGAACCATACTGAGCAATAACACCAATGAGGAATATCCTTGACTTGTTTATTATTTTACTGAGAAGCCTTCCAGCATATCAAGATAAAGAAAGTTTCCTTCTATTTCTGGATTCTTAGGAACTTTTCTCGGGACTTGGTAATGAATTTTAGCAAATGATTTTAGATACAGTATTTTTTTTTTTTTTTTTACTGGGAGGATTGACTAGTATGCTTTCCTGACCTTCTTTAATAAAAGAACAAAGATTAAATGTTACTTGTTCACTATTTTGCACTGTTTTGAATATCATTAATATGAGTGTTATTTCACACATATGTATCATGTTAAAGCTCTGAATTTCATCCCTTTAAAAGCTGTCTTATTTCTCTTTAAACTATATGGCAAACATGGAAGGAATTTCACATTTAGCAAAAATTTTCTCTAGCTAAAAATGTTCATATTCTAATTTAAAGTGTAGACAGTCAAGAAATTTCCATGTTTAAAGAGCTTAATTTAAACAAAATTAATCTTAAGCTGATGTGTCTTTGGGGGGGGAGGAGGCTATATCCCTGATAAAATAATAGTTTGATTCATTTATATATATAAATAGTCACTCAATTGGAGAAAGCAGGAAATAAGCTGATTCAGAATCCCTAACTATAACTAGACATAGGAGGAAATAAGGTGAATCCCTGTGCTTCCTGTCATGATTATCATAACAAGGACCCTGAAATGATATCCACACTCATTATCTCTGCTTTCATCTACATATTCTCATGAATTTAAAAATAATTAAAGTAAAGTAAGATGGCACATGTATGAGTGAAGAAAATAGCTTGAAATACAAAATGCCGCAAAGATTCAGATAATCTTGACAGAACTCAGCTTCTAGAGGTTTAAATGAATCAAATGCAAATTACCCCTAAGCTTTGAGATTTTTTCCATTTCTTGTTATAAATTTGTTCTCTGTATGGGTGCTGTATGATGAAGAATGAAGTAGATGAAATTTTCAGTAAAGAGTACCTACATTGCCAAGAAATCAGTCAAGTAATTCTGTAACTCTGGGTCTTTGTACTACATGAAATGAGAGAAAAAAGAAACCCAAGTGTTACAAAGTTTAAATTAATTATGGAAATATGTATTTTCCTCCAAATATTAAAGTGTCATAATGGAAACACCAAATTTTATTTTGGCAGAAATTAATCTTTTGGATTTTGTACAGATGCACATTATGCTTTGAACATAATATACATGGACTTACTTTGGTGCTTTCATTTAAGCTATTTTCAAACTGCCAGCAATGCCTGGTTCTATTTCTTTTCATTTATTTAACTGAATAAATGCTATCAGTCAATGTTCAGGTGCTGTGCAGCTGTTTTCCCAAATACCGTCATAGCTCAGTACAAAATGACATCTTCCAACCTCTGAATTGTTACAGCCAGGTGGATTCTAACATATACTACCTTGAAATTCAACTTCACACACACACACACACACACACACACACACACACACACACACTCAAACACCCACATCCACACACACACACACCCCCCACACACACACACACAAAGTGGAGGAATTAAAAACTATTTTTAAGGAACCAGAGATTCTTTTTTTTTTTAAATATTTTAAGAAAATAGTGACTTAATTGCATTGTGATTATCAAATCAATGTTCCTCTCACAAGTAATTCATGCAGAATGGGTTGGAACCTACTGAATGCCAAGCTCTGGTATTGTTTGCTGAAGATAAATTCTGGACAAGCTAGACCTAGCCCCCGACCTCATAGTGCTTAGAGTGCACATGACATAAGTTAATACTAATGTGTTAGGCTATATAGTATAGATTTTTCTAAGCCGTTATAGATGTAAATGCTTTTAATATTAAAAAGTGACAAATTAAATATACTAAGTAAATAAAATACTCATGTATGATCATTTCTAAGGAAAGTATTAAAACAAGAAAATAGAGACATTAGCATTACTTGGACTTTTTATGTCTAAACTAGTCAACAGTCTTCACGCATATTTTATGAGTCAAATAAAAACTAACATAAGAGTGTGTATCTAGGGGGGTGGAGGGATGGGGTAACTGGGTGATGAACATTAGGGAGCACATGTAATGTAATGAGCACTGGGTGTTATATAAGACTGATGAATCACGTGCCTGTACCTCTGAAACCAATAACACATTATATGTTAATTAACTGAATTTAAATTAAAAAATTTTTAAAAGAAAGAATGTGTATCTACTAAGTTCCTTTATTATTACTTTTTCTATTCTTTTTTTTAGGATTGGGGGGAACAATACACACTTAGAAGACAATGTATTTTTAGTGTTTAATACAAAGCCTGACTCAATTCACACTCATTAAATACTTGTGAAAAAGCTTTTTTTAAATGGTCACAGGCAGACATCCAGCTCTTCTGTCAGATAATTTGAATTACTTACATTCTCTGTTATTTGTTTCTTAGCCCACATCTAAATCAGCAATTTCATCTATGTGGGAATGTCATCTGATTCACATAGTTAGCTCACATACAGATTTTTTTGTGCCCTTCTACAAACTACTTATTTGGGCCCTGAATTCACTATCTCAAAACATGGGTGATGAATAGGCAGGCAGAAAAAATGTGTTTTGTTAAGATTTTATTTATTTATTTATTTTGGAAAGAGAGGACGTGCATTCACCCATGAGTGGGGGGAGGGGCAGAGGGAGAGAACCTTCAAGCAGACTTGACGCTGAGCATGGAGCCAGACACAGGGCTCCATCTCACGACACTGAGATCATGATCTGAGTCGAAACCTAGAGCCGGACTCTTAACTGCTTAACCGACTGAGCCACCCAGGCACCCTGGGAGAAAATATTTTTTACAACTGTCAACACTAGTATATAGAAATGATATAAAATTTTTAAAAACTGGATGTACATATCTGGATCAGATTTATTTTAGATATAAGAGGGTTAGTATATATTACTATATTTGAAATGAAAAGAATTAGATTTAATACTTGACATGCAGAGCTTAAAAAGATGCAAAATTTTACTTCTTAAAGAAGTCCCTTAGAAAAACTGATCAAATTAAAAACTATAAATATACAATTAAGAATTTTGCTGTTTAAAAGAATAACAATAATAATGTACTTCAAATTAGAGATTTTTTTCTGCAGAAACTAAATGAGGTTAATAGAGTAGGTAAAGTGAATCTAATTTACAAGGCCGTTAGAGCTGAAATGTTTCAAATACTTTTCTATTCAGTTCTTATCCTTTCCATAAAGTTGATTTATGAAGAAATATGCACGTCTAGAGAAGTCCACTAAAGTATGCTTTTTAATATGATTATTTCACACAAAATGGTTATTGACCATATGTATTTTGTCTAGGCCTTTTCCCAGGGGAGTTGTTAACATAATTCATTTGCAATTCAGTTAGCAAGAAAACATGTTAAATTGAATTTTACTCTGAAACAATAAATCAAACCAATGTGAAATATATTACACCCCATAAAATGAACAAACACTGATCAAATTATACAGCTGAACTATGGAGCTCACATATCCCAAGACATTTAAAATATCACCTCCATATAGTCATTAAATAAGTCTCACGATCTAAAGCACAAATTAATAACTTTGGGTCATATTATCAGCTTATTCTGGGGATTTATGATGGTGAATTAAAACAGTAACCTCTTCTTATAGCCTCCATCAGTAATCATTCAAGTTTTTTTCTAATAATAAAAGCATAAGTTAACAATGTCATTCAGATGAAAATACATTTTAACTTATGTTGACTAGCATGATCTTTAGCATCATCAAGCAGTTGTAGAAAAGAAAGCTATCAAAATCAGAATCCTATTTTGAAGACCAAAAATCTCTAGTAAACAAATAAACTTCAGCACAGTCTACAGATGATAGAGCATAAAGTACAATGCCTAAGAGATGGTGCTTAAAAAATAGTTTGTGGCTGTGTTGCATCTATGTGACACAAATCAAATGAATACCATTTTAATCCTTGGTTTACACTCTAAACTTTGTTCTTAGCCATTTCTGCAAAGGTAGTTAACAGGAAAGTTTTCCCTGTTCTGTTGAAGTCATTCATATGCAGACTTGTGCTAGGAATTCCAATAGATTAGACTTGAAAGTTCTATTAAGAATGTGATCTTATTCTCATAAGAAATGTGATTTCTTGTTCCAAATTAACCTTTTTAAGATATCCTCATGTATTTTTGCCCCATATATATGCTACACATCTATTGCAGCTAAAGAATCTACGCAGTCTGACATTTATATGGAATGAATGACATGTTAGAAACTATCTATGACACTGTGGGATTATCAAATCAACCAGCGAACAAAGTCATTTTCTTTTTTGATCAGACCCTTAGTGTGATAGATAAGAAAATGTCATACTCACAGTGTAGCTTGTCAATGTCTCTCATAATAAATTCACATACTATGTTCACATAAGTTCATATAGCACAGTATTGAATCTGTACTAGAATACAGTCTTTTAAAAACACAGGTGGCACAACGCCGTACACAAAAAGTGATGAAAAATCGACTGCTCACTGTCAAGTGATATCTAGTTGACAGTCACGTGACTGTCATGTAGACAGTTTCAACCAAATATATCTTGTCAAAGACTTAGGATGTTGAGGCATAAAAATGCAGCTATTACAATGAAAGAGGTTACCGTCCTTGAAAGAATAGCTCTTGCTGTCTATAATAAAATTTTGCTGCAAATGTCTTAACTGAAATATTGAAACCAAAAAGAGAAAACTTCATAGATAACAAATTTTGGAATTAACATTGGAAAAAACAGTTATAAGAAATGCATGGATTCAGAAAATATTTGGGCATCAGGCCACTGCAATTCTACTCTTAGTCTTAAATCTTAGGGAGGTAATGGTTACCATGATGGTACCAAAAGCCAGCCATGGGAGCAAAGGTTTTGTATGTTCATCCTGGAGAGAGTAGAGACATAATGGTCCCTTTGAAAAGTGGAAGAGAATCATGATACCTCTAAATATAGGTAAAAACAAAGTGTGAATGTTACAAAGATAAAGATACTTGATCAACATAAGAAAGAACTTACAGGCAATATCACTTTTGATAATTCCACTTGACTAGTATAAGACAGTATCTGTTTTGGGAACACTGCAGATTGGCGGAGGGATTCAGCAAGAGAATGCTTCCATATCTGCCATCTGCACTAGAGAAGGTGTTCTGCACTGCTCCATACATTGGCTTGAACTATGTATTGTCCCTTATTTTCAAATACATTATTCCATTGACTGCTCTCTAAAAAAACAAAACAAAACAAAACCTGTGAAAGTCGGTAAAATAAGACCTATATAGAGATGAATTCAGCGAGACTTAGAATATGAGAATGGCTTGCCAACACCACTGAGCTTGTAAGTAGCAGAGCAGAACAACTTCCAACTCTAAATTCTGATTTATGTTCAAGCAGTTAACAGGACAACTTAGCAAATTATTTATTAGAGTCCTGTTTATACCTCTATAATCACCTTATTTTTTTTTTCATTTTATGTCAGGCCTCTGCCTGCCTTGACATGATTGGTCCCCATCAGTGAGTCATAAAATACTTGATTTTCCCATGGTGCATTTTTTTAAAATCACTGTTTCATAGGACAATACCTGCAAACACCTCCTCTAATTTAGGACACATATTAACCTTCAGAGCAGAAATAAGAAGTATGTTAAAATTCAAGTGTGTATTGACGATTTTTCTCTTGAACACTTTACAGATTTCTACTATATATAAAATATTATATGTAGTGTAATATATATACATATGCCCACATGTATACATATTAACTTTTTAAAGAGATTCCAATTCACTTTTACTTGCCAAATTAGAGTACTGCAAAATGAAGTTTTAGAAAAATTCACTACATAGGACTCTGACCATACTTGTGTTTTCAATGTAAATAACGTTTTTTGTAATGAAATCTCCATACATTATAAAGGGCATTATTGCCTGTCAGGAAGAAATAATGAGCTTGTATTTCTCAGCTATGTATAAATTGCATGCATTTTATATTTCTAAGGAGAGGCCTCTATCAATCAATATTTTCAAAAAATGACAGTCCTCAGTTAGGCAGTGATTGTTACTGAAGCTGACAAATGTTTACCCTTCATTGGAGATTGACAAATAGCCTATGACATAGACTGCTTTTCTGCTGCTTATATTAAAACCTGTTTAGGAATATGAAAATGCAGAAATGTGAATCTTAATGTAAAACTGCTTTCAAATTTCTTGTTAGAAGGCTTGCCAGACACACCAGAGGACCATTTGGGGAAGCAACTGGGTATTACATATATAAGATAAGTAAGTGAAGTATCGATTAAAAACAAATACAAGCCACTGTTGTGACATGGACAAAATGTAATAAAATACTGTTAAATGTTTTTTCATAAAGAGAGTCCCAGCAATCTTTGTAGTTTGCTTGGGGGAAGTTTAACAGCATGTTTCCCCATAGCAGGCTAAAGTCATTTAATCCATGATTTTTTTTTTAATACAGAGCTGATTTATTTGAACTGAGAAAACAGTAGACCACGTAAATGTCATGTTAATATTCTAAAGTGAGCTAAATCACGTTAGCAACAAAACTTATCTTATCATATATTTCACCTTGGTCTATGACAGACTGTGATAGTTATGCTATTAAGTGACAATTAGCCAATCAGCAAAGCAGTCATTTCTGAAAATATACAATGCGTGGAAAATAAGAATCTTCCTGCTCCTCATCTGTCAGAATTTTTTCTTAAACCTCTTGGCTTAAGTGAGAACATCCTGTTGAAAGTGTTTATTCTTCTTAGCATTCTTGGCTTGATTTCATCATTTTTAAATCTCCCTTCCCTTTCTCCGGTTCTTACAATGAGATGGTGGAAACATAATGACCTCTTGGAATAGTGGAAGGCAATCGTGGTTCCTCTAAATATAAGTAATATCAAAGTGTGAATGTTACAAAGATACAAACGCTTGTTCATTGTAAGAGGGAACTTACAGGTAGTATCACTTTCAATAATCAGACCTGACTAGTATAAGACAGGATCTGCTTCCAGAACACTTGAGATTGGCAGAGGGATTCAGCAAGAGAACGCATTAAAAAAAAAAAAAAAGAGGGCGCCTGGGTGGCTCAGTCGCTAAGTGTCTGCCTTCAGCTCAGGTCATGATCCCAGGGTCCTGGGATCGAGGCCCACATCAGGCTCCCTGCTCAGCGAAGAGCCTGCTTCTCCCTCTCCCACCTCCCCCTGCTTGTGTGCTCTCTCTCTCTGTGAAATAAGTAAAATCTTAAAAAAAAAAAAAGAGAGAATGCGTTGATACTTGTCATCGCACCAGGTGTTCTGCACTGCTCGATACATTGGCTTGAACTATGCATTGTCTCTTATTTCCAAATACGTTATTTCATTTACTCCTCTTTAAAATAATCTGTGAAGTAGATGGAATAAAGAACTCTATAGAGATGAATTCAGGGAAACTTCAAGGATAAAAATGAAATTGTTGAAACTGTTTATTCACCTTAGCTTTCTTAGCTTTCTTTCATCAGTTTTCATCTCCCTTCCCTTTCTCCAGTTCTTAAATTGCAGAAAGCCTAACCTTGATCATAATTACCTAAATACTTTGATAGTCCACTTTGACTTTTTCCAAACTGAAATGCTTCCACTTATTCATTCACTCAAGAAATATTTACTGAACGCCTGCCATTTTCCAGGCACTGAAGTAAGTGCTAGGGCACAACTGGGAACAAAAGACTCAATGGATAATTTCTTTATGGAGCTTAGATTGTAGCAAAAGAGACACACATGTAAGCAGGTAAACTCAGTACTTTGTAGCAAGCACTATTATAGGGGAAACTAGATGTGCCAAATACCTAGTCTTCTGGCACAAGTTCAAGCATGACTCTAGCACTTTAACTTCAGGACCATTTCATGTTGAGTATTTTGGCTCACTTGTCTATATAGTTACATTCCATCTCATTTCAAAAACTGATTTGTGATAGCTTTGCCTGCTGAATGATTCTCCAAGAGCATTATGGTATCGTTCAATCTCTTATTGTAATCCCTCAAAAAAAAAAAAAAAAGATCCACCTTTAACATTTCCACTAGTTTCAAACATCATCTCAGCAAACACCCTTTCTTTCATTTCCTGCTAAAAAGAAATATTTCAAGTTTAATAGAGGATCATAATTATTAAGAGAAAGAGTTATATCTTTGTGGTTATTGCTCACAAAGTACTTTTCATTCTAAGGAGCTCAGAAAACTATATTTTATGGGTCTCTCTTCAGTAATTAAGTGTGCCATTCACTTAAATTTTCTATCTAGCATAAGCAAGTCATTTTAGCAAGCCAACCAACATTTTTTAAACATTCATCATAGCACCTACTATATAGTAAATAATTTTCTGGGCACAATGGCAAAACAAAAATATGTATAGCACAGCCTCTGCTCTGGACCCATACTTAACATTCTGACTGAAAGTGTAGCTGGTTAAATCACACATTTGGCTTTGGGAAACCTCAGTCATCAGGTACACATGTTAAAATTTCAAGAGACTTGAAACAAATGTGCAAATACCTGATTCAATCCATGAGAGTTAAAATGTATCAGAGAAAATCAAAGTAGGCTCCAAAAGTATTTTGAGGTTTCATGGAAAAGATGGAGTACTTGAACAGGATCAAGTTTTAGAGAGTTGTAAGATAGAAGAAGGGTTTCCCAGACAACAAGAGAAAGGTTGAATTGCATTTGACAATTAGTTCTCATCACACACACACACACACACACACATAACTATGTGAGGTGATGGATATTAACTAGACTTACTGTAGTGTTCACTTTGCAGTATATACAAATATTGAATCGTTACATTGTACACCTAAAACTAATATGTTATATATCAATTATATCTCAATTTAAGTTTTTAAAACATTTGCAAAGATACCTGTATATATGCCATGGTAAGAAGCCTGCCTGTGAATAATGCTTAAGAGTAGTAATAGATAAGCCTAGAAGAAATGATAGAGGCTAGAAAGACAATGAAAAATATTTGTAACTACTAAATTTGGAATTTTTAATATAGGTAAGGGAGCACCCCTATATATTTTTGAAAAGAGAAGCCACATGATTAAACTGGTGCTTCAGTAACAGTTTGGGAGAAATATATTGAATAGGTTTGAATATGGAACAAAGAGAAAATTTTCAGCCATAAGAAGAAAAAGAGTAGGAATGAGGTCCAGCAGGAGGAAAATCAGAAGTCAAAATATTTGATCAGGCATCTGATATAACAAAAACTTTAGGAAAATTAAAGCATTAGGTAGGAAAGTCAGTACAGGTATCATATGGAGTTGATACTGCTTAAATTGGGCCTAGAGAAGTGAAACCCTGGAGACCTTTCAGAAATTAATATTAAGACAATTTTATTTGAGCTCAAGTAAAATGTGGGCAGAACTGAGAAATAAATCTGATTAAGCCAAGTTCATAAAAGGCTTTCAAACAATTCAGAAGTTTGAACTTCGTCTTCTGGGGTGCCTAATAATGTCACTGATACAAGAATAAACATGAGCTTGGGCACCTGGGTCGCTCAGTCGGTTAAGCATCTGCCTTCGGCTCAGGTCACGATCCCAGGGTCCTGGGATCGAGTCCCACATCAGTCTCTCTGCTCAGCAGGGAGTCTGCATCTGCCTCTCCCTCTGTCCCTCCCCCATGCTCATGCTCTCTCTCTTTCTCTCTCACTCTCTCTCAAATAAATAAATAAAATCTTTTTTAACAAAAGAATAAACATGAGCTTGATTTGGGGTGATGGACTTTATCTCAATCATTCCTGCTCTTAAAATCATTCCTCATTTATGAAGGGAAAGAATCTATGCAGATATTCTAAAATAGCAGTAATAAAGTATTTGGGCTCTGAAGTCAAACACTCCTGGATCCAAATCCAGTCTCCACTTCCTACTGGTTATCTGTATGATATGGGAAAAGTCTTTTATCTTTCCTCAAGAGTTTGCTTCTACACAGTACACGTGGAGTAACAGTGTCTAGCCCTTAAAGTGGTTATAAGGCTTAAATAAGAAATTGCAGGTGAAGTGTCTGGCACATAATAAGTTCACATTAAATACTAGCTATTTTGGCAAACTGACCAAGTTTCTTTTCTTACACTGCTGGTGAGAGAGAGAGAACTGGTAATGTTGATTTGAATGTCAATGACATGGAAGTGAAACTAAGAAAATGGAAGCTTCCACAGACAAGAGAACATACAGAGGATAAGAGAGGATTTGGAAAACATCCATTGTAACATAAGGAAGGGCAGTCAGCAGAGCAGATAAGAACTATGATACAGAAGTGGATATTAGATCAGATATAGGAAGAGATGTGGACAGAAATAGTGATGAAGATAGAGACAGAGACAGAAGGGATGTCAGAGAGAAAACTGTCCCAAGTTGATAGAGGCAACTCTCTCACAAGGAGGGGTGTAAAATTACCCTGAAGTTCAATTATAATTTAATTAGTGACTGTGGAGAAGACAGTTTTGATAGAAGGAATGAGGGAGAAGTCAGCTTTCCAGGGATTACGGGGCAATAAGTAATAGGCAAATTTTGTACAGAGGACACATTTGGGATATTCAACAATAATAATGGTCAACAGTAATTGGGTGCTCACAACTTCCCAGGCCATGCTCTAAATATTTCAAACCAACCAATTCATTTAGCCCTCATGAGAGCCCCACAGGGCATTAATATAATTGTCACTTTCATTTTCTCAATCAGGAAAAGGAGCCAGAGGGATATTAAGACATTTACACAAATTTAACACAGCTAAAAAGTGGCTAAGTTGGCTTTGAACCAGGCAGTCTAGCTCCAAGATGTGTGTTTCTGCTATCACTCATACAGCTTCTAAGACAAGGGGGCTGATTTGAACTTTGCCTTTCTGCTGAGTCTCTGCTTACCTGAATAGGCCAGAATCAGAAATGAAGAAAAAAAAAAATCTTAAGTGTTTCAACACTCACTTTGTGTAAACTGCTGTAAGAAAGATGGTGCCTTAAAGCAGCCTATCAAGATGGGATGAGATTTCCAGAATACACAACATGTGATCACTTCCAGTGGAAAGGTATGAGCTGCTTTGGAAAAGGCACAGGGAATATTTCAAGCTAGAACAATTCAGAAAAGATCTCTTTGGAGGACATATTAATTAAACTAGGCCAGGGGAAGAGAAAGCCTAGAGATATTTCAGGAAATGATAAATAAACTGAAGGTTGGAGAGTGAGATAAATATTCAGGTAAATTTGGAAAAATGTGAAATATGTGATTGATATGTGATCGTGGACATCTTAAGTGACACTGTTGAAGTATTTAAACTGGGGAATGGTATGACAAGTGCTTTTAATTAGGGCAGTAGTTCTCATAGTGTGGTCCCCAGACCAAAAGCATCGACATCACTGGGAATTTGCTAAAAAGGCAACTTATCTGGTCCTGCTTTAGACCTATAGGATTAGAAACTCTGGGCATGTGGCCCAACATTCTGTGTTTTAACCAACATCTAGGTTATTCTGATGCATGCTCAAGGATGAGAACCCCTGCATTAAAGGATCTGGTCATCACTGAGTCTGTTCCCTGAAGTTCCATTATTTCATTGTAACTCTTGAAAGCATCAAACAAAACGTCAACACAAGTGACATGTGCCACTTTCTAACCAGAAGTTTTATGAACTATCACATGGTCTCTCAAAGCTTGTGTTGAGATGACCTCTCCAGCAATCTGAGCCTTCGCAGAGACCACAATGAACTGAAAGCCCTACCAACCCACAATGACATAAAGCTTGGCAAGAAAACAGTCTGCTGTTTTCAGTCCCTAGAATATCAGGATTTTTGTTATAAACACATAACCGAGCCTATCCTGATTTGCCTTGGGCTGGGAAGATGGTCCTGAGAAGGGATTGGCTCTATGTTAAAAGAGAAGGGGCTTACTTACAGGGAGAGATTTAAGATATCTGTAGAAGACAGAAGAATCAATATTTCTCAAAAGTCAGGAAAAAGAGATATATCTTTACATGAATATACAAGAGAGAGATCACATTATTACCAAACATTAACAATATCTTTCTGGAAGTAGGGATTTGAGGGGAATGTCTACTTTCTTATTTAGTCTTTTATTATTTTTGTTATTATTATTATAGCAGGGTATTATATAATTATTCAAAGAACCAAATAACAGGAAAGCATAAAGTCTATGGCATTTTAGTGTTTGCCTCAAATCTCATTTTCTCCAGGGGATAAAATCTTAGTAGGCTTTCTACCTAGACAATTGTGTGTGTGCATTCACTACCTCTTCATCTCTTACCATGTCTAGGACAGTGTTTTAAGTTACAATCACACATCATTTCTTATCCTCCTCATCGTCTTGCTGGTAAGACTTAGGATCCCAAGGTTAGCAATGAATTCCCAAGTGTTTATATAGCATGCCTTACATCACACAGTGAGTAAATAGATGCTCTGAGACTCAAACCAAGTTCTGTCTGATTCTAAAACTTGGGCTTTTTTAGTAGATGATGCTGTTGTGTGAGGGTTGTTTGTAGGAGCATCTGCATGGATACTTGTGTATGTGTACATGTGCGTGCAGAGACACATAAGTATATTTGATAGCCCTTAAAAAATAATTCTTGTAGGCACCTGGGTGGCTCAATCAGTTAAGCATCTGCCTTCAGCTCAGGTCATGATCCCAGGGTCCTGGGATGGAGCCCCATGTTGGGCTCTCTGCACAGTAGGGAGCCTGCTTCTCCCTCTCCCTCTGCCTGCCGCTTCCCCTGTTTGTGCTCTCCTGCTCTGTCAAATAAATAAATAAATAGAATATTTAAAAAATAATTCTTGTATGTGCTGAGAAAGAGACTAGTGCTTTATGCTCAATGTCTTAGTGTAACAGTAGAATTGGTAATAATTTTAATTAACTAAGAAAAAATTGATTACTTGTTACAATTCACTGTGCAAATATTGCTACTGTATTTATTTCATTTTTAAAATAAAATGATGCAATAAAGAATCATGATTCTTTGTAAAGGCAACAGCACTGACGTTTCTAGGTCAAAATAAGTCTTTATGCAATGATAAATGTAGTATCTAAATATCTACAATTGGCCTCCAGAGTTTCAAAAATCTCAATGTATTTTTTTTCAAACCCTTGTCATCCACTCCAAAGATACCAAAGCCTTTTTTCCCCTCTTCTAAAGAATAAATCCTTTAAATAAATAAATAATGGGAGCCAGACTTATTATATATATTGTTTTCCTTAATGAGATATCATCACCCAAGTTGATTACCATGAATCTATAGTATTATCAACCACTTTACATGTCTGCTAAATTGTAAAATCAGAAACAATGGCTCCTTCAATATAGGTAAAGTTTGGCTAAAACCATAGTAATACTGGGTGAAATAATGGGCTTTAGAGGGGCCCATTAATCCTCTGAAACTGTATGCAAACTCTTTTATATTTGTACAAATGTGCATGAGAGAGAGTTGATGCATTTATTATAGCTCCAATAGGTATAACACCCACAAAAGATTTGGTTGCATAGTCCTGCAAATGTACTGACAATGAATTATACACTTTAAATAGGTGAATTGTATGGTATGTGAATTATATCTCAGTAAAACTTCTTTAAAAAATGACTAGCCCAGAACTTTCAAAATACATGTGTCAAGCCCACTGTGAAGCCCCTTCAATTCTATGTTACCATATTTTCAGAACTTGCATTCCATGTCAAGTGACCCCTCTCTTGATCTGACTCAGCCCCAAGCAATGATCTGTTCAATGCCCTTGTCTGTGATTCTCTAGCTAAGCCTACTGTGCCTGGCCGCTCTCAGACCAGCATGATGACCCAGTTGTCTGGCTACCATCTACCCCCTTTTAGTAACAGATAGAACTCTCCATTCCAGTCCTTTTGCTACTCTTCTGGCTTACATCATACCACAATTATGACACAATCAACCATCTGTCTTTTAATTTTTTCAGGAGAAAGAATAATCTGTTTATTCAGTTCTAAGAGAGAGCCAATACATTTGACCCTCGAACAACACAGGTTTGAACTGTGTCCACCTACACACATATTTCTTTATATAAATACAGTACATAAATGTATTTTCTCTTCCCCATGACTTTCTCAATAACATTTTCTTTTATCTAGCTTACTTTATTATAAGAATACAGTATATAATACATATACAAAATATGTGTTAATCAACTGTCCAAGTTATGAATAAGGCTTCCAATCAACAGGAGACTATTAGCAATTAAGTTTTGTGGAAGTCAAAAGTTATGCACAGATTATCAACTGCATGAGGGGGCCAACAGCCCTAACCCTGTATTGTTCAAGGGTCAACTATATCTTACTAAAGATTCTTTGTGCCCTTCAGAATGTGAACACCAGCAGAATTAGCATAGGTCAAAGTAGCCTAAGGATTCCATTAGAACAAGGAGTAGGACAAGTGATCAGGCGCCAGTGTCAATATTATGGAGAAAATGCAAATATTATTGGTCAAGACACCTCATAGAAAAGGAGAATAGCTGGTAGGAAAGAGAAGACTTGGAGGTAATAATATAATTTAAGCAGTGGGTAAGATCACAGTCTGAAATATTGGAAAGGGTGGGGAAATATTCTCACACCCAGCTGAGAAGGTTGTCAGGACAATCCCATGGGTTAAGGAAGAGAGTAAATGGGAAAAGGGCTTCAAGAATTATGCCCAAACACTATTAGAGTGGGGACTAACTTATAAGGACGCCAGCAAGAAAGACACTGAGCAGTGGACATAGGAGAAATAGGCTGGGGGAGAGAATCAAAGCTCTGAGGAGTGGCTGCGGCTGCTTCCCACACATGTGATACTGGATAAGTAGTCTTTTCTGAGCTTCCATTTTCTCATCTGTAAACCGGATAAATTTAATAATTCATTTAATTATCATTATAGTCCCATGATGCAGATATTATCATCATCCCCATTTTACAGATGAAGAACCTGAGGCTCAGAGAGGATAAGTCAATCATGCAAGGTCCCACTGCTAGTGAATGGCAAAACAGAGAGTCAAACAGTGCTAATGTACCCTGTCTGTCTTCCTTCAGTCTTCTGCGTTCCAGGGCATACTAATCAAGCTTCCACCTGCCAGAGCCTACATCTCTTTGCTCAATGGAGTCCATTCTTCCTGAGCGCACATTACAGACCATAAATGCCAACAACTGAATGCATGCCCTCTACCAGGATCCCTCAACCAATGACCAGTAAAAATGGATGTATAACTCCCCCAGCTTCCCCATCTCTTCATAAGATAATTCTGAGGTCTGTGTCCCACACTATTTCCCACAATTCCCCAATGGAACTGAGCCCCAGGAGTCCACCATAGTAACTCTTGAAATACCCTCTTTACTGGCTTCCCTTCCCTTCCTTGTCTTGTGTCCTCACTCTCCAAGTCATCTTTCCTAGCATTATCTCCCAAATGAACCATGGGCATGAAGTAATCCAAAAATCAGAGGTATAAATTTAAACTATTATTTTATTATTATTATTATTAACGACACTGATAGTTAAGCCAAAATCTAGAAGGGGCCCTTATTTTTATCCTTTCTGGTTAAAAGTCTACCCCCTGGGGTTAGAATGTTGTTGGCCCTGAACTAGTAATTGCAGGCTCCAATTCTCCTGAATGCGAGATGTGTCCATGAGAGGAAAGCACAGAGTTTTAAAAGATTCTGTTGAATACGTTTAGTGAGTCTTCACTAATGGAAGAGTTCCATTTTGACCTCAGTAATGAAGGGAATGACACACTGAACATTACTTCCTCTGCAAAGCTCTCCATGTTCCCCCAAGATGAAGACAGCTTGCATCTACAATAAGCTGTCACAGTACCTTGTACTTCTCTTTGGTAATACCAATCACAACTGAATAAAGTATTTAGTGAGTAGTGAGTCTCTCTACTCCAGCTTGCTCGGTGAGGATAGGCACTGACTGTGTTTCCTCCAGTACCTCAGACCATGCATGGTATATACAGGGCAATAAAATATGTGCCAGGTACATGCTAGGCTATTCAGTTCTCCTCTATCTACAATCCATTTCTTAATCTTTTCAGAAACTATCTTCTAGAAAGGACAATCTATTCTCACAATTTTTCCCTATTTTGCTAAAGTTGCTCTTTGGAATATCACCAAAACTTCCAACATGCTGAATCCCATAAATGATTCTAATCAACGTCTTAGTCAATTTTTTGTTGGCATTTACTACTTAAGTACTCATTTCATGATCAACCCCCTACCTCTGTGTCCTCTCCTTCTTGGTCTCCTGGGGGCTGTATGATTTTCACATCATCTTCTCAGACATATTCTTCCATGGGTTCAACTGCTAAATATGCTAAAGATTATCTACTCTCTGTGTATTTATCAGCCAAAATCTCCCTTCTAAGCTTCATATTCATATACACAATGGCCAAGTAGACATTTTATCACGCCCATATTAAATGAGACCTATCGACTGAACTCATTCCCTCTACCTCCTCCCCAGATCTTATTCCAACTGGGCTTCCTAGTCACTTGCCTAGAATGTTAGCATAGAAATCATCCTAGCATTCTTCACCTACCTACTCAGTCATATCAAATCATTCCTTAAGTCCCATCTATCAATCCTCTCCAACCCACTCAATCTTCTCCATCTACCATGTCACTACCCTACTTTAGGATATAATCATCTCTTTTATGGACTAACATTACCAGTCTCCAAATGGTTATTTTTCTTCCTAAAACGTGTCAGAAGTTAGAATAGATTCCCATCCAGATCACTGGCTCATTAAGTACAGGGAAGTAATAGAGATGTGCCATGTGTGACCATGGGTCAAGTTTTCCAGATCCATGTGAACAGAACCTTACACTTGGCTGTTTCATGCAGTGATGGTACCTGCATGAGCCCTGTATGTATGTGAATTTCAATGAGGTCTAGTGTAGGTTAACAATCACTCTTTGTTAGCTTTGTTTCATAATGTATTAGAGGTAGCAATCTCAGCCATCTTTGGTCTAAAATGTAGTTGGCAAGAAAAAGTTAGAAGAAAAAACGTTTGTTCAACACATGAATGAGTAACCCTACAATTATTTTTGTAACCTCAAACGTTCACCCTCATGAAAATTCTTTATAAAACTATTGTCATGATGATCAACCAACATTTTAAGTTGAAACATATATATCCAAGTTTCTGATCTCGCTCTGTATCAACATAGCACTCATAGAACTCAGGAAATACCTATAGCCACCTTAGCTTCCATCTTTCTCTTGTCTTTTGAAATGCCTTAAAGTACAAAGAAATATGTTCAGGCAAAGGTTAAAAATAATTGTCGAAATGATGGTTTTGCAGACAGGGAGTCCTCAATGACAGTGCAGTTCCTATGGTGAGACACTGTAATGAGTTCAAAGTGTTTACAACTTCAATACTGCCTGTCAAATGCTCCCTTCAATGAAGTGGATTCTTGGCTATAAGCCACAAATGTGCTTTCAGAGATAAAAGCATGTGAATATACTGCTGTTTCTATTATTGGCCCAAGTGAGGCAGTGCTTTTTTATACCTATTTAAAAAAAGAACTTTCCTCAATATATTCATAATTTCCAAAAGTGTTTAAAGTAATAATGTAGTTATTTATAAAGCAATCTCTCACTATGATCATGATCTATATAAATAATATAATCATATAATCTAAGTAATATAGTCTAAGCTTTTCAAGACTGTTTTCTGTTTAAGTTAATAGGATATATAATTCTGTAGTCTATCAATTTTATTAAGAAAAACAGTTTGCCTCCAGGAGAAAGAAACAACACAGAGCTAACTTCAAAGAGTATAAAATAAGAGACAACCAGTAGACAACACAAACACAAATTTATAAAACCTTAAAATTATTACTTAAAAATATTTTTGGAATTACCTACTATTTTCACCAAATCTACAAATTGTATTCTAACAAATGGTGAAAATCAATCTTAATTCTTCGATTTAAAATTATTTATCTTTATACAGCTACTAACATGATTTGGTCTGGTACATTGGTAATGGGATAAAAAGTCTTTTGGGTAAAAAAATATGGATATGTTTAGACACACTTTCAAATAGCTCCACAGGGTTGCATTCCTAACCTGGGCTATGTTACTCCAAGGTTCTACCTAAAGACAATAAGATTCCATATAAAAATCATGGATGGGCTTCAGGGGATACATGAAAACTGGAAAATGTATGCAAACTATGTTGTTCTCTCTCTCTCTTTTTTTTTTTTTTTTTTTAAAGAAGATCTACAAAACCCAGCAAAATCTCGAACAGATCCTTGAATCAAAAATGAGTTAAGAAGTAGCGGTCGAAGGCAGGCTGTTTCCCAAACTGTGGTTTCAGATCAGCATCAGCATCACCGGGGAACTTGTTAGAAATACAGAATCTCAGGTCCAATCCCAAACCTCACTGATCAGTAACTCTGGGGGTCAGACCCAGTAATCCGTGTTTTAACAAGCTCTCCACATGGTTCTGATGCATACCGATGTTTGAGAATCACTGATCCAGGCAGTAGTTTTCAACTGGATTTTTTTAAAGTCTCCTCAAATTTTTATTCAGTATATTTGGAAAATTTGTATATTTTTAGAAGCTTCCCAAGAGATTCCCACAATCAGCCAATTTTCTACCACTGCCTGGGCAGAGCTATCCAACTATGGTTGGAGAACAAGAAGCATCAGCCTTATCTGTGAGCTCGTTAGAAAGGGAGAATCTTGACCTCACTTCCCAGACCTACTAAATCAAAATCTCTGAGGGTGAGGCCTAGGAATCTGTTTTAACCATCTCTCCAGATAATTCTAATGCAGGCTAAATCTGAGAGGACAGCAGTGGCCCAGAAAAAAAACAGAGAAAGTGACTGTTTAGGTGACACAAAAGCATACAGCTGCATTTAAGCTTTGAAGAGCTTTTAATACTAGAAAAAGCTACTGTTTGTTGGGAATTTATTATATGCCAAGCACAATAGCAAATATAACATGCTTCATTTTTATCCTTCAAGGAAAATTCTGACACTGGAGTTATTAATCCTGTTATACATTTAAGCACACTGAGGACCAGAGCTTAACAAATTTACATAAAATACCAGAATCAGCCAGAGTTTGAATCCAGGTTCAATGGTTGTGATTTTAACAATTATATCTATACATCTTTAGAATATACATGTTGAAAAGAGTCTTAGGGTTAGGTAAACGCATGCCTTAAATGTATCATTTAAGAAAAATTAAGACTGATCACTCAAACAATGAACAATGGTTATGAAGTAAATCAAGTAGCTTACCAACCCATGGTTTAAAACAGGCTATCAGTTTTCAGAGTACAGGTCTTTTACCTCTTTGGCTAAGTTTATTCCTAGGTATTCTATTCTTTGGGGTGCAGTTGTAAATGGGATAGTTTTCTTAATTTCTCTGCTACTTCATTTTTAGCGCATAGAAATGCAATAAAATTTCTGTATATTGATTTTTGTATCCTACGACTTCACTGAATTCATTTATCAGTTCTAGTAGCTTCTTAGTGGAGTCTTTAGGGTTCTATGTATACAGTACCATGTCATTGGCAATTAGTGAAAGTTTTACTTCTTCCCTACCAATTTGGATTGCCCTTTTTCTTTTTCTTGTCTGTTTGTTGTGGCTAGGATTTCCACTACTGTACTGAATAAAAGAGATGAGTGGATATCCTTGTTCTTGTTCCTGATCTTAGAGAAAAAGCTCTCATTTTTTCACCATTTGGTATGACGTTAGCTGTGGGTTTTCCATATATGGCCTTTATTATGTTGAAGTATATTTCTTCTAAACCTACTTTGTTTAGAGTTTTTTTTTTTCAAGAATGGATATTGTACTTTGTCAAATGCTTTTTCTGCATCTATTGAGATGATCATATGGTTTTTATTCTTTCTCTTGTTAACATAAATGAAATTGAAGATGACACAAATAGAATTCCATGCTCATGGATTGGAGGAACCGATATTGTTATAATGTCCATACTACCCAAAGCAATCTATAGATTTAATGCAATCTCTATCAAAATACCAACATTTTTTACAGAACTAAAACAAATAATCCTAAAATTTGTATGGAACTACAAAAGACTCCAAATAACCAAGGCACTCCTGAAAAAGAAGAACAAAGCTGGAATTATCACAATCCCAGATTTTAAGCTATACTACAAAGCTATAGTAAATAAAACAATATGGTACTGACACAAAAATAGACACAAATAGCAATGGGACAGAGTCCAGAAATAAACCCAAACTTTTATGGTCAATTAATCTACAAAAAACGAGGCAAGAATATACTATGGGGAAAAGACACTCTCTTCAACAAATTGTGTCAGGAAAACTGGACAGCTCCATGCAAAAGAATGAAACTAGACCACTTTCTTATATCACATACAAAAATAAACTCAAAATGGATTAAAGACCTAAATGTGAGACCTAAAACCATAAGATTCCTAGAAGGAATCATAGGCAGTAATTTCCTTAACATCAGCCTCAGCCATAGAAACATTTTCCTAGATATGTATCCTCTGGCAAAGGAAAAAAAAAAAAGGCAAAATTAAACTACTGGCAACCTACTGAATAGGAGAAGATGTTTGCCAATGATATACCCAATAAGGGGCTAATATCCAAAATTCATAAAGAACTTATAAAACTCAACACAAAAAAAACCCACAAATGATCGCACTATAAAATAGGCAGAGGACCTGAATAGACATTTTTCCAAAGAAGACATACAGATGGCCAACAAGTCTCACACACTATTGGTAGGAATGCAAACTGCTGCAGCCACTGTGGAAAACAGTATGGAGGTTCCTCAAAAAATTAAAAATGGAATAACCATATGATCCAGTAATTCCACCTTTGGTTATTTACCCAAAGAAATGAAAATACTAATTTGAAAAGATATATGCACCCCTGTGTTTATAGCAGCATTACTTATAACAGCCAAGATAAAGAAGCAACCCAAGTGTCCACTGATAGATGAATGGATAAAGATGTTATATGTACGTATGTGTGTGTATATATATGTATACATGTATATACATATATATATACATGTATACTACATACACATATATGTATATATTACCACATACATACTATATGTACATGTTACCATATACATCTAGATAGCACTATGTATAGGAAAAGAAATTAAATTACTGGGACTACACCAAAATATAAAGCTGATCCACTAAAAAAAAAAAAAAAATCTTGCCATTTGCAAAAACATGGATGGATCTAGAGAGTATACTGCTAAGTGAAATAAGTCAGATAAAGAGAAATATCATATGATTTCACTCACATATGGAATTTAAAACAAAACAAATGAACAAAGAAAAAGAGACAAACCAAAAAAAGACAAATGCAGAGAACAAACTGGTGGTGAGAGGGGGAAGTGGGTGGGGAAACGGGTGGACTAGATAAAAGAAACAAAGAGTACACTTATCTAGATGAGCACTGAGAAATGTATAGAATTTTTTATTATATTGTATACCTGAAACTAATAATAACAGTGTATGTTAATTATACTTCAATAAAAAATGAAAAAGAAACAGGGAAACATAGAAAAATAAATAAAACAGAGTATCAATGGGTGTGGATGGGACAAGTGTAATATAGGCAGCTGAATTCTTATTCAAAAATTGCTCCGTTAAAGTAACGGTGCTTATACATGTGAGCAAACTGTACACATTCTATGATGCAAGAAGACTTTTAAGTCAGTTACTGCAAAGACCAAGCATCAAGTCACTTCCTTAGAATTGTTCACAGCACTCAGATTAGCTACTTTGCCTGAAGCACAACACCCGAGTACTTCCTTCCTCCCGCTATGGGTGCTAACTAGACTGTTTGAAGTAATGAAGTGACTAAGAGAAACTTTTCTCCCATTTGGGACCTGAATAGCAAATGCCCCATTAGTCCTAGATGCCTCAAGGACATAAACATGAGAGGCCAAAGCTCATTATTTTATGTACTATGGGCATGATTTTTTTTTTTTTCACATTAACTGGGCTGATTAGTAAATGTAAGAGACAGTCTATGGTATGATTGAACAACCGTAATATCCATCCTTTGAGAACTGTGACTCAGCAGATGGGAAAAGAGAAAATAAATGTCCAATATCTTGATTGTCACTGACACTTGTGAAATTATCATTTGACAAACCATGATGAAATAATTTGGCAGGAATTCAATATAGCTAATGAGTCACTTAATTAAATAAAATTCTGTCTCCCCAACTAAATGGTATGCAATGATAAGAGCTCTCTATTCCATTGCTTATCTAGAAAATAGATGTCTAAGATTTCTTTCCTTTATGACTTTTTAACAGCCAACCTGGGTATAATAATGATATTATCTAGAATTTATATGGTCAACACGCAATTGCTCACAGGGTTATTAAACAGTTTGTAAATTATCCTGTTTTTCCCCCTGCTTTCTGCCTGCAAAGATTACATTTCTTATTAGCATTTTCTTAAGTAAATGGAAAGAGAATAGAAGGAAATGAAATGCAAATGGCCAATATTTCAAGTTCTTAACACCTTTAGAACAGTATTTGAAGATCCTTGCTAAACTGAAGCTCTTGGATTTCCACTTGATTTAATCTATCCAAGGCGGCAATAACTAAGGTAGACAATAAAGCAAAAATAACTAAAAATTTATTTTATCTATAAAATAACAATGAAATGGCAACCTATTAACAGCAAAAAAACCTTATTATTGACTAAATAATGAGCGTTTATGAATATTGTGGTTCATCATAAAGACAAATTTACAAAGTTAACTTAAAAAATTGTGTCTAGTACCACCCATACCAAAAAGATTTAAACATTAGGAATTACCTATTGTAACTGTTACTTGAATCAATAAATCATAATTTGTTATATCAAGACATAGGCATTTACATACAGTTCATTGATCTCTTTAAATATGACTGTGAGCCTTTCTGTGAGATTAAGAGATGGGGTGGGGTCCTTCCTTAATTTTCATTTTTACCCCATGAAAACTAGTATAGTTCTTCTACATACATAGAAGAGACTCATAAATGCTTACTGATCTAGTTGTGAGTTACAACATTAAAAATGGTTATGAATTTTTCCCACTAGAGGAAAATCTTGTATATTGCTAATTTTATATTAATCATGGACCCTGTGAAATGTAACATGTCATTAGATCCAAGAAGATATTATCATTTCCGTCATTTTGAATCTCTATTCATCCTTGCAAAAGATCAAGTTTCTTCTCAATAAAATATAAATTTAACTAATTACAAAAATTAAAATGTAATTCTCAGAAAAGTGAGAAAAATTCTCATATTTTAGTATGAAGTGAAGTAAAATCTGATTTACACTGGGAAAGAAGACAAATCTACTTATTTTAGGAATAAATCAAGAAATATACATAATACCTACTTGATATGGTCTTTAACAACATTTTATATGATTATTTATAATAGAGTGCTATAAATCAAATACCTATGTTTCTTCCATGTGTGAGGTTTCAGAAACACAGAGAAGTGCACAGGCTGGCTCATATGATATGGGGAAGGGAGCAAAGAAAGAATAGGAGGAGAAAATGGTTATGACAACAGCATTTCAGAGAAACTTTGGGAAACTAATGTACTATTAATATATATGGAGGCATTCCTGAATGAACAGGCTAATTCTGAGAGCTCCTCAATTTTCACCAGGACCCTCTGCCTTCTTAAATACATGGCAAACCATTTAATATTTAGAATGCAACTAAGTGCATTCATATTAATAAGAGTTAAAATACAGAACATTCTCTTCTATACTTACTAAATCATGTCTTAATTCTCTTTATTGTCACAGTTGATCAAAACTGAGTATGATTTGCTCCGAACCCCATGGACCTCAGCGTCCCCAATCCCACACCACTGTTCCTCTGGCAGTTGGCATCCCAATCACCCAAACCTTCTTTCCTCACATTCCCTTAAGTTCGGGCTTCTCTCTGCCTCAAACACCTTTACATGCTCACCTGTATTTCCCTGCTTCAAGAATCCACTTTCTCCCTCTACACAACAAGCTAGTACCAAAACTCATCCTTTAGATCTTTGTTTAAATATCACATCTGCAGAAAAGACTCTCCTGTTGTCTTATTCCCCCAGGAGAATAATGCTCCCTATTTTCTGCTTTTACAGCACCCTACATTTGCCTTTGTAGTATGCATCAAATTGAAATTAGACTATTAGTTAGCAATCTGAGTTTTGCTGGTATTCCTCAAAGGAGAGTAAATACTAAAATACAAACCTTTTCTGATTTCTTCATTAAATTCACCAAGGCCCAACAAACACTTTGCCCAGAGTAGGTACTCATTTAACATTTATGCAAGTGGTACTTCTTCCAGATCTATTCCCATTTTGCATTGAGCCTACCTTAGAAATTTGATTTTTATACCGACCTAGTTCTCCTGTTTGGCCACCACAAACCCTCCCCTCATTCTCTTCCATCCTAAGCCTGGCACAGAGCAAACTCCAGCAAAGCCTGTGTTCACACTCTTCCCACAGCTATGAGTGTTCTACAGCCTGTCAATGCCTCTCTTAAAATCTGACACAGGAACTAAACATAGATTCTTGATGATCCTTGGCCAGTATAAAGGAGAGTGAAACTTTTACTTCCTCCAGTATCATGTTATACTGCACTCTAATACACTACACCACACTATACTATATTGCGCATCATTTCTGTTGAGTTAGCACTTTTAGAATACTTGTCATATGGTATGTTAATTTTCCCTTTCTGTCCCTGACTCTGCTATGTGAGTATGTTCTGGAGAGGAGGAACCAGGACTTACTCATGTTTACATCATCGAGAATGTAGAACATATGGATAACATTAAATAACAAGCCATTAAAAAATAAAGATAGCAATTAAGAGGATACTAAGCCTTGTTAAATTCTGTTTTGTGGGTTTTGACCCAGTGGTTTAGCCTATCTTGATTTTATCTTCCCTCCCAGATTAGTGTCACATGAAGAACTGAAAATCAGTCCTTTGCTAATGTTATTCAAGATACTGATCAGTTGTTCAGCCAAACAAAATCTGTGATCCCTTATAAATTATAAAGAAAAGAGTTAAGAGCTGCCAAGCACTTAGTATCTACCAGGTAGGCACTGTCCTGAATGCTTTTACATATATAAACTCATTCAATTGTCAAAACAATTTTATCAGATGGATACAATTATCACCAGTTTACAAATGAAGAAACTGAAGCACAGTGTAACTTACTCAAGGTCACACAGCTTCCAAGTGGTACAGCTAGGAGTCAGACCCAGGCAGTGTATCTCAAAGAGTTCAGAGTCAGCACTCTAGCCTTATTGCTAAAGAATGCGTATTCTCTCCTACACACAGAGCTCACTGTCACAGCAAGTTAATACAGTATCAATTCTCCTGCCAACTTTGTCATAAAGACGACATTTTACCATCTTATCCCCTGCTATCCTAGAGCCTACAGAAATTTACACAAACTGAAATAAAGACTTTCCCAAAGAAGTAGGTCCCATAGTAAAAGAGTAATATCTTGAATTTGACGGGACCCTCACAACCAGTCACAAACTTGCCTTTCTGCTGAACGAGCTCTTAATTTACGTCAACAAGCTCAATAAAGAGCTCACTGCAGATATAAATATATAGAAACCTTCAAGGCAAATCTGTATTATAAGAGGTCAATGAGTGTCTAATTTACACGTAGTATCATGCGTACTGTTACTTTGAAGTTACGGGAACTACACATTAGATTTAGAAGACAAATAACCACCCATAAGACTCCTAAGTAGCCATGAAATCATTGTGTAGATAGCTCCCACTCCTATTACGGCTTCTTCTGTGCATCCTTCCTCCTAAGTGTTGTCTCAAAAATAATATGATATTTTCTTTTACCTTCAGGCTTCTGTACATTATGCTTTCTCTGCCTGAAACATCCTATTCATCAGCTCCTTTAAATGTCAGCTAAGTTTCCACTACCTCTTCAAAACTTCTGATAGTACAAATCTTGGTTCAATGCATGACCTGCCTGAAAAGCACTCTTGATGTCCAACAGCATGTATGTTTTTCCCTATTCATCACACTGATAAAAAATTGACTATATATCTACTTTTACTCATGAGGATAAGGACAATATCTTTTTTCTTTGTATACTAGTTAGTTGGAATAGCTTAATAATGAAAGCTCAATTATAATTTGTTGCACTGATGAATGAATATTTACCTGTAAGTAAACCTAATATCAATACCCCAGCATTTAGTTGTACAGAACATGCATTCACATAGCATTTTACTAATGCCTAATACTATTGGCACCTACCTGAAGCCAAGGGCATTTTAGGGTATAGGTCTTCCTTGTATTTCCTGCAGGAACTTCTGCCCAGTTTAACCCACAAGTTTAAATTTAAACTTGTCTTGCTAGTATGATAAACAAAATAGTGGGATATGTATAGAAAAAGGACATTATGAAGTTCAAACTAATTTGGAAATCTGGCCAATATCATTTCTTTTAAAGCTGAGAAATCTAAAGTTCAGAGAAGTTTAGCAAATTGTATGAAATATACAATTGATCAGCAATTTTGTAAAAGTCTAGGAATAGACCTTGAATTTCTAACTTCTGTGACAATGACCTCTCAGAAGTATATATGAATACAATGTAGGTATCTCAGAAAGTGCACTGTCATATTATTTTTGACTAGAGTACCCAAATTATTTCATTATTTTGATATGAGAAACTGAAGATTGCTGTTTTTTCATTCTACAGGATGACTTTATAAGGCCTGTCTTTTTCAGATATTTGTCTCTCTGAGGTTCAATAATATTTGGCCAAAACAAAATCTAGCTGGTGTTGACCAGGAAATGTTGACT
This sequence comes from Callorhinus ursinus, assembly GCF_003265705.2. NCBI lineage: Eukaryota > Metazoa > Chordata > Mammalia > Carnivora > Otariidae > Callorhinus > Callorhinus ursinus. Next base: position 15,836,416 of record NW_027397078.1, on the reverse strand, counting down.
TGCAATGAACCCTATAGGTTCAAATAGGCAGGAAAGCTCTGAAAAGATAGAAGGAACTAGGTAGGGAAAGTCTTCTTTTATTAAGTTACCAATAGGTATGGTAAATCAAGGGCTGCATTAGAGAGTAATTCCTTCTCCTAAAAATTTTGTCTTCAGACAATGATCATTAAAGACAAAGGAAAAAAGTTTTAAATGCAACATGAGTAAAACTTTAAAGGAGGATATAAAAGTGAATACATACTGTTTTTCTTTTTTTTAAGATTTATTTATTTGAGAGACAGAATGAGAGAGGGAGAGAGAGAAGGGTCAGAGGGAGAAGCAGACTCCCCACTGACGGGGGAGCCCAATGTGGGACTCGATCCCGGGACTCCAGGATCATGACCTGAGCTGAAGGCAGTCGCTCAACCAACTGAGCCACCCAGGTGCCCCCATACTGTTTTTAAAATAAAAATGAATGTTTCCATTAATTCACATAGCTGCATTCTGAATCTTTTCAGTTCAGATTCTTTGGAATGTCTCCTGAATTCTAATAGATGGAAGCTCCCAGAGGGCAGATAATACGCTTACCCAAATTAAATCCCATAGCGCCTTACCAGAATAATATATGTTCTTTGATGAGCAATAAATGTCTTACAACACAATGATATGTGCATATTGCTAGTTAATTCTTAATTACAATCATTTTTTTAAATATGCAATCTTTTGATTGCTGAGTATAAAATATTAGTTAAATTGGGCGCCTGGGTGGCTCAGTCGGTTAAGCGACTGCCTTCGGCTCAGGTCATGATCCTGGAGTCCCGGGATCTAGTCCCGCATCGGGCTCCTTGCTCGGCGGGGAGTCTGCTTCTCCCTCTGACCCTCTTCCTTCTTGTGCTTTCTATCTCTCATTCTCTCTCTCTCTGAAATAAATAAATAAAATCTTTAAAAAAATAAAAAAATAAAATAAAATATTAGTTAAATTTAAATAGCCCTACAATTACAGAATAAGTAAGTCACAGGGGGAATAAAAAGAGCATAAGGAATACAGTCCATGGTACTGTAATAGCAGTGTAATGGGACAGATGGGAGCTATACTCCTGAACAGAGCAGAATGTATAAAACTTGGTAAATCGCTAAGTTGTACACCTGAAACTAACGTAACATTGTGTCAAATATACTCAAATAAAAAAAAAAATTAAATACCCCTAAAAATAACTATGGTTTGAATTTAATAACACGTTTTTGTTCTTAGCACTACACTTTCTAAGTACTATTAACTGTTAATTAAACACTTGTCTAAGTTGGGAAGTGATCAAGAAAATGTTGTGTATTTAAAGGTAGAAGGAGTGCCAATCAGTCAGTTACAGAGGGAAAACGGGTATGGGTTACACTCATGCTACATTCACTGCCCCACTGGAGCAAACTAATTAATTTTTCTTCATGCAATGTAATCAGCAAGCTTAATCTAGGGAAAAGAAGAATGCAATTGTTACTGCAAATATTAAAGGTCTTACTACCTATCATTCAGTTGCAGTAACTAAAGAAAAGTCCAACAGCCTATTAATATTCTATGGCTATTGGCTCTGTTTTTCATTGAAAACCTTTTTTAGGCAGTACTAAGTGCACAAATTAAATCTTAGTAACATTTTCATATTAAGTAACTATTATTAAAAGTCCATTTGTTCCACCAAAGAATTATCTCACTATATTGGCTGGACAAGAAACTCAATCCTGATCAGAAAGGGAAGTTTTTAAATATTTCATAAACATTAACCTAGACTTTTCATACTAGAACTAAAGCTGAGAACATCATATTTCAGCAGTTTCAATGCTTGTTTTCTTATTAAGTCATAAATTTCATTCCTTCATACTTGCTTCTACAAAGACAAAGTGCACAAAGCTAAATGTGAATGTCTAGTAGGTCAGAAGGGAAAAAAAAAACATATAGTTGAATATGACTTTTGAGGACAGTGAAGTCATTAAAAACCAAAAGCATGCAAAGATTATAAGAGACTGACAAAAATACTTCAATAGTCAAATAACCTTATGGGCAAGCTGACCTGATTCCAATATTATATGTCTTATTCATTTAGTTTAAAAAGGTCATGAAGAAAAATATAGAATAGTAATCTCTTGTGGATCAAGTTGGGAAACAAATGAAAAAACCCACAGATCTATAGATGGATAGAGGGATATGCCAAGGACAATCACTAACTCATCATTTAATTTTCCAGCTAGCTGAACGAAAGCGCCGACAGCATTCCCAGGCATCCATAAAAAAACAGAGAGTGTGCCTATGGATACCATCAAGCATATATCTAAACATGTGTTGCTCCCTGGCCAGTCTACATTTTCCCAACTTTATATTTATGAATAAGTGACCCAAAGACAGCATGGGAGAGAATCTTGTGGGAAGTAATGCTCCCTGTACCACCACACAGATGCTCACTGGGTCGAAATCAGACAATAAATTCTTTGTTACATGGAGCCATCTTCAGGACCCAATCAGTCCTCATGAGCAGGAAATTCACAATTCACAATTTCAACTCACAGTAAAGAGGTAACCTCATTCTTAACAAGTCATAGGATTCAGGAAACAGGAGAAAATGTGGATACATACACATTCCACACTTTTAGCCCAGCTTTCAAGGCCCTCCAAAAAGTGTTCTAGTCCCACTTCCTCATCTTCTACCTTTTGATTTTTTTTTATGTTTATTTTGAATAGCAGACGGTTTGTGTCTTCTACCATATCCTCTCAATCCATCTCTAATTCCAGCTGCAGCTCTTGTTTTCTGCTTTAGGACGAGGAAGCAAAAGGGTTAACGCCCAGGAAATGACTCTCAGTTGACAGGAGGAGGGGGAAAAAATAAATCCTTCAGGGGCACATCACTGAGGAGCATTCTACAGGGTTCCTGGGGGGCGGGGGTCCCTGGGCAGGGCTGAGGTTCAGTTAACAGTAATCAACTAAACAATGTTCTCTTTATTAGCTTGTCCTCCCTTCCTCCTCTCACTTTAGCAACTCTCTGCTGTTCCTGAGTTTGCTTTCAAATAAATTACCAGCAATTAAGGTGCTGGATCAGGCTTTGTTTTGAGGAAACCTAAACTGAGACTCAGCTCTATCACTTAAAGTTGCAAGCTCTTACAGAGCACTGGCTACGCCTTTTAACTCTTTGGGCTTTTAGGGACCAGGGCAGTGTCGGATGCAAAAAGAAGGTATGCAGGGCCTAGAATTATACTTACATTAGTTATAAAAGTTCTGTGGGTCCTACAATCACAACCACAATGCAGACAAGGACAGGTGAGGTGATACAGCTTCCAGAGCTCACAGAGCTCCAGACAGGAGGGGTATTTGCATTCAGTCTGTCTGCTCCCTGGAGGTTGCTCCATACTATTCCCTCTGTATTCCATTCTACCCCTACAGGCTTGTCTTCCATGACCTTGGAGAATTCAGCCTTCTCCCACTCATCTAATTAAATACAAATTTCTGTGATACCCTGTAATACTTCACAAAATAAATGTTCACATTATGGCACTTGACCCATTATTATTCAGTGCCCTAGTTCCTTGACTTCCTGAAATTATGTAACAAGGTCCTTAAGTGTCAGTGCATGAAGATGGGGATCTGGAACTTGGGAATCAGATAAACTCCCCATTTACTATTCTGCATCCTGCCCTCACAAATGTATTCCAATGATTAGGAGACATAATAAAGGAAAGCTCTGCACAGGGCCTGAAAAGCAGTACGGTCTCAATAAGGGGTGGTTATTACTACTTTTAGCTGGAGAAAACTACTGAGAATTAGGGCCATGAGGTCGGCACCCCTCTGTCAACCCCAGCTTATCAAGGCCAGAGCAACAGGCCCAAATAGGTGTCCATAAATAAGACAGAAATAGAAAATGAAAAGCTGAATCAATTGCCCTCTTTTACTCAACCTGTATGTTTGCCTCTGACCATCTATCTCCCTTCCCCACCTCTAAACATCTTCTCCTCTCTTTTGCAGCCAGGAATCCTCTCCCCCACCCCACCCCCACCCCCTGCTTTTATCTCACCCCATTCTAAACACCTTTAAGTTTCAGCTCAGCTCCTACCTCTGGTTTAATCTCCTGTTTTCCATTGCCGCCCTGGTTGGTTTCTCTCATAGATTTCTACAGCACTCATACCCTATAAAGTGAAATTTACTACTTCATATCCAGTCTTATTTCCAGGCCTGTTGCTTCATTTTGGTTAGTCCTGACTCCCAAGTTACACTGAAAGTTGCTTGAAGGCAAGGATCATTTCTAATTTTTCTCTGGGTTCCCCTGACACAACACTAAACAAGTAATCTGGTCACTGAACGCTTAATCTTTTGGACAGAATGTGAAACTAATAATGGATTTAAGATTTACTGTTCTCTTTCTCATTCCCCTTTCTCAGTTAGATATGTTTCTATATTCACTGTTTATTCTGATTTCATGTAGCATTCTGCACCCCCCCCCTTCTTTCCTCTCTTAATCCTTACACCTGCAACCAGTGTGAGGCCTACCTGTCAGCATGGGGCTGGGGAGGGGGGGCTGGTTTAGTTACCACAAAATTCCTTGTTCTGTTTATGCCTTACATTAATTTCTCTACAGAAATCAGGCTATCATCTCCATTAGAGAAATTTAACGGAACAGATTCATCATCCCTCAAAGTGATTCTTTAGGAATCTGTTTATTTTTATACATTTGTAGGTTACATACCTAACTGAGGGAAATTGAGATATAAAAAGTTTCAAATTCCTTTTTTAAAATTTCAGCTACAACCACAGAAAATACAAGCTTGAGCTTGATGAATTTCATGCTGATTACTGATCTTGTTTAACTCAGATGCCAGGGTTTTCACACACATAAAAATAGACTCTGGCAGGCTAATGTAATATGTTTCTTAAGGATTTGACTAGCTTGCCATGCAGAAAGTAGTCCACAGGAAGCTGGTGATTGGCAAATAAAATAGAGATTGCGAAAAAAAAATCTGCAACAGGGAAATATATGTAATTGGAAGTAAAGCTTAATAATACTACATTTTCAAAAACATATTTGTATTTTGTGCTTCTATTATGCTTTTTCACTTTACACATTATTTTTCCTAATTCTTACAAAAATTCCTCAAGGTAACTATTCTTACCCCCTTGATACATATGGGGAAATATCAATACCCAGATATTATTAGATAACTTACCTAAGATCAATTAGTGAATAAGTAAAAGAAACATTTTCTCCTAAAATACCTTCTATTGAAAAGAAGGGACATGCTCTACTCAATAATGAGTGAAATGAAATTAGTATTATCACAGTGTTTGGCAGAATTTTTCAGTTGTCAGATTTATTAATATCTCACTATCTTCAGGAAAAATGTGAGATGCAAGAAGCTTTCTCTGCCCTTTTCCACCTCGGAGTGCAAATATTTCCCCCACTGAGTTGCCACAGAGAGTAAATTTCTCATGACTGCAAGTTCTATGGGACACAGAACACAAACAGAAAGGTCTAGATTTTAGAGGAACTGTGTATCTCTCCCTTTATCCTTCTTTATCCTTATGTTCCTTGAAACTAGACAGTTTATTTGGTTTCCAGTACCAACCAGAGTCTTGGCACATAGAAAGTATTTGATAAATATTTAGTGAATGAATTGGCGAGAATAACTTATAAATTATGGTTATAGGAAGAAGAGACAGAGTTGTATGCTACAAAATATATTCAAGGTTATTTTCAAGGGTTGAAAAACAGATACTTGATGTTGGGGACGAGAACCATTACAATCATTTTTGGAAATAATTTGGTAGAGGGGCGCCTGGGTGGCTCAGTCAGTTAAGCGACTGCCTTCAGCTCAGGTCATGATCCCGGGGTCCTGGGATTGAGCCCCACATCGGGCTCCCTGCTCAGCAGAAAGCCTGCTTCTCCCTCTCCCGCTCCCCCTGCTTCAGTGTTCTCTCTCTCTCTGTCAAATAAATAAATAAAATCTTTTAAAAAATAATTCGGTAGACTCTATTTTTAAAGATTTATTTATTTATTTATTGAGAGAGAGAGAAAGTGGGAGGGGGAGGGAGAGGAAGAGAGAGTCTTGTGCAGACTTCATGCTGAGGGTGGAGCCTGACATGGGGCTCGATCTCAGGACTCTGAGATCATAATCAAGAGTCGGACTCAACCGAATAAGCCACCCAGGTGCCCCTATTATATTTTTAAATGCATGCCTTTTGATTGAGACATCCTCAGTTCCTAGCATGACCCCTCAAACACTTGATATTACTATTTTTTTTTAGACCTCTATTTTTGGATCAAAATCTAATCACCAAATTAGATGATTTGCTATACCTTGAATAGGTCTTGCTCTTGTTTCTTCTCTTATTGGTGCTTTGCCCTGCTGTTTTACCTGGAATGCCATTCTTTCCTATTTCTGCCTATCAAGGCCCTTCTCTAAAATATACTACAAATGTCATAATCTCCAGGCATTATTTCTGTCACCCAACTGATTGCAATGACTTTTTCTTTGAACTCTTTCTTTGGAGTACAGTTATGTCACCAACTTACATCAGAGTTATTTACAAGTCTCATTTCTCCCTGTGATTTTCACAATGCTGCTTGCTTTCTTTCTTTCTTTCTTTCTTTCTTTCTTTCTTTCTTTCTTTCTTTTTTTTTTTTCAGGGTCTGTTAAATTCCACCTCTTACCATAAACCTACTTGGTCTCCCTGGAGATTTCTTAAAGAAATACAGCTACTGAGAGGAAGACTCTGGACTAAAACCCCAGTATATAATCTGCTCATCCAGGGATAGATCCATTATACTCTCCAGGTAGTCTGAAGAAAAGAGACACTCAGAAGCCTCAGAATTACAGACTTCTAGAATGGATAGAAAATCTACAATCATCTAGTCTGAGAATCATCTTTACCACTGTGATGGATTCCCTTGAGATACCGATAGAATCACTTCCCAGAAAATGCCCAAGGCAATTTGTACACACATACACATGATGATGACAGTTTTAAATGTGGCTAGTTCATCCAGTAGAACGAAGTATAGATAGGTTTTTAGGTGAGCTCGCAAATTCGGATTCCATATGTGACTGGAGTAACAGCGTCTATAACCAGAATCAGATAAATTGTGTGAATGATGAGGACTGCTACAAATGGGGGACCGCGGGCATCCCCTCACTGTCTGGCACTAGCAGGAGGGCGCCATTGCAGCACATGGACCCAAGGCTGCCAGATCTGCTGAGAAAAGGCATAAACCCAGATTTGTAATGAAGTATGGGCCATACAAAACTTATCTTTGGGCTCCTTCCAGACCTCACACCAAAAGTTTGAAATGCCTTTTATACTATCTGCTCACATGGCCGACCTGATTAGTTGTCTGGCACGTTTGTCATCGGCTTACCCAAGGAGGAGAAATGAAACCCTAACCATCAATCTATAATCACATATTGACAAATAAAATGCCCTACTATTCGTACCATTGCTATTCATTTATCATTTCCACAAATATTTATCATTGACCATGTTCTAGGCACCATCCTAGTTACTAGCTACACGTTAGTGAAGCCAATGAACAAAGTCTCTAGAGTCAAAAAAGTTCTAGTGAGGAAAGCAAACAACAAGAAAAACTAGACAAGCAAGATACTTTAGATACTGTGATGACTGTGAAGAAAACAAGAAAGGTGAATGGGATAGAGAATGATAGAAAATTATATGCAACTGATGAATCGTTGAACACTACATCTGAAACTAATGACGTACTCTATGTTGGCTAATTGAATTTAAATTAAGGGGAAACAATTCATAGCGTCCAGCCACCACATCCCTCCCACCCCCCAGCACTCCAGTAACCCTCAGTTTGTTTCCTGAGATTAAGAATTCCTTGTATCAGTGAGGTCATATGATACATGTCTTTCTCTGATTGACTTATTTCACTCAGTAAGACTGTTGAATCACAGACCTGTACCTTTGAAACAAATAATACATTATATTGTTAAAGAAGAAGAAGAAGAAGAAGAAGAAGAAGAAAATAGCAGGAAGGGAAGAATGAAGGGGGGAAATCGGAGGGGGAAACGAACCATGAGAGACGATGGACTCTGAGATACAAACTGAGGGTTCTAGAGGGGAGGGGGGTGGGGGAATGGGTTAACCTGGTGATGGGTATTAAGGAGGGCACGTTCTGCATGGAGCACTGGGTGTTATATGCAAACAGTGAATCATGGAACACTACATCAAAAACTAATGATGTAATGTATAGTGATTAACATAACATGATAAAAAAAATAAATTAAGGGGAAAAAAAAGAAAATGGGTAGTCAGGAGAGCTGCTTTAGATAGGGTAGTCTGGAAGGATTCTTCCAAAGAGGAAACCTTTTGGCTGAGACTAAATGGCATGAAGGAGTCCGCCATACAAAGAGAAAGTAAGGTCAAGAAGGAGGCAGGGGCCAGATTACACAGGGCTTTGTTGACTGCGTTCACTGTATGGACTTTTTCCTAACTAAAATGAAGAGTATTCAGAAGGTGGTAAGCAAGGAAGACATGACCTTAATTAGTGTGGTAAAAAGATCCCTTTGTGGATCTTTTTAATGTGGAGAACTGAGAGATTGGTTAGGTGGTTACTGCTATATTAGGAGGCTATGGAATATGATGGAATGTCAGTGAATAAAAGTGGCTTTTATTTTTCAATTAAAATGTAACATAATTGACTTCAGTAAAAATGTCTCTCCTGACCTTATTTCTCTTGCATTAATGGGGTCATTTATATGATATGTCAGGAGTGCTATCTCTGTACACAATGAACAGCTTTTATTTTTCAATTAAAATGTAGTATAATTGACTTGAACCAGAAATGATCTCTTGACATTATTTCCCTTGTATTAATAGGACCATTTATATAATGATCATGCTAATTAATCTTCTTCATTCAAAAATGCTGTTTATTTTACATTAATACAATAACTTTTTTTAAATCTACATTTGAATATTCAGCTTATTAAACATGGTCTCAATATCTTATATATAAAATCTATGATTATTACAATGATTTAAACAGATGCAAAAATATTTACAATTATGTTTTCATTTGAAGCAGTGATTAAACATAATTTGCCTGTGACCTTGCAGGCCAAAATAATATATCACAATAAACTGTAGATAGTTTCAGAGATGAAAATGGTATTTGTTTGCTTCAGTAGATACATATGTGAAGATGAATTTTGGCACTTGTCAGCCTATGATAAATTGCTACCAGACTAATACTTGTCAGTACGGTAATAACTGATCATGCTCTAAAAACCACTAAGGGAGAAAGGTGATGAACAATCTACAAAGTAAAAAAATTTTCACAATCACAATGACTCTAGTTCAAAGCACAGTAATCATCTACCAACCTCCTTATTGCCAAATCTATATTTCAACTGACTACCCTGATATCTCTCAGAATCAATTTTTACCTTAAATTCTAATTAACAACATAGAAAACAAGCAATCGTGATAAGAACATGTCTCTAGTGAGTCTCTCCAAAAGCATCCCTAAATCTTTCTCGGAAGAAGAGTCTAGGTATACATTCTCACTCTTTCTATGACATTTGGAAATCCTCTCCAATATCGCCTCCACACACACACACATTTCACTGTTACTAAAGGTAAAATACTAAGAGTAATTTGGGGCATCGGGAAAATAAAGTTGTCACTAAAGTTTTTTTCTAATGACCCAAAGTTCAAAAGACAACACAATATTGAGTACTGCCCATACACAACACCTGTACACTATGGCATTAGAATGTTATCAAGCTCACAAATTAATATTTTAAAATAGATAAAGTGTTTGTTACTAATACAGTTTATAGTAAGTGCTGATAAAGATATGTAATTCCTTCTGAGGTGTTTTGGGTTTTTTTGTTGTTAAATCAAAAGACTCAAAATCATGAAAATATATTAGAGGATAATCTGGGACATATACACACATTGACAATAAATATACAAATTGACAAATGAAAACAACTGCTTTAATTTATTTTCACATTATGAAACCCCCACATCCAACATTCACAAATCCAAGTATTTTCTAAAATTTTACGTGGAAGCTTATAGGATTTTTTATTGTGGTAAAACATAATACAAAACCTAGCATTTTAACTAAATATAAGTGCATAATTCAGTGGCATTAAATACATCCACACTGTTGTGCAACCATGACCTCCACCCATCTCCACAAATTTTCATCTTCCCAAACTGAAACTCTGTACCCATTAAACAGTAACTCCCCATTCCCTTCTCCTCCAGCCCTTGGAAACTACTGTTCTATTTTCTGTCTCCAGGAATTCAGTTGTTTTAGATAACTCATGCAAGTGGAACCCCACAATATTTGTCCTTCTGTTTCTGGCTTAGTTCACTTCACATAATGTCTTCAAGGTTTGTCGATGTAACATGTGTAACAATTCCATTCCTTTCTAAGGCTAATTAATATTCTATTGTATGTGTATACTGCATCTTGTTTATCTATTCATCTACCAATGAATATATGAGGTGTTTCTACCTCTGTTATTGTGAGTGATGCTGTTATAAACTTAAGTGTACAAGTATCTGTTGGAGTTCCTCCTTGCAGTTCTTTTGGGTGTATACCAAGTAGTGGAATTGCTGGATCAGATGGTAATTCTATGGTTCGGATTTTTGAGGAACTGTCATGCTGTTTTCCACAGAGGCTATACCATTTCACATTTCTACCAGGAATGCACAAGAAGGGTTCCAATTACTCCACATCCTCACCAATACTTAATTTACCTTTTCTTAAATAGGCATCCTAAAGGTGTGATGTGGTATCTCATTTGGATTTTATTTGCATTTCCCCAATGATTAGTTGATGACGAGAATCTTTTTGTGGGCTCATTGGCCATCTGTACATGTGCTTAGGAGAAATGCCTATTCAAAGTCCTTGGTCCATTTTTGATTTGGTTTGTCTAGTTTTTGTTGTTGAGTTGTTCTAGTTCTTTACCTATCCTGGATATTAATTACTTTTCAGATGTAACATCTGCAAATAGTTTCTCCCATTCCATGGGTTCCCTTTTTACCCTGAGAGTGTGTCCTTCCATGCATACAAGTTTTTTATTTTGATGTAGTCCAATTGATAAAATTTTTCTTTTGTTGACTGTGCTTTTGGTGTCATAGCCAAGAAATTTCAAAACTAAATCCAAGTCATGAAGTTTTATCCTTATGTTTTCTTCCAAGAGTTTTATAGTTTTGGCTTTTAAATTCAGTTTTTTATCCATTGTATTTTTTTTTCCTATGGTGTAATGTAAGATCTAACTTCATTCTTTTGCTTGTGGTATCCATTTTTCCCAATACCGTTTGTTGAAGACTATCACATCTCCAGTGAATAATCTTGGCAGTTTTTTTGAAAATTAACTGACCATATATGCTAGAGTTTCTTTCTGGGCTCTCTATTCTATTTGTTTATATGTCCATCTTTATGTCCATATCATACTGTTTGATTACTGGAACCTTTTAGTAAGTTTTGAAATTAGGGAAGTGTGAGTCCTGCAACTTTGTTCTTCTTCAAGATTGTGTGGGCTCTTCTGGATCCCATGAGGTTTCCCATAAATTTTAGGATGGACGTTTATATTTCTGCAAAAAAAAATGTCATTCAGATTTTCATAATGATTGCACTGAAACTGCAGATCACTTTGAGTACTACTGATGTCTAAACAATATTAAGTCTTCCAATTTATAAATATAGGATGCTTTTCCTCTTATTTCTTTAATTTCTTTCAGCATCATTCTATAGTTTTCACCATACAAATCTTCCACATCCTTGGTTAATTCCTAAGTTTTTAATTCTTTTTGATGCCATTTTAAATGGAATGTTTTTCTTCATTTCCTTTCTGGATTGTTCATTATTAGTGTATAGAAACACAATTCATTTCTGCATATTGATTTTATATCCTGCAACTTTGCTGAATTTGTTACTGGTTCTATCAGATTTTTTTTTTTTTTGAGTGGAATCTTTCAGAGTTTCTACATATAAGATCATGCTATCTGTAAAGATTATAAGATTTTTGCATACATTCTTTAAACAGTGATTTTCCAGAAGACAATTGAGAACGCTAGTTAAGAGGCATATAAAAGTTTGAATTCTCATAAGACTTCAGTGCTTGCCAAGAGCCATTTTTCTGGCTCGATTCAAGCTGTCCAGTGCCATATTAATACATATCATTAAACAAAACTACTACACATTATAGGTACAGTAATAGGATTAAATTCACCTGGCTTCTAACCAAAAGCAACACCGTGAATATTAAAATAAAATATCTTCATCATGAATTAGTAATGTCATAGTCATGGAAGCTGAAGGTATTTAGAAGTTCTTTTGACTCATTTGCAGGTACATTCATACTAAGACTTCTCTTCCAAACAAGTAGCCATTTAAAGGGAACCCTAATGTTAGCTTTAGAAAAGAGAGGTAGAAAAGAAGTAAAATATTAACTTACAGTCAGCTGGTACAAGATTTTTCCATGCCATCTCCTTTCTGTTACATTGTCTTTGGTCTACCTAATGCCATGAATTCAATTCTTCACAAAAAAAATGATTCAACCTGATTCTCCTTGTTACGGAGCATCATATTCCAAACTTTGGCTGATCAAAAACCTGAGTTAAAGTCATCAAATTAAATGTCATTAAGCAAGTTTACTTTTTCTCTAGCCTCATTTTCTCACTTCTGATGCTTGTATTCAATTTGGAATATGACTGTTCCTTATCCCCTACTTTTAAGAGGCAGCCTAATGTACTGCAGCAAGAAAAGTCTGCAGCAAGCTGGGTTTAATTCCACATGGTGTTTAATCAGAAACAAAGTATTTAATTATTTGGAGCATAGATTTTCTCATCTGGAATTTAAAGCTAATGCTATTTTACCGATAGGATTTTTGTGAGGATTACAATAAGTATTTTATAAAGTATTATGCAAATAGTTGTCACTGTCACAGGAAGAGACGCTATTTAAAAACAAATTAATTCAGACACCGATACGTGTAATATATACATACATATACACATATTATGAATTATAGATCATATATAACATATATAACATTATTACATATTATATATAAAGTTTATAGATGCACACACCCAACTACTGCCTGTAAATCTTTTTGTGTAGGTTTTTTTTTTTTAAGATTTTATTTATTTATTTGACAGAAAGAGAGATAGCGAGAGCAGGAACACAAGCTGGGGGAGTGGGAGAGGGAGAAGCAGGCTTCCCGCCGAGCAGGGAGCCCGATGCGGGGCTCAATCCCAGGACCCTGGGATCATGACCTGAGCCGAAGGCAGACGCTCAACGACTGAGCCACCCAGGCGACCTCTTTTTGTGTAGGTTTTGTGGTGGTTGCAAAATGCCATACTAAAGAATAAATTAATTTTGGGGGCAACTGGGTGGTTCAGCCATTAAGCGTTTGCCTTTGGCTCAGGTCATGATCCCTGGGTCCTGGGATCGAGCCCCACATCAGGCTCCCTGCTCCAAGGGAAGCCTCTTTCCCCCCCTCCCACTCCCCCTGATGGTGTTCCCTCTCTAGTTGTGTCTCCCTCTGTCAAATAAATAAAATCTTAAAAAAAAAGAATAAATTAATTTTTAAAAATGCTTAAATATTGACAAAAGATATAGATATGCTGTTATTTGAGTATCTTGTAAGCATTACATAGAAAAGTAATTTTATTCCATTTCTAACAATGAACCAACAACTTGTAAAATAGTACATTAAAATCAAACTACATAATGGTGATGTTAACGCTAAGAAGTCAGTGCATAGTAATAGAATTTCTTTTGATGATACTATATTAATTTTATTTCTAGCACATGAAAGAAAAATACATTTTAAAAATGAATATTCTATCTTGCAAATATTTCCTACCATGGCAGACACTCAGAAAACTTGTTCAATAACAAGAATACTGATTACATTTCCTTCACATTCCGCCTCTAGAATTTTCAAAATAGAGCTATTCATCCCTGGAAGTGTTTTGGGAGAAGTGTCAATATCATGACAATGAAAAACAAAATTGATTTATGCCACCACACATTTTGGATCTGATCTTTGCTCACTCTTGGGTTGCATGAAGTTTTGTGCCAATCTTGTCACCAAAACAAGTATATTTGAATTCTCTGACTCAAACACTTGTCAGCAAAACACTGTTGTTAGCATTTAATTCCCCATTCATATGTTGTGAAAGGAATCAGCATGGTTATCACAATTTTAAAAATCAATGAAATTTATCATAAAAATTTATCATATTTTGTATTTATTGTATACTTAAGGATCCATGAAATATACCTACCTTTTTTCATTTATGGAATTACAACACCATTATAAACATATTTTTTCTTAACAAAGAATTGACTTTGATGCATCTTTTCCTATTATTTATTCAGGTAATTAAGCCTTATCTCCTCATTTATCAAACCACTAGGTAGTTTTACCTTTCAAACTGATAGTTCCTAACAATGGCAGAAACAGGTAGTCAGGCAACCAAGCCTATTCTCCATATTTTGGAGCATGAAACTTTCACTTAGAAGCAGCCACTCAGACAGGCACTTACATTTTCCTTAGAGTTAGTGTGGTCATACGCTTATTTTGTCCATTGCAAAGCATCACTTCTACAACAAAGCTTTTAAGAAACCACTGTGGCTTTTCAATCTTCTCCTCCCCTCTTCACTAGCTAGATGCAGAAGAAAATGATGACACGGCCCTTAGAGAAGGTGGAATCACAATAAAGAAAAAGATGTGCCTAAATCATCCCTGGAACAGTATCAGTCACCAAAAAGGAACACCTACAGTAGACTTACACCTAAGCTATACACAAACTATTGTTTTAAGCCAGTGATATATCCACATGTGCATTTATGAGTTACAGCAGCCATGTTACCCTACCTAATACAATAACATGAAATCATACTTTGTATCTGCTGATTGAAATAAAGTAATCAAAATCTGGCTGCATCAGGTTATCCTGTATAAAGCATTGGGAGAGACAGAGCAGATGAATGGTTAAAAAGTTTGTGTCACCTCATAGTCCATGGGATGAAAGCATGTCAGCCAAATTATACATTCTAGTTTTATCAACAAAATGAGAAAATACTGCCACCCAGTCAAAATTAGAAAATTAGAAGGTTTATGAGAGATGTGGCATTTTACATTTGAACTATAAACCAGTTTCATGGAAAGGTCATGTTTAGAGGCTAGGACAGTAACAAAGCTGAAAAATAAAATACTGGAATGTATAGACATTAACAATAAACTCTTAGTACAAAGCATGTAAGAAGTGCCAAACTAAGTGACTTTTGTGGTCTACAAACATGGAATAAATCCTTTTGTGGTTCAGGAATATGTAACCCCAAGGTTGGTATAACTAGAAGTTAGTTTGATAATGGGTACGGAACACATTTTGAGAAGCAATAAATGCTAGGCATAGAACCCTAGATTTTATTTAGTAGGAAAATGGGATTTTATGAGCAGGAGAATGACATGCTCAGATCTGACATTTTCAAACACTAATTATGGTAGCATGTGGACAATGGCTTGGAGCAAAGAAATTAGAGACTGGGAGACTAGCTAAGAGGCTATTGCAAGGATCCAGGCAGCAATTTTCCTGGGTCATCTGGCAGAGTATAACATTTAAAGCCACTCCCTCTAGTATTGATACTTGGAATGAGAAACTTTCTATTTACAATGATCTAACACTCATAAATTAGTATCAAAAGCATACAATAAGTTCTTAGATATAAAAAGATGATTTATTTCTTGGCACTTTCTCTGCTTGATGATTGATTGACATTTTTATTTTTTACAACCCAAATGTATTCAAGGTAGCTAATTTCTAAAGCAATATAAAGATATCAAATCACATAATGAATTACATGAAATTAAATATATTTGTATAATACAAAATAAACATTTGAGAGAGTATAGTGACTCTAACATTAATTCATTTATTTATTAATTTCATTTTCATTACATATTGAGTTCCTACTGGAAATACAATAGTGAAGAAAATGTACAAAGTTCTTGCCTTATGAAGTTTAAATTTGAGGATTAAAGTAAAAATAAAGATAGGCAAATTAACATACAAACTCAGGTCATGGCAAGTGCTATGAAGAAAAATAGAAGAGGCTAACGAGACAGAAAGAAAGGGACGAAGGAATTGCTTCTATTTTAGAGGATTTACAGAGAAGTCCTCTCAACAAAAATGACATTTAAAAGTAAAATTCAGTAAGATGAGCAGTTGAGTCCTGTGATGACTCTCTGGGGGAAAAAAAAAAAAAAAAAAACATTTCCATACCAAAGGATCAACAAGTGCAAAGGCCCCGAGGCAGGACCTCACCTGGCACTTGGCTCCCAGTGAGGCTGGATCTGAGTATGAAGTGAAGTAATGGAGAGCATATCATTAGCTCATGTAATATTCATTTGGATGAAAAGTTACTTTAATGTAAACTGAATTAGCTTTATCTCCAGTGAAGCACTTTGCAGAGACCACAAATCCTTTGGCCTACATCTAAGCATTCTTTGGTGGATTCATATTCCTGTAATTGTGAAGCTGTGAAAATGGAGATGGGGCCATTCCCATTCAGTGATTGTGCCAGCCTTAGAAAGACTAAAACAGATTAGGTAAATGAGAATGTGTCACACATAAGGTCCGACTGTCACAGATGGGGAAAAAAAAAATAGCCACTTCAAACATACCAATCTAAGTTGATGTCTACAGTTTTTAGATAATGATACAATAAATGTTATCTCATCTATGAAGAACTCCCTAATTCTCATCTCCCTTCACACAGATACATACAGACACACACACATACACCCCTAAACCAACACCCACTCCTACTGTGTTTCCATAGGGCTTGGCACATATCACCCTTATATCGAGGGTTGCAGCTGTCTTCCCAATATTTTCAAAATGTCTGGCTCATAGAAGGTACATAATAACAGTTTGCTGAATGGAACCAAATCACATTCCCTCTGATGACTCTCCGATCTATAAGAGTTTCTGTATTACATTTGCTATTTCAGTGGCTGACAATTTTAGCACTAGAGACACAATAATCCAAGCAACAAGCTCATAATAAAAATACTAGTTTGTCAGAAATAAGAGGCTTTCATTTAATCTCTAAGGTTGATACATTATTTTTCAGATTTAACTCAAGACCTAAACATAACCCAGAAATTAAATAAAACAATTCCAGGTCTAATGTACAAGAGAACAACAATATATTCATATCAAGACCTAGCAGGGCCTAACTAAGCCAATAATTCTCTGATATTCCCAGTGATTTTATCATACTCAGTGCTGGGGTTAATAAGAGGAAAAAAAAAAAAAAAAACTGAAACTGGCCTAGAAGACAGAACAAGAAGACAGGAATAGAGGAGTAGGCTGTCAGAGTCTAACTGATGAAGGCCCTGGTTGGCCACTCATAATTTGCTATGGTAAATCACCAGCTCTTCCCTAAAGCAGATACTGCTGCAAAAAAAGTGTCTGATTCCTCCCTGAGGTCATTTAAATAGGTCTTTGCTTCATTCTTTAATGCCATTATTAAGTGATAGCATATTCTACTATATGCATTCCTTATACCCCATGAGATAGATTTCCTTTTTATGGCCTATTGGCCCAACTACTAATTTAATATAAGTCATTAATAATAGAAATAAATTATACATCTCCATTTCCTAACCTTTTCTCCCAGCTTTTACAAGGGGGGAAACAGAAATTTAATTAAAAGAAATATAAACATCATTTTAAAAAATCAGTAATAGCATGAATAATAATAGCTAGCCCTTACTGACTCCCATACTATTAGTAAGTATTTCACAGACATTAGCCCATTTATTATTAGTGACCAAATTTTGCAAATGAGGAAACTGAGGCACCAGTTGGTCATGTAAATTGCTCAAGGTCACACAGCGAGTAAGTAACACAGCCAGAATTCAAAGAAACAGCTTTAGAGGCCATGCTCTTAACTCCTACACATAGAGTGCTACCGTACTAGGTCATTTTAAACAGAGAACTGTCTGAGATGAGGAGAATTTCTCACTGAATGTGAACTAAGTTATCACTCTAATCCATCTCTGTAACCAAAGAGTTAAGGCAGAATGCTCTACAAACTGAGACCCAATAGAGCCCCTTATGTCAAACAGTACTGGGGTCTAGCCTAACATCCCATGAGGGTGAACATAATCATCTTGGGAAGGGAAATCCTAAACTTGCAACACAGCCTAAATTTTCAAGTTCAAATAGCTTCCCAGTGACTTGTTCAGACTGACAAGTTCCAAGGTAACACCAAAGTCTGTAAAAGCAACCCATCTAGTTAACCCATCTGACCAGTCTCTGCCCAGACCACCCAGTACAGCCTGTAAAATTCTGTAAGTACCCTTCCCTGACGCTCCTCTCTTGACAGGCTATGAAGAGTCTATGAAAGTGGTGTTCTCCCTTGCTCAATAAATTAAACAAGTTTTGTTTCGGGTGATAATCACATTTCCCTGGAGGATTTTGTGGGCCTTTCTACAGTAAACTAAATCTAGAACTGACTCAAAGTTTGGAGTTTGTATGAGGTGAGAGAAATGGTCCATTATTTGATGGGATCCATTTTCTTTTCTTTCCTTGTTCTTTTTTACCTCCTCATGAGTGGTGTTTGTTAGTTTTCAGTGTTCTATTTTCTGAGTAACTCATTTTAAAAAGTACACATCTGGTCTGCTCCCACAAATATATCAATATCCCCATACCTGAGCTCTCTTTCTATTTAGAGTTTAATTCCATCCAAATTACCTCACTGGGCTTTAGCTTATACTTGCAATATGTGATATTATGATATGGGTTCCATCTTGGAACTGACGAAACATAGGATTGTCAATGGGAAATACATGAAATGGCAAGGAACATAGCAAGGTCAATTTAAGATGACGTGGCCATCAGAAAGATGCGTGAAGATTAAAGATGTCTTACACTCCTTAGCAGGAAAAATGGCCTTCTAGTAGGCAACGGCTCCAAATTTGTGATAACAAATACTTATCTACTTCATTTTGCTAAAATAACTTATTAAAAGAATTTTAATAATGCAATCAACATTTACCACGTACCCTCTCATGCAAGTCTTGGGACTAAGCCCTAAGGGAAAGAGAACAATTCCTAAGACACAACTTCTCCTTTAAAGCTGTTTAAGTCCACAGCAAATTACACTAAAACACTAATTCCAAGCACATTTTAAGTTAATCTGGATTTATTATTTCAGAGGAGTTCTTTGAGGTAGTGTACTGACTAATGCAAAATAAATTGTTTCATGTACAATGAGGAATTGTTCCCCAAGCCTTCCTATTTATGAAACCTCAAAGCTAAACCAATGATCTTCTGAAATGCTTAATTATCTAAACAAAGTAAATAAACCCATCCAACTAAAAATATGCTTGGGCATGAAGATGATGCTTTATGGTTATAAAACCCAGACAAACATATTATGAAATTAGAAACACATTATATTGCATTGTATTCACTGATATGATAAAGTGAATAGGTTAAATAGGTCATAAAAACATAAAACCAGTTTTATAGGGCATAAGACATATATAGCAGCATAAATTTTTCTTTTCTTTCTTATTTTTACAGTAATTAAAAGTAAGCAACAAGCCCCACAATTATCTGAGTAATTAGACTGTCTCAATTAAAAATGAATGCTGATAAGATTAGCTAGATTTCTAGGTCACTTTATTTTGCATCATTATTAAATTATCCAGGTCAGAATCTTACAGCAGAACTGTGGACTAGACAGGGAGTTCTTAGTAGTTAAGTTTGAGGCTTTTTTAGGGAGAAAATCCTTCCAAGCTGGGGAATTAATGGGAGAGTGCATTTAAAATAATTAGGACAGTGACTAATGTGTTGTAAACACCCAATAAATATTAATGGTTATTATTTTATCAAAATGTACTTCAAGCGGGCAACCTCAGAAAACTTACTATCAAATAAGGAAGAATGTTTAAGATAGTTTATGGTAGGAATTAAATATTCTTTTTTCATGTGTTCTTATTCTTCTTGTTAATTATCTTTTATTCATTTGGGGGAAATGACATTTCCTTTCAGATGGGGAGAGTAAATAAAAACAAGAACTGAATTTAAAAAGACTTTAGCAAAGCAGTTTTTCAAAAGAAATGGAGATATTTTAAACTTTGGGACATATTATCCCTTCTTACTGGGCAAGACTTCACCGTTTCAATCAGCATTTGGATATGCAAATGCAAAGCAAAGACGTTTTTTGCAAAGGAGAAATTTCAGGTGCTTCCCCAAAGAACCAAACTTTTTTTCATACTCATATAAAGGTCTATCTTAAGAATGGGAGCAGTTACTTCCTGCAATTAGCTTTATTTGAGAAAGACTTTATTTTCAGCATGGAATTAGATATCCTTATGCCCTATGCATATTTTTGCTCAATTATGGGTATTGAGGGCTTGGCAGGGGGTATGTGTGTGCACATAACTATACACCCGCATATGTGTGCATGACTGTGTAAGAATAACAAAAAGTGATGCCAGTGAGAATTCTGGAAGGAGATCTGCATCTGACCATTACTATGAAAAAGATTTTGGATGAGACCTGGGTTTGATGTAATTCAACATAGGTGAGGGAGTCGATACTACTAATAAAAATTGAATAATCCAGAATGTATGGGATATAGTGACTATTGCACATTGATGTAATTGTCATAAGACATTGCTAGCTCAGAGGTGCAGAATAGTTTCCCCTGAAGAGAGTAGTAAATCTGACTGCCAATCATCCTTCAAAATAGTGGGTTTTGGCAAAATAAATAAGGATTTTGGTCTAGAGTGAGGGGAAAAGCTTCTGTCTTGGTACCGCCTGTGATTTAAGTCCTACAGAGCTGAGCACTGCTGGAAGACTCCCATTGAGGGGAGTTCAGCTGGCCCCAAAGCTAAATGGATAACACAAAAGACCAGCTAAGATTTGGAGAGCAGAAAACCCTAGGGAAGCCACATTAATTTTCAATCGCTGCTTTAACAAATTCCCAAAACCTGTGTGGGTTAAAACAACAGAAATGTATTATCTTATAGTTAAGTAGGTCAGTCTGCCTGGGTTTCATGATGTTAAATCAAGCATCTGCAAGGCTGTTGTTCTTCTCTGAAGACTCTAGGAGAGAGACAGTTTCTTTGCCTCTTCTAGCTCTTAGAGGACTCCCATATCCCCTGGCCCACTGCCCTCTTCCTATACCTTCAAAGCTAGCAACAGAGGGTACAGTTTTTTCTTTTTAAGATTTTATTTATTTATTTGAGAGAGAGAGTGAGCAAGAGAGAGGAGGAGGAGGGAGAGAGGCAGAGGGAGAGGGAGAAGCAGATTCCCCACTGAGCAGGGAGCTGGATGCAGGGCTCGATCCCAGGACCCTGGGATCATTGACCTGAGCCCAAGGCAGACGCTTAACTGACTGAGCCACCCAGGTGCCCCGAGGGTGTAGTCTTTCTCAAAATGCATCACTCTGACCTACTCTTCTGCCTCTCTCTTCCACTTTTAAGTATTCACATGACTGCATAGGGCCCATTCAGATAACCCAGAAAAATCTCCCTATTTTAAGGTCTACTAATTAACAAACTTAATTCCATCTGCAACCTTAATTCTTCGTTGTCATGTAACAGAACATATTCACAGGTTCCAGGGATTAGGACAGGGACATCTTTGGGAAGCCACTATTCTACTGACCACGAAGGGGCTTAAACCTTCAGACTCAAAAATAAAACTCATCTAGTACCCGGTTTTCACTTGGGGTAATTCTGTGATGTAATTCTGTACTGGTGTCCCCATACATTCAATATCTTTATGGCCACCAATTATTTTTGTGAAATGGCTATTGTAGTAAATGTGACTGAGTTTAAATGGATATTTTAAGCCAATCGGTGATATATTAATTATTTTATTATTCCACTGGTAGGTGGCACAGTAGCTCACTAAGTCCCAAGAAATCACTACTGGTTGGGAACCATGAAAAATATTGTTCAGACACAGTGACACATAACATCTATATTCATTTGCCATTGCTTTTATCATGCAGATTTTTTGATAGCTGCATCAAAGTATTTTTTGTTGCACATTCCCTTTCCGTGGGATTTTAAAAAATGTTTAACAAATGATCTACATATTCAAGTACCTTTTTTATCATGAGACTTTAGACATTTTTTAAAGTTACCTTTTGAAATAAAATTATTCACAGATTTAATAGATTATTTGTCTCCCATTCAAAAATAGTTGTGAGAAAACATTTCAATTATAATTACACATCTCAATTTGTATTTCAGTTTAAATATGTGGTCACTTACATTTTATCTAAGAAATCACGTGTAATGTATCTTCTCCTTTACAAGCACCACATAATTTTTTCATATAAATCATGATCTGTATATTTATATAGTTCTCTCCTCAGAGTGTATGCACTGACCTAAAAAGTAATGTGGGTGTACTGTTTTAAGTGTACACAGTAATAATAAAATCCAATGAGACAAAAATGTGTTTTATGTTTCTAATTGGAACAATCTTTATTACAGAAATTACCAGAAGGATTTTTATAAAATTATATGATCCACATAGAAAGTACTCCAGCAACATTCTCATTCTCATTTTCTCTCTCTCTCTCTCGCTCTAATCCCTGTCTTTATCAACTTCTCTATCACAGAGAACCACTTAATCCCTTCTATGAGATGTGCCATTATTTCATTTCAGATAAACTTTGATATGTTATAATAACCTTTCCCACAATACTGCATATGATTATCATTTAGCTTGGCAATAAATTATTTTACATATTTCTTAAGACCGGCATGCAGCTTCTTGTAAATCAAAGCTAGAGTCTGTAATTTAGCACATGTAATATCTTAATTTTTAAGATCACCTTTACCAGCATTCTTTTATTTAAATGAAGATCATCAGGAAGACCTTTTTCCAGCTTAAACAATGAAGTAGCCAATTAGAAGAAGGAACATGTGAGGCAGAACAACTCCAGTACTGAGATACTGACCATTTAGTTGCTTCTTAATATTATTAATTGCTTGTATTCATCAGTGAATTTAACCTATTGGCCTGATAACAGCTTATATGATCAAGCCTGCTTAGAACTCTAAAATCCTGAATTGGTCTTTGTACATATATACTGGCCTTTCCTCCATCATGCCTTCAACATTTATTGTGCACCCAACTAAAAAGGAGACACGCTCTGAGGGCTCCTGGAGTTCAGCTGTGAACAAGAATGAGTCTTGCACATGAGGAAGTCACCATCTATGAGATGTTTGGACAAGTCTACAACTACCAATGGTATTATGATAAGCCAGCAGAACCAGAGTAGGAACAAACTCCACCAGAATATAAGTCAGAAATCATTTTTTCGGGAGAGCTGAAGAGTTTGACATTACATTGTATATCACTGACACAAAGTTAAACATGAGAAGGCCAATATTCTTGTTTACTCTGTTAAGACTGCACTAAAGGGTATGAAAAAAACAAGAAAACCATCAGCAACGGAACAGATTTTTAAGACAAAAGTCAATGAACCTTGCATAGCATACTCTAATATAGTGATATCTTATTCTTACATCCATATATGTAACTCAAATATACCTGGAACACTGTAGGTACTATATAAGTACTCATCATGTGATTACATGAAGAGAGTAAATTGTGGCACCAATTTGCTCCTACATACTCCAGTCATCTCCTGGTCTTCCTAGTTCTTTGGAATGTGTCAGTCCTCTACTGTGTAATCAAATTTCTGGTCTGTATGTACCTGCCTTATTTCTCTTATTCTATCTTCCCATGCATCGATGGGATCTCCCCAATGAGCATACGTACACACACACAGAATAAGGCACTACTACAGCTTATTTCACCTATATCAGAGATCAAACTAAAATAGAGAAACACACACTAAAGATTTTAAGATATAGGTAAAGATCACCTGAACCATTCTTGAAAGAAGCAAAATAATATGTGTCTGCCCTTTTCATTTATTCCACAAATATATGGTATTCTCCTCAGATACCTTAATTGATATCTTAATACTCTCACTCTTCATGTGAGCTCCCGAATAAGAAAGTTAGAAAGTTATTAGTGTCTTTTGCTGAATCCTGGTTTGATTTAAGTATTAAATAGCAACATCGTAATTTTTTCAGAATAAAAACCAATTCTGAACATATTCTAATGAAAATCATGAAAATGATAATTTTTCTAAGGCACCTTAAATAGAAGACAAATAATTTCACAGGCCATGCTCTCCTTTAACAGTTATTAATGAAAAATACTTCTTTTCTCATATACGCATTACATATTATGATGAAAAACCACTAGAACATCAAAGAAAAAAAAGCTGATTTCAAATGCAGTGTGCATAACATGAAAGAACATCAAGACAAATTTAAAAAAGACTAAGAATGGTTTGAACATGTCTCTAGGACCAAAGAAACATGCTATTCTGATGCTGGTTAAACTACCAAAGTGCATAATCTTTGGGGGGCTCAGCTTACTCAGCAGTGAAGGGCAGAGTGAAAGAAAAGTATTCCGGACTGTTGGAACAGCAAGTTTCTGGGCCTGAATAGTGTAGTATCACTTGGGATGTTGTGTATAAAAGGGACTGGGGATAGAATCAGAATGGAAACAGGGCTGGCAGTTAGCAACTCTTCCTGTGGTCAAGGAAAGAGATGAGAATGACCTGAACTAGGGTGGTGGCTCTAAAGGGGGAGAGATATCAAAGACTAACAGATAGAGACTGAAAGTATAACCCACAAGGCATCGTGATGGAGTTAAATTTCGGGCTGACAAAGATTGGGGAATCAAGGATGATACGCAGGTTTTGCTTTGAGCAACTGAGAGAATAGATGATGGCACCACTTACTGGTCAAGGGGTCACTGGAAGAGACTCTCGATGAAGATATTTGTTCAAATGATCACTCTGTTGAGAAATGTAAGCTAATGATACAGAATAGCTGCCTAAGAATTTCAGATACAGTTTATATTCAGATACGGTTTACACTAAAATTACATTTGAAACGACCTTAATTTCAAGGCAAAAAATTGATGGAATATTTTATTATAAATAGCTCTAATACTTCATTTTCTCTATGTTTAGATCTGTTTAAATTACCAAATTAAAGTAATTTAAAAGACTGATTTATTACTACAAAGCTTCCTGATCCGTTCCTTTAAAGTCAGTGCTGACGTGGTTGATTTATGGGAGAAAAAGAAACACGCTGAACTCATCCATGTGTTTAGAGGACAAATTAAATCATCTTTTAAATAGCCCCAGGATGGTTTCAGTCATTAAAGAGCAGAAGGCTAATAAAACAACTGTTCCTACTAAATCGTTTTCTGAGTCTTACAAGTAGATGTCCTCCCTTATATATTTTATTGGCAATATACGTTACCTTTATAGAAAAGCAGCTTTTCTATAGCTCTCAAAAAGGTTAAGAACCTGGGGTGTATTACAGGCCAATTTCTCTTGTAAATGTTCACTTAAAATAGTTTAAAGAGCTTTTTCTCATGTTGGAGGTGATTGATTGTACTAGGTTTAACTTAAAAATGCACTATTCAGGGGCGCCTGGGTGGCTCAGTCAGTTAAGCGTCTGTCTTCAGTTCAGGTCATGATCTCAGGGTCCTGGGATCAAGCCCTGTGTCGGGCTCCCTGCTCGTTCTCCCTCTCCCTCTGCCTCTTCCCTCCACTTGTCGTCTCTCAAGTAAATAAATAAAATATTTTTAAAATGCACTATTCAGACCTATGTATGTCTGTGTGTATGTGCACATGTGTGGATTTACAATGACTTTTGTCCTAATAGCTTTAAACCTGAATGAAAAAATCCAGAACTTTTTATTAGAAATCACATACGTTAAAGAGAAAGCAATGACTACCAAAGCTTATTTAAAATGGTTACGAACTTTATTATTTAAGAAATCAATGGACTTTGAAAGAAATAGAAGAGCAGGTTAGCTTCCTGCTCCAAATCACCTTCACTATTTATAGATTTATGCATTTAAGTCCCGTGAATAAAATTAGGGGAGCAGAGCAAGGACAATTGTACAGATGGCTTTGCTTTATTTAACATCTAAAAGATTATGACACATCCACATTTTCATTTGACATAAACATTTGGTCATTTACTATAAGGGGACATGGTTCCCAAAGAGGTTCCATAGTTTTCAAAATATTCTACTACAGGTTAATTAATTTGTGGGGATCAGATCACATTTTGTCATGAATAATAGTTATCTATGTACTAGCTTGTTGCCTGATACTAAACTGTCGATTCCTTGAAGACTCTACATCTTTTTCTTTTTGATGCGTTTGAAGTATAGAGCACTCTTTCTTACATAAAGTTGTCAATCATAGGTGCTTGATGAATTAAAATGAATTTATACTTCATAAAATAATGACCTTGAGGCAAATAAATTTAAAAAGCTTTTATAGCATCTGAAACAAATTACAATGCCAGAATTAAAAGTAGGGGCTACAAAATTTCTAAGTTATTGGTGGTGTGGTTAAACACCCCCCCACAGACACACACGGGAAAATAACTCCAAGCCTATCTAGCCACCTGTCCAACATTTGTGCTCTACACAAGCATTCTTTTTTTTTGGACAAATCTAAATGCATTCAATTCAGTAGAAGACACATTAGCTAAAATAATACTGTTCTATAATAATGATGGAATTTGTATTATCTAAGTAACCAATGTTTAGGTTCTGATAGTAAGTTCTAATTTTAAAAGTTTCCATTCCTTCTACAAGATTAGAGTTCTCAGAAATATTACGGCTATTCAGTGCCTCTTGATCAACCTAAAGAAAGATCACTTTAAACAAATGAGAATATTCTTTCAAGCACTGGTTACCTCTAACTGCCATTTTCCCCACTGGTATAATATTAAGATTAAAGTGAAGAAGAAGAGGGGAGTTATCTTTTTTTGTTTTGCAATATTTTTTTTTGGCTTAAAATGTTTCCGCTTAATATGAATACACAGGTACTATCATTTAATAGAAAATTTATATCAAATATTAATGAAATCTTGCTACAACTAATATTTTAAACAAGCAAATTTACCTAAGTTATGAAAATTCAAAGATTAATTTCTTATCTCCTAGTTCCTTAATATTCTGTATTTTGTGATTTATTTTTTCTCATTTTTCACATGCAGTGCTTATATGCTTTGATGAAAGAAAAAGTGGAACTACAATAAATAGCACAGAGGAAATTACATGCAGTTATTTAATTTTTATGTGGGAGCTTAAAACTTATCTTTATATTTATTCATTAAATTTGGAAATAGGATTTGTACTTACTTCTAGCATTTTTTTAACCTGGTTCCTGTACCAAGTTTCTCCAAACACCCAAGTGCTCAAGGATCCCTACTGCTGTAGACTAGTCTTTCTCTACCTCCTGCGATCTATGCTCAGACTCCCAACTACAACAATACCATAGCCAACTATTGTGTTTTAGGTGACATGAGGTGCATTTACCAAGGCCTTCACCATGTACTCCTGCCCAATGAATAGTATTAATCTTGTAATCATTTTTCAAACTAATCTCTACACCCAAAGTGGGGCTCAAACTCATGACCCGAGATCAAGAGTCTACCAACTGAGCCTGCCAGGCACCCCTGGATAGTATTAATTTTAAATAAATTGAAACAGTTCTTGAGATCTCAAAAGATCTACTGCTTTCCCTGAGGTGTGTATATATTCATTCCACTTTGAATGCTTTCACCTACAATGTCTCTGATAGAATGTTAATGAAACAGGGTTTCTTTTTTTTTTAAAGATTTTATTTATTTTTGAAACAGAGAGAGAGAAAGAGAACACAAGCCAGGGGGAGGCAGAGGGAGAGGGAGAAAGAGAATCCCAAGCAGACTCGCACTTAGCACAGTCCCAACGGGGCTTGATCTCATTACCGTGAGATCATAACCTGAGCCAAAATCAGGAGTCAGACACTTCACCAACTGAGCCACCGAGGTGCCCCCAATGAAACAGTTTTTAAAACACTTTTCCAAGGTGTTCACTTGCCCAAGTGATTCTCCACAGACCCAAATTCTCAATTAGCCCAAATAAAAAAATCCATGCAAAGGAATGTGCCATCCAGAGAAACTTATACATTCAGAGGTCTAGGTAAAATGCAAATTTTTACTCAGTCCTTGTTAAGATAATAACCTTGTCTCTCTCTTTTTTTTTTTTTTTTGCTAACCCATATTTTAGAGATTCCAATCTAGATAAGAGATATTCACATCATAAGCTGACTGAGCAAATACATGAGAGAGTGAGATGTTTTGGCATACCTTATGTGAAGTCTTTGCCATCTCTTTCTATTTCTGGAATTAACCAGGAGAGACAGTAGAAGGGAATATATTCATAGCTGGTTAGTGTTTCCTTTTGATAATTTTAGCGTGACTTGGAAAGGATCCCAAACTTGCAAGATTTGTAAACATCTTTCCACTTTGATTAATTATTTATTCTGAGGGAGATATCATGGTAAAAAGAATGCAGTGTCTCTCTCAGGCTGGCTCCAGTTTGTGTGACTTTTGCATTTATTTCCAGCACATTTGGAATCAATGGATTGATGTCCATCCGTTTTAAAACAAACTCAATTAGCCTTATAATAAAGAGAGTAACTTTTAAATCTGTGCAAAGGAAAAGCTTTAGGGAAGAGGACAGAAATATTCTGCAGTACAATTATTTTCTGTAGTAGCTATAAGCAGGAAATCTCAACCCCAACTCACTAGCTAAGGGATGTGGGCAAGTTACTTAAACTCTTCAGTTATAAACAGCCACAGTAATAATGTCTACTCCCTAGGGTTGTTGTGGGAATAAAATGAATTTATACCTATAAATTGTTAATTACTATCCCCAGTGCTTAGAAATTTTCAGTAAATATTATACCAGATCACATCGACATTTCTGTATAAATGTTACTCCTAGTTTCAGAACACGAGAGTTTTTCTGAGATTTCTGGGAACCAGTTCAACCACCCACACAATGTTAAATAAAGTTATGGTTGCAGAAGAAAAACTCCTTATACTTTCACAGGTGTGCTTATTAGTGTCTTACAAATACTATGACAGTTATAAGAATAAGGTATTATAATTATGAACCAGCCTTCAGGATACTTGTTGGAAATCTTCAGTAAACTGTGATTGTGTGTGTGTGTGTGTGTGTGTGTGTGTGTTAGTGTGTGTGTGTAATTCAAAGCATAGTTCAAGTCTGCTATGGAATATTATACTCTGGAGCTTAAGAATGTCAAGGACTACCACCCAGAAATCCAGTTGTGAAACTGTAAAAGTGGGAAGTCACAGGGAGAATGGTAAGATTTTAAATGGGAAATTATTTAATTTACAGAGAGTCAGCATTTATCCTATGGGCAGGCAAGATAATTAGGAAGATCAGTTCTCCCTAGTTAAGATAATTTATAGAATAGAAAGGGAAATAACATTTAATTTCTGCAATATTCCAGGCACTTGACATACGTTTTAGCTACTGTTTCTGAAGGCATATTAGAGGCTAAATACTTCTAGGTATTATTTAACTTAATCCTCACAGTAACTGTAACGAGGTAGATATTATTGACTCTACTTTGGACATGAGCAAAACTGAGACTCAGAATGTTTCCCAGTGCCATTAAACTAATTAAAGACAAAACATGGCGGCGCCTGGCTCAGTTGGTTGGGCAACTGCCTTCAGCTCAGGTTATGATCCCGGGGTCCTGGGATCTAGCCCCAACCCCGAGTCAGGCTCCCTGCTCAGTGGGGAGTGGGGAGTCTGATTGGGATTCTCTCCCTCTGCCCCTCCCCCTGCTCATGTGCTCACATGCGCTCTCTCCCCCCCCAAATAAATATCTAAGAGAAAAAATAAATAAAGGCAAAACAGGATTTCAACCCAAGTCTACTTGGCTCTATAAATAAAAGGTTGAAATCAGGGCTAATAATGTAAACTTGCCTGGAAAAATGACCAGAGAATCTTATTTTCTTAGAATTATGGAGTGAAGATAATTGTGGAGTGTTGTGTCTCTTTTGTTTGCTAGGTAAAACTACTTTTAGACCAGTGGGATAGAAGGGGAGCTATGAAGTGACATGCAGGCCTTCATCCTCTGTGACTAGAATGGTATTAAATACTGGTGCGAAATCAAGGCTACAACTTCTTTATGTCAAGTAGCCCACAGTGATCTAGGATCTTATCCTCACTATATGCACCCCATTTGCATGAAGGGCACACGTGCATATTTCGGTTGCTTCTGGTATGACATAAAGATTTCATGCCAGCATATTTCCTGCCTTATATCATTCTATACAGCTAAGTAAATGCAGTATTAAATTTTATTGCATCTGTGAGTGTAATTGCCAGTTTGATCCCCTCACAACTAAAGTGACTTTGCAGGCTACAATGACCGTTATATCCTGTCATTAAAAGTCATATATCTGGCTGAAATACAGGCTGTTTAGCAACACTAATCCTAGATAAATGGCATGTGATGAAAGCCAACCTATTTGTGGCATTAATATCAGAGATTATGAAGTTAACTAAAGCCATTTGCTTCTTTTTAAAGAGATTCATAGGATCACGAACTTACATTCTAAAAACAAATTATTTTACTGCCATTTAAAATTTTTTTTCTTTTCTTTCATTATCCTTCAGTTAATATTGAAAATTCCTCTGGAATAAGAGGCTCTATCAGCTTTATCAGCTGTGCCAGTGAAAGAACTAGGCACTGGTTGAAAAAGGGATCATCAAGGCCCTGACGACAAGGCACAAAGATATTAGTTAGGATCAAAGGGAGAAAGGAGAAGAAAAAAGGAAAAATAAATAAAAGGATGAAGAGTCAAGGACCACCTCCACACAGAGGTTGTCTTAGACGACCCTTTGGGGGCATCGGTGCTTGAGAGAGATCACCATTCCATCACAAAGACATCTGTGAAGTAATAAACAGAAGAAGGGAAAGAGAGAGAGCTGTGTGGACAGGCGATAAGGCAAGTCCCTTAATCCTAAAGAGAAGGTTTTGGTAGCCAGTCTTATGTGACAGCAGCCTATTTCTATTTTATCTGGTGGATGAAGCACTTCTCATTAACAACTGGGCTGTTGGCAATAAGCAATGCTCCAGTAAGTGAAGATTTGAACAGTAGACTTAGTCACCTCTTCAGGAAGAAAAGGCTAGAGGTCTGAACAAACTCTGGGACAACAGATTCGGATTTTATCCTCTTAAAAGGCATACCTCATGGAAACAACTATTCTATTGCAGCTATTATTACCGTGGCTATATGATGGTCTCATGTGATGAGTTCTTAAACGTTGCTGGTGTCATGGGCTCACCAGAGACCAATGAAATCAGAATCTCTGCTCCAACCCCAGTGTTTTCATAAATCACCCCACAAGACTTTATTGGGCACTCCTGTTGGAAATAACATGGACTCCGAGAAGAGAAAACCTGAACTTGATTCCAGCTCATCTCTCTGTTGATTATGTGATCTTGGGTTTAGGAAAGCTTCCTAAGACTCAGTTTTCCCATAAGGATTAACTGCCCCGGAATTACTGTGTTAAAAAAAAAAAAAAAAGATAGGATAAAGTATGTGAGGCTCCAAGAACATGGTTGCCCTACTTAAATTTTAGTTATATTTTACCAAAAGGAATTTTACGTATTTGAGTTTACATCACTAGTGATAAGTTAGAAAATCCCTCTTAAGGGGTGACTGTGCTTCAGTCTGAGGCAAGTTTATTCGGCAATATTGAAAAAGTAACTCACGAGAATGATACTACAGAACAACTGATTATTTCTAAAAGTAAAAACCCTGGGTTTCAACCACCATATTGTATTTTAATAATACATAACATTCCCAAGCACTTAATAGCTGTAACAATTTGCTCATCTCTCAAGTGGACAGCATATGACCCACTAACCCCACAAATTTGCCATAAGACAATAAATCTAAGAGTATACTATCATTTTAATTATTAGTTTAATTATTTTTAAATATAATCATAAGACTACTATAAAGCTTCTGGTCTCTTCTACAAGGATAACCATCCTGTTATAAGAATTAAGTGGCATCAACCAAGATCCCAAATCATTATTATTTTACCCAAATATTTTTTCTAAACTAATACATTTTCATCTTCTGTTTCATATTCCAGCTATTAAATGGCCCATATATTTCTATATAAGAAATTACTTAATTGGGAAATACATGTATCAACCTGATAATCTCTTTTCCTCATACTGAGTTTTAAGGCTTTCAGACACTCATTTGCAAGTTCTGGGTTATCTTCTATAATTTTTTTAATCAAACACAGTTAATTCTACTTTGAAAACAGTGAAATGAATCAAAATGTTCCAGCCATAAGCAACATATGTTTTACTTTCAAACATCATCACTGATTCAATAAAAACCTCAGAAATTTTGAAACTATTTATGCCATTTTATCCTCATTTTCTGTCATTAAATATTTAAAATGCTTTTGATTAAGGCTACACTCCTCTGTGACACATAAGAAACACAGATATCAACCACGGAACACTTACTAATATCTCATTTAATACTTCAGAGCTGAGTTTGATTAAAATCAGTAACAAAGGAGTAACAAATTATTTTTCTAATACATTTTCCTTAACAGTCTAATGGACTCCTAGTGATGATATACCTAGGGACACCATTCACAAAAATCTATTGTATGTCATTCAGCATTGGAATGTGGTAGATGCATTTCCCAGCTGTTTAAATAATTTATAGATGTCCTGTCAGTCATTCAACATAATTCATTGTGACTGTATAGGCCTAAGATGTTATGTTTCCTCCACTTAGATAGAAAACATCCAGGTAAAATAACTGAAAAGAAATTCCCAGTTATCTAGGAAAGGATTAGACTCAAATGCTTCTGAATAAATTTGATATAAAAACTCATATACAATGCAAATCTTAAATCACATGTTACATTGTACTTCATTATTTAAATTCCACAATCAAGTGAGAAACCACATTACTTAACTATAACAATGAATAATATTCATTTTAAAAAATCAACCCCTATCAGAGATAAAAAATATAAATCAGCTGTTTCCCACAAAGTCAAAATTGTAATAAAAGGACATGAAAGATTAGTACAAGATGCTAAATGATCTGGTATAAAGGGTAAATTCAGGCCATGTACACACACATGTATTTTTTTTTAATGTTTTGGAGGTCTCCATAGTGTCTAAGTGGGTGAATTTGGGACAGTTATATCCAATTGTTTCAGTCATCCAAATAACTGAAATGAATCAACAGAACAAAAAGCACATCAATTTATTACTGATTTGTTCAAATTATCCTGAAAATATTCAGTGTTCTATGCTATCTGAACTGAAAATAATATAGAAGAGACCGCATCAAAAAGAGACACTAAATTTCACATTCTCTCTCTCTCTCTCTCTCTCTCCCCCCCCCCCCACCATGCCACTGTTAATTTTTCAGGCTACTGGAAATGTTAACATATTTATTTGTTTTGGATTTCGTTGTGACAAGCAATTTAAAAGATTTCCATCAAGAAATAAAAGATTCCAACAGTAATATCTTAATGTTACTATAATCAACTGTATCACAATGTTAATATAATATCTGTATCCTCATTTTTATGTTAATATATTTGTATACTATTAGTGATGACCTTTTACCCATGTAGAGAGTTTTCATTTACTTATTTTGCTATGTATTACTTTCATACACAAAGTACTGCCTCATTGTCCCTTAAAGATTTTTTTTTTCTACAGTAGCAGTGATAAAACTAAGGATGCCTCCAGATACCCTGGTAAAGTCATCTTCAACTGAAACACATTAAAGTACATTAAAGTGGCACTGGATAGTCAAGGCTAGTTATGTAATGTGTCTGCCCATGGAAAAGACATGTTGTACCAAAAAAAAGTAAGGTTCAGGGTAAAACCTAAAAACAGTCAAAGATATACTAACAAGTAGCCTTACTCTGATGATATGCAGGCTAAGAATATGTTAATCACATTTCTTGGGACTTCTGCATTGGCCTTCAGTTTTCCTAAAGCCTCATTAGATACCAATGCTAGTCTTTGTTCTAAGCAATGCTAATGAAAGTACACATTTAAATTATTTAACAGTGTTTCCAAAATTCCTTTGCTAAAAGGTTGTGCTCAATATACATTAAGTAAATGAGATGGCAACACTAAATTTACTAATGTACCCCATTCCTTTGCTAATGTAACACCATTTCTAATTTGCTCATTCCAATGGCAATCCACTGAAGTTCAAAACTAAAGAAATATTTTCCTTATTATTACATTTAACACTATTAAATGATATAATTTGATTTTAATGATCAAATTTTAATGTTTCTTTAAAAAAGAAATCCTGGAAAAAGTGGTCTCCTGCTGACATAATAGGAACATTATTTTGCTATTATCATATCTGCATAAGCAGATGATACTTTCCATTTTCCATAACAGAAAAACTAGACTTAAAAATATGTTCTTCCAAGACACTCAGGATTTAGTTTTAGATAGTAACAACTTGTAATATCTCGAAAGACTCTCTGCCAGAGATAATGATATAAATCAATTTTAGAAAGGCACAAAGTAATGTATATCTTGTACAGGTTACTTTGTTATCAAAAAGGCAATGGCCATTTTTAGTCCCATGTACTACTAAAATACTTTTTTTTTAATATATGGGAAAAAGAACATTTTACACTGCAGAGAGTTTGGTTCTAAGGAATCTGAGATACTTACAATAAAAATTTCTAGGTGAAATCATATACATAGGGAACACAAATATATTCCAATCTCATTACATTTTCTGGGATAAAAAGGTATTCTAGAGTGGGTTCTGGAAAATCAGTCCAAATGATATGAAATGAATATGCATGTCCATAAAAAGTTCTGGTTATTTAAGTTAACAACACCCTTCTGAGGTGATACGGTCTTCCTCTTTCAGTTTTAACTTAGTATACAATACTTACTAATATTTCTTGCTGTTAGGGAATCAAAATGTGATGGTTGGAACAAAGATAAAAGAAAAAAAACACTGCTTGCTCAAACAACAGATACTCAAATAAAAGGCCTTAAAAGTATTCTTCCCTTTTATGGAAAATGCCACCTATTTTCCCTTGAATTTTTTTAAAGGCTAATAAACTGCATGGATACAAAGTTAAGTCTGAAACCATTCATTTCAAGAGTATAGCTTTCCACAAGGCAGAGCTTATTCTGGGAAAAGTAGACTCTAAAAACAACTGAAGAGGGATGCAGGGATTAGCCAAGCAGAAAATACAATCTGTGTCACCATCCTCACGAAGTTAAAATGAAGTGAATTGAAACCAAACTAATTGGCTTGTAAGTGTCATTTTGTTACAGATTTTGAGGTTACAGATATTTCTCGCAAGCCTCAGTGTTCTTCAAATTTGACTCTCTTCATTCGTTGTCTTTCATTCTAAAGTTACCCTGGTAAACAAGTGAGGGCATTTCCACATCATACTGCATATCCAAATGGAAATAATTTACAACAGTAACATGCAAAAGATATCTAGAACCAGCACAATTTTTATCCCCGATTTTTTTTATTCCTTTAAAAAGACTATCTTCACTTTGTTATTCACATGAAAAAGCTGACAAAGCATTCTCTTAATGCAGAGAGTGCTGTGTGGACTGGCA
Source organism: Callorhinus ursinus (assembly GCF_003265705.2). Taxonomy (NCBI): domain Eukaryota; kingdom Metazoa; phylum Chordata; class Mammalia; order Carnivora; family Otariidae; genus Callorhinus; species Callorhinus ursinus. The sequence goes on along the minus strand of NW_027397078.1, from coordinate 15,800,765 downwards.
AACAAACTAATTTCTTGAAACTCAGGGAAGCAAACAATAATTGTGGGTATATAAAACCCACAATGCAAGTAGTAAGCATGTCTTATAGGGAAATCGTGACAGAAAATGAATCGCCTGATTCACAATAGGATATATTTTGAAGGAGATAAACCTTTTATATCTATGAGCATAAAGACACATAAATTATTAAAAAATTTTACCCTAGTAGTACTTATTTTTGCATATGTTAACATTTAAACACAGCAGAAACAGCTCCTGAAATTGCTTATGCTAATGCTTACCGCTACTCATTTTAAAAAGGCAATTCCTCTTAAAACCAAACCTCAGGCCTCAAAACACCAGTTAAAGCCAAACAAAGCATACCAAAGTCAATATATGAAAGACATGAAAACCTCCAAATTATATTTCAATGACTTTTTAATTTATAAATCAGCCCAATCAGCAAAGCATACATTTAAAATTCTAAAAACATTTTTTGGCAGGTATTTCTTAAGCCAAATATAACTTCAAGCCCCCCAAAATAAAAATCTTCCCAAACATAAAGCAAAATGTTTTACTAACCTCCTAAAAGGCATATTAGATATGAAATGAAAATCGCTGTGGGATAATAGCTGACATCATCATGCATAAGCTAAAGAAGGAATATCTGGTTAAATAAAAATATGAACATCTCAAAGGTAATTACCATACAGGGCATGAAAGAAGTCCATGAATCTCCCATGTTAGATACATTGAAGAGAGTGTTCTAAGTTTTAGATATGCTATTATTTTGTGACTAATGAATCAGTGAATAAAAATCCTTATGATTTAGTTTAATATTTTTTTCTTTCAATTATCATTGTTATCATCTCCAGAAAAATTCTGAACAATTTCTAGATGCATATTTGGGTATTTCCTTAACACAATGGCAGGAACTGACATATACCTAAAAATATAACATAAGATTTATGTTGAATCCTAGTCCTACTGAGAGCCATAAATAAACCATAATAAACCATTTTAGGAGACAGAATGCTCTTTGAATTGGAAGGGAGCCCATAAACAGAAAGGGTTTTCAGATCGAAGACTTTATTGGCAAAATGAAACCATAACCAGTGGTTTGCTCTCTATTAATCAGCATGTATTTCATTTTATATTTGGTTGATTTTGAATTGTTTGAGATATTATAATGGTCTACAGGATGTACATTTCAACATATACTTTCCATTTAGGAAAATGTATGGAATTGGGTATATCAGGCTATTTTATACTATAAAATACATCATTCATGTAACTGCCCTTTCCTGACTACAGGCTTATCAATCTATTTTCTGATTATGATGTGGATACCTATTCGGTGTCCCTATTTCACTGATTCAAAGGAAAACTTAAGAACAAAAGCCATTTTAGCCATTTTATCACTTAACAAGAAAAAGATCTATTTTAAACCTACTCTTACTATTTTATGAAGGATAGGACACACACAAGAATAACTAGAGCATACATCCCAGATATTGGGAACTGTTTACCATGTATGGGTTTAATGAAACGCAAAACACTATTAACAGTCTTCTCCTTCAAATCCATACACTGTAGCTCTTATCCTTAAGGGTTAGAGTTCATATTTCCATTACATCTGCCTTTCTCTACCTCAATGGAGTATGAAAAAACATGTAAATCAGTATGGGAGTCAAAAGTGAGGTAACCCTCCCCCATCCTGCAAAACAAGGAAATATGACTGATACAATTTCTTCCTTAGAGCTAAACCAGGGCAGGAGGGATGCTAATCATCTGTTGAAGCAACACAAAGAGTTTACAGGAGTCAGTGCTAAATTATGCATTATTTAAAGCAGAAGAAACATTTCTAATGAACTTAATCTGATTTCAACCTCACAAACACATTTGTGCTATTATAATTTTCCTTCCCAAGTATATGTGCCCACCAAGAGCAATATATCGGTCAATTACATGTGAGTATTCTGGTTCTTGTCATAGCTAAATATCTCATTTAAAATGACTGAATTTTAATTTTGGTTGATATATCGTCTTTTGAGCTTAAAATTATGCACCACCCCCCCCACTGCCACCATATGGATCTGCTGTCAATAAGATGAGGTAATCAGGTCTGCAACACAGAGGATTAGATTCTAGTGGATGATAAATTCACCACTGAAAGAATATCCTCGGAGTTATTTCTGAGCTTTTCCTGATGAGACCCTATTACCACCACTTGATCTCCTTAGTTGGAACTGATTCAATATTCCAAAGACCATTTAATTACATAACGCTACCCAAATATCAGCTCCACAGACACTGCTTCTCCAAATTGTGGTTTTAGAATATGGGAAAGCCTCAAGAAAGTGAGAACAGAGTCTGCAATTTCAAACAAGTTGGCAAACAAAAAAAGTGCCTCATAGGTTAGAAGAAAAGCAGAGGTCAAGAATCACTATCCCTCTAATCCATGTGTCTGGAAAGTATGACTATGTAGCACCAGAGATGATGAAATTTACTTAAGTGTAATATAATAAAAATATAAATACAGTACTGTCAACGGAAGAAGCAGAAAATGAATAACCGTCCAATGGAGGACTTCCCCCAGAGTGACAATTTGTAACAGAAGCAGTGCCAGGAATAGATTTCCCGATTTAAAGAGTAAACCATGTTGCCTTTTATAGAGTATATGAATGAAACTGGCAAGAGTAGCTAATTAATTATAGCTGATTAGTCTATCAAATCTCTCGGTAGAATAAGCAAAACATGAACTTTTTATAACTATTTGGAGTCAATGTACTTCAAATGTAGTATGCTTCATCCATGAGGCATATACATTCTAAAGGCTTGGAATTTTTTCTCAAGTTTTACACTTTACTTTTAGATAGTGGTACTTTGAGAGCTAAAATCATATAAGACAATTCATAATACGCTACAAGAAGAACAATTTAAATACACTCAGGATATAGAAAAAACATATAATGCATAATTTCTCTCTTGTACTTAGTTTGTGGAAATGTTAAATCTGAGACAATAAATATTAAATTATACTAAAAACTGTGGTAGTCCAGAAATGTACCAACCTTCAGGATCAAGCAGTTTCTCTATGCCTAATTGATATTTGGCAATGTTGAATGCATGTTCCAGTCGCTGTGTGGCTGACTGCTGGCAAACCACACTATTCCAATCAAACAGGTCTGGCCTGAAATACACACACATAAAGACCAAATATAAATCAACTTACAATGTTTCATGAGATTCACTTCATTTCTGATTTTTAATTGACAACCCATGTCCATCATCCTCAAGAATTGAGTGCTACTCTTCATAACCCCTCAGTAACACTTTTCATTTAACAAGTCACAATTTTACTTGAAAATCCTGAAGAAAACAAAGGAGAATTTATTCTCCCTTGCCAAGTAACAAAAATATATTGATGTTATCCGGTGTCAGAAATTTGAATGCCAACCATTAGCTGGTAACTTCCAATTTCATAAGCCTAGCGCAGACCTCTTCCCTAAGCTCCAGACTTTAGATTTATCTGCTTATTCAGTATCTCCACTTAGAGTCATCACAAGACTCAGGTGTCCAAAACTGAGCTTCTGGTACTCATCTCCATCACACTCCCCCAACCCACCTACTTCTCTTATAGCTCTCCTTTCCTCAATAATCAAGGACAAGTTCAAACTTGCAGTGGCTCAGACAGAAATCTTGGAGTCTAATTGGATGACTCTCACTCTCATACAATGCTTAGTTGGAAATATATACAGAATTTGACCACTTCTCATTACCCTTGCAGCCATCACCTCCACCCAAACCACCATTTTACCTTGTGTGGATTATTTATTGCATTAACTTTCTAACTGCTCTCCTACTCCCACTCTTGCCCTTGTTAATCTATTCTCGGCAAAGCTGCCAGAGTGATCTGTTAAAATGTTTCATCATAAACTTCTTCTCAAATCCCTGCTACCGGGGAGTAAAATTCATTGATTTAACTGTAACCTACAAGGCCCTACATGGTCTGGTTCCCCGTTAACCATCTGATTTGACTCCTTGCCTCTCTCCTCCTATTCCTCAAACAGGCTAGGTAGCTTCTGTATTTGCATGTGCTGCTCTCTGACTGGAATTCTCTTCCCCCAGACGTGGACATGGCTCACTCCTCCACATCCTTTGTGTCTTTCCTCAAAAGTTGCATTATTGGTGAGTCCTTCCTTGCCCTCTCCCCATCTAAAATTGCACACTCCCAAATCAAACTTAAACATACTCATTTCTTATCCCTTTCTTTCTCATCACCACTTACTATTATTTAATATTTTATATATTTAATTAATCTTGTCTATTTATCTGTTTCCCCCACTAGAATGCAGAATATACAATTTTTTTCACCAGTTTTGTTCACTTTTAGAAACCCAGCCTGACACATAGGAGATGGTCCATAAATATTTATTGACTAAATATGTGTTGAATCGATAAATTTTGTTGACATGCAATCAGAGACTCGATGAGAACATACTATATGAATATCATTTTACTTGATAATAGAGAAAACATGAGGAAGCATAAGAGGGAGTTCTTATCCTATATGGACTTAAAATTTAATAAGGAAAAAATGCACACATCATAAGTTAAAATAAATTCTAAATGTAAAAAAATATAGATAATAAGATAGAAGGTTTTCTAAAATCTGAAGAGGTCAAGAAACATTTTTTTGAGGCTTAAGGTGGTTTGGGTTTAGATTCAAGAAGTTTTTGAGAAAGTAATTCTGAGTTGTGTGGATATTGAAAAATCACCAAAGTTCTTATGGAAGAAAAAAAGCAGAATGTGCTCAGTCAGTCAGACCTCACAGGCCTGGCTCCATTGAGAGATTTTCAGTATCAAGAAGGGCCGGGAGATAGTGTTCCTAGGCAGGGGAACTGGGATGAGTTTGTGAAAGGCCTTGCCTGTTTAAGGAATTACAATTTACCCCAACAAGACTGGAAACCATTAGTCCAGTGGTTCTTTGCCTTTTGCCTTTTCTGGAACACAGATACCTTTGAGGATCTGATGAGCACTATAAAACTTTTATCCATGCACAAACCTGTCCATATCTTTACACATAACTTCCGTAGAATTTTAGGACAGTTGGGTCTGTCAATGGACACCTGTTTAAGAACTCATGCTCTACAAGCAAGGAAATTATAAGGATGGGCTTAACTGTTGTTTTCAAAAACCACAACTGAAAATAAAGGTACAACTTGCTCATTTGACTCTCATTTCCTTTTCTTTACTTGACGCTACCCTGATTAATTTACCAGAATTTTGTCTACTTCTTAGGAAGTCTAATGTGCCCTCTATACTCCAACTTACCCAAAAGAGCTAACAATATTTTATTTTATTTTTTTTATTTTTTTTTTAAGATTTTATTTATTTATTTGAGAGAGAGAGAGAATGAGAGCCAGAGAGCACGAGAGGGAAGAGGGTCAGAAGGAGAAGCAGACTCCCTGCTGAGCAGGAAGCCCGATGTGGGACTCGATCCCGGGACTCCAGGATCATGACCTGAGCCGAAGGCAGTCGCTTAACCAACTGAGCCACCCAGGTGCCCAAAGAGCTAACAATATTTTAGCACCTAAAATATATACAAGTTGGGAGCTGACTCTAGTACTGGAAAGACTATAAGAAATACAAATTAAATTCTAAACTATTTGGGGAAGTTTTAACTTCACTACGCAACCTCTGCCCTACCTTCTTTTCTACATCCCTCAGCAAGGGAAGCAGGAAAGAATATAGGGGGGAGAGTGTGGGAAACTAGCTTTCTCACCTGCAGTACAATCAACAGGGTTAAATGAGGAGAATGAAAAAGAATAGAGTTGCTTCCTCATTTCCCTTCATCCCCTTCTCCTCCTAGCCACGAGCCAATCACCTGGGTGAGGAGCTAAGTCATGTTATCATTTGAGCTTCAGTGTTTTCATCTAAAAAAGAAGGAAATGTACTAAATGGCCTCTGAGGTTTCCTCTAGCATTAAAATTGTTTTAAGTCATAAAATTCATCATTAATTAACATTTCAAACAACTACGATTTCCAAATGCATAAAGAATTTTAAGACTAACCAACTGCAGAAGAAAGCTACATACCTTCCCATGCTAACCCAAACCTGAACCCATACATGCAACCAAAGTTCACCCGTCTTTTGAGGAAGCAGACAAATTGAATAAGACAACATAGCCCTAGTAGATAAGCAGAGTCCTCTATAAATTCAAATCCTGGCTCTACCACTAATTATAGTGTCTATGTCATGAGAAACAGGTGGGCTATTTTAATTCGAAAAGTGGCTACAAAATAACATTAACTTAATAAACATCAACTTTCATTACTTTGTTCTAAGGTTAATTATATTTATGAAATAACTAATGCATTTTCAATGTATAGACTCATGTCAAAAACACCTATAACCCACATATATAAATGTTACAGACACTGTTGATGCAAGAATAATACTATAAGACAGGAGGGTGGTGGGTGGGATGGGTGAAGGGGAATGAGAGAGAGAGGCTTCCAGTCATGTAATGAATAAGTCACGGGAATAAAAGGCACAGCGGAGGGAACGTAGTCAATGATACTGTAATAGCATTGCATGGTGACAGATGGTAGTGACACTCATGGTGGGCATAGCATCATGTCTAGAGCTGTGGAACTGCTATGTTGTACACCTGAACCTAATATAACATTGCGTGTCAACTATACTCAAGAGAAATTTTTCTAAGAATATTATAATAACAACATGGAAGGTGGGGAGGAGAGAAGAGGAGGAAGTACAAATGTGTCATTTTGTCATCTGTTATATCAGGTAGTCAACAGATCTTGTCTAAACCTGATGAAACAAGGTACGGCAAGACCACTTAAAGTAAAGCAGGCAACAATTTTAAAAATGAAATGATTAGGGGCGCCTGGGTGGCTCAGTGGGTTAAGCGTCTGCCTTCGGCTCAGGTCGTGATCCCAGGGTCCTGGGATCGAGCCCCATGTCGGGCTCTCTGCTCAGCCAGGAGTCGGTTTCTCCCTCTGTGCGTGTTCTCTCTCTCAAATGAATACATTCTTTAAAAAAATTTTAAAAAGAATGAAATTATCTTATTATAGTAATCAAATTAGGAAACAGATGGGGATAAGAGATAGTACTTGTGGGCTTCATATCAAGGACTAAATCCATCTAGTGTCAGACACCAGTTATTCAGGAAATAAAAATATGTAATTATGAAAACCATGAGAAAGAATAAAAGAAGTTGCTGACAGTAACCACTTGTAGGAAGTGGACGGCGATGGGGTGGGCTTGGGGTCATGAAGACACATTCTATTTTGGTTTTTTTTTCCTTTGCACCTCCCCCAGTGTCTCACTCTTTTTTAACCACATGTTATCTCTATGGTAATAAGTTGAAATGAAGAATTAGGAAGAAAATTTAATTATAACATTATACTTATTGCAATTTACCATATATTTTGAGCTATTTCTAGCCAATTATCATTTAGTTTTCCCAAAAAAGTAGAATCTGGCTTCTTTTAAAAAAAGATTATTTATTTATTTATTTATTTATTTATTTATTTATTTATTTGACAGAGAGACACACAGTGAGAGCGGGAACACAAGCAGGGGGAGTGCGAGAGGGAGAAAGCAGGCTCCCCGCAGAGCAGGGAGCCCGATGCGGCTTGATCCCAGGCCCCTGGGATCATGACCTGAGCCCAAGGCAGACGCTTAACGACTGAGCCCCCCAAGCGCCCCAGAATCTGGCTTCCTTTTAAGTGCACTGTAGTCTACATTGTGTTTTAATACAATACTTCCAATTTCCTACATCGTAAGATAAAATTTAGCCTTAAACAGATATAAAGCCAGCAATATCCTAATCTTTGGCAAGACTCGTTGTCAACCCCTATGCTCTATATTAAGTGCATGCCTTTGTTCTATAGAGCTTAGTCACTCAATTATTGAAATCAGAACACCTCATGATATTCCTAACTGTACCAGTGATAATCACCTTGGAACAGAAAGTTCAGAGCATTTTTTTTCTTTAGATAAACAATATGAACATCTGTCAAAGAGAAAGAGAGATGATTCATGAATGAGCATTATCAACTGCGAGAAACCTCTTGAAAAGTAACTATGGTATGTATGAAAAGGTAGTTACTGATGATTCATTCAATATGACAGGAGAGAAGATATAAACGATATTCTGAGAGAGAGAGTGGGTCAGGGACAGATGCAGCAGGGCAATCTGGAAATGTTTACTGTATTACAAGTATATTCAGAAATCACGAAACACAATATTAACAAACGCAGTGTGTGAACCTGCTGGCAGGACTGAAGCCTTCCACTTGAAAAGAAAATGCTGAAGAGCCAACAAGGACCGCATAACCTGATCCTCGATATTTCTATTCATCTGCAAACGTGTACAGGAACAGCAAGATCGATATGTTCAGGCCCTTACTGTGAAGCATGTGGCTGCATAAATCAGCACTGACTTATAATGCAGAATGAATGCCTCTATTCCTTCTCATCTGGCTGTATTGAAGCTGTGCCGTAATTTTCTTCCTGTCATACTTAGGAAAAACAACGTGTTAACACTGCTTAACATGCCAAATGAGTGTGAGCTTGCCTCCTTTTGAAAATCGGGTTGCTGAGTCATTCACCTGGAAACTCAGTCTGGTTGGGGTTAATTAAATCCAGCTGGAGCAAGACACCTGACAAAGCTGCTTATTGAGAGAGCATTTGTTCTTGGATGGAGCTTTAGCATGAAGAAAGTTTATATTCTGGACTTTTCTAGAAACAAGACCAACATAGGGAAATGGGAGACCCGTCAAGAAAAGAAAGATCAAAGTGAGCAAAGATAAGCTGCATTGAAAATCAGTGCGGATGCGGTCCAGTGGCATTTCAAACACAGTTAATAAGGCGATGTCTTTGACCCTGGGGATTGGGCTGGATAAAAGAGATGGGTAACGGGAAAACCAAAGTAGATATCCCTTAGAGTGAATGTAATGTGTATAGAATATATATTTATATATTACATATAATATAAATGAATGCATTATATGTACGTATTTCCCATGCTGTTTTGCTTTTTCTTGAACTGTTAGTAATTCATTTATTAAGCTTTATACAAGAAAAAAGCAAACAACTATTTTGTTATCTTAGAAAATACAATAGTGTATGGAATACAGTTAAGAACATTTGGTTCACTGTATCACAATGAGTTCTTTTTATGAAGAGCCACAGAACTCTCTTTCAGTGCTTTAACAGCAATTGCTCTGCTGTTCCAGAGCAATTGTTTCTTTTGATATTCTAAGCACTGAGTCATAGAATTAATTGTGGTCTGCTCTTTGCCTTGGTTGCTAAGATGCTCCCAGCCTCTTTTAATCCTGAAAAAAAAAACAAAACACAAGGCCTTACGTATTTGCTACCTAAGTGTGTATCTGACAAGAGAAATGTTTCTTTTTCACATTATTAATCGGATAATAGTAATTAATTTTGCTACAGCCACTCACATGAGATTTGGAACCATTTTAGCTCTATTGTTTAGGCCCATGCTAACACATTATTTAGAAAGACCAACTCCATTTTTAGCCAAGTTAGAATATAACCTTGACTTTCTGGCAGAGTCCCAATTTCAAACATGCTGGTCCCCTCCCCCTCCCACCATAACCACATTCATGCTCCAGTATTTTAATATTTCAACAACGAAATGATATATCGCATAAAAAATAGGATATTCTTATTCAGTGCATTCCAATGGATAGATCAATATGGTTAAATACACAACATGTCACATAGTAGGAAATGAGCTGGAACCACACTCGAGAAAAAGATAATCAGTCTCTAAATCAATACTTACAAAAATCAGTCAATATCTCAGTAGTCTCCTTACCTATGACTGTGGATGAGAGCGTTCAAAGCCAGCCCATCAGACCAGCTGGTGGTGAAGTTAATGACATTAACCTGTGGATAATTACGAGTTGATTGTCGGACCCAGCTCAGGAGAATCTTTTCACTGTTGGTTTGTTGCAATCCAGCCATGATATTTTTCATTACATTTTTGACCTACATGTGGAAAGAAATTTTCATAAGAAAATGCATTCCCTGAACAAGAACCACACAAACTCAAATTTAAATATCCTAATCTTCAGTAAAAAGTAATAGAAATTTTAGAGTCAATTAGTAATAAGAAATAATAGATTCTACCAGGACGGAGTCCATTCTAATTAGTTAGGAATCTATTCTGATTGGTTGGTGTCATGATACACCATTCACTGTACACGTTTAATATCAACTCCCGGATTCTGCCACGTTAAACTATTAATTTTGTGCTCCTAACTTTCAATGGATATACTAGAGAAGAGTGTACAAAAACATCGGACTTGTTATTAACCAAGGACTTAATTTTAGTGTTTTTAGGACAGAAAGAATGGCAGTGGCTAAGAGAATGAGTTTACTTTATTTAAACCTAGGTTCAAATTTTGCCTTTGCTATTAACAAACTGTGTTACTACAATATTAACAAACGTAATTTAATCTTTTTTAGGCCTCTGTTTCTTATACATACAAGGTTGCTTCAAGAATCAAAGGACAACTATAGTAAAATAAAATCCCTAGGTTTATACTATAACTTAAAATAATGCAAATTATATTTACTGACCAAAATGAAAAAAAAATAGAGCAGAAAAATGAGTTTGCCTATTTAAAATAAAGAACAAAAAAATCGACAAAACAAAAAGTATTTATCCCTAAAAGCTGGGAATGTATTGCCTTGAGTTTTATGTTCATTTGTTTTTGTTCTGCAGTCAGTCTGGTTTAATGTGTTACTGCTTTTTTTCAGGAAAGAGCTTCACATGCAAGAGAAGAACAAAGGTTACAAATGCCCAAAACATGGGTCCAGAACTCTGGCTCGTGTATGAAGCCTCCTGAATCCCCCTGGGTCACAGGAAATGACATTTAAGAAGCTGCTTTTGTATAAAAAAAAAAAAAGTTACAAAATCCCATTGACGGTACATACACAGCGAACGTACTTAGATGAACACAGCAGGCACATCTTACCTCTCCAGAGGTGGTGAAAGACCTGTCCTGGTGTCTAGAAGCATAGTGCTGGTCACCCCTGGGGAAAAGAGTGGCTGGGCCTGCCCAGTGACCCAGGATGCTGTCACTGTTATTTCATGGTGTTCTTGATATTTTGGACCTGATAAACTACTCTGTGAGCTTTTCATTGAAACAGCCTTAGACTCAGAAGAGTCATGTCACCTGAAGTAGGCGTGGTCTCCAAAAATGTGAGGTATCAGTTACTGTCACGGAGACCCACTCTCTCCTAGATGACAGGGCAAAGGTCAGTATGAAGAATGAAGAGGGACCTGGTACTCCCTGAACAAAAGAATCTTGGAAGGATCATTCTCGACAAAGTGCCTGGTATGAGCAGAAGCACCAAATGCAGACAAAAACCGCCAGCGCCTGGAGGGCTGTATTACTGGTCCTCCCACCCCCACCCTCCCTCCTCCTGCAGCACGAAATGCTTCCTGTGACGGGATAACAGGCTCTATCTGCATTGTCCCCTTGTGCTTGTTCTCGGCAGAGAGGTTAAGGGCTTAGAGTTGTGCAGCAGACATAGGGAGAAAGGGAGGAACATTCAGGATGCCCTCACACGCACAGTGCTTAGGCGGTGCTAGGCCAAGTGGTGCCGTTTTGTGCAGTCACAGTGGGGCTGTGGGCGGGCCGCTCTGTCTGCAGCTCCTCGAGAAGTCCCAGCCCCTGTCCCAGCATACACTGTCCCCTGGCCACACTCCCCCCACAGGGGCAGGACTGACGGCCCTGTGTGGCTCAGGTTGCCTGGGCACTCGCGGGACTTCAGTCAGAGTCCGGAGTCGGCACTTCGGTCTTTCCGGCTGTTGCCTGCAGTGCCTCCTCGTCTGAGGACTCTGGCCCCGTGGTTAAAGATCACGTAGAAGCCCCTTGCAGGGAGGATGGTGGCAAAGAAGCCAGGGGCCCCGGATGCACTGAAAGCCCCGTGCGAGGATTTGGGGACAGCTGCAAGGGAGATGGCGAGATAGACGAGGACCGCCATGGCACTGCATAGGAAGTCCATCATGGGCCAGCGCAAGCCCTACCACTGTCAGCAGCAAAGGTGACCCAGGACCCTCCCGACGCCGCCAGCAGGAGGCGGTCTTTGAGCGAGCAGAGGACTGCACGCCGGCGGGAGGGCGGAGCCTGGACGGCCACCAGGCTCTGGTCTGGTTTCAGGTTGGGGTCTGGGTCAGGTTCTGCGGGCCATGAAGCTCCGCCTCCCTCCCTCTCTTCCCGGAAGCCGGAAGAGAAGTGGAAACCCAGACCATGGAGAAGGAGAAAAAGGCCAGACTCTGGTTTTATTTTAATTGGTTTCTGAATATTGGATTCTCTCCTAGGCTTTGTGCAAATGCTGTATTTCCCAAGTTTCATTCTTCTAACTAACCTGATGCAGAAATCCATTCTAAACATTTCTCTAGGTTTCGAGAATGCAGTGACACCACATTATAGAACAAACTGTCTACATATTCTAGTAAAAGGGTAATTACTAGGCTACCTTTTTGTTGTTGTTCATTTTATTTTTTTGTAGTGTTCCATGATTCATTGTGTATAACACCCGGTGCTCCATTCAATACGTGCCCTCTTTAATACCCATCACCAGGCCAACCCATCCCCCCACCCTTCTCCCCTTTAGAACCCTCAGTTTGTTTCTCAGAGTCCATAGTCTCTCATGGTTCGTCTCCCCCTCCGATATCACATTTACTTATATATTTCCTTCAGGTATATGATAAAGGGCCTGACTTATATTTAAAAAGTAGCCATGTTGAATCACAGACCTGTACCTCTGAAACAAATAATACATTATATGTTAAAAAAAAAAAAAGAAGATAGTAGGAAGGGATAAATGAAGGGGGGAAGAGTTTTTACCACCAAGGGCTTTCTTTTTAGAAAGTGTGAGGTCCATATACTACCAACATTTGATCAGATGATGAATATTTATTGTGTATTCTAAATATGACATTTTATTTTGCTTCTTCAGCCATGTATAAGTTAACAAAGGCCTCAGAGGAAAATACATATTTTAACATCTCCAATGTTAGTCATCTTTTTATGAAAGAGTCAATGCAAATTTTAGGAGAGGCTGTTAAATCTAACTAAAAAATACTTGAAAAGGATTTGAGATAATGCTTTGTAAATGTGGTAATGATTTGAAGATATGAAATCTTTGCATATGGTTATCACCGTCCCTTGATAGCTAAATCTATTATTTAGAGGCAGATTATCCAGTTTTCTTAATTCCTTCCTGACCTGCTTATTTAGTTAGTTACTCAGGGAATAAATAGGTCAAATAGTTATATAAGATATATCATTTTTCTCATCGTATTCTAAAGTTATAACATGCACAGTCTCCAAGCACAGTGATCGCAAGACATGGACTTTTGTGTCCTGTGCTGAACCAGGACTGGACTCAGCACCTACTGGCTCAGTGGTGGTGATTTGCACATCAGGCAACCCTCCCATGATGAATGGGTTTCATTCGTGAAATGCTTGGCCAGACCGCCCTCTATGCACATAATGTTAAAGGACAACATGGTATTCAATCCAAAACTCCTTTAGCATCATTATGTCATTAATTCAGCTTATCAGCCTCAGCCTCACTGGTATTGCTTTTATTTGGGTACAAATGTTGCTACGAAAAAAATAATAAAGGGTAATGGAAGATAATCAGTTCTTTTCCTACCTAAAAGATAATTACTGAGAAATCTTTATTAAGGACCAACTTTTGGTCAGACACTGAGCTGGACCTGAGGTGAGTCTTAAAGCAGAATCATTTCCCACCCTTTGGGCTTACAGTTCCTAAGCGAGAAAATCAATTTAAACAAGTGTGTGTGTGTGTGTGTGTGTGTGTGTGTGTGTGTGTGTGTGTGTATACAGCTATACCTACATCTGTTTTTAAAAGGAAAAGGTTGAAATGTCTTTAAGCAGTGATTTAAAAAAATGACTAGGAGTTAACTGGGCAAAGAAGGTATGATGGACGTGGGGATACAGCACCAAGATTGTCCTTCAAGGAAGGGCTTGTTGCTGCAGCTGCCACAGCTTGCAGCTGTGAGTCCTCTCAGGGACCGCCTGAGTTGCAGAGTCATGTCACCTAAGGTCAAGCCCTTCCTAGGGCAGTCCACATCTAGTGACTGATGAAGGGAAATAGTATAAAGACTCAGCCACGTCAGCCCCAGTGAGAACAACACTGAAGGGCTATTCCAGCTCCCAGTTCCCCGTGGGGTTGCAAACAGCCATTGCTGGGGTTGGGGGAAGTACATCACAGCTCCAGTGCTTCTCATTCCAGTTACCATCTCCCTTCGTCAAGTACTCATCCCAAAGATGTGCCTTAATGAATGTCCTGCCCACTAAATTCAACGTCTACTTCCCACAATCCATCCTGTGACAACAAGGAGCCGTGGTGGAGAGGTAGGAGTAGAGAGGGGTAGGGACAGTCTTCTACAAGGGAAGGATGGTGTGTGTGAAGAAAACTAGAGCAAGAACTGTCTTGCATACAAGGCATTAGGTAGACAGGAGTTTACAGCAAGGGCTTTCAGCAGCGCCAAAACCTTCTTTCTCCTGTAATGGGCAAATCACAAATAAATAAACATTGCCATGTAAAGTAGCCCTGGATCTGAGTACTTCCTTTGACCTGGCCAGCAAAGGTGGGGACCTGACCTCGAACAGCACACCACTGTTTGCAGGATATGTCTGTATCTCCAGCTGGTTGTCAGGACTGAGCTGACCACCCTAAAAAGGAAGGTTTGCACTTAAAAAAGAGGAAGAAAAAGATGCCCAACACATGTTGTCTACTTCACAATTTTGTTCAAAGCTTCTTATTCCTCAATAGAGGCATTACTTTTTCAGGCTAACAATTTTATTTACATGGAAACTGGAAAACTAGTGACAGGAAAGATAGGGTAGGCATTCCTGAGCTTTTACAAGTTCAAAGAGAAGTCCTCTGTGGCACTATTAATAACATAGTATGTAGCACTGGAACAAAAGATTCACATCTTTCCATCTCTTAATGCCATTCTCAATCTGATAGATCTGGAAAGTACATTAGGTTGGCCAGAGTGTCCTTTAATCTCTGCTGAGATTCAATGGCTTTTTGACTACTTAATAGGAAGGCAAATATGTACTCTCAGTGAAAATACCTCTTGGGATTCATTGGGTTATGATGAGGAGTATTGAGCAGGAGGAATTTTTTATAAGTGTATTTAGTGGTTTTAAGAGAACCAAGCAGGGTGATAGAAGAGAGATGAGATAAGGAGGCAGGGGCTGCGAAGAGTCTACATCCTTGCAATTACAAGGATGTGGGGATTCAAGGACATAGATGTAAAACAACAGACCATAAGAGACGTCTCAGACAAGGAAAGGCGGCAAAAGCATTCCTTCCAGTATTCTGGAATGTGAAAGCCCCTCTACATGCTAATTATAAAAAATGAGCAAGCTCGTGAGCAAATGAAAAAAGTATCAGGGTAGTTTTGAAACTCTATATTGCAGTGAGTGGAGTTGGAGTTGGAAAGGGTTTTGAGAAAATAAAAAAGTGTGAGATCATATGAGAGACGGTTTGGGTGAAAAATACAATTAAAATAGCCTTTTGGGTCTCTGCTCATGCCTAACTTCTCCTGCTGGCTTGGTAATGACCAACATCTATGCAACTTTAGTGTCTTCTGCAAGATGGGGTCCCTCCACGAACTATTTGTTACCAGGCCATAAGATAAATAAAATGGATAGTCCATTAGAAGCTTCTGTAACAATTTTACAAGGTCCTACATACGTCTGTTGAGTTTAATGATAAAATGGCTTGGGTTTTCTGTGTCTTTTATTTCATCTTTGTAATGCTTCAGTGTTACTGTAATTTACATACAGTGAAAAAGAGGAAAAAACTGTTCTTTCCTCAAGACAGTTTGAGAAGTACTCAGCAACAGAAGTAAACCAGTTTGGTGGGGGCCCCTAGGTTGCCTTGCTGGTTCTATTTGACACCATCACTATATGGAAAAGGCCCAGAATTGGGAATCTAGGGTTCATTTGAGGTTCTCAAAAAAGAGGAAAAAACTGTCTTTTCCTCAAGACAGTTTGAGAAGTACTCAGCAACAGAAGTAAACCAGTTTGGTGGGGGGCCCTATGTTGCCTTGCTGGTTCTATTTGACATCATCACTATATGGAAAAGACCCAGAATTGGGAATCTAGGGTTCATTTAAGGTTCTCATGGTCTATTTTCTGTCATCATCCACTATGCTGTCCTCTATCTCTTCCCATATTGCTGTGAAATAGGATTGAGCCTGTTCAGAGTGTTTAGAATAAAAGGATATGGGGGTCAAATGGGTCAATATGGGGGTCAATTCAACTGCTGAGTTGAAATAGGTATACCTCTGGTCTGTACTGACTCTGAGCAGGAGCAA
This sequence comes from Callorhinus ursinus, assembly GCF_003265705.2. NCBI lineage: Eukaryota > Metazoa > Chordata > Mammalia > Carnivora > Otariidae > Callorhinus > Callorhinus ursinus. Next base: position 15,784,347 of record NW_027397078.1, on the reverse strand, counting down.
AGTACAATTTAAGTTAAATCAACCCTACTAAATGAAGTAGTGATACTTGCTACAATAAAGATAAACCTCAAAGATTATGTTCAGTGAAAGAAACCAGATATAAAAGAACATATTATATCACTTCATTCATATGAAATGTCCAAAAAAGCAGACAAAGGAACAGAAAATACATAAATGGTTGCCCAGGGTTGGGGGTTGGAGTGGGGAATGACCATAAATAGGCCTAAAATTAGATTAGATTGTTTTCATGGTTGTGCAACCCTGTAAATATCCCAAAATCTTTAATGGATTGGGGGGAAAAAACTGTTCCTTGCTCAAAATAATTTGAAAAGCCCTGAGCAAGAGAACTAAACCCATTGATACACTTTGAATTTTATACTTAGATTGGGTAAATTTATGATATATAAGTTACATATCAAAGAAATTGTTTTATAAAAAATTAATCACTGCTAGTAAAAGAGCAGACATCCCAATTTTCCTCCAGATTCTTAACATATGAGTACCAAACTCCAAGCAATCAAAATTATTCATTTGATACACCTGTAGTGACAATGGCATAGTGCACTGAGTGCCTTGCAGATATTCTTTCCTTTAATCCTGACAAGAAATATACATGTTAATTATTATTTTTTCTGTCTCAACAGTGAGGGAATTATGGCCCAGAAACGGATGGCATTATACCCAATGTCACTACAAGATGGTAAATGGGAGAGTTGAAATTTAAGTTCATTGTTGGTCTGACTGAAAAAACGTATACTCTTTTTACTAAATCAAATGACCTTTGGTCCATTTTTGCAGAGGTCCAGTAAGAATAGACATTCAGAAAACCCTATACTGAGGTGTTCAGAAAAAAAAAATGTAATTCCCAAAGCAGGTTATGAAGTTAGTTTATATGTATAACATATATACAGATAATCACATCCCACCAATCTTTTATTGGCATTAATTTATATTGAGGAATACAAAGGATTCACAAAGTCTCCTTCATTTGGTAGTCATTAACAGTTTTTACGAAACTAGATTTGCGTATAGACGAGTTATAGAAGACACATATTTGTGAAAAATATTTTTCTTAATCTATTGATGAGAATGTCTTTTTTGGCTCATCTCCACACGTGGAAGTAAATTTTAGAAAAATATCCCTGCAATGTTCTAGAACCTGTTTTATAATCTGCTGATCCTTCACATTTCAAATGACATCAGTTGTGCCAATTTAAAAGGCAGTGCTATGGAGATGGGTTTTGTATTGCTAGAGGTATACATGTTTGCTTTGCAGGTCAAGGGGTAAAAATGAAAGGAAGGATCAGCAACATTTTACACAAAAAGGAAACATTCATCAGGATTCTTACCTGCCAGTGGAGGATTATATTCCAAATCAAACCAAGAGTCAGTTTGTGATTTCCATCTACTATGTCAGTGCTTCCGATATTCACTAAATCAACCTGTTAAAGATAAAGAGAAAACATTTAAGGAAAGAGACAAAATGTCTATTTGGAAAGAAAACAAAATGCGAAGGTAATTGCATTTAGCTATTTTCAGAGCCTAAGCAGTATTACAGCTTTTAAAAAATAATCTAAAAATGAAACAAAATGCATTTGTAAATGCACTCTCTTTAACAAACAAGTGCCCCTAAAGACATTTACAAAGAGATAGGAAATGAATGTACTTTTAGTATATAAATAGATTACTGCAGATTAAAGATGCCAATCAGAATTTCTTCAAATAAAACATATAACAATGATAACTCATAAAGGATGCCTAAAATTAATATATGCTTCCTAATACAGAATTGAAACTCAATGAAAAAATATTTCATCAGTCTTTTAATCTTGCTCAAAGGAGTGCTATTATAATTAGGGGTAACTGCATTTGACTAAAATGCCCTTGCTTTAGAAACAGATATTAGAACTCTAATAAATAATGGAGCTATGGTGAGCTCTGTTTGCTCTATCTAGGACTGGGTTTGGGAATCAAAATCTGGCAGGGTTTTTTGTTTTTGTTTTTTTTTTTTTTAAGGCAAATCCTATCTCCCGTCCTTTATGTTTCTAATATTTTTAGGTGGAGTCAGGTTAAACATAAGCATCAGGCAAATAGGTGCATGAAAAGATGTTCAACATTATTAGCCATTAGGAAAATGCAAATTATAATCACAGTAAGCTAGCACTACACACTTACCATGATGGCTAAAATTTTAAAATAGTGACAACATCAAATGCCAATGAGGATATGTACAAACTGGATCACTCATGCATGGCTGGGGGAAATGTAAATAGTACAGGCACTCTGGAAAACATTTTGGTACTTTCCTGCAACACTCAGCATGGGCTTAGCATACAATCCAGCAATTGGGCTGTTGGGCATTTATCCCAAAGCAATGAAAACTTATATTTCTACAAAACCCTATGTGTATGTGTTCATATCAGCTTTACTTGTAACAGTCAAACACAGCCATCTGGGAGAACAGCATATGTGCCCTTCAGGGGTGAATGGTTAAACAAGCTGTGGTACATCCATACCATGGAATCCCACTCGATGATGAAAAGGAACAAACTACTGATACACAAAGCAACTTGGGTGAATCTCATGGGAAGAATGCTGAGTTGAAAAAACAAAGCCAACCTCAAAGGGTTAGATATAGTATGGATTAAATATAACAGTTTTGAATAGCCAAAGTTCTAGAAATGGAGAACTGGGTAGCAATTGCCAGAGGTCAGAGATCAGGGTAAATGAATGGGGTAGGTGGATGTGGTTATAAAAGGGCAGAATGAGGGGCCCCTGGGCGGCTCAGTCGGTTAAGTGTCTGCCTTCGGCTCAGGTCATGATCCTGGAGTTCCAGGATGGAGCCCTGCATCAGGCTCCCTGCTCAGCGGGGCATCTGCCTGTCTCTCTGCCCCTCACCCTGCTCAAGCTCTCTCTCTCACTCTCTCACTCTCTCTCAAATAAATTGAATCTTTAAAAATAAAAATAAAAAAAATAAAAGGGCAGCTTGAGGGATCCTTGTGGTGACGGATCTGTTCTGCATCTAGTCTGTGATGGTGGATACACACATGTACACGTGTGATAAATGTACAGAATTAAAAACACCTGTGCATGCATACATGAGTGCAAGTAAAACTCAGGAAATATGAATATTATTGGTGACTTATACCAGTGTTGATGTGTGTAGTCATAGCATCCTATAGTTTTATAGTATATTACCACTGGGGTAAAACTTGGCTAAAGGTACACAGGATCTCTCAGTATTGTTGCTTACAACTACATGAGAATTTACAATTATCTCAAAATAAAAAGATTAACTAAAAAATGGGCATCTGGGGATACCTGAACAGGAGAAAACATCACAATAATCCAAATAGGCACCTTCAGATTAAGGTCTATAGAGTGGGTGTGAAACTGTCAGAGCAGGAGTGAGGGTTAAGAAGTAACTCAGAGTTCTTTCCCTATTCACTATCTTTGGCTCACTGATCCTTTTGTTTGAATTTCTTTTGGTTATCTCAGGGATCCTGCCATTTTGTCTTGTCCTGAGGGCAGCAACCTGAGAGAGTTGCCCATTCCTCAGCCTCCCATGGATATCTTCTCTAAAGAGTCAACAGTCATTTTGATTAAACCTTTCATCTTCTCAGGCTCCAAATCCTTACTGCTCAACGTGTCACTCCAATCTCTCTTTCCCATTTGTTTCTTCCTTAAGTAAGATGGGTTCACCATTCTCTCGCTCAATGGCAAATTATATTCCTTATCATTCATCTTAATTTTCTAAATATTATTACAACTTAAAAATATGAAGCTTTCTGGGAAATCCAGGTGAAAACAATAAAAAAGGCTACCCTTTGGTATAACTGTTAAATCACTCCCAGTTATGCCTCCTATAAACTTACTTACAGGTCTAGTGGATAATCAAATACTCAAATTTATTTTTATATCCCAACAATATAAACATTATTGGTCTGTTGGCTTAAAACAAATGAAAATACAGAAAATAATATAGAATCATTTGAACAAGGATATAAGATCAAGATACAAGCCCATAGTTGAATTCCACATATATTTTATAGTAGAGGATATTACTGAGCTATGCAATAGATTAGATGTGAGGATTGGTACCATCAGGACTTTACAGAGAAATCAGCCTGAAGCAGTATGCAAGTAGACATTTCACTAAGGCTCAGTTGAGGAGTGGATAAATGGAAGCCCTGAAAACTGGTTAACATGAAAGACTTTGACTTTCTTGGGTAGAGGAAAGTCAAGGTGATACTGCCATTATAAGGTGTTACATGTCTATTTATTTCTGAAATGCAGATGCTTTTTGTTGTACACTTGAATTTTAGGAGTATCCCATGCAAGTTCTTCCTAATTGAGTTTACTGTAGCTATATTGAACATTTCAAATTACTGAGCATTCACATAAATTTGTCCTACACAAGCAGATAATAATTTGCTATAATATTGTTGTTTTAATTGCACAAAGTAGAATACAACAAGTTTCTAGAATTCATTAGGGAAACAAAAAATAGAGATACCAGGGGAGATAAATAACTCACAAACAAGAAAGCACCATGATCTACATTTCACTTGGAGATTCCTTATGTGGTAGTAAAGGAAGGAGCTCCTCCATATGGAAAAGCTACTATAAATTTATCAATTGATTCACTGATGCATTCATTCAACAAATACATTTTGGATACATGTCAGGCACTGAAGTACTTAGAGAATAAAAGAGAAAATGTGTTCCTACTTTCTGGAACTTAACTGTAGTGAGAATGATAATCAGACCATACGTTGTTGAAAATTCAGTTACTTTAATGGAGAAGATGTGATTATTTTAGGAGACAGACCTATACTGGGGAAATCACTGCTGGTAGTTATGTTTGGACTTGCCATAGGGATCATCCTGGAGAGACTTAGAGCAAGCAACAGGCTTGGCTCGATCCACTTTAATAAGCCTTCTCCCTGTATCAGCAGGGAGACAGTTCCACTTTTTCTTTATCCTCATAAAATCCCTCCTAAGATCCAATCTCTATTATGTCCAAGTACTGTGCTCAGCTTTGAATAAAGAAGAGCAAAATATAACTCCTAATGTCAAAAAAGCTCATAAGCTAATAGGCCACACAATAAAAACTAATTAAAATTAAGTAGGATCTAGAAATTCCACTTCTAGATATATTCCTGAAAGAACTGCAAACAGGGACTTAAACAGATATCTGTATACCAATGTTCATAGCAGTATTACTCACAGTAGCCAAAAGGTGAAAACAATCCAAATGTCCATTGACAGATGAATGGACAAGCAAAAAATGTAGTATATACATACTGAAATATTATTCAGGCTTAAAAAGGAAGGAAATTCTGACAAATTCTACAACATAGATGAATTTTGGAAACATTATGCTAAGTAAAAATAGCCAGACACAAAATGAGAAATATTATATGATTCCGCTTATATCTAGTGCCTAGAAAAGTCAAATGTATAGAGAAATAAAGTAGAATAGAGCTTATCAGGGGCTGGAGTAAATACCATGTTTTATAAGTGGTGTTTCACTCATATGTTCTCTATTTCATATGCTTAACCGACTGAGCCACCCAGGGGCACCTTGGTAGGTTTTTCTTTATAAAAAAAAGTTTTAGCATTTACTGTTTTAACCAGCAATGTATATGAGTAGGCTCTTCCCTTCCCAGCAATAGAGATTTCCGCTTTTTCATTTTGCCTGTCTGATGAATAAAAAGATTTTGCATTGTTAATTCATTTCCATGATTCCTACTTCATTTGGAATATCTTTTTGTATGACTGATGATTATAATTTCATCTGTAAATTATCTGTTAATATGGTTTTTTCATTTTTATATAAGTAGTTTTCCTTCTTAATTTTAAAGAGCTCTTTGCAACTAATAGCTAACATTTATTGAGTACTTACCACATGTAAGACATGGTTTAATCAATTTTATATAGTTTGACCATCTAATTTTTTTATTCATATTCATAAGTGAGATTGTCTTATATATTTATCATTTAATATTATGTTTATTGACTGTTGGTACTATGGTTACTCTGACATCACAAAAGGAAGTGCAGGGTTTTATCTTCTTATATGCTTTGGAATAGCTTAAAATATAGGAAGTATGTTTAAGGATTAGGTTCAATTCACATGTGAGAATCCTGGTATATATTTCCATGGGAGATCTCTAATACTTACCAATGTTTTCTGAAGTAATCAGTCTAATTTTCCACTTTTCTTATGTCAATTTTAGTAATTTACATTGTTCTAGATCATCCATGTCCCAGATTTTTCAAAATTAATTTCACAGAATTGCTTATAGTATTTTCTCAGTTTCTTCTGAATCTGTGGTTACACATCCTTTCTTATTACTAATCTTGTCTATTTTTCATTCTCTTCTTATTTTCTTTTGTTAGGATTAGAAGAGGTTCATCTCTTTTGTTGATCTATTCAAAGAGCTAGCTTTTGAACTCAATTTGACCTATATTTTTCAGTCTTCTATTTTGAATTTACTTTTCATTATTGTTTTTCTTTTTATAATCTCTTAAGATATATACTTATTTTATCTCTATCTTTTAAAAAAACCTTAAGCCTATGAGGTTCTCCCTGAATACAGCTTTCACTCTGCCCACATCATCATCACAGTAAAAGTATGAGATAGTTACTCTTTTATATACATTTTACCTAGAGGGAAACAGAATGTCAAAATCACGTGAAGCTTTCGCAAGGTCAGATTTAAAACCAGGTCTGGATATGAGAGAATTCCTTAATTAAATCTAGAGAATTCTTCATTAAATGCTTTAATAGGCTCTCTCTAAATTAATAAATATTGCATACCACCATGTAGACAAGGAGTATTATTTGTTTTGGTTACGTTTTGTCTCTCTTCAAATTACCAAGGACTATAAGAAATAACAATAATTAATAATCACTAAGGCTGTAAAAGAGGGAGGTATTTTGTCATGCCTCAAAGGGACTGTTCATGGTCTTTTTGTTACTATCCTGCCTCATCGACAGTCCATTTTGACTCTAAATTCTTATATACTTGGTGTTTTTATAATGCCATATTTCCCACTATGTAGCTAGGAATGATGTTGTTCTTATAAAAAAAATCATTACTAGCTACTCTTAAATAACCATGTGCACAATGGCTTCTTTTAAATATCTTTCTAATATGTGCTCTGGAGTTATATCTTTCAAGGATTCTCAGTCCAATTTCTAAATAACTATGGAAAGGAAAAACAAAAACTGAAATATGTTAAAATCTGTGTTAAATGGGGACACCTGGGTGGCTCAGTGGTTAAGCGTCTGCCTTCAGCTCAGGTCATGATCCCAGGGTCCTGGGATGGCGTCCCACTTCAGGCTCCCTGCTCAGCGGGGAGCCTGCTTCTCCCTCTTCCTGCTGCTCCCCCTGCTTGTGCTCTCTCTCTTTCTCTGACAAATAAATAAATAAAATCTTTGGGTGCCTGGGTGGCTCAGTTGGTTAAGTGACTGCCTTCGGCTCAGGTCATGATCCTGGAGTCCCGGGATCGAGTCCCATATCGGGCTCCCTGCTCAGCAGGGAGTCTGCTTCTCCCTCTGACCCTCTTCCCTCTCATGCTCTCTATCTCTCATTCTCTCTCTCTCAAATAAATAAATAAAATCATTAAAAAATAAATAAATAAAATCTTTTAAAAAATAAAATCTGTGTTAAATGAATAATTATGTGTCTAGTAAGCAAAACAAAAACATTTATATGACATATATGTTAATAGAACCAGTGTGTATGAGTGTGTGTGTGTGTGTGTGTGTGTGTGTGTGTGTGCGCATGTATCAGTATTGTGACCAGCACTAGATAGCAGGAAATTCAATATTGAGGTCATGAAGGATGCCCAAAATTATGTTTACCTGTTTTGCAGAATGAAAGCATCTGATACTAAATGAGTAAGTGTGAAAATTGATATTGTGTGCGAAAATTAAATAGCATGCATTGAATTTTTGCAGATACAAGTTCGCCTACACATGAAGATTGGCTTTATGAGTTCCTGCAAACAGGCCTAAGACTTTACTCATAAAGTAACATTGGATTCTAGCTCTGAGTTTTGCAGTGTTCTCTGTGCAAGACGCTTTGTTCAAACTTAATTTTAGAGGATAGAAAATTCTCACCATTTTTCTTGCCATAATGCAACCTTCTTATGGCCCTAATAGAATATTTAAATGTGAACTCTTAGGAAAATATCCCTTGAATCAGGATGCACAAACTGCAAAAAAAGCACTGAGGAAACGTAATAAATTAGCTTTCAAAATACAGTAGCCTACTGTTATCATGTGAGGACACAAACTAGAAGGAATTCCTTTTTTGTGCCCACACTAATACTTAGACAAAAGCACCAGATTTTGTACAAAAATATCTATTTAGTAATTCTAAGGTTAGTATATAAATATTTCACAAATCAAAACCACAATGAGATACCACTTTACACCAGTTAGAATGGCAAAAATTAACAAGACAGGAAACAAGTGTTGGCAAGGATGTGGAGAAAAGGGAACCCTCTTACACTGTTGGTAGGAATGCAAGCTGGTGCAGCCACTCTGGAAAACAGTATGGAGATTCCTCAAAAAATTAAAAATAGAGCTACCTTATAACCCAGCAATTGCACTACTAGGTATTTACACCAAGGATACAAACATAGTGACCCAAAGGGGCACCTGTATCCCAGTGTTCATAGCAGCAATGTCCACAATAGCCAAACTGTGGAAAGAGCCCAGATGTCCGTTGACAGACGAATGGATAGAGAAGAGGTGATATATATTTGTTGCAATATTACTCAGCCATCAAAAAAATGAAGTCTTACCATTTTCAACGATATGCATGGAACTAGAGGGTATTATGCTAAGCGAAATAAGTCAATCAGAGAAAGACAAATATCATATGATTTCACTCCTATGTGGAATTTAAGAAACAAAACAGAGGATCATAGGGGAAAGGAGGGAAAAATAAAATAAGATGAAATCAGAGAGGGAGACAAACCATAAGAGATTCTTAAGTATAGGAAACAAACTGAGGGTTGCTGGAGGGGAGGTCGGTGGGGGATGGGGTAACTGGGTGATGGGCATTAAGGAGGGCACTTGATGGAATGAATACTGGGTGTTATACACAACTGTTGAATTGCTGAATTCTACCTCTGAAACTAATAATACACTATATGTTAATTAATTGATAATAAATAAGATACTTAGCGTCTGAAAAATATATATATTATTAGGGTGTTAGCTACTGGGCTATGAGGAGCAATTCTCTTTCATTGTTTATTCAAGAGAGCAATGTTTGTTTTATCCCAGGTTTAATTTTATACCAGGTTCCTTTAGGGCATAGATGCAATCTAGCATTGTCAATAATATCTTATACAAGCCAAATTTATATATCCCATGGTGGTTATAGTAAAAGGATTTCTATATATTATATTGATATATTTAAGATTTAAAAATACTGAAAAAAACCCTAAGTTTTAAAGCAAATCTGATATATGATGGTTTAGTGAAAGGAGATTACTGACCTGGGCCAGTTTATATTATTTTTAATTAGCTTTAGAGAAAGAGGAATAGCACATCGAATGTGAAATGCTACACAGTGACTTTAGAATGAGGAACATTTGACATAAAAATAATCACAATAGCCAGGTCAAATAATGAAAATGGAAGTTCTTAGGGCAGAGCAGAAGGAAGAAAAAAGATGAATAACAGCAAGGGAGTAATATTCCTATGACAAAATTCTAAAAGAATTTTTTCAGGCTTTTTAAACTTTTGCGGGAGCAGGGAAATGGATAAACTTTCCCAGTTCTCGTGTGTGAATCATTTAAGCATTTGCAGTTCTAACTTGGAAGTTGTAGAGTTATATCTCATTCAACATGGGAACCATCTTGTATCATTCAGCCAAATGAAATGAGGTAGGGCTCGGACGTCCCTCCCATGGGTTTCAAAGGATGTGGTTCTTTAAGACATTTCAAATTTCAAGATTTATCCTAAGAAGTGACTTTAGTTCCTTGATATGCAGAATACAATCTGAGCATTTTTGGAATTAGGGACGGGGTAGGAGACAAAGGTAAGCCATCATTTTCCTCATCAGTCTAAGTATGTGAGTTTAACCAAAAAAATGCTGCAAATTGAATCTTAAGACTCACAAAGATTGACAAGACGTCAAAAGGAATCATGGAATGTCATCCTTAAAAGTTTGGGTAGATTTCCTTAACCAGAATCTTAAACAGTAACTAACAGTTAAGAAACTATAATGCATTGGAATTTATTATATAAAGATCCTTCCTGATACTTCAACCTCATGCAGATACTTCTACCTTCTATTTATTTCTTTTTTATACCCATATATTTCTCTCAAATAAATTGCTTATAACAGAATTTCATTCCAACATTCTAGACAACTAGGATTTGCTATTAAAATGTGTGAGGCGCTTTTCATAAAACATCTGCCATTGTGTAGTCAAGCTAAAGAGACTTCTCCATATTCAAGAGAAATTCCTCAAGTATTTATGTAATCCTTCCAAATATAATGCATTTAAATGATCAAAAAATGCAGGAAAATCAAAGTAGTTTTGCTGTTTCTACAGCATGTGCTGTTATACTGTGTTTAAAATTTATGTAAAATTTTAAGACCAATAGACATAAATCATACCTATTTTTTTCCCTTGAGAGATGCATATACTGAATCTTTCATAATTCGATGACGAATTATGTTCAGTATACACAACATAAGGGTGGACTGATTGGCTTTTGTAGATTTGGCTCTCCACTTAGAAGGTTGTCTTTATTTCCTCTCATAACTCTATCTTCCAAAAGAGAATTTTTAAAAACTTTGTACAAATAAAGAAGTTTATACTAGAAAACACCTTTTTTTATTTTTATTTTTTAATGGTATGAAAATTGGCAGAAGCTTTTGAAGTGGAATTTTATTTATTTATTTTTCACTGATGCATTTTATGTTTTCTTAATTTTTTTTATTATGTTACTCACCATACATTACATCATTAGTTTTTGATGTAGTGATCCATGATCCATTGTTTGTGCCTAACACCCAATCCTCCACGCAGAACGTGCCCTCTTTAATACCCATCACCAGGCTAACCCATCCCCCCACCCCCCTCCCCTCTAGAAACCTCAGTTTGTTTTTCAGAGTCCATCGTCTCTCATGGTTCGTCTCCCCCTCCGACTTACACCGCTTCATTCTTTCCCTCCTGCTATCTTCTTTTTCTTTTTTCTTAACATATGTTGCATTATTTGTTTCAGAAGTACAGATCTGTGATTCAACAGTCTTGCACAATTCACAGCGCTCACCGTAGCACATACCCTACCCAATGTCTATCACCCAGCCACCCCATCCCTCACGCCCCCCCACCACTGCAGCAACACTCAGTTTGTTTCCTGAGATTAAGAATTCCTCATATCAGTGAGGTCATATGATACATGTCTTTCTCTGATTGACTTATTTCACTCAGCATAACACCCTCCAGTTCCATCCACGTTGTTGCAAATGGCAAGATCTCATTCTTTTTATGACTGCATAATATTCCATTGTGTATATATACCACATCTTCTTTACCCATTCATCTGTCGATGGACATCTTGGCTCTTTCCACAGTTTGGCTATTGTGGACATTGCTGCTATGAACATTGGGGTGCACGTACCCCTTCAGGTCCCTACATTTATATCTGTGTGGTAAATACCCAGTAGTGCAATTGCTGGATCGTATGGTAGCTCTATTTTCAACTGTTTGAGGAACATCCATACTATTTTCCAGAGGGGTTGCACCAGCTTGCATTCCCACCAACAGTGTAGGAGGGTTCCCCTTTCTCCACATCCCCGCCAACATCTGTCATTTCCTGACTTCTTAATTTTGGCCATTCTGACTGGTGTGAGGTGGTATCTCATTGAGGTTTTGATTTGGATTTCCCTGATGCTGAGCAATGTGGAGCACTTTTTCATGTCTCTGTTGGCCATTTGGATGTCTTCTTTGGAAAAATCTCTGTTCATGTCTTCCGCCCATTTCTTGATGGGATTATTTGTTCTTTGGGTGTGGAGTTTGAGAAGTTCTTTATAGATTTTGGATACTAGCCCTTTATCTGAGATGTCATTTGCAAATATTTTCTCCCATTCTCTCAGTTGTCTTTTGGTTTTGTGGACTGTTTCTTTTGCTGTGCAAAAGCTTTCTATCTTGATGAAATCCCAATAGTTCATTTTTGCCCTAGCTTCCCTTGCCTTTGGCGATGTTTCTAGGAAGAAGATGCTGCGGCTGAGGTCGAAGAGGTTGCTGCCTGTGTTCTCCTTTAGGATTTTGATGGACTCTTGTCTCACATTTAGGTCTTTCAACCATTTGGAGTCTATTTTTGTGTGTGGTGTAAGGAAATGGTCCAGTTTCATTCTTCTGCATGTGGCTGTCCAGTTTTCCCAACACCATTTGTTGAAGAGACTGTCTTTTTTCCATTGGACATTCTTTCCTGCTTTGTCAAAGATTAGTTTACCATAGAGTTGAGGGTCCACTTCTGGGCTCTCTATTCTGTTCCATTGATCGATGTGTCTGTTTTTGTGCCAGTACCATACTGTCTTGATGATGACAGGTTTGGAATAGGGCTGGAAGTCTGGAATTGTGATGCCGCCAGCTTTGCTTTTCTTTTTCAACATTCCTCTGGCTATTCAGGGTCTCTTCTGGTTCCATACAAATTTTAGGATTATTTGTTCCATTTCTTTGAAAAAAGTGGATGGTATTTTCATGGGGATTGCATTGAATGTGTCGATTGCTCTAGGTAGCATTGACATCTTCACAATGTTTGTTCTTCCAATCCATGAGCATGGAACGTTTTTCCATTTCTTTGTGTCTTCTTCAATTTCTTTCATGAGTATTTTATAGTTTTCTGAGTACAGATCCTTTGCCTCTTTGGTAAAATTTATTCCTAGGTATCTTATGGTTTGGGGTACAATTGTAAATGGGATCGACTCCTTGATTTGTCTCTCTTCTGTCTTGTTGTTGGTGTATAGGAATGCCACTGATTTCTGTGCATTGATTTTATATCCTGCCACTTTACTGAATTCCTGTATGAGTTCTAGCAGTTTTGGGGTGGAGTCTTTTGGGTTTTCCACATAAAGTATCATATCATCTGCAAAGAGTGAGAGTTTGACTTCCTCTTTGCCGATTTGGATGCCTTTGATTTCTTTTTGCTGTCTGATTGCTGTGGCTAGGACTTCTAATACTATCTTGAATAGCATTGGTGATACTGGACATCCCTGCCGCATTCCTGACCTTAGGGGAAAAGCTCTCAGCTTTTCCCAATTGAGAATGATATTTGCTGTAGGTTTTTCATAGATGGCGTTTATGATATGGAGGTGTGTAACCTCTATCCCTATACTCTGAAGAGTTTTGATCAAGAAAGGATGCTGTACATTGTCAAATGCTTTTTCTGCATCTATTGAGAGGATCATATGATTCTTGTTCTTTCTTTTGTTAATGTATTGTATCACGTTGATTGATTAGCGAATGTTGAACCAACCTTGCAGCCCAGGGATAAATCCCACTTGGTCGTGGTGAATAATCCTTTTAATGTACTGTTGGATCCTATTGGCTAGGATTTTGGTGAGAATTTTTGCATCCATGTTCATCAAGGATATTGGTCTGTAATTCTCCTTTTTGAGGGGGTCTTTGTCTGGTTTTGGGATCAAGGTAATGGTGGCCTCATAAAATGAGTTTGGAAGTTGTCCTTCCATTTCTATTTTTTGGAAGAGCTTCAGGAGAATAGGTATTAATTCTTCTTTAAATGTCTGATAGAATTCCCCTGGGAAGCCATCTGGCCCTGGGCTTTTGTTTGTTGGGAGATTTTTGATGACTGCTTCAATTTCCTTAGTGGTTATAGGTCTGTTCAGGTTTTCTATTTCTTCCTGGTTCAATTTTGGTAGTTGATACATCTCTAGGAATGCATCCATTTCTTCCAGGTTATCTAATTTGCTGGCATAGAGTTGCTCATAATATGTTCTTATAATTGTTTGTATTTCTTTGGTGTTAGTTGTGATCTCTCCTCTTTCATTCATGATTTTGTTGATTTGGGTCATTTCTCTTTTCTTTTTGATAAGTCTGGTCAGGGGTTTATCAATCTTGTTAATTCTTTCAAAGAACCAGCTCCTAGTTTCGTTGATCTGTTCTACTGTTCTTTTGGTTTCTATTTCATTGATTTCTGCTCTGATCTTTATTATTTCTCTTCTCCTGCTGGGTTTAGGCTTTCTTTGCTGTTCTTTCTCCAGCTCCTTTAGGTGTAGGGTTAGGTTGTGTATTTGAGACCTTTCTTGTTTCTTGAGAAAGGCTTGTATTGCTATATACTTTCCTCTCAGGACTGCCTTTGCTGTATCCCAGAGATTTTGAACAGTTGTGTTTTCATTTTCATTGGTTTCCATGAATTTTTTTAATTCTTCTTTAATTTCCTGGTTGACCCATTCATTCTTTAGTAGGATGCACTTTAGCCTCCATGTATTTGAGTTCTTTCCGACTTTCCTCTTGTGATTGAGTTCTAGTTTCAAAGCACTGTGGTCTGAAAATATGCAGGGAATGATCCCAATCTTTTGGTACCGGTTGAGACCTGATTTGTGACCTAGGATGTGATCAATTCTGATGAATATTCCATGGGCACTAGAGAAGAATGTGTATTCCGTTGCTTTGAGATAGAATGTTCTGAATATGTCTGTGAAGTCCATGTGCTCCAGTGTGTCGTTTAAAGTCTTTATTTCCTTGTTGATCTTTTGCTTAGATGATCTGTCCATTTCAGTCAGGGGGGTGTTAAAGTCCCCCACTATTATTGTATTGTTGTCAATGTGTTTCTTCGCTTTTGTTATTAATTGCCTTATAAAATTGGCGGCTCCCATGTTAGGGGCATAGATATTTACAAATGTTAGATCTTCTTGTTGGATAGACCCTTTAAGTAGGATATAGTGTCCTTCTTCATCTCTTATTACAGTCTTTGTTTTAAAATCTAATTTGTCTGATATAAGGATTGCCACCCCAGCTTTCTTTTGGTGTCCATTAGCATGGTAAATGGTTTTCCACCCCCTCACTTTCAATCTGGGGGTGTCTTTCGATCTAAAATGAGTCTTCTGCAGACAGCATATTGATGGGTCTTGTTTTTTAATCCAATCTGATAGCCTGTGTCTTTTGATTGGGGCATTTAGCCCATTTACATTCAGGGTAACTATTGAAAGTTATGAATTTAGTGCCATTGTATTGCCTGTAGGTGACTGTTACTGTATATTGTCTGTGTTCCTTTCTGATCTATGCTGCTTTTAGGCTCTCTCTTTGCTTAGAGGACCCCTTTCAATATTTCTTGAAGGGCTGGTTTCATGTTTGCAAATTCCTTTAGTTTTTGTTTGTCCTGGAAGCTTTTTATTTCTCCTTCTATTTTCAATGAGAGCCTAGTTGGATATAGTATTCTTGGCTGCATATTTTTCTCATTAAGTGCTCTGAAGATCTCATGCCAGTCCTTTCTGGGCTGCCAGGTCTCTGTGGATAGGTCTTTTGCCAATATAATATTTCTACCATTGTAGGTTACATATCTCTTCTCCTGAGCTGCTTTCAGGATTTTCTCTTTGTCTCTGAGACTCGTAAGGTTTACTATTAGATGTCGGGGTGTTGACCTATTTTTATTGATTTTGAGAGGGGTTCTCTGTGCCTCCTGGATTTTGATGCCTGTTTCCTTCCCCACATTAGGGAAGTTCTGTGCTATAATTTGCTCCAATATTCCTTCTGCCCCTCTCTCTCTTTCTTCTTCTTCTGGGATCCCAATTATTCTAATGTTTCATCTTATCATATCGCTTATTTCTCGAATTCTGCCCTCATGATCCTGTAGTTGTTTCTGTCTCTTTTCTCAGCCTCTTTATTTTCCATCATTTGGTCTTCTATATCGCTGATTCTCTCTTCTGCCTCATTTATCCTAGAAATTAGTGCCCCCATTTTTTATTGCACCTCATTAATAGCCTTTTGATTTCGACTTGGTTAGATTTTAGTTCTTTTATTTCTCCAGAAAGGGTTTCTCTAATAACTTCCACGCTTTTTTCAAGCCCAGCTAGTATCTTTAAAGTCATGATTCTGAACTCTAAGTCTGACATCGTACTAATGTCCATATTGTGTAGGTCCCTGGCTGACGGTACTACCTCTTGTTCTTTTTGCTGAGGTGATTTTTTTCGTCTTGTCATTTTGTCCAGAGGAGAATAGATGAATGAGAGAACAAAATGCTAACAGGTTAAAAATGTCCCCAGCAAATATACTCTATACAAATCAGAAAAGATCTGAAACCATGGGAAAAGAAAGGGAAAGAAAAAAAAAAGAAAAAGAAAAAGATAAAAACAAAAACAGAACAATACAAGAAAAGCAGAAATGATCACATATGATCAGGCTAGTGAATAGATCAGTGCCACACACTAGCTTTTGGGCGTATTTTGGTCTGTTAGAAAAAAGCGCCTCCTAAAATTTTAAAGGAAGAACGACTTATCTATATACAAAATAAGGGTTGATACAATGAAGGGATGGAAGATGACTGTGAAGATGAAAATTATAAAAGATTTTATAAAAGGAATTGATAAGGTAAGAAGTTGTTTGAAAAAAGAAAGAAGATTTAAAAAAAAAGAAAAAAAAGGGAGAGAATGTGATCAGGCAGGAGACTAGAACAAAGCTATACACTAGTGATTTAGGGTATATTTTGATCTGTTAGAAGAAACTGTATCTTAAAATTTTAAAGAGAGAACAACTTATATATATATGCCTAAAATAAGGGTAACTACTATGAAGGGATAAAATATGACTCTAAAAATGAAAAATAAAAAATGTTTTTTTTAAAAATGGGATTGATAAGATGTTGGTTGAAAAAGGGAAAAAGAAAAATTTAAAAAAAAGTTAAAAAAATTAACTTTGAAAAACTAATGAATCATTGTAAAAAAAAGCCATGAATTCTATGTGCAGTATTCCCCTAGCGCTGGAGTTTTCCCATTCTCCTTGATCGGTAAACTTGGTCTTGGCTTGCTGGCTGTTCGTGCTGATCTTCTGGGGAGGGGCCTGTTGCCGTGGTTCCCAAATGTCTTTGCCGGAGGCGGAATAGCCCTGCCCTTGTCTGTCCGGGCTAAGCAAGCTGCTCGGGTTTGCTCTCAGGAGCTTTTGTTCCCTGCAAGCTCTCGGTACAGCTTTGGAGGACCAGGGTGAACATGGTGGCCTCCCAATCTCCACCTGGAGGAGCTGAGAACTCGGGGCCCCGCTCCTCAGTGCGCCCCCAGGGAAAAGCAGTCACTCCCGTCTCCCCGGTCTCCTGCTGCACTCCGCGCTCACCCGGCCTGTGACCAAGCGTTTCTATCTCTGGCACCCAACCCCATGTGGAGTCTCCAAACCCAGCAGATCCCTGCGGTGCGCTCCCGCGCCGCTCCTCCCGGAGGAGGAAGGGAGGTCTCCCCGGACCTGCCGCTTGTTGGGTCCCTGCTGGAGGAGCAGTGGCCCGACTGGGCCGCGGATCACAGTTTATGGCCACCCCGAGCTGAGAGCCCGCGCCTCGGCTCTGTCTCTGCAGCCGGCTTCCCCGCTCCGATACCTGGGAGCTCTGCCACACTCAGGCACCCCCGGTCTTTCTGTGACCCCGAGGGTCCTGAGACCACACTGTGCTGCGAGGGTTCCACCCCCAGCTTAGCCACTGGAGCGACGTCCCTCAGCGGAGCCGACTTCTAAAAGGTCCGATTTTGTGCTCGCGGCTCTATCACTTGCCAGAAGCAGCCGACGGAGGCCCTCTCCCCCACTGTCTATCCTCCCGAATATCGCCTCGGATTCACTTCCCTGCACGTCCAACCTTGCAGTAAGTGGTCGCTTCTCTGTTCAGAGAGTTGTTGCTACTCTCTTTTTCGATCTCCTGTTGAGTTCGTAGGTGTTCAGAATGGTTTGATCCCCATTCAGCTGAATTCCTGAGACCAGACGAAATCCAGTTCTCCTACTCCTCCGCCATCTTGCTCTGCCCCACATTACTAGTTTTTGATGTAGTCTTCAGTGATTCATTAGTTGCGTATAACACCCAGTGCTCATCACATCACGTGCCCTCCTTAATGCCCACCTTTTAAAAGCACATGTTGACCTAGGATGCATCCTAAGACTTTGTTCTAGGTCCAATGCTTGCTGTGAAGATACTATCCCTACTTTCAATGATTAAGCTTTACATATTTAATCATTTGTTAAAATTTGTCACCATCTACCATATGCCACGTGTTAAATGGTAAAGAAGGAGACAGACTAAAAAATGGACTGTTCTATCAAATTGCCTAAGGACTAGTGAAATAAGTTCAAATTTCTTTATATTTTGGATTTTTTTACAATTACAATCACTTGTCACAAGGTAGTTCATTTTAATGGAACCGTGTTTTTACTTGCTTATACACTGCCTCTTTGGCAATAAAGATTTGAAGCAGCTAAGTTTTAAAAACTCCATAATGTTAAGAAAATAGAAACATTAAAGGGGTAAAAGAAAATTAAAACAAATATATCAAACTAGAGGTTTCAATGCAGGTAGTTTCATTGATCATAAAATGCAGGACTGAACTTTTTGGCAAAGTAGCTCCTATAGCTCAACTCAGCACAATTTCGTCTGTGGAATATTATATACTAGAAGGCAGCATTTGAGAAAATGAACTCTGGCCTCAGTAATAATTTCTCAACATAGAATAAAAGATGTATATACTTTCGGTGTAATATTATTTAACTTGAATTTTTATAAATATTATATATATCTTATACCTGGCAATATAGAATGCTACTTTATTGAAACCATAACCCTATACAGCCATAGCTTTCTAACCTTGAGCCATGTATACAGATTTCAAGGGAAAAATTTGGCAATAGCAACCCCAAAAACTTTTAAGTTATGTGACTAACATTCACTATAATAAGAAGAAATTTTAAATTATAATACTATTTGGAGCCATATTATTATTATCACAAAATACCTGTAAGTGTACAAATCATAGGTAGATGGCTACCTCAATTTTGAGTTTAATATGCAAGAAAAAATACTATTTTACCTTGATGCAAGAAATGCACTGATCAGGGGGAGGATAACAAACTCACCTTATGAAATTATTTTAAATGAGAATTAGTTTCGTTTCTACGAGTAGTAATTTCCCATTGCATCTGAAAATGAATTTAAATATTACAGTATATGCTTGTATATAATTTCTATATTCCATAAAAGAATATTCTGAAATAAGTACAACCATTTCTATTAGTACATTTCAGGGATGATGAAGTGGAACCTAAGTCATGGAATCATTTGGCAAAAATCCCAGAGTTAGTAAGTGACAGGGTTAAAAGGATATATTTCTTCTGGATCCTCAGAATGAATATATATAAGGTGCAGACATAGTAAAGTCCTATCGCGTGGACTGAAAATTCAGTGTAAGAACTAATACTTGTCTAACATAAATTAACTTAAAATTTGGAATTTATATCTGAACATTGGATTTTATGAGTAATAAATGGAAGCAGTTTATATCCAAAGATATTATGTTCTGACATACTCCAAAATATGTATTATATGGCTATTTAAGTCTCTGAATATTTAAAGAACACATAAAATACTAGTTTTAAAGGACACTTTAGAACCCTCTTTATCTAAGATCATATGCCAGGAAGAGTGAATGCTATGTCATTTTTCAGATCAGTGACATTTGACAACCATTCAATCTAATTCAGCGACAATTTTCAATGATGTGATTAAGTGAATATTTGAACATAGCTGATGTTTGAAATTTCAACCTAGGCTTTTATTTATTTATTTTTTAATTTTTTTTCAACCTAGGCTTTTAAATACTCACTTTGGATTTGTGGTTTAAATGTATAAAAATTATCTTATTTGTTTTGTGCTACTTCACATTTGTACTACTTGCACATTTGAAGTTTCTTGGTAAAAATTTGCCACTTTGTCATAGACAGTTGATGAGAGTGGTGTACAGAACATAAGTATAAGATCTACGGCTGTGTCAGCTAATATTAAATCATATTAAATCAGAAAGTTCTGGTATACTATATACCCAGGATGTATTACAACACTACATTTCTTGTATGATTTTTTTAAATCATACAATAAAATAATGATGGAGTGTATTCTATGACTTCAAAGAGGCACTGAGATTCATAAAATGTAAACATGGAAATCTTGGGGGCGCCTGGGTAGCTCAGTCGGTCAAGTGTCTGTCTCTTGGTTTTGGCTCAGGTCACGATCTCAGGGACCTAGGATCAAGCCCCTGCTTGTCCCTCTCCCTCTGCTCCTTCCTGCTCTCTCGCTCTCTCTCTGTCTCTTTCTCTCTCTAATAAATAAATAAATAATCTTAAAAAAAAAAAACACACGGGAATCTTGGGATGGAAGAAGAGGAAACAAACTGGAATTTAGCCAATTAATGGAAGACAGGTACCACAATGTATCCAGAGGGCAGTTCAAGATACGATGGACAGTAAAATCTCCCTACCAGATTTTTATGGCTAAATTCCTTTAACAGTGAGAAAAAATCATTCTTTATTCAATTTGACATAAAGTGATGAAAATGTCAAATCTCTGGTAGAGGAAACTCACTGACTGGAACTTACTTATATCTAAGGGGGAAAAATATATCAATAAACAAAATGACCCATCAAATGTTTCTTTTCATTTGAGAGACAATATGGTTAAAGACCTGCAGAACTGAATTCATAGTGTGTGATGGAGACTGTCACAAATCACAAACAAAAGTGGAGAAGGGGAAAGGAATGGTAGAATGGCAATATGAGAGATGTTTCTGTTACCTGTGATTTGCTTTATCTAACTTCAACAAGTAGCAAGGAAATGCAAGCTGTGGCTATGTTTTATATCTTGAGCTGGTATGAAGATAAGCTTAACCACTCGGTACAGTCAGCCTCTTTTTCACAGGATTTTGTACTTTCTTTTGTTTGCTTTTTTAAACCATGGCCAACTTTATTACAAATGAGCTTTGTTCTCAGCAAATATTGTAATAAAGGTATCACTGCGCTTGGAAGTACTTTGTTCTCAATAAGTGGTTTTGAAAATAAATTATTGATAGCAGAAATAACTTCATGCTAAAACAGCCACTATCTTCCAACTCCCCCAGCAGGCCAAGATTTGAGAGTAACTTCATTTTTTAGATATGTATGTCACAGTTGCTGGCCAGTGGCCCCTCTCACAAGGTCAGAGCTTTCATTGGTTGAAGGTAACAGCTCTCTCCCTTTCATCTCTTTAGGTTTAGGAATAAAGGCTATTAACTCATACTAGTCCCTGAATGCTTCACCATTCATTGTTAGTTCCTTTAACTCTCCTTACATTTCTGTATTTATTCCCTTCATTACAGTCTCTTCAGCTTTGTCTTTGCAGGCTTTCTGTTTCATAGCGGAACTGTTAATAAGACACTTGGCTTCACCAGAAGACTTGCACTTTGGTGGTGAATCTATCAGTGGATACCTCAGTGGTAGATGAATGACTTTTCCCCTGCCTATGAAAGGCACCACATAGGTCTACTGATCTCTGGCCATTCCTAGGGATAGGGAAGAACATTCCTAATAATGACAAAGAATTTTCCAAATGCCTGTTTGAGAGCTCAGATTTGGATTTAGCAAATTATATTAAATTATAAATTATTGCTTTTCCTGCAAATCCAACTTTATGGGGCAGGAGGTTTGTACATAATGCACACATATTTTGTAGAATCATCTGTGCTTTGGACTATCAGTGGGAAGAAAATCGTTATTAAATCTACAGTTTATTCTATATATATATATATAGCTGCTAAATGTGTTCAAATATGACAATGGCGAATTAAAGACTGAATAAAAATATACTTCTGACCCTGGGTTCCAGTCCACTGCCATCGCCCACAAGGAACCAGCTCCAGTTCCCTGAGCTGCCTGGGGCTGCATGCGAGGTGCCAGGGGACTTGGGACTTGCGAGAGCCCCAGGAGGTACAGGCCTGGGCTGGCCCTGCAGCACTCTGCAGGGCTACAAAAGGAGGGGGAACCTGTCCAGAATTCCTGCAGGACAGGCAACCTCAACATGGAAACATTCTGTAATGAAAATGAAGGAATGCCTGAGAACCAAGGAAAGAGGGAATACAAAGAATGGCCATGGGATACGGCAAAAACAGAAGTAGCTTGTACTCTGGGAAACAAGGAAAATCAGAAAATGAGAGAAAGATCACAAGGGAAAGGCAGAAAATGAGGAAATTGTAAAGGACAAGGAAAAGCCAGGGATTGTGGCAAAGCCAAAAGAGGGAAAGCCAGAGAGTGAAGAGTGAAGGAAAGCAAAAAGGAGAAGGAAAGCCAGCCAGTGAACCAAAGGCTGCAGGAAAGCACCCAGCTGGGGACGGTGTACCCAGGAAGGCCAGAAGACAAACCAGCAAGGGGCTGGCTCCGTGTCTCAAGGAATATGAGGCCATAGCTATATGCATGTGAGGAGTGAGGAGATAAGAGATTTCGATGAGATGGCCAGGGTGGAGGATGAAGTGAAGAAAACCAGACAGAAATGGGGACGGGGGTATATGGATGCAAAGAGATGTACAGGATCCCTTCCACCCAAGGGGCCCAAGGGAACTCAGGGGGTGGCTGCAGGGTCCCACAAAGGGGCTTCACAGACATTCCTTTTGTGTAGTGCCCCTGGCAGGCATTTTCCAGGCCCTGTGCTTTAACCTTATGCTAATAATTCACTTTAGCTGTCTCTCTTGTTATCAGCAGCCTTTCGACCCAACTAGAACACTCTATCAGTAGGGGATTTTCACCCATGGGCATTGCAAAGACATTCTAATTCTTGGAGAAATAAAGCAGCTTAGAATGTCAAAAAATATATTTCCATTAAATTTTCTTTGTGGTTTTAGTCGAATTTCTATTACACAGTAAGTTGTATTATGTTTGATATTATTTTTTTAAAGATGTATTTATTTATTTTTATTTATTTATTTATTTTATTATGTTATGTTAGTCACCATACATCATTAGTTTTTTTTTTTTTTTAAAGATTTTATTTATTTATTCTTGAGAGACAGAGGAGAGAGAGAGAGAGGGAGAGAGAGAGAGAGAGAGGGAGAGAGAGAAGCAGAGGGAGAAGCAGGCTCCCAAGGAGCAGGGAGCCCGATGCGGGACTCGATCCCAGGACCCTGGGATCATGACCTGAGCCGAAGGCAGACGCTTAACCATCTGAGCCACCCAGGCGCCCCATCATTAGTTTTTGATGTAGTGTTTTATTTTGGAGAGAGGGAGAGAGAGCGGGGGAGAGGGGCACAGGGAGAGGGAGAGACAGTCTTAAGCAGACTCTGCACTGAGTACAGAGCCCAACAAAGGGCTTGATCTCACAACCCTGAGATCATGACCTGAGCCCAGGACCTGAGCTGAAGCCAAGAGTCAGACGTTTAACTGACTGCGCCACCCAGGTGCCCCTGTATTTTGTTTTAATTACTGATTATAACTTTCCTGGATAAAAATGGTACTCTCTTAAATACTTGTAAGTTTCTTTTTGTTATTATTTATTAACTTTTTCTCTAACTTTAAAAGAACATGTTTTATTAGCAGTTCAATTTATAGTCGCACCTTTATTTTTAGTTATCGCCATCTCCTTCAGCACAGAGTTCAAAGCCTAACCATGTCTTCCCACGTTTGCCCCCCTCCCACACCCACCCTGCTACCTCTCTGATCCCCTGCTCTCCGGTGTTTTCTCCACACTCAGTCCTGTCCACCTAGGGAGTCCTATTTGCAAATGTTTGTTTTTTTTCTCTTCAAGGTCCTTCTATCCCTCTACTTGGACCTTTTTCCTATAGAGAATCCCATGGCTCACTCCCTCTCTTCCTTCCAGGCTTTAGCTATATCACAGCTTAACTGAGAGGTCTTCCCACACCTCCTATTCTGTTTATCTCTTATTCGTTCACTTAGCTATCACTACATTCTAAATGTTTAATGTCCCCTGGTATGTGACTGTAAACTCTATGACATAAAGGGTTGTGTCTGTTCTGATAAATGACCATAGTTCTCCTACCACCTAGAACACAACTGAACACATAGGAGACACTCGGGAAATAATGTGCTGAATGTAAATATACTAACATTATTGTTTAAGGTATGATTTATCAAAATCTCCAATCGATGCCTTCTATAGTGGATTCTAATTTGAGAATCTGTGACTTTTAAAAGGAAATTTGAAAAGTCTTATCTACTATTTTATTTAATATGCCGTTTTATGGATACCCTGCCCCAGGCTCATTTATTCATCTAATGTAGACTACCTAAGCCCATCTTTAGGGGAAAAAACTCCTGCCCTTGAACATTCTCTTTAATTGTGTGTTTACTCTTCATGGTAATAATCAGAGACTAATAAACATGGTTCCTTGGAATCGTTTCCATTTCTTTTGTACTTTCTTCTGTTACAAAATAATGGAGAAGTATAAAATGATAATAAATTTACCTTTGAACATTTATATTCTGTGTCTCTTAGCCTGGGGCTACTTCAAGTAAAGTTTATTTCACTCTTAGTTTGGGTTTCCACTTGAAAATTTTTTACTTGAGATTCTGTCCTTTCATACAGAGACCTCAGTTTTATGCCATTCCCTATTAAGGCCCTTGCTCAGATGGGAGCAGGGTGGAAATCTGCTCTGTAAGGGCTCCTTCTCAAATTGAAGCCCCCATTTTGGGGTCTTTGCCTGCTGAAACAATGGGAGGTACTCAAGGTTTCCTATTTTCAGAAAGAACTATGACCATCTGAGAAAAGATCTATAAAATACATTAATCATATTCTAATTTTATATACTCACTTATCACATTTCATTAAACAATTTCATGAGAAAATACAGGGTATATTGTCAGATTGATACATAGGCCATTGTTTGGCATTTGGGAGGTTGTAAGGTTAGGTTTACTTTACCTTTATAGGTTCCTCTGTTTCTTTAAACCTTTTTAAAAATAAGAATTGAAGTATAACATATATACAGGAAAGTGTATTTGAGTGTAGACCTTGAAAACTGTTCTCAGAGCAAATGCTCCTATGTAACAAGCACCAGGTCAAAATACGCAATATTTTCGACACCTGAGAAGACTCACTTGTGCATTTTACTGCTTCACTCCTTCCAAAATGTAACCACTCTTCTGACTTTTAAACCCACGGAACAATTTTGCCTGTTTTTTGAAATTTAATTAAAAGAAATCACAGTAGGTACACTTTTGTGTCTCATTTCTTTTGCTCAAACCTCTTTCAGGAGATTGATCCATCCCATGTATTGTATATAGCAATCATTTATTTTCATTGCTTTATAATATGCTATCATGTGAATATACTACAGTCATTTCCAGTTTAGGCTACTACAAATTAAGCTGCTTGAACATTTTCTCTCTCTTTCTCTCTCTGTCTGTCTCTCTCTCCACATACACATACACACACACACAACACACACATATACATGCACAGAAATGGTAGTTATATGCCTCAGAACAAAACTGTTGGGTTATAAGAATTATGCAGTTTTGCATTTAGTATATAATACCAAACTATTTTCAATGGTTGTCTGAATTACATTTCCACCAATTAGAAGTTCAGGTTATTCCAAATCCTCACCCTCAGCATTATTAGCCCTTCTAATTTCAGCCATTTTTATGAATTTGTATTAGTATCTCATTGTATTTTTAACTTGAATTTCCCTAATTACTGCTAAGGTTGAACACTTTTTTATATTATTCTTCAATTTTTGAACAGCCTCTTTTGTGAAGTTCCTGTTCAAATTTTCTGCCCATTTTTTCTATTGGATCTTTTGCTCATCTGCAAAACCTAAAATTTTTAAAAATAAATAAATTATAGAGGAAAATCATAGGAGAAATCTGGAATGCTCAATAGTATAAAGGTATTAATTCTTCCCAAACTGATCTATAAATTTAACTCACTGTTGATCACATTCCAAACAGGATTTATTTGGGAATTTTTTTGTTTGTTTGTTTCTTGTTGTTGTTGTTGTTTTTGTTTTGTTTTGTTTTTAAAGATTTTATTTATTTATTTGAGAGAGAGAATGAGATAGAGAGAGCACGAGAGGGGGGAGTCAGAGGGAGAAGCAGACTCCCTGCTGAGCAGGGAGCCCGATGTGGGACTCGATCCCAGGACTCCAGGATCATGACCTGAGCCGAAGGCAGTTACTTAACCAACTGAGCCACCCAGGCTCCCTGTTTTGTTTTTGGTTTTTTTTAAAGATTTTATTTATTTATTTGACAGAGAGAGACACAGCCAGAGAGGGAACACAAGCAGGGGGAGTGGGAGAGGGAGAAGCAAACTTCCTGCTGAGCAGGGAGCCCGATGCGGGGCTCGATCCCAGGACCCTGAGATCATGACCTGAGCCGAAGGCAGACGCTTAACGACTGAGCCACCCAGGCACCCATTTATTTGGGAATTTAAAAGATGATGGTAAAATAAAGAGAGAAATACAATGGGTCAGTATAACCAAGAAAACACTGAACAAGAAAAAAGTGGGGGAACCTAGCTCAAGAGATACCAGGATGTATTATAAAACTGCAGTAATCCACAGGGCATGGTATTTGTGCATGTATAAACAAAGAGAAAACGGAAGTGAACTGAAGTCCAAAAAGAGAACATTTGGATGGAGAAATTTTTATGACATACCTAGTATTAGAGAGCAATGAGTAAGTAACATTCTTTTTAATAAATGGTGTTGTGACAATTAGATTTCAAATGAAAGAAAAGAACCTGACTCTTAACTCATTCCTCATGTCAAACTCAGTAATCAATTCCTGGTGAAATATAGATCCAAATTCAAATGGTAGAACAAATAAGTCTGTATGGATGACAACAAAATATAATATCCTAATGGTTTTGGGCAGGCAAATGTTTCTTAAAAAGGACACAAAATTATAAAAGTGAACATTTATAAAAATGAACTGGACCAGAATGAAGAATTTTGCTTTATCATTGAGTAAAACGTAATCCAGAGGCAGAAAATACCTTTGCAATGCATAAAACGAAGGATTCATATCCAGAACATACGAACAACTCATAATTTTGATGAAGTTCATTTTCCTCTTTTGGAATCATGCCTTTGGTTTCACATCTAAGAAATACTTGGTTATCTCAAAGTCACAGGGATTTTCTTTTATGGTTTCTCTCTTTTATTGCCAGAATTTCTTTCAGTCTTATATTGAAAACTGTGAAATTAATAATTATAACATATACAGGAAACCCAAAAATTCATAATCAATAACCAGTATGTGAAAAAAACCCTCTTATCAAACAAAATCTATGGCCACATTAATCTACTATTTTAGAGGAGATCCAACAACCTATTGCTTAACATGGTATTTTCTTGGTGGGAAGAGATCAACTACATCAAATCTACTGAAACCAAGAATTCTTTGAATCCTCTGCTGTCTTCCTGGCTTTCATATTTTGTAATGGAATATGGGGAACTGAAAAAGATTTTTCTTCATGTAAATTCTAATATCTCTAAACAATATTCTTAACTTATGTGATATTGATCTTTCAAAAGGATCTATCAGACTAATATTGAGGCAAACATTTTATAGACTGTCTTATTCTGTCTGCAATTTGAAATTCTGCCTGAAAATTTGAAAATATACAGTTAATCACTTCAGAAATAATAAAAAATGTATGATGTTTCTATAAAGCAATTTTCATAGATTAAATATGACAATAGTGCTAAATTCATAAAATCAACCAAATGCTGCACAGCCTTCACTATCATTTCCCATGTGATGCCTTCTCTGTACCAGATGAGCTGAACAACATTTGGGGGAGGACACTTCATGACTCATCTATCACTGATGATGGTTATTGTAAGAGTATGCAAGCAATTTATTTGAATTTATCCTTGAAAGAGAGATGTAATGTAATTAGGAAAGTACTAAGTGCCTGGTAAATGTATTGGTCGATTAGAAAGATTGTAGGAAGTTGGTGAGAAAGGAGGGCTTGCTGCCTCTAATACAATGGCAGAGGGGAGAAATCTCAAAGTCACTCTAAGGAGACCAGAACTCCTTTCACCTACAAACTTATTTAGGTATAATTGTTGACTTTCTAATACCATACATATATTTTCATCTCGTTCAACTAAATCAAACCTAGCAATAGGAAATAAATTTGCAGTTCTGTGAGTTGAAATAGCGATAGTTCTGTGTAACTTTCATACTTGGATGTGGTGTCTAATAAATGTGGCCTTAATTCAAACAAACTTTATCATCATCATGTCTGAACACACTTGATACATAAAAAAAATATGATTCAGCCAACTAAAAGCCATTTGTTGTACAGATCCCTTCTCTGGGAAACTGAGGGTCACCACAGGACTTAATCTGTCTCCCAAATGTAACTGCATCAAGTAAAATCTGCAAACAACACAGGGTGCCCTCTCAGGTCTGACTCATGCCCTTCCCTGCCCTCTGTGACTGCATACATTTGCTTCCTGAATCATGTGATTAGCCACCAGCAGATCCACATGAACCAGAACACATACTTTTAAAAATCACTACTTTGATATACAAGAGAACTTGAGAAGCTTTCCCTGCTTTGGGGGCCAAAGCCCTCACTCAAACATTAGGCATGCTGTCTCATGGTATCCAGACTCTGTCCAGGTCTCCACTTACATTATTTTTCTGCAGGACACGCAGCGCCTTGTTGACATTGTTCAGGGCGTGAACTCTTGTGGATCCTTTTTCTTTTGGCTGAAAGCAAATTGAAACAATGTTTACTGCCCGGCAGAGAGACAATCTACTAGAAATGAAACCATTTATACATTTTACTTCAAAGTTCGACTATTTTAAATGAACTTAGGCTGTGAGGCATTAATATAATACACTTAAGTGCTTTGGGTTAATTGTCCTCCTCATAGAACCTTAGCATGAATCAACCCCTCCTCAAGAAAAACGATAGCATTTTCTTTTCCTCAATAAAAGCTATTTTGGTTACCATCTCTTCATTCCACAGCCCCGTTGGGGATTACTCCATGAACAGGAAAGAGAAACAACAGTCCATAAGGACTTCTTAGTAAGGGAGATAAGTGAGGTAATTTCCACACATTTAAGGAAAGTATGAAAGAGACTTGAGCCTAGAAAAATGATATAACGCCAAATAGGAGTAAGGGAAAACTTTTCTGTCAACATTACCTTAACTGCCTTCATCACTGAAGCTCAAAACCTCAAGAATCTTTGGTTTTCTAACCCTCACTCTCAATTCCCAAAATCTTATCTCATCCTACAATTTCTAAACTGACATTTGTACAGTGCATGACAATATGCAGATTAACTCATTTATCCAGTTGTGGAGTTTTAGAAACTCTAGCATTATGATGCCTGCCATATTGACTTCTAAAAAGAGATCTACATCTCAAGAAATTTTTAAGGGCACAATAAAGTACAGATGGCCCCCGACATGATAGTTTGATTTAGGATTTTTTGACTTTATAATGGTGCAAAGGTGATATGCATTCAGCAAAAACTATACTTCACATTTTGAATTTGGATCTTTTCCCGGGCTAACAATATCCAGTATTATACTCTGATAATGCTGGGCAGGGGCAGTGAGCCATAGCTACAAGTCAGCCATGCGATCATGAGGGTAAATGACCGATACACTTAACAACCATTCTGTTTTTCACTTTCAGTATACTATTCAATACATTATATGAGATAGTCAACACTTTGTTATAACAATAGGCTTCGTGTGAGATGATTTTGCCCAACTGTAGGCTAATGTAAGCATTCTGAGCATGTTTAAGGCAGGCTAGGCGAAACTATGAAGTTCAGTAGATTACGTGTATTGAACGCATTTTCAATATGTGTTGGATTTATAGGGACGCAACCCTATGGTAAGTCAAGGAAGATCTGTATTACTAACTATAGAAACAATGTTGTACAGCAGATCTCTGGAACTTATTCATTGTGCATAACTGAAACTTTATACCTGTTGACTGGCACTCCCCATTTTCCATATCTCAAGTTAAGTGTTCTTGTCACAATAAAAAATGAAATTAAAAGATCATGATGACTAAAAGCCTTATAAAACATTCAATAACAAAGATACCAAACATTACAAACAAATAATATCTATTAATTAGCATAAATTACATGACTGAAAAATTTCACCTTCTAGTTGATAGAATATGCCAAAATAAAAATAAGATTACAAGATTGTTTTATTCAGGAATAAGTCCTGTATTGCTAGTTAAATCAGTACTTATTAAATTAGTGAATTTTACTAGATCTAGAACAACTATACAGAGTTAGTTTCTGGTTTCTTAGTAAATTATCCTAAGGTTAATGTGAACTTTCTTATAAATAAGTCACGTACCAGTTTTTGCCCTGTCAGGCCTTCCAGAAGGTCTAGGAGGCGCCTCCCATCCTGTAGGTCACTGAAGAGGTTCTCTATGTGCTGCTTCCCAAACTGAAATACGAAATATACCCAATCAAACAAAGCACTCTTCCAGTGATCTGTTTCCATGACTATGCCTTTTAAAATTTAAAGTTATGTTTAAGAATATTTAATGTATCTAATTCTTCATCTGCCAAGGATGAAGGATGAAAAGAGAACCTCCAAGTAAAAAACAAAAAACAATATATCATCATTAGGTCAAATCTATTTAAATTTTTTTTAATAACATCAGTTAGATATCTGTAGCCTAATTGGTCTAATTAACTCAACTTTTTGAATGCTGATTCTATGAAGGGGAGAGAAGTACACATACAAAGAAACAAAGTCCACATACAATTTGTCCTGCGTAGGTGCTTACAATTTAACGGTTTCATGTACTTGGCTCTATAACATAATCATAGAAGGCCCACCATCCTGTACCCCTAGAGCATGCTTTCTCTGAATATACAATTTGAATACTGCCTCAAAATGATCCATTTTCATATTGTATGGCTCAGATGTTAGAAAGATCTGAATTTAATTGAGTTGAAATACACCTGTGACATATTTGTGTCTATTTTTCTCAGTTCTTTACTTGGGAATTGTACTGAGAAAGAATAATAACCACTCATAGCATCTCGTATTTTGGTAGCAGCTACTCATGAGAAGCACTTCACTAAATGAGTGGATCTTATAATCTTTCTAATATAGTTGTGGGTTAGTATTCATATACTCATCTTACAGATGAGAAAAAGAGGTTGACCATGTGGCTCTTTGTCACGAAACTAGAAGATGGTAAAGCCCAAATGTTGTCCCAGAACTGTCTAACACTTGGGGGGGGGGCTGGTTTTTCCTAGCTTATCATGCTGCTTCCAGGGCTTTTTCCTCCTTCCATCTGATTATCTTTCAGATATTTTATTTCTTCTGTCATGCTCCCAAATATTTTCTTTTTCTGGTTGAAAGCCTACAATCCCTTCATATAAAATCATTCACAACTCTTTCATCACCCAGGTTCTCTGGAAAGTCCTCATTTATCAGTGACAGATGTTTATTGAGCACCTATAAACCTGAGCTAGGTGCTAGAGCATACACTAGTAAATCACACAGACATGCCCCCAGCCCTTGTGGGTCTTTGAGTCCAGCATGGAAAGCAAATATTCCCAAAAGGCAATACTACACAGAAGCAGTAACAGGGACCCAGGAGCATATAACTTTGGGAACTCCCATAGTATGGGGACCAGGAAAGACTCCCCAGAATGTCAGATGATGGGACTGACATTAGTTTTCAGGTGCTTGGATTGGTCTCATGCATTCCCTGATTACATGAAAACTTTGCATTTCAGCCAGGTCAAGAAAAATAAAGAAGAGCCTTGGTTACCAGGCAAAGGGCATCCCTGAAGCTTTCAAGATTAAAGACAGGATTCAGGCTCTCCCTACAACCACACAGCCATGTCCATAACAAGTCCTGTCAACGCCTAGGTGTTTCACCCAATGAAACCCAGACCCCTGCAAAAAGGCCACCAGTCCTTTGAAAATCAAGCCACATATATGTTTTGACAAAGATAACTACAAGTTATTCTTCTGAAATTCTACTCTAATAGTTCTGCTTAAAAGTTCCAGGGGAAAAGAAGACAACACAAAATATGAATATGTAAAAACACTTTACTATACATTATGTACAAGTAAACCTCAAAACAACATGCCATTTTTTAATGAAACTTTAAGGAAAGCTTTCTACTAATAAGAAAATGAATGCATGCTTTATAATTCTCTCAAGAACCTCATATATAACATGGAATCACTTGGCATTTGGAGGGTTGATATTAAGGTTTTACTTTCAAATTGGATGAAGGTCTACAATGCCTTGAAAATGCTGTTCTCTTTTGTTTTGTTTTGTTTCATCCAGGAGCAAAATTTTACAGATGCATTTGAGAAGCAAGTGGCTTCTAAACTTATTGACAAAAAGAATATTACACACTGAAATGTGTCAAGTGTTGAGGAAAATATAGTTAGCTGACAGAGATACTTGTTCTTGTTAAAAATATATATCTGGATGGATAGATACATACACACATACTTACATACATACATACATAACAAAGTCTGTCAAACCAGGAAGGATGTGGGCAGCAAAATGTTCATTCAAGAAGAGGAAGGGTAGAGAAATTGAGTATTGGGGCATAGAGTGAAGCATGAACCTCAAGGCCGTAGGGATCATCTAGCATCCAAGACACAAGGACTATAAAGCTTATGCTTTGGGGCAAGAAGTCTAGACAACGGCCAACAAGGCAAACAGGATCTTGCTTTGATCCAAACTCACATACACAGGCCAACGTATTTTATAATTCTTTCTTTTAAAATAGAATCAAACAAAACAGAGAGAGAGTGAAGGACTGTAGGCTAATCAGAGGCCTCCAGGCACATCTAGTTGGGACACTTAGAAAGCAATAAGGGAACAGAGAAAAAGTTCCTGCAATCATACATGACTGTCATAACTCATAAAATCAAATCCAATTTCTATTTGTTATATTCACATTCTCTAATAGTGTGCTTCTCAGAATGTTCCATCAAAGCATCCTTCTAGCAGATGAGATTGAATGAATTTACCACAGGTCTGGCAGTATAAATTAGGCAGTGACAGCCGTTCAAAATGTCTATGAACACATAGGTTTTATATTTTTTTTAATTTTTTTAAATTAACACAGAGTGTATTGTCAGTTTCAGAGGGAGAGTTCAGTGATTCGTCAGTCTTATATAACACCCAGTGCTCCTTACACCATGATCCCTCCTTAATGCCCATCACCCAGTTACTCCATCCCCCTACCCTCTCCCCCTCCTGCAACCCACAGTTTACGCATATGTTTTATGTTACGAATTCATGGAAATGTTACCTTCATCTCTTAATGAATGTTTGCTTTAAAAGCATTTTCAGGCACTTATGAGTGAAATTTCCCCTCCTAGGTCCAATTAAAGTCATGCTCAATGAAATGTACAATATTTAGCCTATAACTTCATGGATCTTCAGGTGCTGTCTTATTCTTCCTATGGTATGGAGACCCCAGAGAAAGCAAAACATCTCATTTCTCTTGGATGGTTTTCATTTCTTTCCTAGATTCAAATCCTCATTCCATAACATTATAGCTGTGATATAACAAAAGTAGCACACCTTTGGGAGGCAGAAATAGCTGACTTTTATTTTATTTTATTTTACTGGCTATTATTTAAATTTAAATTCAATTAACATATTATATATATATACAAATATATATATATACAAATACAAATATATATATATTTGTATTTGTATATATATATATTATTTGTTTCAGGGGTACAGGTCTGTGATTCATCAGTCTTATATAATACTCAGGGCTCATTACAACACATACCCTGACTTTTAAACTGGAGTCTTTTATTCACTAGCTGCACTGTCTCAGGCAGGTGACTTAACCTTTCTGAGGCACAATGTACTCTAGTAAAACGGGGATTGAAATAACACCACTTCAGAGTACTCCTCTGAGGTTTAAATGAAACAGTGTAGGTGTGCTGACAGACTTGGCAAATAGTAGGCTCCCAATAAATATAGGATTTTTTTTATTCTATTACTCTTTGACTTCTCTTTCTCTGGCCAAATTCTAGATATAAATGCAATTATGTTACATTATTGAATCTACTAGAAAGTGCAGCGCTCACATACAGTGTGTTCTGTTTTTTCTTAGTTTGGTATCCCTGTAAGAGCGAAAGTCAAAGGGGAAAGATGTCATTCCATATTCAATTACTTACATACTGGTAAACGTGGATGGCAGTCAGAGGTTTCAAGCCCTTTCCCTTTTTGCTTGTTCTTTGGGTTACTTTCCATTAAGTCCTCTTTTGTTTACACCACGTTTCATCTTCTACACGTACCATGCCTTTTTGTTGCGAGTGACATTTATGTCATGAAAACAGTAATGTTTTTTTAATTCCTTACCTTTAATGGCTTTCTTTTCAAGTATACAAAAATTATTTTG
This sequence comes from Callorhinus ursinus, assembly GCF_003265705.2. Classification (NCBI taxonomy): domain Eukaryota; kingdom Metazoa; phylum Chordata; class Mammalia; order Carnivora; family Otariidae; genus Callorhinus; species Callorhinus ursinus. The sequence continues at coordinate 15,749,931 of NW_027397078.1, read as the reverse complement.
TGAAACACACACAACATTAAGCCCTTTTTGGGCCACATGACCCTGTGGCTCTCCATCTCCAGTCCCTTTCATGACTAATACTTTCTTTACAAAGTGAACTTTTGATATAACTCAGCAGTTTACTGCCTTCACTTACATATAGTCTTCTTCCTTGCTAACTTAAATAACAAGATGAAAGGACCATAAAATGAGATAATGATGCTTCCTGATCATTGTCCATATGATATAAAGAAATAAAGAGCTACAGACAAGGTTCAAAAGAAAAAAAAAATCAGGTAGGTTGATTGGTAAGTGGGGGAAACAAAGTGAAAAAAATTCAAAGTGAGAATAAATTGAAAGGGACAGAAATGCATTTGTGAAAATATTTAAATAACTTCTGACTCTTCAGAGTTGTATCAGTCTCTTAACCTGAAAATACACAGGGATCAATACAATATTCCAATAAGGGGTAAAGAGCACAAGAATTATTTAGCATGACCTTCTGGTTATAGAAAGGTCAGCCTCTGGACAATTCTGTTGCTCAGAAAGTCAAGACACTTCTCTGATTACAAATCTTTAGATACTAGAAACATCAAGAAGCACTGGAAACACCAAAAATAATTCAAAATGTATTGGTGGATGCTGCTGACCAGCTCCCAGAAAATTATTGCAACACTTTATGGTATAAATCGGCAGTTTTCATAGATGACTGTTTTATTAAGTATGGATTATAAAAAGTATTTTATAAGAGAATTTTATCGAGGTATAATATACATACAGGAAAGTACACATATCTTAAAAGTTAGCTCAAATAGTTTTTTACAAACTGAACACATTCATATTATCACCACCTAGATGGAGATATAAAATATGACCAGCATCCTAGGCGCTTCCTCACACCCCTTCTGTGTATTAGCCCCTTTAATAATGATCACTATATTAACTTTTAAGACCAGAGATTAATTTTGCATTGAAAGGAGTCTCTTAAAAACAGAAAAATAATGTTGATTTAGTGTGTCATTTTAAGAAACTATTGATTGAAAGACATCAGGTTAAGGCAGAGGGAATTTGGAAAGGAAAAAAAAAATTGCACTGATGAAATTTGTTTTACAAATCACAGGGAAGGTATAATGCGGTGAATAAAAATGTTTACTGTATACCCAGAATGCCTTGGTTCAAATTCCAGTTCTGCCACATTCCAGTTGTGTGATATCGAGCAAGTAACTTGATCTTTCTGTGTCTCACCTTTTTCATCTACAAAATGAGGAAACACTATTACCTAAATTGTGGTAATGCTGTGAAGATTTCAATGCACTTAGAACAGTGCTTTGTTTATAAGATACACTCAATCACTGTTAGCTATCATGAATTCATCCCCAAATTCTTAAGCCAAATAATCCATATTTTCCATAATTCTCCTTGTAAATTTTGCCTCAAGATAACAGAAAGCATCAACTTCAAAGTATTAGTATGGGTTTGAATGGGTTCATAATTATAAGGTGTCCAACGTGTTGCCTGGCACAGAAAATGTTTAATCAACTTTAATAACATTCCTTGCTTCCTCCTTCCTCTTAAATGTCATCACCTGGAGGTGAAGAATAGAGTTTTCCTTTAAGGGTGCCAGGATCCTAGCAGGACTTTTATAACTTGAGGAGAATTTAATAAAGGACAATTTGCAAAGATGAAGGCAGGATATAAAGAAACCACCAGAACTGGTAGTAGAGGATGGCTATTACCACTCCTAGACTCAGGATCAGAGAAAAAGAGTAGTTACTGTTCCCTGAACAAAGAAAAACCCAAGAGGGTCACTGGACAGGAGATTTTATAGTAGGCTAATGAATGCAGCCATCCCGCAATTAATAAATGCCCTGATCTTTCTTCCCCCTTTCCCTGGGACCTTCTGTAAATGCTCCCATTAGTCAAATCCAACTGGAAGCCAGAGGGCAAGAAATTCTGCTGATATGGTCCACAGAGGTCAGCCTCTCAGGAAGAAAAAGGCGATGAGTGGACCCAGAGGGATAAACCAAAGACATACAACACCCAAGACAGGGAAACGAACTTTTTTGATCCAATGGATCAGTGTCAGGGATGCCCACATCAGAAAATAAATGAAGACCCAAGGGTTTCTCCCCATGCCTCCTACATTATTTCTATCATTGATAATGTCATATCAAAGGGCCAAAGGTATCAGTGAGACGTTTCCTCTTCTATAATAGGGGTATCAAAGTACTAGAATGTTTTGTGGGCTTTAACAGATGAAAATTAACATATATTATTCATTATTCCTTAGCATCAAGTACTTTTATATACCAGGAAAAGCACTAAAATCTGGGCTACAAAGATAATCAAGAAAAATCCAAGTTATTCCTTGGGGCTAAGAAGTACTCAAGAACTAAGTTTGATAATATAATAGATTTGCAGTGTCTCCAGATATAAAATGCTATTTGGTAGTAGGTCTTTATAAAACATAATCACTAGGACCCAATGTGTATATTATACTATTAAGTACACGAGAGAAGATTCAACCAGATTGCACATTAGAACTTTCTACAGGAGCCACAACAATAGTTAATGGAAATCAAATCATTATCCGTAAATGGTCTATTAGAAATCCAAAAGTAAAGTGTGCATAACCAAAAGTTAGCATAGTTTGTTGTCTGATCAAGTCTATCTTTAACATGCTGCGTAATAAAACTGAATTCTTAAACTACGCCTGAGTTTCCTCAATCTGTAAATTAGATAGGTCAGTAGTAATTCAATTACAAGGTATTGTAACAAAAATTAGTATAATTATGGTAATTTTCTCTTACATTTCTAGACATAACTTTAATTCACACATTGTTATTTTAAAATATATGGAAACATTACAAACCATGATTATAGCTAATTATCTTAAACCACCTTTAATTTTTTTAAATTTACTATTTAAGTATAATTGACATACAATGGTATATTAGTGTCAGGTGTATAACATACTGATTTGACAATTCTATACATTGTGATACTACTCACCACAATAGGTGTAGTCACCATCTGTCACCATACAACATTATTACAACAGTATTGACTATATTCCCTATGCTGTACTTTTAAGCTCTGTGAGTAATTTATTTTATAACTAGAAGTTTGTACCGCTTAATCCTGCTCATCTATTTCATCCATTCCCCCATCCACCTCCCCTCTGACAACTACAGTTTGTTCCCTGTATTTATTTATTTTTTATTTTATTTTTTAAACCACATTTATTTTTTTTTCAAAGATTTTATTTATTTATTTGAGAGAGAGAGAATGAGAGATAGAGAGCACAAGAGGGAAGAGGGTCAGAGAGAGAAGCAGACTCCCTGCTGAGCAGGGAGCCCGATGTGGGACTCGATCCCGGGACTCCAGGATCATGACCTGAGCCGAAGGCAGTCGCTTAACCAACTGAGCCACCCAGGCGCCCTGTTCCCTATATTTAAGAGTCTCCTTGGGTTTTTGTTTGTTTGTTTTGTTTTTTAGATTCCACACGTAAGTGAAATCATACGGTATTTGTTTTTCTCTGTATGGCTTATTTCACTTAGCGTAACACCCTCTAGGTTCATCCATGTTGTCCCAAATGGCAATATTTCATTCTTTTTTTTTTTTTAAGATTTTATTTATTTATTTGACAGAGAGAGACACAGAGAGAGAGGGAACAGAAGCAGGGGGAGCAGGAGAGGGAGAAGCAGGCTTCCCACAGAGCAGGGAGCCCGATGCGGGGCTCGATCCCAGGACCCTCCGATCATGACCTGAGCAGAAGGCAGACACTTAATGACTGAGCCACCCAGGCACCCTGCAAGATTTCATTCTTATAATGGAAATGGGAATAATGGAAAGGGAGGTTGACTGTATTCTTTTTTAGATTTTTTTAATTTATTTATTTGAGAGAGAGCGCGAGAGAGAGCCTGAGTGGGGTGAGAGAGAGAGAATGAGAGATAGAGAGCACAAGAGGGAAGAGGGTCAGAGAGAGAAACAGACTCCCCGCTGAGCAGGGAGCCTGATGTGGTGCTCCAACCAGGACTCCCGGATCATGATCTGAGCTGAAGGCAGGCACTTAACTGACTGAGCCACCCAGACACCCCGGAGGTTGGTTATATTCTATCCCAACAGTAGTTTTTATGACATAAAATGCACAGTATAAGGTTTCCAAGGGGAAGCACTTCACTTCAAAGCATCTAAATAACACCCTGAACCTTCAAAAAGAAGAAAAAAATGCTGTGACACATGGACATGCTCACTAGAGACATGCCAACTATTGGCACTTAGCTCCAGGCAAAATACAGAGGGAAAAAGGACTATTCAGGCTTGTTTGGATCCAGTGGGAAAAGACCTCTGCCGAAGGGCATCTGAAGATGCCTTTAATTATTAATAAGTATAAAACTTATTTATAAAATTAACATTTTTATCATTTCTCAATTATACTGCAATGCAATTGTATGGACAATTACATGACAGGATACAGCTTCTCCTAATTATTTCCTGCCCCTACCCACTAGGAAGTCAGCCTGGGACAATTCATTACTTCTTCTATGGCTATGAGGAGGGTCTGCCTAGAGGCAGTGCCAAATCAAGGGAACTGGAGACACACAGAAAGGACAAAAGTCACATAGGGCAGAATATTTAAATATGAGCTTCTGTCCCCACTATACCTCTATTTCCTTCTAATAGTTTGAATCATGAAACTTAATGCAGTATTCAAATATGGTTGAAATTGGCAATTTCATACAATTCAACCTCCGATGTATTAGAAAGACATGAGTAATAAGCTTTAAGAGCTTAATTTATGTCAGTCACAATTCCATGCACTGTACATGGATTATTTTCATTGTCACAACAATCAGTCAAAATCATTCCCATTTTATAGATGACAAACCTGAGGAACAGGGAATGTAAATAACTTGGCTAAAGCCACAAAGTGGAAAAGTGGGAGATAAAACCCAAACTCAAGCAGTCTATCTCCAGATTTCTTAACCATTTTCTGCTTTGTAACTGCTGTTTGAGCTGGGCTGCTTTGACCATCATGCCACTCAGGGTCAGTGTTAGATAAACTTTACTTGCTCATTTTCATAATCTCTTTCAATAAAGTAGGGATAATTTAACTAATTTATTCTTTTTCTTTTACCTGAGGTTTCTGAAGGTCAGATGCAGTTATATAACCTACAAACAAAATTGCTTCTAACTTTAGGTTGAATTAGTAATTGAAGGATAATAACACAGTGATAATTCTACATATGTACATTAGGAAAATTCTTCAATGTCCTAAGTTTTTATTGTTATATCACTCTTTTGGGGGGTTATATTAACTCCTTCAGGAGTCCGATATGCCAGGCATGGGGTTGCTCAATAAATCTGGTAAATACTGCTCCAGAGAACAAAACAAGGTTGTTTTTTTTTTTAAGATTTATTTATTTTATTTTTATAGACAGAGAGAGAAAGAGGGAGAGTGCAGTGGATGGAGGTGGGTAGAGGGAGAGGGAGAGAGAGAGAAAGAGAGAGACAGAATCCCAAGCAGACTCCCCACTGAGTGCAGAGCCCAACACAGGGCTTGATCCCAGGACCCTGAGATCATGACCTGAGCAGAAACCAAGAGTTCGATGCTCAACAGATTGAGCCACCCAGGTGCCCCCAAAACAGGTTTTTAAAATGAAGAATTTACTCTGAGATATGTAGAAAAGACAGCTTTTTAATGTTAATTAAATTAAAATACAAAAGCTATACCCCATACCAAAAACCTAGAAGGCTACAAATCAAAATATAGATATATTTAAGGCAATCCTTAAGGTTGATGAAGACTGGGGCGCCTGGGTGGCTCAGGCGGTTAAGCGCCTGCCTTCGGCTCAGGTCATGATCCCAGGGTCCTGGGATCGAGCCCCGCATCGGGCTCCCTGCTCAGCGGAGAGCCTGCTTCTTCCTCTCCCTCTGCGTGCTGTTCTGCCTACTTGTGCGTGCTCTCTCTCTCTGTCAAATAAATAAATAAAATCTTTAAAAAAAAAAAAGGTTGATGAAGACTAACTGAGATCATAGGAAACAGAGAAAAAGTTTTACTCGTGCATTTAGTGCAGTTATTTCTTGAGCAATCCACTCAAACATGCCAGATACTTACTGAAAGTCTTCCATGTGATAAACAGACATTTCTGCAAAGAAGACATCCAAATGGCTAACAGACACATGAAAAGTGCTCAACATCACTCGGCATCAGGGAAATACAACTCAATATCTCAATGAGATACCACCTCACACCAGTCAGAATGGCTAAAATTAACAAGTCAGGAAACAACAGATGTTGGCAAGGCTGCAGAGAAAGAGGAACCCTCCTACACTGTTGGTGGGAATGCAAGCTGGGGCAGCCACTCTGGAAAACAGTATGGAGCTTCCTCAAAAAGTTGAAAATAGAGCTCCCCTATGACCCAGCAATTGCACTACTGGGTATTTACCACAAAGATACAAATGTAGTGACCCGAAGGGGTACATGCATCCCAATGTTTATAGCAGCAATGTCCACAATAGCCAAACTATGGAAAGAGCCAAGATGTCCGTCAAGAGATGAATGGATAAATAAGATGTGGGGTGTGTGTGTGTGTGTGTGTGTGTGTGTGTGTGTGTGTGTATGTGTGTGTATATATATATATGTATATATATATGTGTATATATATATATATATATATATATACCTATATAATGGAATATTATGCAGCCATCAAAAAACACAACATCTTGCCATTTGCAATGACATGGATGGAACTGGAGGGTGTTATGCTGAGTGAAATAAGTCAATCAGAGAAAGACAAGTATCATATGATCTCACTGATATGAGGAATTCTTAATCTCAGGAAACAAACTGAGGATTGCTGGAGTGGTGGGGGGTGGGAGGGATGGGGTCGCTGGGTGATAGACATTGGGGAGGGTATGTGCTATGGCGAGCACTGTGAATTGTGTGAGACTGATGAATCACGGATCTGTACCTCTGAAACAAATAATATATGTAAAAAAAAATATTAGGAAGGGAAAAATCAAAAAATGAAGGGGGGGAAATCGGAGGGGAAGATGAACCATGTGAGACTATGGACTCTGAGAAACAAACTGAGGGTTTTACAGGGGAGGGGGGTGGGGGGATGGATTAGCCTGGTGATGGGTATTAAGGAGGGCACGTATTGAATGGAGCACTGGGTGTTATACGCAAACAATGAATCATGGAACACTACATCAAAACCTAATGCTGTAATGTGTGGTGACTAACATAACATAATGAAATAAAATTTAAAAAAGGAAAAAAGAAAGTCTTCCATGTGAGATTCATGCAGTTGCATGTTAAAGAATATAGCACCTGGGGCCAAATAGTCCTTTATTTAATTGCAGTTCTTTTTCCAACTGTGTGAACTTGAATAAAGTCTTTGGTAATTTGCTTATTTTCCTCCTGTATCGAAGGAGGAGAGTAGTCAAAGTATTCAACTAAATTCAATAGGTATTATTCAAATCCTTTATATTTTTCCAGGTGGTTAATCATTGGGAAGATAAAAGATAAAAAAAGCTACTGCCATTGTTTTCACAACTTTAGCCACAGTCAGGAAGGAGGTTTGCACCAAGCAAATATGATTATAGCATCATATTATAACCCTGTCAATAGTGGTATTGTAAATATGGTGTCAGCACAAATAAGAGAGATGTCATTGTCACCTGAGAGACTAACAGCAGCAGAAGTCCTTGAACTGAATTTACAAGGTTAAATAAGAAACCAACAGGTAGATGTGGAAAGAGGAAGAGCATGCCAAACAGAGGGACACTTTGGATGCTATGGATCAAATAAATTAAATTGCATCAACTATTCAAGAAATGGGGACAAATCAGTTCTTGGGGCACAGGGCACATGGAGGGATGGGAGATGATGAGACATGAGATGTGTGAGAGCCCACAGCAGAGAGGACTTGGTTTGCCACCCAGAGGAGCTTGGGCAAACATCCAATGGTCTTTTGGGTTCATTCTTTAGAGCGTGATACCTAATTTTGAAGTTTTTACCATATTTTTCACATTAATATTTACACTGATGTTTTAAGGTAGTTAATATTATTTAGGAAAGACCAATATTGGCATTGTTCAGAGGCTAATTTCGGAGTTGTAAAAATTTGAGAGAACTATTCTGGTGCAGAAATATTACTTGGTAAGGGAGTCGTATTGTTCAGGAGCAACTGCTCTAAATTATAAATACAAGATCCTTAAAATCCTACGCAGTTACCCACCTTCCCATCTGAACCTGTTTTGATGGAAGTAGAGGTCACCATCTGTGGTAGGTGAACTGAAAAACAGGGCCAAATATGTCATCCTTTCCTGAATCCATGCCTTTTGCAATGAGATTTTGTTGCTCCTCTCCTGAAGAAGTGGTGTCTGTTCCCCTGCCTCTGGAATCATGGTTGGCCATTGCCTTACTTTGGCGAATTGGATACAGTGGAAATGATGATGTTCCACTTCCAAATGTAGGCCTTGAAAGGGTTTGAACACTTTTGTTCCCTTGTTTATGCCTCTACCTTCACCATAAGAACATGCCTAAGCTAGAGAGCTGGGAGATGAAACATGTGACACAGAGCCAAGTTGCCAAGGAATCCCAGATGAGGTCATCCTAGACTGGCTGACAGCCAGACATGTGGGAGATCTCAGCCAAGATCAGCAAAGACACATAGTCAACGGCTAACTAGAGACACATGAATAAACCCAACAGAGAGATGAACTGCCTGGCTAACCTGAAGATTTGAAAGAATATTATATTATTGATGTTTTAACCTACTGAGTTTCAAAGTAGCTTGTTACACAGTGTTAGCTAACTGATACATGTCCACGTATAAACATTTGTTTCTACAAAGGAGAAAGGTGTCTGAAAAATTAAACTGTATTATAAATATGGACAAATTATTTATGAATTATTTTTAAGAGAGGCTTTTAAATTTTTGTGAAATTTTTGTGAAAAAGAACTTAAAGTGAGGAAATATTATGTTACTGCTGAAATTGAATATGGGCAAAAAGTCACTGTCTCTAGAGATCACTCAGTGAGTTACCTGGAGAAGAATATAGTCAATGTACTCAACACAGCTCCTCCAATTCCAACATGAAAATAAAATTAGCAAAGCCCTATGGTTTTTTATCATAACTTTATGGAATGAGGAATGCAGTAGTGTCAACCTTAAAAGATTTCTAAAGCTACCTTTAATAAAATGAACTCTTCTGTGGTAGTTACATATAGTAAATACAACAAACATCGTAGTTCTTGCTCAACATGTTCATTTGAAGTTCACTTGGATCTTATGAGAAGTTAAAAAAGAAAAGGTAGACTTTTTGTTCTCCTGGTTGCTAGCTTTTTTACTCTGTTGTCACTTTAGATAAAAATTCCTGTTTATCTAATTTCCTTCATTATAAACTGTAATTTCCAGTGGTTTATCATTCAGACATTTTCAAAGCAAAAATAGTGAATCAAAAAGAGTTTTCTGTGAATTAAACTGTCACCTTTGGTTAGTGTTTCTAGAATAATACATTTTTAAGTAAATTAAGCTGAATAACAGCCAAAGGGAAGTAGTTAGGCTTGACATTTTTCCTCACAAAACTCATGTGAAAAATTTCAAATTGTCTTGTAAATTAATTAGAAAATCTTAACAGGCACCTGTTTATTTCAAAAATAGGAAAAATCACTTTAATAACTATTTGAATAGAAGTTTTTACCAAGACTTTTCTACTATTACATAACTTAACTATAAAAGATGCTTAATTCAGTAATTCCTCTCTACCAACACCAAATACTTACTAATTATAAAACAATGCTGTGCAAAATGTTTTATTTCATGAAAACAGCAACTTGCCAAAAATATTACTGAGCAAAAAGGAAATTGAAATTCTTTTGGTTTAAAAACATAATAATCACCAGATTTTTTTTTTTTTTTAAGAACACCAAATACTTAACAACTTTTTAAAAGGCTGGTGCTCATTTACCCGGTGGAATGACCTACCTCTTGGCCTTTTATATTTAAATATTACTGGGAATGCATTTAGCAATCTTTTGTTGAACTCAGACTGTAAAATCTGAGATGGAGGTTTAAACAGCAATGTGAAATTAAAGTTAAAATGGAAAATATATTCATTTTCTTTGCTTGGTCTAAAAAATGGTTTCTTCTGATTTTAAAACCAGTGTACTTTATAGAAAAAAAATGAAATACAGAAAAATAACACAAAGAAACAAAAAGGTATAATCTCACCACTCAACAAGTGTGAACATGTTGGTATATTTTTGAACAGACTTTTTTCTATTTATACATAAGCACATTTTTTCCAATCTTGATTATCCTATATTTCTAGTCTTTCTCTTCCTATTTTCTTCCTCCTCGACACCCTGTTCTCCTCCTTTATCAACTCAAGTGCCATTTTGGAGTGTTTCTTAATTAAACTGAGATATTCTAAGAATTTTATGAACAATGTCAAACTTATTCTGTTGGAATAATGAAGCAATTAGTGAGGAAGATATTGTTTCCACCTTTTTAGAGATGAGCAAATTAAGACTCAAAAGTCTGGGGGCACGTGGGTGGCTCAGTCAGCTAAGTTCCTGCCTTTGGCTCAGGTCATGATCTCAGGGTCCTGGGATCCAGCCCGACATTGCTGGGCTCCCTGCTCAGTGGGGAGTCTGCTTCTCCCTCACCTTCTCCCTCTGTCCTTCCTCCCTGCTTATGTTCACACTTGCTCTCTCTCAAACAAATAAAATAAAAACATCTTTAAAAAAATGACTCAAAAATCTCAAATTAACTCATCAAAGTATTTGAACTCACATTCAAATCCATTCTCTCTGACTCTGTAGGCTATAGATAACTTCATCCCTACCCTACATTTTTGTTTGTTGGTTTTATTGAACTTCCTATGATAAACATTTCTCTGTATAATTTTTAAAAATCTTTAAAAATTTATTTTGAAAAAAAAGGGGGGGCATCATGGTGAAGCCTGCATGCTTATTCTATTAAAAATAGACTTTCTTGTGTTGGCATCCTTCCAACTATGGTCCCATTTAGGGCCCACAGTCTTGTTTATCTTAGCCTGTACTGACAGGGCTAGAAGCTAAAATGTACCTGAGTCTAAATCAAAATAGGGTGGAGAAACTCATTCTTCATATATAGCCAATTTGGGAGTTTGCAAAGCATAGTTAACCCTCTGGGTATTTACTATCATGTAGCACTGGGAATTATCCTGACTTTCTCATTTTACGGAATATACTCATGTGTGGTACGATTGTTTTGGGAACAAAGATTTAGAAGCAAATTTATCAAAAGCCTATTCCTTGATATTTATGTTTATCAACCTGTCCATTTCCTATTTTTATCCCTAGTATAATTATGTGGGCAATCCATGAGGAGACGGATCAACAGGAATTGATTCATTAAAGCATGTGTGGAAAAAATAATACAGAATACTAAATATTTTTATCTCCTTCAGCTCACAAAATAAGCATCATCCTGTATAATTAACACTTCAATTACTAACAACAACCTTCTCATGACCCAATATTAACAACTCCTTAGAGATGCCTAAAACTATATGTGATCATTAATATGGACATCGCTTTCGTTAATGTATTCTTTAGTGGCTAAAACCAATTTGACCACAAATTAATCTTTAAAAACCAACTGGACTTAATACAGCAAAAACTACGAAGGTAAAGAGCTAAATCTTCTTGTATGTTTTATGCATGATCCATCATGAATTGGTGAAGAAGTATAATAACAGTCCTACCAGTTTCAAGGATAAATACTTGTTTAACTGGTATATAACAGGCAATACATGCCAGTAATAATCAAAATGAAAAACAAAACAAAGTGATGCAGAAACACAACACCAACACTTTTACAAAACCTAAAGGCACTAATAAACGGTATAGCCAGTCAATAGCACATGCACACCTCAGATGAAACTCTCCTAACAGTACATGGTACCACACTGAACAGAATTGCCAATTGGAACCAAAATCTAATCAATAATGAAGTCCATCCCCAATGTTTTATGTTTGTTTATTTGCCTGATTGCTTATTCGAAGTTTTGAAGATTCTTCATACCATATCCTACACTTACTAAAATATCCTTGCCCTGCTTCCTTTCTGTAAGCTTCAATCCCCGCCCTGGATAGAATTACCTGCAATCTTTTTTCATAATTTTATTCCTTTTTATCTTGATCCATTTTTCCTCTCAGCCTCACCATCAGTTCACCTCCTAACTCTTTCCTTAGTGTCTTCTAAAACCCTAAAGCTGGGGCACCTGGCTCAGTTGGTTAAGCATTTACCTTTGGCTCAGGTCATGATCCCAAGGTCCTGAGATGGAGTCTCACATAGGGCTCCCAGCTCAGAGGGGAGTCTGCTTCTGGCTAGTGCTCTCTCTCTCTCTCTAATACATAAATAAAATCTTTAAAAATAAATAAATAAAACCCTAAAGTATTTGGAACAGTTGCCTTTATGTCTCAGTCTCAATTACTCCAACTCTTTTTTTTTTTTTTTTTGACAGAGAGAGAGATAGCGAGAGCAGGAACACAAGCAGGGGGAGTGGGAGAGGGAGGGAGAAGCAGGGAGAAGCATCACAAACTCTTCTTACTTAGAATTTGATCTTCATTTTCAATCGCCTGCCATCATAACAGGTTAAAGGCCTGCGTCCTTTTATCCCTTGTTACGGTTTGACTGTCTGCTCCCAAAATTCATCTGTTGGAATCTCGATACCCAATGTGATGGTATTAGGAGGTGGGGTCTTTGAGAGGTGCTTACATCATAAGGGCAGAGGCCCCATAAATGGGATTAGTGCCCTTATAAAAGCGACCCCTAAGAGCTCCCTAGTCCCTTCCACCAGGTGAGAATACAGCAGGAAGTTGGTAGTTTGCAACCCAAAAGAAGAACTTCACCAGAATCTGACCATGCTAACACCTGGATCTTGGACATCCAGTCTCCCAAACTGTGAGAAATAAATGTCACTTATATGCCACCAAGTCTCTGCTATTTTGTTATAGCAGCCTGAACAGATTAAGACATCCTTCATATTTAAGATCATGCAGCAGGTAAATATTTTGGCATATTAAATGGTGCTTCTCCCTGTTCTTGGAAACTACCTATGGGCTCTTCCTCAAGCATAAGTTTGTTACCATAAAGGAGATAAAGTATTTAAGGCTTAAATACTGTGTTTCTAAGAAAGCATCTGAAATCTATGGAACAGATCTGAGGTGTACATTGCAAAATCATCAGGGTATATTGATGATGTATATTGAATACCAGTGATATGTTACCTGTACTATAAATAAAAGAGTTGGTCGTGGTGCCTTGGTGGTTCAGTTGGTTAAGCGTCTGACCCTTGATTTTGGCTCAGGTCATGATCTCAGGCCATGTGAGATGGAGCCCCATGTCAGGCTCCTTGCTAGGCATGGAGCCTGCTTAAGTTACTCTCTCTCCCTCCCTCTGCCCCTCCCCCCCCCTTAAAAAAAGAGGTCGGAAAACTGCATGATGATGTAGAAACAGTTTACCTCATCCCAAAGGAGATAAAGTTTAACAGCTGGAAAAAGGATAGGACTGATATGGATTATAGTGAGTATGACCAAGAGCCATTACTGTGAGTTTCTGAGGAAAGACTCTATCATCCCATTCTAACACTGAGATCAAGTCCCAAGAACCCTAGATACGGTGGGAAGAATCCCAGAGCTGAGAGGACCTGTGCCTGGCTTGCTGTGATATGGCCTGGGAGGTTGAAGACCCTCAGGGAGTTCCCCCCATCTCGATACCACCAGTGCAGTAGAATCAGCAGTGGTTAAGTGTCAAAGCAAGTGAAACCGAAGGGATGCTCCTGGACACTTGAGGCATCCCTAAATTGATATGAAAAGGGCACAGAAATGGACATGATATCCAAGGGCTTAACAGATTCCAATCATCTCTGGTGGTAATTTAAGCAGAGGCCAACAGGTAAGAAGGGACACCATGAGTTCATTGTATGAGCAGAAGACTCCAAGTGAGGATGACTATGGACCTGTCACCCCTAATAACTGAATGTGACATAAGCCCCTTGAAACTTGTAGGTGGACATGCCATCATGACCAACATATTAATACCTTTAACTCAAAGCTCTTTGATCTGTTATGTTCCAATGGCTTTGAACATCACTTTACATCCACACACATACCTACTTAATGCCTCATCTACCTTGAATCATTCTGCCTCATGGATCACAGTGAATTACTCCCTCTAACCACAGATTACTATTCTTGAACCCTCTTATCTCATTTTGAAACCCAATAAATATTTACTATCTACATTGAGAGGCATCACGTGAGGATTGAGTGAATAATGATTTAGTTTCTATATTTCTGAAGCTTACTGTCTCCTCGGGCAAATGAACAAGAAACAAGTAAGTAAGTAAGTAGATAAGGATTATAAGATTTTTAAACGCTAAGGCAAAAATAGAGCTACATAAAGGAGAATTACAGGGCCAAACTACAGAGATAAGAAGCCCCTTCTGAGGAGGTGACATTTGGGTTAAGATCTGAAAGATGAGAGAGAGTCAGGCTCCTGAAGAAGAGGCAGGGGTGGGGGGAATGGGGTTGGAATTACAGATAGAGGGAACAGCACGCACAAGGGGAAACAAGACAGAACTAAACAAAGTTCGTGGCCAAAGAGGGAGAAGTAGTAAGTCATAGCAGAGATGCTATTCCAAATGCAACAGAAAGGTTTTGACAAGTTTTAAGTAGAGGAAGGATATGATCTAATTTGAATTTTAAAACAATCTCTCTGGTTGTTGTGAAAAGATATGAAGGAGGGCAAGAGAGGCAATGGGGAGACACCAGTGCCTCATCCCATTCCTGTAAACTCTTCATTCTTCTTACTGGTGGCTATGGCCTCACCATCAACTGCATCTGCCTCTCTCCCTCAGTTCATCATACTCGTCTTGTCAACATCAGTCTTGATTTAACTCAGGCTCCCATTCTCTCAGTTTCTTTTTCAAGTCTTGTATAATTGCTCAAGTGGTTCTATATCCCTGCCCTCTGGGTCTTCAGGACACATGGCATCCCATTATGTTCTCTTTCCTGCTTCCTTCTAATTTCATGGCAATGAGTGCCCTTCCCCTTTTGAAAAACTGATCACTAAAGGTGTGCTCTTGAGGTGACTGACTATAGGCCTCCATGGTTTTGATTCATTTTCTTGCTTCCTCATTTCTAGATATCTAGCAGGCAGTATGCTTTAGTAGGAGAAAACCAACTTCTGAAACTAGGCATTCTGGATTCAGACCTCTGCTTCTCAGACTTGAGAAGTATGTATCAGAGCCACCTGGATGAGCCTGTAAAAATGCTGCTTGCAAAAAAAAAAAAAAAATGCAGCTTGCCAGGTGATTCTGATTCAGGTATAAAGTGGATTACATTTTGAGAAACTTTATGCTGGATTCCCCACTCTCACTGATTGTGTAACCTTGAGTTCATCAAGGCACCTATCTGAGCATTCAATCCTTATATGAAAACAGAGTGGATTGAACTGGTTGTTCTCTAAGGATATTCTCAGCACTGACATTCTCTATTCTGTGTCTGGTATCTAAGGAAGGCTAGGGGGCACCTGGCAGGCTCAGTTGGTTGAGCATCTGACTCTTGATTTCCACTCAGGTCATGATCTTAGGGCCATGAGATGGAGCCTGAGTTTGCTCCTGCTGACCACAGAGTCCACTTGAGCCTCTCTGTCTCCCTCTCCTTCTGCCCCTCCCGCATGTGCATGTTTTTTTTTTCTCTCTCTCTCAAATAAATAAATAAAATCTTTAAAAAAATAAAGAAGGCTAGGGGAAAGATGCAAAAATAGTAAAACTGTGTAAGCTAAGAATAACTACTGCAAATTAGCAAACACTTATCCTTGGGCCTCCCAAAAGTAGAGAGAGAAATGGCATCATAGCATGTTATAAAGTTGTTATCAAATAAAAGGAAAGGCACTCATCCTAGCACTAAACTCTGAGAGGTCCTCAACCTGAGGTCCATAGGAATAAGGGAAAGAGGTTCATGAACTCAGGGAGTTCCTGAACTTGGATAGGAAAAAAATTACATGTTTATTTTTTCTCATATCTAACAGAAATTTATCATTTTCTTTCTGTATGATTTTAGGCAATTAAACATTATTAGCATTATTTGAGATTTTTGTCACAAGTAAAAATCACAGATTTTTTATATCTCATGACACCTGTTGCAAGTATCTCCATATATTGCTTACACTCATCACCATTTGGAAATGACAGTGGCCATTAAACCCTCTTCTGTATTTTGTTAATTAATGTATTAAAAAGAATTAAACCTATAAGCATACCACAAATTTAATATTTTGATAACTGTATTTCAATGCAATTGGTTTTCTTTGTAACTTTTTTTTGTTTTCTTTGTAACTTTATGTACTTCATATTATATATTTTAAAACAATATTCTAAGAAGGGGTCCACAGGATTCACGAGATGGCTTAAGGGATCGATGGCACAAGCAGGATTTAGAAATCACCTGGGGGGTGGGGAATCACCACAGATTCTTCCTATTTTGGGGAATTTTCCTGTTCTTCAGTGATGAACTACTGGGCTTTTATACTCAGGATGTTAATATGGGTTTTATTAGATAGCTCTTTTCCATGGAATTTTTCTTCAACTGTTCATATTGCTTGAGAAATTTTGTCAAAAGATTGAAATACAAAACCTAAAAGGGAAGAAAGCCATTTATTGTATTTATGGATGCTATGTGAAATGCCTAACATGGTGTATTAATTTATAAACTGAGAACAACCCTAATTCAAAAGCCTTAAGAGTGATTGCTTTAAAATTTGCTAGATGCGCATACCAGCCAGGAGTTGTGATCTAAACTTGAAAGCACAAGAACTTTAACAAGTTAAAGAAAAAGTCCTGTTAGTCTCTTTCTAGTGATAGTGTATAAAGAGTGCTAAGTGTGGGATTGAGCCAGTCAGCCCACATTCAAATCTTAAGTCTAGATCTGAGGAGGGAGGTCAGTCAGTATGTGAGTTTGATGTGTGTGACTCTTACTTGCACTGTGACCTTAGAAAAGTCACCTAACTGGGGCACCTGGGTGGCTCAGTTGGTTAAGCATCTAACTCTTAATTTCAGCTCACATTATGATCTCAGAGTCGTGAGATCTAGCTCCGCATTGGGTTCTGCTCTGAGCGTGGAGCCTGCTTAAGATTGTCTTTCCTTCTCCCTCTGCCCCGCCCTGCTTGCACTCTCTCTCTTAAAAAAAAAAAAAAAAAAGGAAAGAAAGAAAGAAAGAAAAACAAAGAAATTTTATTGATCTTCAGTTTTCCCATGTGAAAAATGGGATTAAGAGTATATATCTCACGATACTGAGGTATGTACCCTCTATCTCTACACTGTGAAGAGTTTTAATCAAGAAAGGATGCTCTACTTTGTCACATGCTTTTTCTGAATCTATTAAGAGGATCATATGATTCTTGTTCTTTCTTTTATTAATGTATTATATCACATTGATTGATTTCCGAATGTTGAACCAACCTTGAAACCCAGGAATAAATCCCACATGGTCGTGGTGAATAATCCTTTTAATGTACTGTTGGATCCCATTGACTAGTATTTTGGTGAGAATTTTTGCATCCATGTTCATGAGGGATATTGGTCTGTAGTTCTCCTTTTCCATGGGGTCTTTGTCTGGTTTTTGGGATCAAGGTAATGCTGCCATCTGTGAAAAACCCACAGTGAATATCATATTCAATGGGGAAAAACTGAGAGCTTTTCCCCTAAGTTCAGGAACACGGCAGGGATGTCCACTATCACCATTGCTATTCAACATAGTACTAGAAGCCCTAGACTCAGCAATCAGACAAAATAAATAAATAAATAAAAGGCATCCAAATTGGCAAAGAAGAAGTGAAACTCTCACTTTTTGCAGACAATATGATACTTTATGTGGAAAACCCAAAAGACTCCTCCCCAAAACTGCTAGAACTCATACAAAAATTCAGTAAAGTAATGTAATGTAAAATCAATGCACAGATATCAGTTGCATTTCTATACACCAACAACAAGACAGAAGAAAGAGAAATTAAGGAGTCAATCCCATTTAATTGCACCCAAAAGCATGAGATACCTAGGAATAAATCTAACCAAAGAGGCAAAGAATCTATACTCAGAAAACTATAGAATACTCATGAAAGAAATTGAGGAAGACACAAAGAAATGAAAAAAATGTTCCATGTTCATGGATTGGAAGAACAAATATTGTGAAGATGTTAATGCTACCTAGAGCAATCTACATATTTAATGCAATCCCTATCAAAAAACCATCAAGGTTTCTCAAAGAAATGGAACAAATAATCCAAAAATTTGTGTGGAACCAGAAAAGACCCTGAATAGCCAGAGGAATGTTGAAAAAGAAAAGCAAAGCCGGTGGCATCACAATTCCGGACTTCAAGCTCTATTACAAAGCTGTAATCATCAAGACAGTATGGTACTGGCACAAAAACAGACACATAGATTAATGGAACAGAATAGAGAGCCCAGAAGTGGACCCTCAACTCTATGCTCAACTAATCTTCGACATAGCAG
The DNA here is from genome assembly GCF_003265705.2 of Callorhinus ursinus. Classification (NCBI taxonomy): domain Eukaryota; kingdom Metazoa; phylum Chordata; class Mammalia; order Carnivora; family Otariidae; genus Callorhinus; species Callorhinus ursinus. Next base: position 15,731,370 of record NW_027397078.1, on the reverse strand, counting down.
GAAAGAATGTCCAATGGAAAAAAGACAGTCTCTTCAACAAATGGTGTTGGGAAAACCGGACAGCCACATGCAGAAGAATGAAACTGGACCATTTCCTTGCACCACGCACAAAAATAGACTCAAAGTGGATGAAAGACCTAAATGTGAGACAGGAATGAATCCAATCAAAATACTTGAGGAGAACACAAGCAGCAACCTCTTCGACCTCAGCCGCAGCAACTTCTTCCTAGAAACATTGCCAAGGGCAAAAAATGAACTACTGGGACTTCATCAAGATAAAAAGCTTTTGCACAGCAAAAGAAACAGTCCACAAAACCAAAAGACAACTGACAGAATAAGAGAATATATTTGCAAATGACATAATCAGATAAAGGGCTAGTATCCAAAATCTATAAAGAACTTCTCAAACTCCACACCCAAAGAACAAATAATCCAATCAAGAAATGGGCAGAAGACATGAACAGACATTTCTGCAAAGAAGACATCCGAATGGCCAACAGACACATGAAAAAGTGCTCCACATCACTGGGCATCAGGGAAATCCAAATCAAAACCTCAATGAGATGCCACCTCACACCAGTCAGAATGGCTAAAATTAACAAGTCAGGAAACAACAGACTTGAAAGCACCGGGGATGCAGAGAAAGGGGAACCCTCCTACACTGTTGGTGGGAATGCAAGCTGGTGTAGCCACTCTGGAACACAGTATGGAGCTTCCTCAAAAAGTTGAAAATAGAGCTCCCCTATGACCCAGCAAATGCACTACTGGATATTTACCCCAAAGATACAAATGTAGTGATCCGAAGGGGTATGTGCACCCCAATGTTTATAGCAGCAATGTCCAGAATGGCCAAACTATGGAAAGAGCCTTGATGTCCTTCAACAGATGAATGGATAAAGAAGTGGTATATACACACACACACACACACACACACACACACACACACACACACACACACTGGAATATTTTACAGCCATCAAAAAATGAAATCTTGCCATTTGCAATGATGTGGATGGAACTAGAAGGTATTATGCTTAGTGAAATAAGTCAATCAGAGAAAGACAAGTATCATATGAACTCACTGATTGAGGAATTTGAGAAACAAGACAGAGGATCATAGGGGAAGGGAAGGAAAAAGGAAAGAAGACAAAACCAGAGAGGGAGACAAACCATAGAGACTCTTAATCTCAGGAAACAAACTGAGGGCTGCTGGAGTGGAGGGGGGTGGGAGGGATGGGGGGGCTGGGTGATGGACATTGGGGAGGGTATGTGCTATGGCGAGCGCTGTGAATTGTGTAAGACTGATGAATCACAGACCTGTACCTCTGAAACAGATAATACATTATATGTTAATAAAAAAATAAATGAATTTAAAAAAAGAGTACATATCTCACAAGTTGGTTATGTGGAATAAATCATCCACATAAAGCACTGAGCTCAAATAAAATTAAACTTCACAATGGATTTGAGGTTCTTACACTGAAAAACAAATGTATAAAATCCAAATATAACACATGATGATCCCAAAATCAAAAAGTGAAAAGGAATACTAAGTCTATATGGCAAAATCTTGGCTAAATGAAGCTACAGAATTAGGCTCTAGACAAAGCTCTGTGTTCTCTGCTATCTAGAAAACGAGGCAAACAATGGTTTATGTCATTTTCTCAATCTAGAAAGCATTTTTTTAAAGGTATGTTCCATGGAGAAATATCCTGAGATACCCTTTGTTTTTTTCTTTTAATTGCTCAGTTTTTCAAATAGTTTAGGAATGTGCTATGATGGGGTTCAGGGCAGGCCACCCCAAAATAAATCACTTTGGTAACACTGCTTATTTTGAATTTAAGTTACTTAAATGTAAAAAAAAATACTCTGACCCTCCCTTGTCCCCCTGAAAGCAGGAAATAAGTCTCCCATGTGAAAGGTGCCCTCACTGTACCAGGAAGTAAAGAGACATCCTTATCACCAGAGACAGGGAATTCAGGGCCTAGAAGGCTGTCTGAGCAAACATTTTTATCAATTTACTTTACTATCCCAAGACCAAAGTTCTATGCCTTGTTAATTCCTCACAAAATTATTGTTTCTTTGTCTAAAAGGTATAAAAGCTACCTGCTTTGGTCACTTCTCTGAGGCTCATATTTCTACGGGCTCTCATACATATGAATTAAATTTGTTTTTCTCCTGTTCATCTTGTCTAATGTCAATTTAATTCTTAGACCAGCCAGAAAAACCTTGAAGTGTAGGGGAAAATTTTCCTCCCCAAAAGCTGTTTTATAGACTGAATGTTTGGATCTGCCCCACCTCTCCCTCCCAAGATTCATATACTGAAATCTTAACCCCCAGTGTGATGGTATCAAGCCTCCTGTAGGTGAGTAGGTCATAAAGGTAGAGCCCTCATGCATGGGATTAGTACCCTTATAAATGGGACCTCCAAAAATCCCTTGCCCTTCCAAGGACACAGCAAGAAGACAGACATCTATGAACCAGGATGCGGGCCCTTACCAGACACAGAATCTGCCAGTGACTTGATCTTAGGCTTCTCAGCCTCTAGAACTGTGACACATAAATTTCAGTTGTTCGTTAGTCACCCGGTCTATGGTACTCCCTTACAGCAGCCCAGACAGACTAAGACATGCTGCAAATTCTAGCCTTTCTTAGAGAATCCCTAGTATAAAGATATCCTATTAACTAGTATAGTGAAAACAATGATTAGTATTTCCAAAAGATGTGACCATGAAACCCTTTTCACAAAATACCTATTAATATCTCAGAGACCTAATCTTCTGAACATGACTCGGGAAATATTAGTGGTAGAACACATAATTATTTATCAGTAAGACAAATAATCAAACTTTTTTTACTGGTACTACTTATGAAATAAATATATCATTGAAGTCTTTGCCAAAGTAGAATTAATTAATATAATAAATGATACCACCTATAGCACTAAATAAAAAAAAATATTTGAAGTGCTATAAGGGGAATAAATCCAAAGGAACACAGCCTGAGGCCATCAGTGTGACCTGAATAATCAAATATCCCTTAGACCCAAGTGTCTCAACATTGGTTTGCACAGGAAACATCCGAGAATGTGGTTGAAGTGCACAGTTGATTGATTCTAGGTCTCGGGTTGGGCCTGAAAATCTCCATTTCTAACAAAATCTCAGTGATGCTGCAGCTGCTGAACTGTATGTAGAACACACTTTCAATTGCGAGGCCTCAGTCTACTCTTCACTTATAGCAGCTTTCAGAGCCAATTTTCAAATTAATAACAAAGAAAGCTTAATAGAAAGTATCTTCAGACACTGTTTCTCCCCAAAAAGCAGATAAGCTTTTCATGTGTCTTTTTCTTAAACCATCCTGAACCCATTGCTGAGGGTGGAACCCGACAACAGAGTCCTTTTTTGCCAAGGAGCTAAGCTCTGATACTCCAAGTGAGATGTTTTCTGATGTTTTCGCTTGATACCAAGTATGGAGTTAGAAGCCGTAGAGGAATAAATGGACAGCGTGAGCCTTGAACTCTGTGCCATCAGTGGTATCCTGCCAGGCTTTCTCTCTTCCCCTCCTGCAGCTGCAACTTTTCCTTCTCTCCCAGCTTGTGTCAGCTCCCTCCTTCTGTGTGTCCCTCACAGCTGGAGCTACTGAGACTTTCTTCTTCTGGAAGATACCAATGTTTTTAATATGGCAGGAAATACAATAGGAGGAGGAAGCTATTCAGAGCAGCTGTGATGGGCTGTAGATGGCCACAAAATTCTCCATCAGTTCTTTCATCAAGAGGCAGCATTTAAGTCTCCTTCCCCTGCAGGTTGCCTGGTCTTCGGGACTTGCCTGACTAGTAGAATGCAATAAATGTGATGTGATGGGTCTTCCAAGGTTAGGTCATGAATAGTAGCCTTTAGTCTCCTTCTGGGTTTCTTGAAATACTTTTTCTGGGAGCCCTAACTGCCGTGTGTGGAAAGTAACTGCACTGAAACCCTCGTGCTGGAAAAGCCAGGGGTTCGTGCTCTGGTGGACAGTCCCTGATGGGCTCAGCCTTTCAGCTCTCCTCATAAAGGCATACCGTATGGGCCTGAAGCTGTCTTGGACCCTCCAGACCAGCCCATCCACTAGCAGGATACAGCCAATTGATGTCAGTTGATAACGACATAGAGGAGAAGAATCAGTGAGCTGAACCCTCCCAAATTTCAGATCCACAAAATCCTGAGGTAAAATCGTTATCATTTTAGGCCACTGAATTTGTAGTGTTTTGTTAGAAAGCAACGGAAACCCAGAAAAGTGGTCTAGGATCTCTCTGGAATGAAGACATTGTCCTGCACCACAGTCCTCTTGACTGAGATCCGAATATTTGCCTCTTTTTGTGGACTTTTCCCCAAGTACCTCATCCTACCGCTGCCTATGTTTCTACTTAAAAGGCTATCCTGTCTCCCAGCACTCACACTCCTCTTAGCCATGTGTGAAGTGCCCCAGGCCCTGTTCTGCCTGCTTCCTCTGCTTTTCCTCCCTTCCCTCCAGTCTACACTACTGAAGCTCAGGATGCTTTTGACCCACTTATAAGAAACTCCCTCAAAGGTGCCTCTATGCCAGTTATTTGGGCCCCCCTTTCCTTCCTCTCAGGTGAGAGAAGTTTTTGCTTATTTCTATCAGTCTACTTCTAATCTCACTTTATCGTTCCAATTTTTCTTAAAGATTTTATTTATTTGACAGAGAGAGACAGCGAGAGAGGGAACACAGCAGTGGGAGTGGGAGAGGGAGAAGCAGGCTTCCCGCTGAGCAGGGAGCCCGTTGCGGGGCTCGATCCCAGGACCCTGGGATCATGACCTGAGCCGAAGGCAGACGCTTAATGACTGAGCCACCCAGGCGCCCCTTTATCATTCCAATTTTAGTATATATGCTGCTGAAGCAAGCACTAATCTCACTTTAATACCATGCCAGGTAAGCACCAAAGAATGATTGAATGACTACTGGATGAATGAGTGAATGGATGGATGGATGGATGGATGGATGGATGGATGGATGGATGGATGAATTTATAGGTTATGGTCTACCACTCCACTGAAATTAGAATAAATACAATCAGAACACCCAAATGGCCTTTTCTCAGCCCCTAATTTAATTTCTATTAATTACTTCCTTTGGCCAATGTTGTCACCTACTTCTTGAAAACTATTTCCCTTTTTGCTATTTCTGAGACCACATACTCTTTACAGTCTCCTGGTATTTTCTTGAACACTTCTTTGGGAGCTTCTCTTCATCTGCCCATATTTTAAATGTAAACTCTTCTCAAGATTTGGTTCTAGCTCCCTTTTCCTTTGAACTGTGTGCAATATCCTTTTGCCATTTCATCTTATGGATGACTCCACATTCGCTACCTTTGATTATGGCATCTTGACTGTATTACTACCTCAGTGGCACACACATCAAAATCACATATTGATGTCCCTCTTCAGATCTAAATATATATTGCCAGGATTGTTGGAAATCTGTACTTGGACATCTCACCAACACATCAAATCCAATATATACTAAATACAACTCATCATTTGCTCCTCAACCATATTACCAATCCTATCCAATGACACCACCATTCTCTAGATTTTTCAATTATGTTTGACTCTTTCTTTCAGATCCTTAAATTGCATCAATGTTAAGCCCCATTGATTCTAGATCCAAAATGCCACATACACTCCAAAATGGTCTTCCCACCTATAATTCCTAAACCCTGATTACTATCCAATTCAGTCTATACTGGGCAACCAGAGTCATATTCCTAAACTTCCGATCACCATTGCCCATTTGTCTTTCTTACCTTGCAGATTCTATTCGTGTGGTCTTTCTTTAATGGTTTTTCCCCTCCCCCAACACTCTTCTTCAAGGCTCTGTCTCCATGAAATCTTTCTTGATGTCCACTTGCCCTACCCTTCCTTCACCTCCACCTCTGTAAAAAGTTAAATCTCCCCCATTCTGGTGTTCCCTCAGTCATTTGTTCATGCCTTTGATTTAGGAATAATCATGATTTGGCTTGAATTAGAGTTAGTGTGTATGTGTGTCCATCTATATTATGAAGTCCTAACTGGCAAAAATTGGTTATTATTTTAATCTTGTATCCCCTACAACTATCACTGTATATTGCGCATAGTGGATGCTCAATACACATTTGTTGCATTTGAAGCTGAACACTTCATCAGTTTTCAGCTACATTCATTTATTTTTTTTGACTGAGTTGTACCATGAGGGAAACTAATGTGTACCAAATGGGGCACATTTCAACTACTCACACTATTACTTTAATGTTTTCATTGAACACAGGCATCTCTTAGTAGCCTCTAGGTACATTTAAACTTTAAGATAAAAGGTAGTTTCTGTCAAAATGATTTACAATCAATAACATTGCCAATTAAAATCAAATAATTAAGACATACACAAATGCCACAAAGCGTCAACTAAGAGAAATACGAGGGGATGACAGCGGATAATGGCGATATTTGATAATCACAACCTCCCCTTCCCCTCTAGCCATTGTTCTGCTGCAGAATCAGTCTTAGGAGATTCTTGCAGCCAGATGTTAGCAGAGAAATATGATTACAAACTACACTCAACTTCACTACGCTTCCAATATCCCTGGTTTGGGAAATTCAAATGGATTAATATGTCTGACTGAGAGGAACTGAAGATTTAAAAGATCCCTTGCCTGAGAGCCCTGTGGTTACCATTTAGAACTCATTTGCACATGCCATTAAATATTCTCATTGGAAAACTATTTTGTCACATAAAAATGTAAAGTTAAGGAGTACAAAACACTGGAACAAATAGCATCCTTAATAACATTGTAATTCTGAATCGCTCTGTTTATACTAGGAAGTATTTTTTTCTCTTTTAACTATATTTATAGTACAACTCAAGATCATTTTTAATTAATTATTCAGATAATGGCCTCAACTTGGTTTGGATCAATGTAAACTTGTAAAACTTAGCACTTTGAAAATTACAGCACAAAACTATGGGTGCTCCACCCGAGTCTACTGAGACTCCATTAATATTTCTGTGTGCCCACCCCCAGGCTTTTGTGGGCTTTGCTTTTCAAAAATCTGCACCTGCATCCCTTTGGATGAGTGTCTTCAGGCTTTGAAAGCTGCTTTGCCCAGAAGACCAGAGAACTGGCAGTGTCTTGGTGTTTATGTCACCTCAGGGTAGTTTTATGCTAGTGACTGATGGGAATGGCAATGTGAAAGCCCAGCTCCTCTGCGTCAAGTTGGAAGAAACTCTGAAGCACAATTTAGGCCCAGAGTATTCCTGTAGGATCAGACGGAGGCTGGGACTTTGCCTACCATTGCCCCTTGCATGACTTCTTTCCAATTCCTCTACTACTTCCCTTGCTTGCTGACCTGTCACCCTTGGGAACATTTCCTTAATAATTCACTTGCACACACAAACCCTTATCTCCTGATGGCCTTTAGAGAAATCCAACCTGAAACAGGCATTTCCCCAATTCTAGTAGTAAAGGCATCAGACTTCTATTTGAAGACAATAGACATAAAGTAATGGGATAGAAATACCAGTAAGTGGTCAGGGTAATTGGTTAAGGCAACCAGCTTCCTCTCTCTGTTCTTACACTTAAAAACAGCCCATTCCTGTAAAGAACCCATTATCCACTCTCCACTCTTTAGCTGCCAGCTATATTACTTTCTACTTTCTGCCTTCTCTTTGTATTCAATTCTCCATGATAGTTTACTATTCTTTATCTTGGTTAATACCTTCCATGTATCACTTGAGGATATTGAAAAAGAAACATCTATTGAAGACGGAGAAGACCTTAATTCTAAGTCATATCTCTTCTGTTTCCTCTCTAAATAGGCTCAGCATGTCTGCATGGGTCACTAGTAGTATTCTGAATGGGTGGGACAGTTTTGCGCAAGACCATACTTTACATTGCAGGATATTTAACATACCTTGCCCTCCCCACTAGATATACAAAGCATTTCCTCACAAACAATCACTGTGAGAAAGAAAGAAAGAAAGAAAGAAAGAAAGAAAGAAAGAAAGAAAGAAAGAAAGAAAGAAAGAAAGGAAGCAAGCAAGCTAGGAAGAAAGAAAGAAAAAGGAAAGGAAGGGAAAAGAAAGGAAGAGAAGAGAAAATTAAAGAAAAAGAGAAGAGAAGAGAAGAGAAGAGAAAAAGAAAGGCCTACACTTATTTCCAAGTGATGCCAGAGGTCAGATAGCATCATCCACCTACCACCACCTTTGTGAACCAGTAAAAAAGCAATAATGTTCTTCCTAGTGTCCATGATTTGAAGCTACTCTTCAACTTACCTGCTTGCTTCTCTGGCCTTGCTTTCATCTGTGATGTTCAGAGATGGGGTCCATTTTGATAGAGAGAAAACATTTGACCAGAGGGGTAAAAGCTTCCAACATAACATTTTCCCATGTGATAAATGGGAAAAAGAGTTTATTTTATAAGACTGGTGAAAGTGTTTAGAAAAAACTATCATTGGGCGCCTGGGTAGCTCAGTTGGTTAAGCGACTGCCTTCGGCTCAGGTCATGATCCTGGAGTCCCGGGATGGAGTCCCGCATTGGGCTCCCTGCTTGGCAGAGAGTCTGCTTCTCCCTCTGACCCTCCCCCCTCTCATGTGCTCTCTCTCTCTCATTCTCTCTGTCTCAAATAAATAAATAAAATCTTTAAAAAAAAAAAGAAAAAAGAAAAAACTATCATTACCTGCCCATTATTTAAATAAGATACTTAATAATTGTGAGATGAAGTAAGCCTGGGTTCAATTTAATTGGGCATTTGAACCCAAGAGCACATTTAGTAGTACTACACTAAAATGATCAAGAAATAAATCATTATAATAATAGGGCACCTGGGTGGCTCAGATGGTTGAGCGTCTGCCTTTGGCTCAGGTCATGATCCCAGGGTCCTGGGATCGAGTCCCGCATCGGACTCCCTGCTCCTTGGGAGACTGCTTCTCCCTCTGCCTCTCTCTCTGTCTCTCATGAATAAATAAATAAAATCTTTAAAAAAATCATTATAATAATAGGTTTTAGTTACTAGATTTATTGCACTTGTATTTAATAATGCCACATTAAAAGGATTTAGGGAATCTTTAACTTCAACAAAATGTTAGGGTGCACAACTGCAGCCCTGTGGAGATTTTTATGAGTCTTATAATCCATTCAGACAGTAAATTACTAAAACAGTATTATAGCATATTATGGTTGTCCTAGAGGTGGATCACAAAACAAACATGAGAGTTTCTATTCATTACTTTAGGAAATCTCTAATAAAGCTGTGAGTTATCACACCAATGGTTCAATCAGATGATAGAATGTTATTGATTTTTAAATAATTTAATATCAAAAGCTACTGGTCAACTCTAATAATGAAAGCAAAGTGGCAGGGCAGAGGCAGGATAAATCTGTAATATTTATATTGAGGCATACTCCTGAATCTATCCCTTATGGCATGTTATCCATGTTTATTGTCTCTTAATTCCCACATATCTCACAGCTATCCTCCCTATACCTCTTGCAGAAGGAAGGAAGGAAAATAAAGTCTGCTACCTTCCTCTTGGTAAAAAATTTTAAGAGCCGAGGAGCATTCAGGTAGAAATAATAGGCATTTATACCAGTGACTGTGGCTGACTCATCTTGGGCTTGGGGGAAAGGGTGGTGATAAAAAAAAAAGAACCCTGGGAGACAGAGGGTCATCCCTTCATCTGGGCACATGGCTCCCAGCTCAGCTTGTGCTCGTAATTCAGGAGTTTAACTCTGAGCTTCCCCCCAAAATTAGACAGCCTGTGCTGGTTCCCTCCACAAAAAATTATTATCACTTCCTTCACTTCCTCTTACATGAAATTGCTGTGTCAAGATTACCTTAATAATCTCCCGTATTGAGACCAGGTAGTAGCAACTGATAGGGGTTCAGTCAACAAATATTTATTGAACGAATGAATGGATGAATGGCAGGTACTTTAGAGAGCCTGTAATGTGTTTCAATTTATTAGAAATTGATATGTTTTCCATATTGAGAAAGAAAATTATGATTTGATGAATTCCAGTGTTTTCATTTCTGCTGTATTTTTGGTAGGTTAATTCCTAATAAGGGCGATGTTTCTGGTTCAATGGCTGGGACAAAAGGCATGATACCATACAAACAATGGTCAGCTGGCAATCAAGACCTTTCGCTCCTACTTCCATTTCCTCTTCCAAATAGCCATATCATTTTGTCATTTAACTGCAGAGGGCTCCATTTCCACATCTACACCAAGACAGAAGGACTGTCAAGATGCTTTTGCATGCATCCAAACAGTCACTACTTTTCTTTAGGCATTCCTCTTCTCCCCTTTGAACAGACACTGGTCTCCTAGGTGACCTCCCCACTTGTATTCTCCCCATCCACATTCTCCTCCATACACTGCCACTGAATGTATCTTTCTAAAATGCAAACAAAAAATCTGAAAATATCATTTGATTTTTTTTTTTAAGATTTTATTTATTTATTCGACAGACACACAGCGAGAGAGGGAACACTAGCAGGGGGAGTGGGAGAGGGAGAAGCAGGCTTCCCGCTGAGCAGGGAGCCCGACGCGGGGCTCGATCCCAGGACCCTGGGATCATGACCTGAGCTTCTGAAGGCAGACGCTTAACAACTGAGCCACCCAGGCGCCCCTGAAAATATCATTTGATTTTTTAAAGCACATTCATCTCAATTAAGTGGCATAGCACCCATCCATCCACATTCTATCCCTGGTTCATCTTTCCTGCTTCCTCTTCAATTGCTTGCCAATTGCCAACCGCCCCCAAATCTACACTATGGTCATACCAAATACTCATTGATTCCTGACCACAACTGGTTCATGACTTCACACTACCCAGCATGTGCCTTCTCAGCCATTAGGATGAAAACTCCAACAAGGCAGACAGGTCTTTTTCAGCTTAGTGTTTTCAGTATCTAACCGATTATTTGTATACAGGAGGTGTTTGATAAATGTTTGGAGAGAGGTGGGCTTGAGTGCCCTATCGTATTCACGTTGGCATGCAAAATCCATTTATTTTCAAGGCCAAAATTAATTAGCAACCCCAAACCCAATTCATCCCCAGCCAAACAAAAGTGATCTTCCCTCTCCTTCTGCCCCGTATCACATTGTCCAGACCCCTGTGGTAGTACCCATTACATAGTCTTATAATTGCTTTATAATTATATATGTAAATATAAGTACATATACATATACAATAGGTACTTATGTATATGTATCTCTATTTCCCATTCAAATGTCATCTCCTAACTCAAGAATGCTTAGTAGGTACATGGTAGAATCCCAACCAAATTTGGTTGAGTCAAATAGACTAAGATTCCTTTCAACCCTGAAATCTGATGGTTCTAAGCAGTTATTTTTTAAAAACAGCTAAAGATCTTAGAGTGAATTACTTATGAATACAAATTGGTATAAAGCTGAAATCATGAAGGAAATTGGCAAAACATTAGAATACATATAGCTAGGAATGGTAAATGCCACTGTCAGTCTACTTCTTTGAACTGTATGAGCTAAAAGAGCCTATTAGACATCCTGAGCATTTATTAAAACTCTTTTTCTTTGAAGTTAGTTCTAAATAATACAATTGAAGCAAAAGGAATTTTAGCTCACTGGTTTTATGTTGGCTCTAGAATATTTTGAAGTTAAGATTCCAAATAGTTCTTACACCTTTGTGAACCAGCTTTTTGCCTTTTTCTTTCTTTTTTTTTAGAGAGAACCACAGTCACTATTTCTAAGTCCATTTATGGGAAAGTTATATACTTCATGTTAGGAAAATACTACCTTTAAAATAATTTGATGGTCAATATTTATATTATTGCTCTTATAAAAAAATAAATATCCTTTATCCTCGCTAGAGAGGATGTCTTCAGCATTCTTAGAAATGTTGAATATTGTATAATGTCACTTCTACACTGTCCAAATAGTCAACAGTAAACAGCAATTATTATTTGTTATGTCATAATTCACATCTTTGAAAAATACTTTTTCAATAGGGCAAAGAGATTTTGCAAAGGTAAAAGAACTATAAGGAATATTATACTTTAATGGAAATACGAGATGTTTTCCTGTCACCTTACTTTAACCATTGTGCTTGTCCATTTTTTAATCCTTGAAAATATTTTAATTATAACTAATTAGTAATATCTTAATAATTTCTTTCTTTTACACATTTCTTTTCGGAGAAATATTACCATCTGTGCCAATTATTTAGTGATTTATTTTCTCAGATTTACACTTACTCACCCTTTTATACTCTGCTTTGCAATGCTGAGGCTCAAACTCTATAAGCCGTATTTCCATTTTGCGGGCTGATTCCCCATTAGGATCTGGCAATAGGGAACACTATAGGGAGACAGCAGGACTAGAGTAGGGCAAAAGGACTTACTCATTTCTATTTGCTTCCTGTGGACTTACTGTTCCCATTAGCAGGACCCCAGACTTGCTTCCTCACGGCGACAGCAGCACTCATTTTTAGTAACAGCTGGCGTTTTTCCGCTAACACTTACAGAATCAGTTTCATTGCACCCCTGCCATACAAATACCAGCACCCACTGGCTGGCAGAGGTCTGGGACTCAGTGCTATGGGGCCCCTTGTGCTAACCCAGAGACATGAGCAATAGCCCATCAAGTGCCCCCTCCTTGGAGATCTGAGTCCCAGCCCCATAAAGCCCAAATCCTGTACACTTCTAAATTTTAGTAAATCAAATCTTTGCTCTTTGTTTTCCCAGTGTCAGGAGTGGCAAGTAGTTGATGCCGTGGCTACCTGCATTCTTTTCTTTTTCAGTTTTCCAAAACCGGAATCACAATTCCCTGTGTTAAAATGTCCTCTCTTAAAATAACGGGAGGGGTTTCTATCTGTTAACTGGATCCTGGCTGACACACCCATCCAAACCCAAACTTGTGAGTATAACAGTGGAATTAGAGAACAAGTTTCAGGTCTGAATTTAATGGGTAAGAAAGACTTCTTTTTTTTTTTTTTAAGATTTTATTTATTTATTTGATGGAGAGAGACACAGCGAGAGAGGTAACATAAGCAGGGGGAGTGGGAGAGGGAGAAGCAGGCTTCCCGCGGAGCAGGGAGCCCGACGTGGGGCTCGATCCCAGGACCGCGGGATCATGACCTGAGCCGAAGGCAGACACTCAACGACTGAGCCACCCAGGCGCCCCAAGAAAGACTTCTCATATTCCTCCAAATGCCACTTAATTTTGTATTGCTTTCCAGTATTTTCTACTATTTTAATAATATAAATGCATTAATGATTCCATTATTAGCATAGAGATATTTAAGCATCTGGACAGCCATATGGGTAAATGTATTCTTTCTGTAGATGGGACTCAGTTGTATTAAAATGAAACAAACGTTTTTATTTCGACCACAGACAGTTGAATGAAATCTTTCTCAGTAGTTATTGTTCAAAGTCAGCATGAATAGAAAAAATGAAATATAGTTGAAATGAGCCTGTAAAATCCCTATATCATCCATATTATATACATGTTTGGATTTTAAATCTTATACAGTCATCTGCACATTAATGCTTAGGAACTGAGCTAAACTCAAGCAACAAAAGGCAACTGCGTAATGCAGCTTTCTTAATATGCAAATCTTCTTGCTTCTAAGGTAAGCTCCAGAGTGTTTTGCTTACTTTCAAGGTTTTCTGCATTATGTATTAAAATTAAACACATTCCATCATAATACTTTTAATAAACATGATTGTTGTAAAGAATAAACAAGATGGTGTAGTCCTGAAGTTAGCTCGCAAATTAACCAAGTCTCCTGTAATATGAACCTATACACACTGTCTCAGTCATACAGATTAAAGAACTGAGGGGATCTGAGCAAATCTAAGAGGACAGTTCTGCCTAGAAAGTTGGTAGTACATTATGTATACCATGCTTTAAGTTTGATGTCAAAAATCAAGTTTAGTCAGTGAATGGCAATTTTATAACTTATTTATTAAATTTACAATACACTGAAATCTGAATCTTCTATTACTGTCACCTCTCATTTGGACACCAGTAATTGCCTCTTTCTTGTGCATTTCTAAAGCATAATTCCTGATATTAGCTGGCACCACTCCAATGATTTTTACTTTAGCTATGGAAATTTCCCTTTAAAAACTGCCATTCTAGAGTTCATATGTTACCCGTTTTTAACAAATTAAATTTGTTGTTAGAAAATGGCCTCTATTGTATCTTAAATTGATACTCTTAAAAAGTTCTCCTTTTTCTTAATATTTCTAATATTGCTTTTCTGTAGATGCTCTATGGGAGCACTTGAAAGAAATTCGGCATATCTAAGAAAGAAGGAAATAAAAGAGAAGTATATAGATTTTTGGCCATGATCTACTGTACTCCTTGATTGTTTTTCCTTGACCATTATACCCAAAGCTGCTTAAACATGCCATTCCCACTCTCCCCATTATGCCCTACTCCAGAACCAGCCCAGCCCCAGACTAAAGGAACTTAAAGTTCCCCACTCCTTTCTAAGTTGAGGCCAAGGCAAAATTACTACTGGTCTAGCATCCCACTGCTTAAACTAGACTCTGGCCTTCATCTTTATGATCCAACTTCACTCTTTGTACTCTATGCACTCCCACTTCCAAGACTGGGAACCTTGACCAAACTCTTTAGAATTAAGTTCCACAAAGAGGGCAGAGATGTTGTCTGTCTTGTTCACTGCTTTAATTCCAGCACTCGGTGGCTCTTCCGTGCCGGGCCACCTCTACGGAGGGGATCAGCCAAGGAATCAAACTCAGCTTGATATATCTCCATGGTAACCATTGTGTTTCTGGTCCAAAGCCCTTTGTTGCCTCATCAATGTCTTTCAAAATCTAGAGTGATATCTGAAATCCAACGCCCATGGCTGATTCTCCTACTACCTGCTCCTGGAATCCCGAGGATGAGTACTTCACTCTGACCAGTTGTTCCTTAGTTACCCCTGATTTTGTGTTTCCTCACCTCCTAGAGGCCTTGCTTATCTCCTGATTTTCTGCCCCAGCAACTGCTCCCCTGCCTAGATTTATTTTTTTTTAAGATTTTATTTATTTATTTGTCAGAGAGAGAGAGAGAGAGAGAGAGAGAGAGAGCATGCACACAAGCAGGGGGAGCGGCAGGCAGAGGGAGAAGCAGGCTCCCCACGGAGCAGGGAGCCCGATGCGGGACTCGATCCCAGGACCCTGGGACCATGACCTGAGCCGAAGGCAGACGCTTAACCACCTGACCCACCCAGGCGTCACTCCTTCTTTCTTTCTCTAGGAATCTCCCCCAATCTGTATTTGTAACCTGTAGGCCCTGACCATCCTTTTGTCATCTGCACCCTGACTACTCCAATTCTCATATGTAAATGCAGGGAGTTAGGAATAAAAGAAAGCACTGAGTTCTTGGCAATGCACATGAGGCAAGAGAGAAAGGGCTAGGGCAAAGGCATAAGATTCTTAATCCAGAATATAGCAGGGGGATAGAGAGGTTACTCTGTAGAAGAGATGTTCTGCAATGTTCAACTTTTGCAGACACAATATCTAGGGAATATAGCACGCCTAATGATAATTCTAGACATATTCAATCTGATGATTTCCAATTAAGTAGACGGAAAACAAGGGAGAGATGTCAAGTGACAGTTGAGTGGCAGGAAAATAATTAATATAATAACGAATAAGAAATAAATTAAAGCTAATTAGCCACTACCCTTATTGAATCCTTATTATGTGCTGGCATCTCATATACATTTTCTCACTTAAAATCCATCCCCAAAATTCATGAAGACAATGATATTTATCAATACTCATTTTTAAGATGAGAAGACTAAAGGAAAATTGAGTAATATGCCCCCAAGTCCTAAAACTTGCAGACGATGTTGCCAGAACGGAACCAGGTCCGTGTGGTACCATAGCGTGGCCAATTACCTACTGAGCTGGACTCCACTCCCTCAACCCTAAACTCCACCAGCATAGCTTGGAACCCATATTTCGTAAACTTTTTCTCCTCAGCCTACTATCACGGAATACACTAGCTTTAAAATCACAACAAGAAACCATCCTTTTAAGTGACTCGCCACCTCAGAATTACAAGTGCAGAAATGTATGAAAGTGATCATTAAACCCACCAAAGCAAGGTAATGTATCTATCACCACTGGCTTTGCATCTTTTCAGGATGTTGACTAACTTTACCTCCAGCTAAGTGGCAAGGACAAATTGTTTTCACTGCTCCTAAATTTCAGGTTGTCCTTGAGTTTTGTACCACATATTTACTGTATATCTATACATGTTTGAGCAACAGCTGTGTTTTGGAAAGCCAGAAGCTGAAGGTCAAGGACTATACTCTTGTGACTTGATGTGTAGGGATCTTAGCCTAGTGCCACTCACATGCATTCATTTACTAAATATTATTTCCTGATAATGATGCCAATCTGCTCAGTGTCATGGGGCCATAAAAAAGGAATATCTTTTGTGGGTTAAGATGTGCTATTCTCATTAACTGAACAAACTAGAATGAATTTAATCACAGCAGTCAAGGGAAGCTACTGCATCATTCCAAGACAAATTAGAGATATTGCACCCCTGTGGCGTAACCTTTGATTTCGATTAGAGGTTTCAGGCTGCTTCCTATGGCTGGATGCAAAATATTCAGACTACTAAAGAGGATGGAAGGTAAGTTGATGACTTTGCATCTCGGAAGTGCACCACTGATAACTACAAGCCTAAGGCTTTTAGGAGAAACCAGAAAAACCAATAGTCAATCATTATTATTTTCATAAATACTAAACTCCCCAATTGTATATAAATATAAAAAAATACACAAATTACTTTTTTAGATGATTCAGTAAATAAACTACTGATATCACTAATTCTGTTATTACCAAAACTCAGGCACGTAATATTAAGCTAAAATAATTAGACTGCTTTTAAAAATTTATATGGAAGTCAACATTATTAATTAAAAACTAGAAAATTTTGTTAAATGAAAGGAACCTACAAAAGAAATGGAAATGTGTTGAGACTCCCCTATTGAGAAATTATAAACAAAAACATAATAGTGTCTTTCTGATGCATTACACAACATGTGGAAATAAAAATTGAGGATTTAGAATGAAATAATCTAATATATCCTAGAAAACTTTAAGTGTCATGCAGCATCCATAATTGTTTCCCTTGAGGAAAACAAATTTCATTTCAGGTAGTATTAAATACACTCTCTTGTTCTCTTTCTCGCTCAGAATCTAGAATCCAAGAACAGATTATTGCAATAAAACTCAAATTCTTACTGTATCTGTCTTAGTTTGCAATCAAACTAAATGTAATTCAGTAAAAACTGAATGTAAAAAATGAACATAGTAAAAATACACAAATGAATATCAATAAAAAGATATAAATAGATCTACATTGCATATATTATATATAATATATAAAATATATATCACATATTTATATGTAACACATATGAACTATGTATTCAAACCCACATGGCAGCCTTCCTAGAATATAAGAACATTTTCTTATATATGTTAGCTCATGAAGTCAGCATTATTTTTCAAACACGCTAAGATTGATGTTATCTTCAAATTCTAATATCTCTAGAGCAAAATATTGGTTACACAAAGCAATTTATAAAATAAACTATTTAGGTGTGCCTGGGTGGCTCAGTGGGTCAAGCCTCTCTGACTCTTTGTTTTCAGCTCAGGATCATGAGACTGAGCCCCGAGTTGGGTTCCCAGCTCAGACTGAGTCTGCTTGGGATTCTTTCTCTCTTCCTCTCCCTCCCCCTCTGCCCCTCTCTCTGCTCGCACATGCATGTTCTCTCTCTCTCAAATAAAAAACATAAATAAATAAACTATTTATCCACACTCAGTTTTAGGTGCCAGATTAAGAAATTAGGTGTCCTCATATCTCTTTGGAGGGGAGTGTAAACTGGTAAAACATTCTTGCTAAATATTTTCACAATACAGCGCAAGACCCCTTTTTAAAAAGTTAGTATCATTTAGGGGCGCCTGGGTGGTTCCAAATGTTAAGCATCTGCCTTTGGCTCAGGTCATGATCCCAGGTCCTGGGATGGAGCCTGGCATAAGCCTGCTTCTCCCTCTCCCTCTGTCCCCCACTCATGCTTGCACTCTCTCTAGTGCTCTCTCTCTCGCTCTCAAATAAATAAATAAAACCTTAAAAAAAAGTATCATTTGATCTGATAATTTCAAGTCCTGGAAGCTGTCCCAAGGAAACACACAAAAAATGGTCAACTGAGTTTTTAGTACTGTAAAGAAATAAAAATAATCTAAATATCTAACTTTAGTGGGATTTTTCAGAAAATTGTGGCATGTTCATGGAATGGGATATTATTTAACCATGTAGGGTGAGTCTACAATTACATAAAAGTATGTGCATGATAGTAAATAAAAAGGATAAGAAGTTATAAATACAGCATTATCACAGCCAAATAAATAAGAAAATAAAGAGAAAAAAAAGAAAAGAAAGAGAGAAAAATCTAATTTCAGACAGAAAGATACTTGACCAAATATGCCAAAATAACAATGATGACTTTCCTTTGGAAGGGAGAATATGGTTGATTTGAATTTTTTGTCTTGTTGTATGTCTTCCCACCCAGTTTTTAATAATAAATATGTCTTATTTTTATTACTTAAAAGTTTATTAAAAATAAACCACCCTTTTTTTAACACAAAGTGTAAAAATCCTGGTTGTCTCCTGCACTCTGCTGCTTCCATTTAACTTCTACGTGTCAACAGCCTACATATTCCTAGAATGCACATTAACTTTTCTCAACCAGTCCGCATTGAGAAATTGCCAGTAGAAATTAGCTGAACAGGTAAGAAATCAAAACATTACTGGAGAAACTAATTATTTCACCCTGACAATGAGAAAATATTGTACTTCAATAATTTTAAAAAGTATTGAACTTTCACATTTTCCTCCAAATCCATGTAAATGTGATTAGACATTGAAGAAAATGATCAGTGTTTCAGACTGATATTTTCCATATGTGGCTATTTAAGCCTTCTTTCCCACCTTCCCATTCAATCCACACACACAAAAAGCTATATCCATTTCCATATAACCATTTCGGCTAAAAAGGGTCTGAACATATTCCTCAAATTATTTCCAAATATAAATTTTATATTTTGGGGCACCTAGGAGGCACAGTGAGTTAAGTGTCCAACTCTTGGTTTAGCTCAGGTCATGATCTCAGGGTCGTGATCTCAGCTCGTAAGCTCCGAGTAGGCTCTGCTTAAGACTTTCTCTCCCACTGCCCCCTCCCCCTGCTCACATGTGCTCTCTCTCTTTCTAAAATAAATAAATAAATCTTTAAAAAAAATTTATATCTTACTTAAAAATCAATATTACTAAATCAATTGTAGTATGCATTTAAGAAGTGTATTTAAAACATCTTAAAATGGGGGCACCTGGATGGATCCATCAGTTAAGCATCTGCCTTCGGGTCAGGTCATGATCTCAGGGTCCTGGAATCGAGCCCCGCATTCGGGGGTTCCCACTCAGCAGGGAGTCTGCTTCTCCCTCTCTCTCTGTCCTTCCCCCTGCCATGCTCTCTCTCTCTCAAATAAATAAAATCTTAAAAAAAAAATCTTAAATTTACAAAAGTACAAAAATAATTACAAAATTACTCTGTTTTGTGGTCCCTTAAAAGGACTTAAACACTTAACTGTCAGATTTAGGTGAAAAACTCAAAATAACAAACCAAAGGGAAATATTTCTTTCTGAAAACACAGATATTTTGCAATGCATATATCTGTTTACCTTGATCTCTTTTGATAACTCACCTAGACCAAAATAAATTGCCTGCCAAATCAATAACCTTTATAGCTACAAGTCACTTTCCAAGAATCTTGAAATTTTACATTAAAAAATCCCATTCATTGGGAAGGCTGGGTGGCTCAGTCAGTTAAGCTTCTGACTCTTGATTTTGGCTCAGGTCATGATCTCAGGGTCATAAGATGGAGCCCCACATTGGTATCCACCCTGGGCATGGAGCCTGCTTAAGATTCTCTCTTTCCTTCTCCCACTGCCCCTCCCCCCATCTCTCCGTCTCTAAAAAAATAAGAAGAAGAACAACAATAGTAGCAACAACAACAACATTCATTGTCATACCCTTGGTGGAAAAATCTCAGTGCTGGACAATAACCCAAGGAAAGTAGAATGAGAAAAGTCTTGTGTGTTTTCTGTTTACTTTGAA
Source organism: Callorhinus ursinus (assembly GCF_003265705.2). Taxonomy (NCBI): domain Eukaryota; kingdom Metazoa; phylum Chordata; class Mammalia; order Carnivora; family Otariidae; genus Callorhinus; species Callorhinus ursinus. The sequence goes on along the minus strand of NW_027397078.1, from coordinate 15,711,149 downwards.
TATATTTGTGGAATATCAGAAGTGTTTTCATTTGTTTTTTTGCTTAATCCAATATCTATACTTTCCCAATAATTTCTAAGATCAGGGAAAAACACACTCCACACATTGATATCCAATTACCACCTGAATTTCAAGTTTTTAAAAAACTTTAAACTTGTTCACATTCCCTAGAATTATTTTTTAAGTTTCTACTTGGCTAATTGTGGAAATAATATGAATGAGGTAAAACAATACTTAAATTTCCAATCACTTGGAAGAAAGTGGTAAAAGTCATTGTTTCTAAGGGAAACCAAAATTTTCTCTCTCAATTCCTTTCCCTTGATGTTTCATCCATTTTTACAGGACAGTGAAAGAAAAAAGAATTTTTTTTAATAGAAGAAAGCTTAACAATATAGTAAAGCTAAAACATAGGCCAATCAGAGTTTCATTTTCAATCTGAACACAGTGTTTTCAAATGGATCCCTTGGGCTCTTGAAAATAAATCACCTCTTAATTTCTGCATCGTGGGACAATATTTTGAGATATTAACCAACATTTTTCCCTAAAATACTTTTTGTTATGTTGAAAGTCTGCCCTACCGTCCCCAATCAGACAAGAAGAAGGGTGACCCAGGTTTACAACCTTAATGGAAATAGTCAAAATCCTGATTTTTGATTTTTCAAAATCTGAATTCCGGGCATTGAAAATACATTTATAAAATAAAGTGAAGTATCTAAGCCACTTTCTCCATCTCTGAGTCTAGATAATATTTTCTTGGACTGAATGGAGAAAGTAAGACATAGGAGAAGCAAGAATATTAGACACAAGTGTAGTCCTGAGAGAAAGAAATAGTTAAAGAAACACCACCACCACCCTCAACATCACCACCAACAACAACCACAACAAATAAATATAGGAGAATCCAAGTGCAGAAGTAATTGAGTTTCATTCCCTATTGCAGCCTACCAAGAAAGCAATAGGACTCCAGAGTCACCCTGGGGCCTGGGATGTGTCGATGTATTTGAGCAGATGGGCATGAGATGGCCACCTTGCATCGATGCACTTCGATAAGATAGAGGGTGAAGGAGAATCATGTCCTACATGCCTCCAGAGAATACTGTGCTTAATGGGTTTTCAGAGGACCCCAAATGAGAAGGTAGCAGCCTTGTGTATGCCGTCTCTATAGAGATATGAAAGAGCCTAGGGCTTGCAAATAAGGAAGGAGGTCCCTATAGGATCCACACGCATAGGATCAGGTAACTCATGCCCAGCTTTAAATCCTGGCACTTTATCAGCCCCCTTCTAAAACTTTAAGATGAAACCCCAGGGAAAAGTAGGGCACACCAGTCCAAAATTAGCTGATTAAATGTGTGGAATCTCACAAAAAGAAGGCTTAACATATAAATTAGGCTCAGATAGAGAAAAATGCAATTACTGAGATTCATTGCCACTGCATGGAGGGGCTCATCTGGGGATTTCTAAGAACACCCATCCAGCATCTGAAATGCAACACAAACTGGTAACAAATCACAGACAAGAATTAGAGCCAAGTGATCTTTAGAGAAAAGCCCATGACCCTGAGAGAGAAACAGCAAGGAGATATGAAGCAGACACTCAAAAGTCACAGTGAGTTTCTAAAATGGTGGTGACATGATGTCTGTGATGATACTGTTGGGAAGAGTCCTATGGACTGCTTTCAGTGTCCTGGGTAGTTCCATAGATCCTAGCAGCAGAAGAAAACCGTGACCTCCTTGTAGAATTTTGGAAATGAATTTAACCTCAGGCTCTGAGTCCTAAAAAGACCAAAACTTTACTAGATATGTTATAAGCTCGTGCTCTCTCTGTCAAGTAAATAAATGAAAAATCTTAAATAAATAAATAAATATATCTACATTGTTGATTTTGTTTTAGTTACTTATTTTAAAATCATAACAAAATAATTCTTTAATATTTATGTAAACAAATGAGTAAACTAAGTAAATAAATACATAGATACATAAGTACATAAATAAGTAAGTAAAAGGATCAAAACTTTTCCTAGAAGAGGAAGGGCAAGTCTATTGACACCAGGTGCAGATATGGTGGCATCATACTGCCACATGGGACAAGGCACACCCTCAGTCTGTCCTAATGTGGCTCCCGGGGCACAGATGAGAGAGCATCTTAGAGGAAGATTCTAAAATTTTATTTTATTTATTTGAGAGAGAAAAAATAAGAGACAGAGCATGCATGGGGGGGGAAGGGCAGAGGGAGAGGGAGGAACAGGCTCCCTGCTGAGCAGGGAGCCCACCACACGGGACTCGATCCCAGGACCCTGGGATCATGACCCACCTGAGCCGAAAGCAGATGCTTAACCGACCGAGCCACCCAGGTGCCCCTTAGAGGAAGATTCTAGTTGTTTTCTTTTTTTTTTTTAATTTAATTTTATTTTTCTTAAAGATTTTTTTTTTAAGATTTTTTTATTTATTTACTTGACAGAGAGCACAAGCAGGGGGAGCAGCAGAGGAAGGGAAAAGCAGACTCCCCGCTGAACAGGGAACCCGATGACGTGGGGCTCGATCCCAGCACCCTGGGATCATGACCTGAGCCAAAGGCAGATGGTTAACTGACCAAGAAACCTAGGGGCCCCTTTTAAATTTTATTTTTAAGTAATCTCTACACCTTACGTGGGACTCAAACTTACAACTGCCAGATCAACAGTTCCATGTTCTACAAACTGAACGAGCCAGGCGCCACTCTAGTCATTTTCAACCCAACTCCAAGAGAAAAATATTTCAAAGGCAATCACTGGAAAACACACAGACACACACACACACACACACACACACACACACACACACACAACACCTTTCTTTGGCTTCAATAGTAAGGCTGAATAGCTGTGAATTGTTTGAGAAATCCAAGAAGAGAATTATTTTTCATAATCTGAAGCTGTGTTGTCCACTGTGGTAGTCAACTGTGACTACTGGGTGGCTAGTGAGCATTTGAAATGTGGCTAGCATGATTGAGAAAGTGAAATTTTAATTTTGTTTAGTTTTCATTTTAATTTAAAACCGAAGCAGGGCAGGCTATTTTTCCATTAAACACAACTTTGACAGGGCAACAGTTCACTTTATCCCATGAAAATTTGGTATCTGATTTCAGATGTGTTACGAGTGTAAAATACTCACCAGAATCTGAAGCCTTAGTACATTCTTATTAAGAACATGAAATGCCTTATTAACATTTTTGTATTGATTGCACGTTGAAATCATTTTTTAAATACATTGAGTTAAATAAAACATATCATTAACTTCACTTGTTTCTTTTTACTTTTTAAAGTGGCTATTAGGAAGTTCTAAGTTACATGTGTATCTTACATTATATTTCTGTTAGACAGTGCTGATCTGGAGTACAGCTCCCAAATACGGCAAGAAACCAGAGTTACATTTCTTCCACATCTGAGTTTTGAGACCAACATTCATTCCTGCCACATATACACCAGTTTGTGTATTTGGCACATAACTAATGAAAACCAGAGATTTTTTTCTCATCAAACTCCTTAAATATGTAACAGGCAAAAAAGAAAGCTGCGTTAAAAGAGAGAGAGAGAGAGAGAGAGAGGGAGAGAGAGAATGAAAGAGAAGTAAGTAGATCATATACATTAAGGGGGAGTAACAACATTGGAATCATCAGGGTTTGAATCTACATCTTCCACCAACAGCGCCAGATTCAGTCAAAGTAAATTTTAAAAATTGATCTAAATTTTATTTAATCCCCTTGTGCTTCCATTTTCTTCTCTATGATAGGTTTCATGGGGATCAGAGATTGTCATGGAAAAAACTAAGGCGGGTGGAGAAATTCGATAAAGTGACCTCGAATGGGAATGAGAGAAAACAAGCTTCTCTCCCCGACTCCAGCACTCACTGTCACAACGTCCACGGTCTTACTGTACTTCTGTTTTCTTAACAATAAAACTGGGACTAAACCTGCTGGATTCACCAGGCTGTTGCAAAGACAAAAGTGACTATGTAAGAGGAGTTTACAATCCATACATGACTATGTGATATGACCATTGGTGCATTTATTGTTACTGATGATCTACAGGTAGTGGAAAACTATGACAACTCAGAGCCGACCGCATATAGCCATAGTAGCTTCTACCATGGTCTGATTTGAAGTTCTTCAAACCTCTCTTCCCCAGTCTGGTAACTGAATTTCCTCTCCTCAGACCTCGAATCTTGCCACCCCTTGAATTGGATTATGGTTTTGGGGACACTGCCTGTGTATGTCCACGGTCAGTATGGATATGCCATGTGACATAGGAATGAAAGCTACAGAACCCTCCCTGACTCATTAGTTATTAAATTTGCCAGTGGATAACTTGGAAAGCACTGGGCACTAGACTACAAGCCATTTCCTGAACAGTAGAGCAACTCTTTATTGGTGTGATCACAGATCACACAGCTCCAGACTTTGCAAACAGTTTGCATAGGACCTGGCCTCTGGCTACCACTCAATCCCTCACACTCTCATCCAGTTTCATACCTCCCAACACGCTCTAGAACTCACCAAACTCTTAGACCACTCAGATACCTCCCTCTACACCTGGCAAATACTGCATATTCATAGTTTAGGTCTGCTATTGGCACTCACTGCACATTAACATCACCTGAGGAGCTTTTAAAACCATGCCAATGAAGCCCAAAATGCAGAAGTCCTCTTCAGATTGCTCTGGGGTGTGACCCAGGACAAGGTACACGCACAAAGCCGAGCAGGTAATGCTAATATGCAATCAAGATTAAAAACGACTGGAGTAGGGGCGCCTGCGTGGTTCAGTTAGTTGAGCATTGGACTCTTGATTTCTGCTCAGATCATGATCTCAGGGTCATGAAATCTAGCCCTGAGTTGGGCTCTGAGAATCTGCTTAAGATTCTCTCTCCCTCTCCCTCAACCCCTCCCTCCCCTGTTCTCTCTTTCTCTCTCAAATAAATAAATCTTAAAAAAAAAGACTGGATTAGACCACTGCTTGTTGTGAACACGTGCTGTGTTTTAGCATTCCAGATTCAAGTGTCCTTCCTCTGCTAACACTATACCCAAGAGAATTTGGGAAAACTCTCGTCTCCTAAGTTCTGTGTGTTTATTGGTGTCGTTTCCACTGTGGGCCTAGGCAATGAGCATATTCTATCCCCCCTGGCCACAACGACTGTACAATCATGAGCATCAGAGACTAGAAACCAAGTTAAAGGCATGGGAAGAGTTAAGAACTTGATTCTCTCATACATAATGGTGACCAGCTGCCTTCTCAAACACTTTCTTTTGGAAAGTTTATATTAAAAGGAAAATCATCTATCCCTAGGGAGTAGATGTAACAGTAGAAGCAGGGACTGAAAGCAATTAATTCTTAGGAATGGTGGAACCAACATCTATAATGGTAGATCTACTGCTGCCTTGTGTCCACTTCAATGATCCGATTACCCATGAAATCAGATTCTATGACTGTGGTTTTCCAAAGTGACATTACAGACTCCTTGATGTTTGGTTATTCAGTTAAGACAGTTTCCTGACCTTCCTTATTTCCCAAAGCACCCTTATAATAAGCTGATTTTGTCTCTGTTCCTTGAAACAGAAAAGGCCACATTTAGAGTCAGATTATACCATAGTTCCCCACTGTGTCCTAGACATGTGTATTACCCATTTGTTCTTGCTTTCCATTTCCTTCCCTATAACATTAGCAGAATAGTATCACCTGTCTCCTATGTTTGTCGTTGTGAACATGTTTATGTGATGTGTGTAATGTGCATAAAATATCTTATATGATATACACTCTTTTATGACCTGAGAGTGATCATTTTCCTCCTCAGTAAAATCTTTATCATTATCAAAAATCTTTATCATTTATCAAAGCCCCAAAAATGCAAAACAAAAACAAACAAACAAACAACCTTTAAAGGTGATTCAATTTACTGTGGCAAACAGTGGGGTTATCAAGCAAAGTAGTGAGCTGTGGACACTTCAAAAGATTTTCTTGAGCCATTATCATGGTTAAGTTGGGAAAATGAAATATATTTTAGATATTTTTCCACATTCAGAAATAAAAGCAACATATCCACTGAAACTAATTTTTTTTCACTAATAAATAATCCCTTACTTTTCCTACTGCTATGAAATGATTTATTGGTCCCATGTTTTGTTCATAGATGATAAAATTATATATATGGCCTATGGTGGGACAAAAGATCTCTTTTGGTCAATGGGATGTTAACAAGGATGACAGGAGCACAGCCTTGAAATGGGTGGTCGTGTTTGAGCTGGCCATCTTGTCATCCAATGGTCCCCCATGAGAATAACATGCACTAGAGAGGCACTGTCACTTCAGCTTGGGCCCTAATATGTGACACTTTGAACAAATTCAAGTTCTCCCTGAAGCATGAAGCCAGCAGACCTGCCCCCTGAAGCAGAGCCACCAAGCGTAGCCCATCGTAAGTCAGCCAGACCTGCCTAACAATGAGAATAAATGCTTGTTGGAAGCCACTAAGTTAGGGGAAGAATTCTTACACAGCATTACTGTGGTAAGAGCTAACCAACAGCTCCATCGACACAAACCTGTTTTTTGATATTGCAATTACATGCCTCACTGGTTTTGTCATTGTCTTTACCTGTGTGTGTGTGTGTGTGTGTGTGTGTGTGTGTGTGTGTGTGTGTGTGTGTGTTTTAACAAAATCGATTATTAGCTCTAGGAACAATATAAGTGCCTTCGTCATCACAGGCTGCCATAATGAAATATCATAAACTGGGTGGCTCACACAATAGAAATTTATTTCCTCACAGTTCTAGAGACTGGAAGCCTGAGATCAGGGCGCCAGCATGGTTGGGTTCTGGTGAGAACGCTCTTCCTAGCTTGCAGAAACCGCCTTCTTTTTTTTTTTTTTTTAAGATTTTATTTATTTATTTGACAGAGAGAGACACAGTGCAAGAGAGAACACAAGCAGGGGGAGTGGGAGAGGGAGAAGCAGGCTCCCCACCGAGCAGGGAGCCCAATGCGGGGCTTGATCCCAGGACCCTGGGATCACGACCTGAGCCAAAGGCAAATGCTTAATGACTGAACCACCCAGGCGCCCCCAGAAGCTATATAGGAGACACCGGAGAACTTGCTCTCTCTCTCTCTCTTCCACCTCCTATAAAGACACTAATCCTATCCTGAGGACCCCTTCATGACCTCACCTAACCATCATTCCACCTCCCCAAAGCCTCATTTCCAATATACTGTCACACTGTGGGATCAGGCTTAAACACATGAATTTTAGGAGAACATGAACATTCAGTCCATAACAACAAATAAAGGACTACAAAATTTTCTTATCTAATAATGCTTTGTTTTGTTTTATGAACTACATGAAAACGACAATGTAATTGGTTCAGTTATGAAATACTATGACAAAGATTAAGGGCTGAACCAGAGCAAATACTTTATACTCCTGTTTTAATTCATCACAACTAAATTCTCCAGGATTATAAAAGGAGAGTTGTTGTTCTAAGTAAAAGTCAATCTTCCCTCCCATAGGAATGAAGTGTGGGGTGCTGTGTTAATCTAAGCCTGGAGTTTGGGTCCTCAAGGTTGGGCAGGGGCATGGCTTTGGCTTCTAGCTTTGGCTTGTGGAAGATAAGTTCTTGAGCACCTTCTGGGACAAAAGCCCTTCAGACACTCTTGTTCCAATGGGACATGGTCTCCAGCAGTCAGAGAAGCAGAATCCAGGTGGGTATAAGGCCATAAAACAAACACTGGGGTTCCAGGCCATTGCAAGAAGGTTTGGAGGGGATGTTTAAAAGCAGAACTGGAAGGAATGCTATTTGGGGGCCACAGAAGGACTTCTAATAAGATACTTTTATATTTGCCTATGGGCAAAAAGCAGCTATTAAGAGCACTGAGATGGGTTGGAATAAAAATATTTATGGATGTGTACACAAACTTTATTTATATAAAATAAATAAGCAATATTGATTGTCTTCTCTCCTTGGGAGTCATAATTGTCCATGAGAGGAAGTACTGTCTAAAGGAAGGTATCGTCTAGTACACTGGGAACTAGTAATACTTTTCTTGCCAAGGTTTAAATGAACAATAATGACTGCAATGACTTATAAGAAAATTAAATCTAAGAGCATAGCCTCTGAGCAGAAACCATGATGCAGGAGTTTATGTACACAGCTGTGCTATCAAAAGAATTAGATGTGCTATGCCCTGATGCTTTTCCTATGAAGAGTTCCAAAATATGTGGAGAACGCCCTACTCCTCAGCATAACCCTGAGTAGCTGGCTCTAGTCTTAGCCCCTTCATCAGTGTGCTGCCATCACAGCCCTGGCGATTAACCCCCGGGGGTATAATAGGAGACAGGTTTCACTGTAGCACCTTTCATCATAAAGGAAGTAAACTGCTTTATGGATGAAAATGGACTCACTATTGACACCAGCCACCCCTGGTGACTTCAGGGCTCATCAGCAATGCACAACAGTTTTAAAATAAAGCCAAGAGTTGCATATATAATTGAAACCGTGGGGACAAAGAGAAGGAAACAGCAAGAGGCCACACTGCTTCCAGGGCTAAGCTATAGATTAGAAAAAAAATCAGGGTCCTAAAAGCCACCCCATTGAAGGGGTTTGGGGATAGAGCTATTTTTAAAGCAGACAGAATGACTGGTGTCACATAACACTCCAGTAACTAAGATAATTCACTCCACTGCAAGACAAGCAAAACACAGGATGTTAAATGGAGAACTATTTTTCAAGGTTATCCAAGGTAAAACTTGGAGCAACTGAACATCTCCCATTCTACAATGACAAAATGAACCCTTAGTTTTCACAGTGTTTAAGAAAAGAGTCTCTGCCATATTAAATGCATTATTAAACGATGGATTGTATATAGCTGTAAGTGAAAATATTTTGTAGATTCAAGAACAGTGTGGTGCAAAGAACTTGAATTGTATGATGAAAAGTTAGACACATCAGCAACTGAAACAGCAAATATTCAGAATAAAATGTTTAGAGAGTTTGCTTTGGGGGGTTTCTGCATTGAGCAAGTATGTTTTCACCTTCTCTAGTGATATTTTTAAAATGAGCTTCAAGCAGCTAAATAACTGGTTACAAAGCAAATGGCTTTGTAATGACTGGACCTTTTATGTGTTTTTATTTTGTATATCAAATATGCTCTTAAAATAGGGGTGTTTCAGGTCACTTCTTAGAAGTTCACAATAAGGCCCTGATTAAACTCCCATTTCTGAGACGTTATGTTCAGTCAGTGTAAAAAAAAAAATTAATGGTGACTAACATTCTAATCTTTTTAAAAACTATCTCAGTCATACTCATGAAATAAGGAACAAAAAGGAAGGAGGGGGAGCAGGTAAGTGGAGCTGATGACACAAGAGGGGAAGAGAAAAACAGTTTTCCTTATTATCTTAAATAGAAGCCCAGGTAGAGAAAGTCTATGATACTGTGAAGTCCTTCATAAGAAAACACAGTTTCAGGTTGGAGGGATATTTATTATTTGGCCAATCAAAATTATCCTTTCATTGTTCCATCTGCTTTACCAGCTTTCATGTAGTAGCTACCAGTTAATATGCTTCAGCAACTGTAAAGCTCTTGCCAACTGGTGTTGTCTAATTCAAGTTGAAGAGGTTGATATACACAAAGGCTTATCTGGGTTTTGTCTTCATGTTTCCTATTTTTAAGTTCAAAACAAGTCACTTTTGTTCTTGATTCTCGACAATCAGTAAAAAATGTGTTCGTAATATTAAGAAGAGCATGAATGTGTCTAGCAGACTTAGTTCAGTGGATTATAGGCAGCTGTTTTTCTAATTAGTCTTAGCCTCTGAACTTTTCTCCACTTTAAGCAGTAAATGAAAATGGACTGAGAAACCCACTGTATTCCTCTTCCAAAATAAAGGAGTTGTCAGGCAATACAGCATATCCATGTTAAATATAATCACAAATCCCACATGTAGAAATGTCATTTTATCTTTAAGGGATTTATTTTTCCGGAAGCCAGGAATAAAATTGCTTTGATGAATAATTATTATATGTTTATACTTTGGCTCTAAATTTAAGCCTCCATGTGGGCTTTTTTAAAAAGTAATTTGTTTTAAGAACTGTGTTCTCACAAGATATTTGTTTTGCTACAGAGATAAGTTCCCTTCACTCTTGCCACCCACAACAGTAAACAACGGTAAGGCGCTGGCTTTTGAGAAGTCAGACTGTGATTCTGGCCTAGTTGAGGAAGTTCCTGGGCTCCATGTGTCACATTACACAGTTGAAAGTCATTCTCTGTCTCTAAACTCTAAAACAAAAGATTTGAACTGGAAGTCACCGAGCTAATTCTGATCCTAAGATACATTTTCCAGGAATTGTACAGAATGTTTAAATGGAGAAATCTTTTCAAATTAGTAATCAAGTAAGTGTTGATCAACTACTGTATGCCTGGCACTGTTCTAGGTGTTTCAGATTCATCAACAGACAAAATACAAAAAAATAAAAAATAAAAAGATCCCCACCTTATGTGACAACTATGTAGCACTCTAGATTTCACACAAAAATCTAGACCCTTAGGAGCATCTGGGTGGCTCAGTTAGTTAAGAGTCCAACTCTTGATTTCCACTCAGGTCACGATCTCAGGGTTGTGAGATCAAGCCCCACATAGGGCTCCACACTGGGTGTGGAGCCTGCTTAAGACTCTCTCTCTCCCTCTCTAAAAAAAAAAACAAAAAACTAGACCCTTAGCTCTTCTTAAAAAATGAAATATCTGGCAAAAAAAAAAAAAAAAAAAAAGAAAGAAAGAAATACAGCTCTAAAATCTGGTGTGGCCACCAATGAATTGAACTAAACAGCAGCTGCCCATTTTAACCAGCCATGGGCATTTCAATGGCCAGGATTTTGGTGTAACTCACACAGCGTACATATGCATTTAGATCTGTGTGTTTCATGCATTTCCACTACCTCTCAGGTTCATGTACACATTTTACTTTTACACTTCTGATCTATCCACTACTTTATTTAATTTTATGTATTTTGTTTTATTTCATTTTTGGTTCCTGTTTTTAATTCATTGTATCATAGAAAAAGTTTATACTTGGGGTGCCTGGTGGCTCAGTTGGTTAAGTGTCTGCCTTTGGCTCAGGTCATGATCCCAGAGTCCTGGGATCTAGCCCCATGTCAGGCTCCCTGCTCTGCGGAGAATTTGCTCCTCCCTCCCCCTCTGCCTGCTGCTCTGCTCTCTATCTCTCTGTCAAAAAAATAAATAAAATCTTGAAAAAAAAAAGAAAAAGTTTATACTCAATTCTAAAGCAGAATATTCTGGATTCTTAAATTGGCTCTTGCACAAATAAGCTGACTAATTTGAACAAGTCACTTAAACTCTGTGTGATGCAGTTACATCATAAATTGCAAAAAAAGTTTGGACCTATTAGTGAATTTGAAACTGAGTTCTAAAAATCCCATGCTTCAGGGATGCCTGAGTGGCTCCGTCGGTTGGTTAAGGGTCTGCCTTTGGCTCAGGTCATGATCCTAGAGTCCTGGGATCGAGTCCTGCATTGGGCTCCTTGCTCAGCAGGGAGCCTGCATCTCCCTCTGCCTGCCTCTCACCCTCACTCTCTCTCTCTCTCTCTGACAACTAAATAAATAAATAAAATTAATTAATTAATTAAAATTAAAACCCCACCCATGCTTCGGGGCATGTGGGTGGCTCAGTCGGTTGAGTCAGACTCTTGATATCAGCTTAGATCTTGATCTCAGGCTTGTGAGTTCAAGCCCCATTTTGGACTCCACACTGGATGTGGGGCCTACTTTAAAAAGTAATAAATAAAAAATAAAAATAAAAACCCCATGCTTCAACTGAGCAGCTCTAATTTCGTTTTTGGGTCTTCCTTAAGTTAGATTTTGTTTACAGAGATTTTATTGCTAAAGAAAAAAAGAAGTTTCCAAACGTTTGGGATATACGATCTCTATGATCCCTTACAATCTTAAGCTTATATGATTTAACATTAATCAAAAGCAAATTTGTATTCTTAGCTTTTAATGTATACATGTCTTACTTCCTCAAGTTGCTTAAAATTCCTTAAGTTGGAATAATGTCTTATAGGCTGTTCTTCTACAGTATTCAATTAAGTGCATAATAAACTAAAATTATTCACTGAAAATATGAACACATCTGGTGAAACTGTAGGCAAGAACATAAATAATAAATGCAGAATGATGATTTGGAAGAGGGAAGGGAAGTGCAATTGGGAAGGGTCACATGCAGGGGGCCTCCAGAGTATTGGTAATATTCTATTCCTCAAGCAAAGTCATCATAAGGAGTAGATCAAGTCATTACTGTTCTATATGCCTTACATATATAAATTTTATATGTATATATATTATGAATGAAAAAAAGGAAATTTACATCTATATTTCCTTTGAATAAAGCTCACATTTCTAGGCCAATGTGTCTTACACAAAGAAAGTCAATACAACCCAAAGTAAAAATATCTTATTAAAAGTATAAAGTGGGGCGCCTGGGTGGCTCAGTCGTTGGGCGTCTGCCTTCGGCTCAGGTCGTGATCCCGGGGTCCTGGGATCGAGCCCTGCTTCGGGGTCCCTGCTCCGCGGGAGGCCTGCTTTTCCCTCTCCCACTCCCCCTGCTTGTGTTCCCTCTCTCGCTGTGTCTCGCTCTGTCAGGTAAATAAATAAAATCTTAAAAAAAAAAGTATAAAGTGATGCTAAAATTATAAATAATATTTAATTTAGAATTTTTTGTTATTTATTTAGTAACAGTTCCTCCAGTAAGCCCAAGACATGAAAATGCTTGTTGTATAAAGGTATTTAAAATGAAAGTAGTTGGCAGCTGCTTTTCCAATAACACTAAAAGATAAAAATGTTTGTTATATTAAAAAAATCAAAATATGAAATAAGAATTGGTATATTTTGAAAAATAGCAGGCAATAGCTTTTAATTTTTATGACGAATAAATTTTACTATATATTTTAATAGAATTACATTGGAATTAAATACTAGGCTAACATCTAATTTTTAAAATCGATAGTGTAGGGGCCAAGGGCAGACAGCCCCAAGATGGACTACTTTGGCACTGAAGATTATTCTCAGATGAAGGCAGCTGAGAGTGTGAAGGCTCAAGAGAAAATTCTGCCCCTCTCTTAACTACCTAGAAGAATCTAAATCGGAGGTCTTTTCCAGAATAAGGATTACTACCAAAGATAAATTTTAGGAGTGACCCATCTATATGGCAGGGCAAACATCTAATTACCAAACATCTGCTCTTCCTCTTGTCCCTATGTGAAGTGCATTCCTTTACTCTGAAGTCCCAGACTTTCACCCCCTTTTCCTTAGTTCAGATGGCATATATACCTCATTTTGCCTGATTCTTTTTGGAATTTCCATTGTCTATGTGGAGTCCCTGTATGTATGCTATTAAATTTGATTTTTTCCTATTAATCCATCTCATGTCACTTTGATTCTTAGTCTAGCTAGAAGGACCTTGAAGGAGAAAGGATATTCTTGCTCCCTGACAATAAAAAAAAATACATATTCCCAAAAATGTGATAAATAACATAGCATTTATACTTCTGAGCCTTTATATTAATGTCAGAAGATAATCTCTCTCACTGCTACCATTATTTCTTAAAGGAAAAATAATTTTAAAGGTAAACTAGTATATAGCTTGAGGAGGTTATTTGTCTTCCTTAAAAATGTGGAAACTTTTAAACTATATGCATTAAATTTTGAAAAAAAATCATGTTCAAATGTATCATTTCTTCAACTGCAAGCTCTTCTAGACAATTCGCTGTTGACAACTCTCCAAAGATATTATTAACTACAATTTTCAAGTGTAGCCACTGTTTTGAAATACTAATTTTAACCTTGCTTTTGAAACTGCCTCATGAGAAATTGCCTAATTTTGAGATGATGTTCATCAAAAATCCATATTCCACAAAGTCATGTGTTAAATATCAGCATTACGAGTAGCTATTTCAAAACCCGTTTTTTTATGTACCATGTGCCATTTTTTAACATCTCCATAAATATTCAATACCTCTTGGTATTGAATGATGATGCTAAGGATGATGCTATAAGAAATGCTAAAATTACAATTATATAGAAAAATGAGCTTAGAGGTCAGTATAGAAGGTCTGAACATGGATAGAGGAAAGGAGTCAGGTATGGAGGATGATTAATTAAGATAGCTATAATATACGTTTATCTATTTTATATTTTCCTAATAAGTTATAAGCAGTTATTCAACTCTGAATCTTTGGCCTTATTTAAAAAAAGTATATATACAATGGAATATCACTCAGCCATATAAAGAATGAAATTTTGCCATTTTCAATGACAGGGATGGAGCTAAAGTATAATGCTAACTGAAATAAGTCAATCAGAGCAAGACAAATACCATATGATTTCACTCATGTGGAATTTAAAAAACAAAACAAATAAGCAAAGGGAAAAAAAGAGAGAGAGAGAGAGAGAGAGAGAGAAGCAAAGCAAGAAACAGACTCTTACCTCTAGGGAACAAACTGATGGTTACCAGAGGGGAGGTGGGTAGGGGGATGGGTGAAACAGGTGATGGGGATGAAGGAGGGCACTTGGTGTGATGAGCACCAGGTGTTGTATGGAAGTGTTGAATTACTATACTGTACACCTGAAACTAATATGTTAATGTACTGGAATTAAAATAAAAACTTTTTAAAAATTACAAGTAAGCTGCTTGGTATTAGATGACAATGTATGACTATTTTGCTTTTTAAGGACATATGTTATTGCATTTTGACCACTCTTTGTACCAATTTTTGTAACCACATACCAGATAAGAATCTATAGGACAATAATAGATACCACACAAATTATAAAAATGCAATAGCAAAATAAAGGACCATAACCAAAATAAATTCCTCTTCAGCAAGCTTCAGACACACACATACACAGACTCATACATACGTACTCTGAATTTTCTTTGCTGACATAGAATCAATTTTCAAATAAAATACATGGCAATTGTCTGCATAGATGCAAATGAAAAAGTTATGAGTGTTTATATAGTTCCAACAGAAAGTAAGGTGCATTAGAGGGAACATATTCATGAGGCTTTTAAAAAGATAGACCAAATTTTGATATAATGACTGATAATTCAGTTTAAATCAGCAAGTATTTACCACTGTGGGGGCCCAGGGCAGGCTGCCCCCAAACGGCATTCATGATTATTTTGAATTAAAGTTACTTAAAAAGCAGCCAGTGCAAGAAGAACACTCTGACCCTCTTTTGTCCCTTTGAAAGCAGGAAATAAGTCTCCCATGTAAAAGGTACCTTTCCTGCACCAGGAGGTAAGAAGATATCCTTATGATCAGAAATAGGAAATTCAAGGCTGAAGAAGCCTATATAAACAAAGGATGCTACTTTTACTATCTGGTTACTTATTACCAAGCCCAATTTTCTGTCAAAAATTCCTTACTAATTACAGATTCATGTTCCTTCATCTAAAATTTATAAAAGCTGCATACCTTGATCATTTCTTTGGGTCTCAATTATATTATTGGGCCTCCAGATACATGTAATTAAATTTTGATTTTTCTCCTGTTAATCTGTGTTATGTCAATTTAATTTTTAGACCAGACAGAAGAGTCTTAAAGGACAGAAAGAAATATTCTCTCCCCAACACCACATGCAAGCAATGTCCTAGGCACTGATAGTTAAACATAAGTATTCTCTCAGTGAGAAGTGGGCAACACACATTTCCCTGTATACAAATAGTCAGATACATTATTGCTGTCCTAGAAGTATCCCAAGGCATACTAGTCTGAACTACTATAAAGCATGCAGGTCAATATAACTCATTAAATGGTTTTACAGACCAAATAATAAGCTATCATGAAAATGCATGAGGAATATAGAAGTTTTCATTTCTGTGGGTGGGGGGGAAGGAAGCAGAATGACAAAAAGATAAAGTTTTGAAGAGAAAGAAAAAGACACTTGTCAGTCCCTAGGCATATGTTCTAAGTAGCAGCATATACGAGTGTAAAAGAAAAAAGCGAAGCATGACTAATGTAGGAAAAAAATTAAATTATCAATTGCATGGTGTTTATATACCAGAGAAGTTTCCTAAATTAAAAGAAAAAGGCCAAAAAAAAAAAAAAACCTAAAAGAAAATCCTTTTACTGGTAGCAATTGAAAGGATTAAGTATAAAAAAATATATAAATGAGAACCGATAAACCTTTTAAATTAAGAGTATTCAGAGCAACATCTAGACCAAAGCAATTACGTGTAAGGCTCTGATAAAGCTATAATAATATTACCAAATCACATGATAGATAAGCATGGATACTGAGCTCATTATGGGTATCCCATAAAGTAACATACTGCAATTGAGAAAAAAGAATAACGCATGATATTATTTCATCAGAAGAATAAAAAATTACTCCTAACTAAACACCTACTCATTGATCGTGTTATGGCCAAAGAACTTTTCTAATACGGTCCGCCTCTCCTACAAAACAGTCTCATCCGTTCATTCATTCACTTAGATATCTGAAGGCTATGTGACAGACACATGCTTTCCAATAAGAAGCTCCTCAGAGAACTTATAATCAGTGAGGAAGAAGACAGGAAAATTACCATCCATCAGGCTATACCCAAGCCAGAAACCTGGCCTCACCTCTTTCCTTTCTTCTCCTTCACCCCTGCATTTTATATCACTCACCTGGTTCTACTGACTCCCCAGTCCGACTCTGTTTCCAGGTGTGTCCCTTTCTCTTCCTCTGCCTCCTACCAGAATCTCTCAGTGTGGATTAAGCTTCTAATCGCCTATCTATTGCATCCATCACAGACTTACCTTGTAAAGGATATTTCTTATTGTACTAACACACTGATTAGAGCCACAAAATGGCCCTCAGTCCCGGCCACTATATAAAATTCCAAGCTTTTAATAAGGCTTCTAAGACCTTTGGGGTCTGCTTATCCTTCTATTCCTACATGAGCATTCCTTATCCAACTCCACAGTAAACCACCTACGTTATAACCATACTGAGTCCTGCAAAATGTCCGCTCTTGTCACTGAACTTTGTAGGTATTCTGAGAACATATTGCCGTGATGAACTCTTCCATATTTAGAAAACACTTCTTATAGGTACCATCCCAATACTCCATGATGGGATTAGATGCCCCTGCTCCGCTACCTCCACTGTAGTCCTCAGCCTAGTACTGTAACTGCCTCTTTACCTTCTCTCTCCCTCACTAGACAACATGTTCTTTGAGGGTTAGGAAGACTGTTTATATTATATAATAAATCCATCTCTAGGGCCTAGGGTACAGTACTTATCATATAAACTCTCAATAAATCATTTTGAAATAGATAAGGAATCTGAAAAATGAGTCAATGAATGCATGAATGAAATGTGTGCAGTCTAAAATGAACATTTCTACACTTGTAGTATGTACAGAGAACTATGAATCAAGTCGTGTTCCAAAAACAAATAAATGGACATGATAGTTTTGAGAGCAATATAGCTCATTCTATCAAATTTTAAAATGTACATAGTCTCTGACATAACCATTGCATTTATAGAATTGAGTTACTAATACAAAGAAATGTAAATTCTCTGTATTACAATATGTTTATATTCAAGTATCCTTTGTAATAACAGAGATAGGAAACAACCTAAGTGCTATAAGTTGGGATCTAGTTGGATAAATTACTGTATATCCATATGATACAATACTATGAAAATAGCAAACAGACTGACAAAATTCCTTTTGTTGAGATAAGAAATTATAAACTATATTGATAAATGAAAAAAGCAAGGAGCAAAAGAATGTGTATAACATGCAACCATGTATACAAAAGCATATACACATATATTTGAACACATGTATATTTGTGTAAACGTAGGCTATATTTCTGGAAAGATAAATTTAAAATCTAGAAATATTGATTGTCTCTGGGAGATGGAATTGGGGAACTGAGGTATCAGTAAGACTTATTAATATATTTCCATTTATACTTTATGAATTCTTTGCCACCTGCATGTATTAACTCATAAAATAAGAAATAAATCAATAATGAATAGCTAAACAAATAAACAAATAGAAGTTAGAGCAAAGTCCCCAGAGAAAGTGATGTCAGAGCTGCTGTTTGAAAGATGCACAAAAATTGAATTAAATTGACAGCTAGGAGAAGAGCATTCGGTGAAGAGGACTGGTCTGTATAAAGGTAAGGTCTAAAAAAAAATGACCTCAGGGGGAAAACCATGATTTTGCATAATAAAAATAAAGTACGTATTTCTGGAGGTGAGAGATAAAGTGGGGGAGGAACGGAGTTATAGCAGAGGAAGTAAGAAATAGGGAGGCAGGAACCCAGATAACCCAGGGCCTTTTGTGCACTGATAAGGAGTTTATTTTTTAGCATAAAAACCGAAAAGCAACACTAGAGCAAAGGTTCTCAGGTGGGGCTGCACATTATAGTCACCCAGGGAGCTTTTTAAAAATGCTCACTCCCAGGTCCCCATCTTCAGATTCTAATTTAATTGATCTTGGGTGGGGTCTTTTGATTCCAATACGTAGCCAAACTTGCAAATGGCTGAATTAACAGATTTTTTTTTAATTTTTCTATTTAAATTCAATTTAAATAACATATAGTGTATTATTAGTTTCAGAGACAGAATTTAGTAATTCATCAGTTGCATATAACACCCAGTGCTCCTTACATCAATTGCCCTCCCTAATGCCCAACACCCAACTACCCCATCCCCCCCAACTCACCTCCCCTCCAGCAACCCTCAGTCTGTTTCCTATAGTTAAGAGTCTCTTACGATTTACCTCCCTCTCTGTTTTTGTCTTATTTTATTTTTCCTTCCCTTCCCCATATTCATCTGTTTTGTTTCTTAAATTCCACATATGAGTGAAATCATATGGTATTTGTCTTTCTCTTATTTCACTTATTTCACATAGCATAATACCCTCTAGTTCCATCCACATGGTTGCAAATGGCAAGATTTCATTCTGTTGGACGGCGGATATTCCATTGTGTGTGTGTGTGTGTGTGTGTGTACACCACATCTTCTGTATCCATTCATCTGCCGATGGACATTTGGGCTCTTCCCATATTTGGCTATTGTGGACATTGTTGTTATAAACATTGAGGTGCAGGTGCCCCTTTGAATCACTATGTTTGTATCCTTTGGATAAATACTTAGGAGTACAATTGCTGGGTCGTAGGGTAGCTCTATTTTTAACTTTTTGAGGAAACACCATACTGTTTTCCAGAGTGGCTGCACCAGCTTGCATTCCCACCGACAGCATAAGAGAGTTCCCCTTTCTCCACATCCTTGCCAACATCTGTTGTTTCCTGAATTGTTAATTTTAGCCTGAATTAACAGATTTTAAATAAAATACACACACAGGGGTGCCTGGGTGGCTCAGTTGGTTAAGCGTCTGCTTTCAGCTTGGGTCCTGATCCCAACGTCCTGGGATCAAGCCCCATGTCTGGCTCTCTGCTCAGCAGGGAGCCTGCTTCTCCCTCTCCCTTTGCCTGCAGCTCCCCCTGCTCGTTCTCTATGAAATAAATAAGTAAAATCTTAAAAAAAAAATAAAATAAAATACACATAGAGTTTTACATTCTAGAAAGACCACTAAACCTGGCAGTATTTAAAGTGAATTTACAGTAGACTAAAGCACACAAGATTTCTTAAGATATTATCATTATACTACAGGAACAAAGATCTAAAGACCTTAACTAAAGACAGGTAGGAAGAATGGATAAAAAGTGGAATATTCAGTCTTTATGGAGATGAAGCACATGAGAAGTAAGATACCATGGTGATTACAAATACTGGTTCAGGGCGCCTGGGTGGCTCAGTTGGTTAAGCGACTGCCTTCGGCTCAGGTCATAATCCCGAAGTCCCGGGATCGAGTCCCACATCGGGCTCCCTGCTGAGCAGGGAGTCTGCTTCTCCCTCTGACCCTACCCCCTCTTGGGCTCTCTCTCTCTCTCTCACTTTCTCTCTCAAATAAATAAAATCTTAAAAAAAAAAACAAATACTGGTTCAGACTCAAATTCTACTTCTGCCATTTGTTGCTATTTGACTGACCTTAAACAAGTCATTTAGCCTAGGTCTCTGTTTCCTCACATGTAAAATGGAAATGATAATAACAATAACATCTGCACCATAGAAATTTTTGAGCAGCAGATGGGGTAAACAGTGATCACGATACCAAAGTTACAGTGAGCACTAAACCACTAACAGCCATTATGGAACTTTTGCCGTCCCATTTGCTGTGCCGGAGGAGCGAGAGGGTAAGATGTAGCCTAACTTCTAGCACCCCTATGGAATCCTTTCACTGAAATATGACATATGCAGAGAAAATTGTACAAGTCATAAGTGCACAGCTCAATGAATTTTCACAGACTTAATGTGCCTATTTAATTGGCACTCAGGTCAAGAGGCAAACATTGTCAAGACTTCATGCTCCCTTCAAGTCATCACTCCTAGGCTTTTTGTTTGTTTTTTGTTTTTGTTTTTGGCTCGCTAAGTATCTAAAAATAGACTTCAGCAAGAGAAGTAGTATCATAAGAAGAGATGCAATAGAGATGGTTAATGACAGCTTTAGTTTTGGACAAGTGGGGTCAGGGGCCTGTGGAATAGTCAAATGGAAATGTCCAGAAGGTTTTGAGCAGAGCACAGAATGAGACTATAGACACTGAGTTGATAGACATTAACATTTTAGTAGTAGTTGACATTTAAAACAGTCCTTTTCATTATTTATTGAACATGTATATTTCAAATGATTATGCATCATAT
Organism: Callorhinus ursinus; assembly: GCF_003265705.2. NCBI lineage: Eukaryota > Metazoa > Chordata > Mammalia > Carnivora > Otariidae > Callorhinus > Callorhinus ursinus. Next base: position 15,690,359 of record NW_027397078.1, on the reverse strand, counting down.
GTTGCGGGTCATATCATTCAGAGAGTAAGTAAAAGAACAGAAAAAGACTGCATTCTTTTGCCAGGTTTAAAATCATGCTGCATAACTGTTATTTAATGTACTTATTAATTTCCAAAGGCATTCCTCAACCGGACCTTCCACAGAGAAACAATATGATTTGAAATTGTTTTAAATAAATATGTAAAAGTATTAAATATTCTATGTTATCTTGCTATAGAATGAAAAATTTTGTTACTGACTAGAGATACAATATTTTGCTTCCCAACCAAGTTAGGAGCCCTATACACATTTTTTCAGATAATTTTACAGAAATGAGCAGGAGGCACATAAATTCGGGGATTCACCAACTTTGTGAGGATTTAATTACTCACAAGAGATAAATGCTAGACTAGTCCCTTTGGCAAAGAATGTGATGAAAATGTTCTAAAAAATAATTTGAAGTATCCTCAGTTACAGTAAAAGGACACAGTTAAGGCAAACACAACATTTTATTGTTGATGTTCAATAAATATTTACTCTAAGTTATAGCTGTGTCTTTCCTTCCTCTGGTCTTAGCCTGAACACCACCTCCTCCAACACCACTTGCTCTAAAGTAAATTTCACTGGTCTCTCTCTTGTCCCCTCTTCCTTAACAGCACTAAACATGATTTAAAGGATATATTTAGTTGTTTATTGACCAGTTTATTGACTGTCTTCCCTCTAACGTATTAGCTTATGAAAGGTTCTGCCTTATTCATTTGGCTTAGTACCATAGGCATCTAGAAGTGTCGAATTATTTGAAGAGATTCTCAATCTTGGCACTATAGACATTTTCTGCCAGTTAATTCTTTGTTCTGATGGGCTCTCCTGTACACTGTGGTATGTTTAGCAGCATCCCTGGCCTCAATCCAAGAGATGCCAGTAGCACCACTCTACCCTCCTCAATTCTGACGACTACAAACATTTCCAGATTCTGCCAAATGTCCCCTGGGGGCAAGACTGCCTCCAGTTGAGAATCACTGAATTATTGAGTAAATTAATGAACGAATGAATGAGTAGATGATAAATGTCTGATTGCTCAGGAAGCAGAAGCATGGGGAAAGAACTTTCTAGTCAGAGAAAATGATAAATAAGTAGATAACAAGGGGACCAACAGTCTATTACATTCGAGAGCTGAGAGGGAGCTAGCTTGTCTGCAACTACAAAAACAAAGCTGAGTTGAACTTGAGAGGGAGGCAGGGTTCAGTTATATAGGTCAAGGTAAAAGATTTGGAATTTACTCTTGGTAGAATGAGAAGAGTTTTAATGAAGAGGTGAGATGATTTAATTGCCCTTTTTTAAAGGTTGCTCTGAAGCTGCAATTAAGATGACAGAAGGGGGCAAGAGTGGACGAGGAAAACCAGTTAGGATGCTATTTTTTTACTCCAGGAAAGAGATGATGATGGCATACAGAAGTGTACAGTTTGAGAGGGACCATACTAATTTGTAGGTTAGGCCAAATCAAGCAGCCAGGGCGAAATGAATTTTATATAAATATTACGATCAGGAACAATTTATCAGAATGGCATTATATGCATAGGATAGAGATTTGGTTATTTTACACATATGTAAATGAAACTAAGGCACTAATCTTCTGGAAGATTTAAAAAATCAGTTACTCCATACATTTCCTGAATGACTGTGATGTCCTCTAAACTTCAGAATAAAAACATTCTAGTTTAAATTCATGAGCAAGTACCCTACTGAGTATAATTGGACCTTATAATGAAAGTTTCACTTAACTTGACCATTACGGGAATAATTTCCTCACTGTGATATTCCATTCATTTTGTGAAACATCTTGAGCAAATTCTTATCTGCAAAATCATTTTGAAATGCTTCAGTTTAGATTTTAATTTGAAAAACTTTAGTGAGATCTATATAACTGCTTTGCCAATGTGAGGCGTCATATGAAATTTGTTTGATTTTCTGAAAACTTTTCATCTTGATTTTGTGTCAAATCTTGGCTAACAAGCATTTTCATAATCAAGTTTTCTAATTAATCATTAATGAGGGTGAACTGATAAAAATTTGCTGTAACTTTTCTTCTTCAAAACCATAATTCTGGAGGCGCCTGGGTGGCTCAGTTGGCTCAGTTGGGTCCTCTGCCTTGGACTCAGGTCATGATCCCAGGGTCCTGGAATCAAGCCCCGTGTAGGGCTCCCTGCTCGGCAGGGAGTCTGCTTCTCCCTCTCCCACTCCCCCTGCTTGTGTTCTCTCTCCTCCTGTATCTCTCTCTGTCAAATAAATAAATAAAATCTTAAAAAAAAAACATAATTCTGGTAAAGCCTTTAAAAAAATTGGACTGCATACATTGGTTAAAATTCAGACAAAGATAGCTGAACATAAAGGAATTGTTTAACAAGATCACTGGGGGAATGTTTAGCCTAGTGAAGAAAGTTTTCAAACATTGAAGAAGAATCCAATTATGCAAAAATTAACATAATAATATTTAAATGACAAAATATTTTTGAATATTTATTAATGCACACCCTTCAGAGGTCTGAAATGTGCAACACCATGTAGCTTAATTTGAATTTTCTAACTGACTTTAGAAAAATAAACCTAGGCTTCCGAAAAACTTTGTAACTGAAGAGCTAACAAATGCCTCATTCAGTCATTTTAGCTGTAAATGCTATTAGGCATGAGCTCAGATGCCCACTCGGACTCACAGCTCACCTATCTGTACATTATATATCTCTTTACAACCTTCTTGACTTTGCCCAAAGTCCCTCTCTACATCTTGGAATTTGATATTAAGTTGCTGTTAAGTTTCTGAGAAGAGAAAGACTGTCCTCTAGTTATAAATGACCCATGATTTTGCAAGACTAAACATGCCAACGAATTAAAATGTCGGTCTTACTCAATAACGAAGCTTTCTGTTAAATTACAACAATAGCCTACTTTGTTTTATTAAATGACCTTAATATCATCACCAAACACTACTACAATATCCCATATTTTAATCTCCTCTTACACCATGCAGCCCAGTATAGCAGCACATTCTCTTTCTCATGGGAAATAACAAACATCATGGGGCTTGTAGCCTAATTTCTCTCTCCTTCTTCAAATACAGTATCTGTAATTTCAACAAACAACACCGAGATGACTTAAAAGTAGCTTTTGCACAAAACGTTTTAAACTGTCAGTAATCACATTTCTGAACAGTTGGGAGGTATGATTAAGTACTAAAAGTCTGGGAGCAAAAACAATCTTTTAGCATTTTATGAGAGATCTTGTATCTTTATGTTAGTGAATTTAAAATCACTTTAAGTTCTTTTTTTCCCCTCATGAGAGTTTAGAGCTAAGCAGTCTGTCTCCAGCACTAACCACGATCACTTCAATACAGCAACATTTTCATGGAACACATTTGCTGTCAGTCAACAAGATTATAATTACAAAATAATGATACCTTGCAGACTCATTCTAAAAATACTGTGACATCTGAATCTCTGAGAGTAAGAGCTCAAACATCACAAAGAATCTTCGAGACTCACATGAATAAGGTTCTTGAGATAGGCAATGTTTAGAAAATTCCGTGTCACACCAATTATGTGAATCTATGCTAGTTAGATCACATCTGCAAATTTAGGATGTATTAGGATGGTATGTGAATAGGTTACAAAAAGTATCACGTTGATATTTGCTACATGAGTGAAAAAAGTACTCAGAAAATTTTTGGCTACATTTTTGCATCTCCTTTGGTTAATGGGTTAATTACATCTGAAATCTTACTTTGTTTGGGAGTTTGGTTAGCTGATTGAAGGGGACCCTGGTACCATCAAACTGTTCTGTTTTTATTCCAAATAGGGTTTTGACTATTTCTCAAAAGGATTTTATATTCTTGCCTATAGCCACAGAAAAGGAGTACCCTGAGTATAACTACAAAATGATATCTGTATATGTAGATGTTTTTTCACCAAAAGGAATTGTTTACTGCTATAAGAATTTCTTACAAGAAACTCTGCTAGGCAATCAACCTTCTGATCAAGAATTTAATGTAGTATGAACTCAATGTGTATTAAGGAAACCACAAAATGAATAATATGTAGTCATTCTGTGGGTGAGCTCACAATCTGGGTATCACTTCTATGGGGATAATGAGGAGCATTTCCCCATGTAATAGTAGAGAGTCAAGTTTTTGTAGGATGACAGATATTTTCCATCAAGTCTCAGCTCAGTTTCATATTGAAGTTTCTTGCCATGTTCCCCTATAACACACTTCATTCATATGGTTTCTATAGCAATATAACAAAAAATTTATGCTATGTATGCAACCAGAAAAGCACTACACACACCAATAAGAAACTGGTAAAGTTTAATACTCAAAGTTCAAAAATTACAACATTTATTTCACGACAGTAAAGAAAAATGTGGGAAATTAGAAAATAATCTAAAATATTCCAATCCCGGGGCACCTGGGTGGCTCAGTTGGTTAAGTGACTGCCTTCGGCTCAGGTCACGTCCTGGAGTCTCAGGATCGAGTCCCACATCGGGCTCCCTGCTCAGCGGGGAGTCTGCTTCTCCCTCTGACCCTCTTCCCTCTCGTGCTCTCTATCTCTCATTCTCTCTCTCTCAAATAAATAAAATCTTAAAAAAATAAAAATAAAAAAAATAAAATATTCCAATCCCCCCATCCCCAAAACACACATACCATCTCTTTCTTTCATTTGGAATGCTGGTTACAACATTCAGTTCTATATGCATGCACCTAACCTGTGTTCTGGTCTTGTCCTTTGCACAGAGACCAAAACATACACATGACACATTGATCAGAAAAAGAAAAACAATCTGTTTCTAAAAAAATTTTTTTTTAAGATTTTATTTATTTGACAGAGAGAGAGTGCAGACATGCAGAGGGAGCGGCAGGCAGTGGAAGTAGCAGGCTCCCCGCGGAGCAGGGAGCCTGATGCGAGGCTCGATCCCAGGACCCTGGGATCATGACCTAAGCCGAAGGCAGATGCTTAACCAACTGAGCCACCCAGGTGTCCCCTGTTTCTAAAATTTCTAATCACTGACATAAATGTCTTGAAATGATACAATAATTTAATAGATCATAGAATTATACATACATACGAAGGGGAACAGAATATGTGATCCCAAAATATGCCACTTTGGCATGTGGATTATTTTGAGTTCAAGGCAATCAAGACCCAGCAGACTCAAGAAAACCTTTATCTTTTGTCTTAACTACCTAAAAGAATTTGAAGAGTGGGCCTGGCTCAGAGAGAGAGCTATTACCAGAGATAATTTTTATTTGAATGACCTATGTGTATGGCAGGGCAAACATCTAATTACCAAATACCTGCTCTCCTTAGAGCCCTGTGAATTACCCTCCTCTCCTTTGAAGCCCCTAGCCCATTCCTTACCTCAGGAATGCAAATAAACCTCAACTGTCCAACTTGTTCTTGGGTCTCATTGTCTTTGTGGGGCCCCCATATGTACAAAACTAAATTGGTTTTCTCCTGTTAATCTGCCCCATGTTAATTTGATTATTAAATGATCCAAAGAACCAAGAAAAGAAGAGAAAAAAATTTTCATCCTCAACGCATACATACACACATACAAGAACCACACTAAAACCTAAGCTAAACCAAACTAGGGCAAGTGTCCCTCTGGATAAATCATTTTTCCAGAGACCTGAAAGTCTTTTGAATAAAAGAATACTAGTAAAATAAAACATGACATTGTCTTCTCTCAAGTAATTTTTTTCTCCCTCCATGAAGTCATGTTTTTAGGGCTATCTAAATTATTAGCATTAACAGGGATCAGCATGGCCTGCATCATAGGCAACAGCTCCCGCCATGTCCACACAGAAATTATCTTTAGTCCTGTTTGTATTCTTCTTTAACAGATTGTGAAGGAAAAGCCATCTTTATCCCCTCAGTGTTTTAAAGCCAGGACATTTTAGGAATTACTTTACATCTTAAAAGTTTTAAATATTTTTGTTATTAGATCATACTTCTCAAGGCATTATATAGTCAGCAAATGTCTGCAGTTGTCTATAATCCAACATCTTCTAGAACCTTTGATAACAAAAATCTATTGATATATGAAGTTCTATGTGGTACTTGCAAAATGGATGAACTTTGACATCCAATTTTATAGACAATCAACATATTCGTAATGACACCACTGTATTTGATCTTATGAGAATAACAATGACTGGGGCTGGGGGGTTGAGAGGGTAGTAGACATGATAAAGGGTGTCTTGATGTTAATTTATTTTTAAAAAGTTGTGCTTCTGATTTATCCTATTTCTATACCATACCGCAATTTCTTACTTACATATAGAATTGTTCCTGGTATACAGGAACTTATATGTGTTAAATTGATTGAATGAATAAATAAAATAGAAAAATTGAGACACATTTTGTACTACAGTAAGTCAAAGTACTGTTCAAAAAAAATCTGAAAGTGAATTTTATTTAAGTTCTATTTTATATTGAACAATTCAGTCTGCATTTAACACCTATGAATGAAACTATGAAAAAATGTTCAACTTCATCTTTATTCTTTTATTTTTATTTTTTTAGATTGTATTTATATGAAAGACAGATGGTGCAAGTGTATGCGTTCACATGGGAGGAGGGGTAAAGGGAGAGAATCCTTAGGCACGTTCCCAATGAGCAGGGAGCCCAACGTGGAGCTTGATCACACAATCCATGAGATCATGACCTGAGCTGAAACCAAGACTCAGGCACTTAACCTACTGAGCCACCCAGGCACCCCACCCCAACTTCATTTTTAATTAGTGAAATGAAAATCAAAACTACAGTAAGAACCAATTTTATATTTAATATAGTAGCCAAAAACTAAATTTTGACCTTATCAAGTGTTAGAAATAATTTGGAGTGAGCAAATTTTAAGCTGGTGGGAATTTAAATGGGTGTAACCAAATTAGAAAATAATTTGGCATCATCTTGTAAAGCTGGAGATGCATCCTGTCAGTTTCTAAGCAGAAACTAGAAGCCATTTGATATTTAAAATAGAAATCTTAAATTATGGAATGTCAACTGGTGATAGAAGAACTGAAATGGCAAACCACGAAGGATGAAGCGATCCGAAGTTCAGCAACAGCAGTAAGTTGGGATTGCCCTTCCAGTGAAGGGAGAGAGGGAGAAAGGAGAGGCGGAGAGAGGACTGGAATAATGAAGGAAAGAAGGGGTGGGAGGAGAGGGAGAGAGAGAGACTGAGAGACGGAAAAGGGGAGGAGGAGTGGGGAGGGAAGGTGCCTGAATTCAGTAGATGAGGTTCAGGTGGAGCAGAATTTGTCACCCCAAATTACGCCTTTTTGGCATAAAGATTATCTGGAGCTGGTTAAGAAAGAGCAACACAGGAGAAACTCTGAAAGCTGAAGGTAGGTACCCTTTTGTAAGAGAAATTTATGTGTATGAGGGAAATCTCTGTTTGTAAGGGTTTCTCCCTCTCTGTAATAGGAAGAGAAAGATGACTCTAAATCCAGAAACTTTTATCAGTGGAGAAGGTAACAACCTAAATCTGCATAACAATGGTACCCTTGATTACTAGGCTTTGCCTGAAACCTCCCACTGCTGGCCTCCCCCTTCCCCCAACATCTTCTTTTGTCTTTAGCTAGAGATGGTATTTAAGGTGGTGACTTGGGCCATTTCAGGGGGTTACTCAGTTTTCCTGGGTCTCTCCCTTGTATAAAGGCAGTAGAAGTGTTAGCAAACTTGCTTGTTTTTCTCCTCTTAATTTCTCTTTTACTACAGGTGGGGGTCTCTGCCAAGAAACTAAAAAGTTAGAATGGGAATGGTTTTCCCTCCCTGAGGTCATGAGTTCATTCAGTGGAAGGTGGCGCCCCTGTGGGCCAATCTGGCTGGAACCAGAATCCCAAAGCATAGGCAGCTGCTGCCATAGACATTACCTGAAAAACAAAGGGAGGGAGAGAAGCAGCCTGGGGTGTTCTCTGACTCTCCAGTTCTCCATCCTTTAGCCAAAAAGAGCTAGAAGCCAGGGGACATGGGAGCCTGGCACTCAGAGCCCACAAACATCAATGTCCCACTGGTACCCAGGAAAGCAGGGTAAAGGAAGCAAGGAGTAAACCCGACGGCACATACACAAACACTACAACCCCACAATTCCACTCCTAACTGTATACAAGGTGCACGGGGAAAGTAGGAGAAGAGATAAAACTGGAAACAACCCAAATATCCATCAATAGGAGAATGTACAAATAAATTGTGGTTTATTCCTGCGATGGCATATGACAGTGAAAATGAATGAACTACAGCTATATTCACTGACATGGATGAATCTCAGCAACATAAAGCTGATTGGAAAAAGCGGTCACACAAGACTAGATGCAGTATGATTTCAATGATATGAAGTTCAAAAGCATGCACAACAAAATTTATTATTTAGGATTACATGCATATATGGCAAGACTATAAAAGCAAAAGTTGGGAGAACGATTATCTCTGGTGATAGGAGAAGTGATGGAATTGGGGAGGGGTACAGAGGTGGCTTCAAATTATTGAGAATATTCTAAATTAGTAAGTTGTTATTATTTAAATCATATACATTATAAATATTCTTTTATCCCTATGTAATAAAAATATTTTTAAAAGACAACTATGTCTGAGTGATTGGCAAGTTAATATAACAACTATGAGCTAAAAGGCAGTGGCTGTTTTCCCTGAAAAGTCTTCCGTTCAGTCTCTAGTTTTTTTGCACTGAATAGACGGGAGTTTAATAATCGTAGCAGACCAGAGGCTTCACTGGGGAGGGGGCAGGGGTAGCTTATCATGAAAAATGATTGTTCCTCTAGTTTAAAAGTGACCTCTGGTAACATTTTCCTTGAAGTTTCTAGGTTTATATATTATTGTCAGTCAGTTTGCAACTTGGAGGAAACAGTCTTCCGGCTCAAGGTACTATTACAGTTCACATGTGTCTCCAGAATACAGAAAGGGATTTGAAAATCATTCCTTTTAGAAGTATTTATTGTGCGCTTGCTATGTGAATAACATCAAACTGTGAATTTAAAATGAACTTGCATAATTGAACCATTACATATATCATAGTAAAAAGGCTATAGGGCTTCCAAATACTAAAAGCATGCCTGAAAAATAAAATAGAACAACCATAAGCCACACGATCCTTGGCACGAAGGAGTAAATAGCAATGGGCCAGAGCTGCGTTGTATTTTCCTGGGAGATATTGTCAAAGAAGATCATGGCACTAGATAATCGGGAACCCACTATGAACTACGTAGCAGATGCCCTGCACCCCATTCTGTTGGTCTACTTTGATCAGGACTGTGAGGGACAGTCCCCAGACACACTGAAGGCTTGCCAAGTCAAGCACCCAGGGCTTCTCTCAGTGTTTCTACCTCAAGACTTTCTCCAAAATCATGGAAACTCATTTAGCCTCCATGGGACAGGGGACCTGCTGTCCTGAGCAGCCATCAGTCAAGGAGACATAGGAAGCACAGATGTAGTCCCCAGCCTCTTGTCCTTCAGAGGGACAACTGTAAGTACATTCTATCTAGCAATCCTCAGACGTCTCCATTGGAATAAGCAAAAGATTTGCACAGCAGTGGCCAGCCCGATGACTCACTCGCTGTTGTTTGGTCCCCATTTCTTATCTCCCCTGCTCTCCCACTGGTGCTTCAGTTAGCACATGAACTGCTAGGTGTCTAGTCCTTGTCCCAAACTTGTTTTTTTAAAGAAATCCAAACTAAGACTACGGTGAACTACAACCAAAACAGAGATTTTTTTTCTTCTTCCAAAGAGGATGTCTAAACCCCTACAAGCATCATCATCAAAATGAACACGGACACCAGAATACAAAGACATTTGTGCTCACTGAGCAAAGTGAGACACCGGACCCTCGGGTTAGAGATAAAGAGAGATGCTAGGAACAGCAGGTGAACAGGTAAGGATTCAGAGAGTAAGGACTTGAAAATAAGCAATCAAGTCCTGGAAAAAAAAAAAAAAAAAAGCAGTCAGCTGAGTACAGACCAGATTCTGGGAGCAAAAGCGCTGAGGGGCTCATGGAAAAGGATTTGGGAGAGACCAGCACAGCAACTGGCCCTTCCTGGTGGTAATCAGTAACAGTCGGCTGTGGCTAAGGAAGAACCAGGTATTGGAAAAGATGGGTAAAAACTATGGATTTCATGGCATCACATGGTAAAACGTGAGGTATCCATTTGTGGCATAAAACACTGAGTGGTATTTGCACCAGGAAACATATACAAGAACGTTCACAGCAGTACTGCTCCAAATAATAAAATAAACAAACAAATCTTCAAGGTGCCCAAAAAACGACTGGCAGGAAAATGAATAATTCAATTGCTTCTACAGTAGTGTAAACAAGAGAACTACCACTATACAGAGCCATCAAGGTGAAACTTAGGGAGATGAATTTGCATTAAAAAAAGCAAGTCTCAGATATCCTTTTAATAACTTTCAAATAAAAAAACAAACACAAAAGGATATGTACCATGCACCAAATTAAATATTTTCACATTGGCCCTATGGCTATTTTTCCCATTTCATGGGTGAGAACACTGTGGTTCAGAGAACACAGACAACTTGCCCAAGATCAGATATCCAGGGATTAGTAGTGACAGAACTCAGATCCAGACTGTAGAACTCCACACTTGTAACTCCTACATTAGAATTCAGAGAAATGCTGTTGGGGCATATATATCTGATAAAATATATGTTTTAAACCAGGGGGTGATAGATTCAGGATATGTTTATTATCCCGGTTTGGGGGGCACTGGTGGATGGGAGAAGGGAGAAGCACCTAGTGTTGTGGTCTGTGAGGTGAGTGGTCAGCAGGAGGTTAGGATGGGGCAAGTGCCCTGAGCTGTGCAAGTGCAAGGTCAGGTCCCAGGTTTATTTCACATGTTGTTATTTTGCTCATCATGAACTGGGTTTGGCACCGATTTTTATTTTTTATTTTTTTTTAAGATTGTATTTATTCGAGAGAGAGAGAGCATGTGAGGGGGAGAGAAAGAGAGAGAGAGAGAGAGAGATCAGGGGGAGGGAGGAGGGGTAGAGGGAGAAGCAGGCTCCCCGCTGCGCAGGAAGCCCGATTCCGGGACTCAACCCCAGGACCCTGGGATCATGACCTGAGCTGAAGGCAGACACTTAACTGACTGAGCCACCCAGGTGCCTCCCGATTTTGATTTTTGAAACATTGTCTAAAATGTTATTTATCTTAGTGAATTTTTAGATACACTTTTAAGTTTTGCACAGGAGGCAAGTGTCTCCCTTGCCTTCTCCTGTTCTGAGCTGAGGCTCTGAAGTGGCCATCTGGCTAAGAGAGGAAGGGGAGGGAGAAAACAGAGCCCTTGTCTTGAATGTGGGTTTCTCTATTTTCAGAGATTTTATGTTGGCTTCGGGTGGTGTGTGGAAGTTGGTCAACATTAAGTGAGGGTGAAATTACCCCCTCCTTCCTTAATACCATCAGTGAAGTCCCTTCTCTTTAGTTAATAAATTTAAAAAGGGAAAGAAAATTATGGTTAATGAGCATCTACACTGCACTAGGGCTTTAAAATCAGTTCCTCACTTAATCCTTTCAATTGCTCCATAAAGCAAGTATTCATGTGCCCATTTTACGGATAAGAAAGTTGCGGCTCAGCAATGTTGAATACATACATACCTACGGGCACACATTTCAAATGCCATAAATTTTTAAACTCCCTGTGCCACTTGCATTATTTTTTACACCCTCTTTTACTTGGCCTGTTCTGAGAGGTGGTGGTAGCTATTATGAACAAATCAATTAAAATTAATAACAAATGACTCATAAACTATAAAGAACCATATCAATATTGACATAGTCTTATTAGTAATAATAAAAATAATAAAACGATTCTGCTTCTAATCTTCATAATAGAGGTAAAAGTATACTTTGCCTCCTTTAGGGTGCCCATATGAAATGAAATATTACAAAGATGACAAAATACACTCTTCTTACATTGGGAACCTATCACTCAGAGTTAACAATCACTGTCCTCATTTTCTCTGAAATGGAATATGCTGCACTTTGTACTATATTTTCGAATTATTCCTATTAACAAAATTAAAATGCTGAAATGCATTTCAGCAGATGTTTGTTCTCTGAGGAAAGGCAGCTAGAAATATTATCCATTTCAAATTGAGTCAGGAGCAATACTGTAAATAGAATGATAAACAAAAATAATATACACAATTTTGCAACTTACTACTTGATTCCAAAGTCCAGGAGAAAGTGAATATATAAATCAAATACAATTCTAACCAGTTTAACTAACCATGTATCCCATTAGACCTCATTAAGTTTACTTTATCTGTGACAGGAGCTGATACCATAAATGAATAAAAAAAAAATTTCAAATGTCAATATTGTGTCTCTGTGGATAATGCACTTTATTGTTTTATATTCCTTATTAAATTGGATAAAAAAATTTAAGATCTGAAATTAGCAGTGATATGTGCTGAAGATATAATTAGCTACAGTTTCAAATAATTGAAATATTTTTATTTATTTTCAAGCAAAGCCTGTTAGAACATGTGACCTTTATTTTGTCATAAGCATTTAGAAAGACAATTAAGCATGTATTTCGATGTTAAAAAGACATGTTTGTTTGTTTACTATATATCTGAGATACTTTGCAACCACTTTTACCACATACCACACACAAACTCACAAACACAAAACACTATTAAACACAGAAAATCAAAGGAGAACCTTTCCTAAAGCCATGCTTTTTCAACCGCTAGCCAGCAAAGAAAAGTGTGAGTTCTAAAAACTCCTCTTTACGTAAATTGCATCTTCTGGCTATGTTCACCCTTTAGAATATAAAAATTCGGTGGGTGATCCTTGTTACTGGATTTTATCTGTTGGGTTTTCTGGCTTACATTCAGATTTGCTGAATGAATTCTCATTTCCAGAAAGGCCACTGGGCTTTGTGGGAGTGCTAGAGACATCTCCCTTTGTCATGTGCCCCTAAGGAAGATTCCCAGTGTGGTGTCCGGTCACTCGGGGATTTGCCAGGCCAAGAAGGAAAGGAGCTTACAGTAGCCTTCTGAATAACTCTGCAAAATGAAGCTGTGCTGGACATATCATCACCAGAACCCAAATGAACATTATATAAAATTCCTCTGACAGAGAAAAAAGAAAGAAAGAAAAAAGAAGAGAAGAGAAAAGAAAAGAGAAAAGAAAAGAAAAGAAAAGAAAATTGCAGGCAACTACTAGCCACATTAAAAAGCAGGTTCTAGCCATGACATTGAAGTCTAATTAAGATAATCTGTTTATGCAGCTTTCTGATTTCATCGATAAAACATATATGACTGCAGGGTTTCTCTGTTGGACGTACACACACACACACACACACACACCTTACTTTCTATGGTAAAGGTCTATATTATTGGTATTACTGTACATTAAATAATTTTATTATATGGAAAATGTAAAAGTCCACTAAAGATAAAATTGTGGCTCAAGCCCACCCAGAAACGCCAAAAAAAAAAAAAAAAAGAAAAAAGAAAGATAAAAGTGACTCTTAAAATCCCAGGCCTATTTAATCTAAATTTGAAGCAAAACAAGTCAAAAATTTCAACATGTACTCTTAAGGACAATTAAAATAATATCTTTACACCATTAAGAACATACCACAAACACCAGGAGTGATCCCTGATGTAAGTTATGGACTCCGGGTGATGAGGATGTGTCAGTGTGGGTTCATTTATTGTAACGAACGTAGCATTCTGGTGGGGCTGTTGCTAACTGGGGAGGCTATACCTGTGTTAGGACAGGAGCATACAGGAAATCTCTGCCCTTTCTACTCGGTTTTGCTGCACACCTAAAACTACTCTGAAAAATAAAGTCTACTAAAAACAGAATAATGCATCATAATAATTCATTTAAAATATCTTCTAGAAGTTTAATACATGTCTAACACAGGATACACACAATAATACAAAGCCCTAGCCCTTTAGGTATCATAATTGTACTGAGGAGAACAGCATTTGGAAAAATAATTGTAACACAATATGATACCACCTAATGCAGTACAGGTTAATACAAAGTGCTACAGGGGCATCATGGAAGAGAGGAAGAGGAATTGCACCTCAGAAGATTAATGAAATATTTCACCCAGAAAACCAGATTTTGTCTGGGTGCCAAAAGATGGATCAGAAGCCTGTCAGGTTGATGGGGCATCCGGGTGGTTCAGTAGGTTGAGCGACTGACTCTTGGTTTCAGCTCAGGTCATGATCTCAGAGGTCTTGGGATGGAGCCTCCCCCACCCCTCGGACTCCCTGTTGCTTGCGATTCCCTCTGCCCCTCCCCACCCCAGCTCACACTCGGGCTCACTCTCTCTCTCTCTCTCTCTCTCTCTCTCTCTCTCAAATAAATAAATCTTTAAAAAAGAAAAAGAAGCTTGTCCTGTTGATTAACATTCAAGGTCTGAGAAGACTGCCTTCAAGTGTAAGGAGAACAGCCAAGAAGTAGAAGAAATGAGCAGGTAAAAGTAGGAAAATGACAAAAGACAGAGAATCTTGCAGGCCAAAGTAAGGAGTTGAAATTTAGGGGAATGGGGATTAATCATCAAAGACCTTTTACATGAGTGTAGAAGGACTGACTGGCTTCAAAAGACCATAGCCAAGAGCCAGAAACACTTAAAAAGACATGGTAGATAGTTTTGGTCGACACTATTCCAAAGATAGTGTCCCAAAATAAAGTTCTATGCTCAAGACATCCCTAGGAAATATTCTTTTCCTTTTAAAGTTTCTATTTAAATTTCAGTTTGCTAACATACAGTGTAATATTGGTTTCAGGTGTGCAATATAGTGATTCAATATTTCCCTACGACACCCAATGCTCATCATAGCAAGTGCACTCCTTAATTCCCTTCACCTGTTTTACCCATTCCTCCCCTCCCCAATAACCACCAGTTTGTTCTCTATAGTTAAGAATCTGTTTCTTCATTTGCTTTTCTTTTTTTTTCTCCTTTGCTCATTTGCTTTGCTTCCTAAATTCCACATATGAGTGAGGTCATATGATAATTGTCTTTCTCTGACTGACCTATTTCACTTAGCATAATACACTCTAGCTCCATCCATGTCATTGCAAATGACAAATTTTTATTCTTTGTTTTTAAAGTTTGTATTTATTTATTTGAGAGGGAAAGAGCGAGTTGGGGGAGGAGCAGAGGGAGAGGAAGGAGCAGACTCTACGCTGAGTCGGAGCCCACTGTGGAGCTCCATCTCACGACCCTGAGGTCACGACCTGAGCCCAAATCAAGAGTCAGACGCTTGGGGCGCCTGGGCGGCTCAGTCGGTTAAGCATCTGCCTTTGGCTCAGGTCAGGATCCCAGGGTCCTGGGATGGAGCCCTGCAGGGCTACCTGCTCAGCAGGGAGCCTGCTTCTTCCTCTGCAGCTCCCCTTGCTCTCGCGCACTCTCCCTCTTTGTCAAATAAATAAGTAAAATCTTCAACCACAAAGCAGATGCCTGTAAGTGTTGATCTTTCCCTTGCACTCATTCTATAAAGGTTAGAATATAAAGCTGCACCTACTAAAGTTTTGTTTACCTTTTAAGTTTTATAATTCTAGGTTTCTCAGTTTTCAGTTCATACTGCCAAATTTTATATGCCAATTTTTGGTGTTTAATTACTCACAAAAATTATCCAAATGATAATTGAAGAGGACATATCCATTAATCTGTTCATGATTTACTTCTCACTCCCGATTTCCCAGGTTCCCTATTCTAATCCTCTTTCTATTTTTTCTCCCTAGCCAAATGCAGATATTGACACTATTCATGAGTTAATAACTATTGATAAATTACATTTATGTGGACTTTAACAGTCAGCGACTTTGGACATACCTAACCCCATATATTCTTCTTTTCCTTGCAGGGAAACCAAACACCACAATTGAAAGCAAACATGGTTTAAAGAGTAAGTCAAATCTCTCCAAAAAGGAAAGCCTAGATTTGTTCCTTATAAACAGGATTGGCAATTAATGGATGACAGATTAAATCAGTGCATGTACAAAAAGGAATGTTGAAGCCTGATATTTTATTTTTGAAGTCATTCTTAGACCACAAATAATTTAATTTTATACATCGAACTCTATCCTCAGTGAAACTCTAGGTGGATAAAAGCCCCCTTAAGATGATCATTATCATGTAATAGTCAATAACCTAGGTGGCTCTTGGCATATATGATCTATTGAAATACATTTTCTACTAAATTTTAATTAAGAGACAGAGTGTGAAGCCCAAGCATTATGTAAAAACACATCTTTTAGTTTTACCTCCCTGAGAGTCGTTAGAAAAATGGGGTTTAAAAATAATTTTTAATAAATTTTTCCCAGCTTTGCATTTATCCGCCGATTATATCTGAACCTCAAAATACTCTGGTTGCATTTGCCTCAGAGCAATGATGTTTGACAATGCAACTTCTTTGTGAAGTCTATTTGCAGTAAACGGTGAATAAAAACCATAAGCTCCTTGAAGAGTCCACGCTCCCTAGCTCACTCCTGTGTATCTCACTCTCTCTCCTTCTCTACCGCTCCCTCCCTTCCCCTCCCTAACCTTCTCCCTCTGCTTCTTTGCTTGCACAAAGTAAAAACTCAACTGAATTAAATTCAATCCCCTAGAAGTACATGTTTGGCATAGTTCTGAAGGAACAACTGAATTTCTGACAAACAAACCAGAACTTAGAGCCTGATCACTTATTCCTCCCACAAATATTTGCCGAATGTTTATTTAATGCCACATCGTGAATCCAGCCGTGAAGATAAAACAGTAAACAAGATGGACATGGAGACTGCTCTTATGGGACTTTGAGTTTATTGTAGCGAATAGCAACTAAATGACAAAATTATAGAACTACAAAATGTGATAAATGTTATGGAAAAAAATAAGCAGGATTTTAAGATATAGAATACCTAAAATAGAGAATCAGGCCAAATCTAGTCTAGGTTTTGTGAAAATAAATAAAGGAAACCTTATTTAAAATTTAAAAGAGAGGGCACCTGTGTGGCTCAGTCAGTTAAGCATCTGCCTTTGGCTCAGGTCATGTCCTGCATCCGGCTTCCTGCTCAGCAGAGAGTCTGCTTCTCCCTCTGCCCCCACCCCACCCTCGCTCCTCCATGCTCTCTCTCTCTCTCTCTCTCTCAAAAATAAATAAATAAAATCTTTAAAATTTAAAAAAGAAAATCTTACTAAGGAAAAGGAGTCGGGAAGACATGAAAGGGGAACTCTCACACACATACTACTCATTGCAGCCTGCATGACCACCAGGAAGAAGGAGAAAGAATTATTTCAACAAGGGAGGACTTTTCTCACAAAGGAATTTTATCTCTTGCTTTTAAGAAAAGGAAGATTCCTTCTTGCCCTGGCAACACATACCAACCTTCACTTACAGCCAATGAGAAACTGTCACAACCTCGAACTCTTGTTCTTCTCCATTTTACTACTGCTCAAAACAACCTTTCCCAATTTCCTCCTAAACCTAATAAAACCTGACCTTCCCTTTCTGTCTTTGGACTTGCCTGTGGTCCATGACAGCTTGCATATTGCACGCAGCAATACCTCTGCTCTTCCTGAGTAAACCCATTTTTACCTTAAACACAATTGCTTTTCGCTCTGTTTAAAGTTAGAGATTTAAGAACCAAGGAAGATGTCTTTGAGGAAATAGAATTAAACTGAGATCTAAAGGATAAGAAAGATTTCATCCTGCAAAATAAGAGCAAGAATGTTTCTGTGGAACAGCTTGTGCAAAATTCCTGACATAAGAGAGAGTGCTCGTACTGTTTCTGGAATCACTCTTTAGATATTCCTTCATAGCCTAACATTTTCTAATATGACCAAGAATGTTGGAACTATCCTCCCTGAAAGTGTAATTTATCTTTTGAAATCATTGAACAATTAGCAATAGTGCTAAATCTAATGAATTAGTAGGTTTGAATATGCTGGAAAATACTGCTTCTGATAAAAAATAGACAATTTCTCATCTATTCACTGATGCTAAAACAATTTTAGAAGAAATTCTAAAATATGCAAAGGAAATGATAAGAATTCAGAAAAAAAACAACAAAGATAGCTCTTAAGCATTTGAAAATATGGTCATCTTCATTCATTATTAGACAAGTGCAAAATAAGACAATTTTCCACCTATTAGAGAAGCAACTATCAGAAAAGTTGAACAATATACTCTAGGGGAATAAAATTTGCTACCCCAAAATGTGTCTCTTTAGCATGTGGATTATTATAGGCTGATTATTTTTAAGAAACAGAAGACTCAAGAAGTTTTTATTTTTTGCCACTCCTTAACTGCCTAAAAGAATTTAGACAGAGGACCTACTTTCTAGGAAAGGAGCTATCACCCCAGATAATGTAGGAATCAAAGGCAGCCTGTCTTAAAATATGCCACTTTGGCATATTGATTATCTTGAACTAAAGTTACTTAAGAAACAGCCGGTGCAAGAACACTCTGACTCCACTTTGTTTCCAGAAAGCTCGAAATGAATCTCCCATGTGAAAGGTATCCTCCCTGTTCCAGCATGTAAAGAGACATCCTTGTCACCAGAGATAGGGAATTTAGAGCCCAGAAGGCATAAACAAACTTTGTTACTTTCACTAATTTACAGTTCACCCAAATTCTATTTAGAATCCCTTATTAGTCAAAACTCCCAAACATGAGTTTTCTCTCTTTTTTTTTTCTACCCTGTCATTTCATCACAGATTTACTGTCACATTGTCCAAAAGGTATAAAAACTGCCTGCCTAGGTCATTTCCTTAGGTCTCAATTTCATTATTGGACCCTTGTGTGCATGTAGTCAAACTGCTTTTTTTCTTTTGTTAATCCGCCTCATGTCTGTCTGTCTATCTATTTTCTGATCAGCATTAGTGAGGTCATCTGCAGGATAAAAATCCTTCCATTCCCCTTCCCCCTCAAAAGAAGTCCTGGCCTGAAATAATCCTCTTTTCTTTTGCTAATAGCTTCTTTGTGGCCCCCTCCTTCCTTAAGAGCTTCTCCTTTTCTATAACTCCTCAGAACTCTCTCTGCTTGCTAGATGTGATGCTGCTCAATTCAAGAATTGTTTAATAAAGCAAATTAGAGCTTCAAATTTACTCAGTTGAATTTTTTTAACACATGGAAATGACTATAAACATATGCATCCATCTATCCTTTCTTCCATCCATCGTTTATCCATTCCATGTTTAATTTATATGAACACATATTGAACTCCCAGACTCTATACGGTACATAGAGAGTGTATAAAAGACACAAAAGACAGTGAAGGGGGGCGCCTGGGTGGCTCAGTTCGTTAAGCTTCTCCCTTCGGCTCAGGTCATAGTCTTGGGGTCCTGGGATCGAGTCCCGCTTTGAGGTCCCTGCTCCATGGGGAGTCTTCTCCCTCTCCATTTGTGTGCTCTCTCTCTCTCTCTCTCTGTCTCAAATAAATAAATAAATCTTAAAAAAATAAAAAGACAGTGAAGGAAAGAATTTCCCACCTCAAAATATACCTCTTTGACATAAAGGTTATTTTAAAGAAACAGAGTAGAAGTTACAGTTTTGTGTGAGTTGTGCAAGACTGTTGAATCACAGACCTGTACCTCTGAAACAAATAATACATTATATGTTTAAAAAAAAAAAAAGAAGATAGCAGGAGGGGAAGAATGAAGGAGGGGAAATCGGAGGGGGAGATGAATCATGAGAGACAATGGACTCTGAAAAACCAACTGAGGGTTCTAGAGGGGAGGGGGGTGGGGGGATGGGTTAGCCTGGTGATGGGTATTAAAGAGGGCACGTTCTGCATGGAGCAGTTCGTGTTATGCACAAACAATGAATCATGGGACACTGCATCAAAAACTAATGATGTAATGTATGGTGATTAACATAACATAATAATAAAAAAATGTAAAAAAAAGAAGTTACAGTTTTATAAGAGATATTTACATTTATGAGGGAAATCTCCATTTGTGAGCATGTCTCCCTCTCTTATCCTTATTTACTGTGCTTTCTTGCAACTTCCCTGTCACTGGCTCTCCCACCTCCAACACCTTCTTTGGTCTTTTAACTGGAGATGGTATTTAAGGGGGTGGCTTGGGTGATTCCAGAGAGTTACTCAGTTTCCCTGGGTCTCCCCCATGTATACAGGAGGCATACATGTTATTAAACTTCTGTTTGTTTTTCTCCTATTAATCCATCTTCTATTATAGGTGTGTCTCAACCAAGAACCTAGAAGGGAAGAGGGAAAATTATATTTCCTCCTTTAAAACAGTTTCCACCTTTACCAAATACGTACAATCAAGTTGTAAAAAAGCTACTCCATGATTACAGATATGAATGGTCAGGTACATGCGTCACTGGAGCCTGTGAAAGCAAAGGAAGGGGGTGGAGAGAGCTAAAATCCTCCCCAAAGGGGATGAAACTTGAGAGGCATTCTGGAAGATACAGTTCAAAAGCTTGGCTATTAATTGCTTTTTAACCCTTTCCAGTTTCATTTCCCTTTGGCCCTTTTGTGTAATGAAATTCCTTTAATGTATACTTCCAAATTGATAAGAAAATTGTGCTCTCAAAAATGAACAAGCAAATACACGAAAGTTCGTTTCTCATATTTGCAGGTGATACACAAATGAATTTGTAAAAATTCTGCTCTTAAGTATCTACGTAGAAGAGGCTTGAGAAAATATTCAGACCCATCCTTAAACTTGAGGGAGAACAGCAGAGAAAGAAAGCATTTTTGATCTTGCTCTAGAATTTTTTTTTCTGTCAGTACAATGATCATAGTATTGGTATCTAAATCCTAAACTCTATGGTAGAGTCTCAGGAAAGCTACTAACCAACTGAGAAAATCAAAAGGGAACTTCCTGTAATTAAATTACAAAAGCAAAAGATGGTTTGCTACCATAAAATTTATATACAGAACAAGTAGGACTTTACTCATTTTTCACTATATTTTGGCAAAAATTCCACTTGAGGGAAGCATAGATTTTAATGTCTCTTTTTTCCAGACATCAATTGCTACATTTTTTATAATCAGTTTTACCACTGGAAACAGAACTTTACTTCGGTGGCTATACAGTACCTTTTCTACACCTACACATAATAACATAACGCTACTAATAGTTTTGAGTGATCAAACTATTAGATATAATGATCAAACTCCATTTATGGGGATGAGGCTTGGATAAAGTAAAAGTAACTGTATGCTTTGCTATTGATATTAACAATAATTGCCTTTGGTTCTGCATGGATGAATATATTAATGGTGATTAAATTTAAAATAAAAACATATAGTCCAAACCTTTAACTGCAGTGGTAATGTAAAAAGATAGTTGCTTCTATTACATGGATTTGTTATATTTTTAAGAAATAATTTTCATAGGCTTTTTTAGGACTTGCTTTATTTACTTCATTAAGAATAAATAAAAGTATGTCTCACAAAATAAGACTTTAGATTTTAATTGGGAAAAGATACCCAAAGCGGAGACACATTAAAAATAAGATAGATTATCACTGTCAATTATAGAAAGCAGTTTCAAAAATTAATTTTAATTTTTTTTCGAAAGAAAGAGAGAAAGAGTGGGGAAGGAGGGTCAGAGGGAGAGAGAGAAAGAGAATCTAAAGCACAGAGACTGATCTGACAACCCTGAAATCATGACCTGACCCATAATCAGGAGCTGGATGCTTAACGGACTGAGCCACTCAGCTGCCCCTAATTTTAATTTTATAGACACATAAAACTACCAAATTTAAATATCCATCGAAGTACCTGCATAATCTTAAGTAACTATCAACTTTAGAGTATGCTAGCATGAAAAGATCAAGAAATGTCAAGATAGAATACAGAAATGATCAAAGAATTGCTTTCTTTTTTTCACTTACAGAAGATACTACTGATCTGGAAAACAATAAATCCCTCAGACAACTGGATTCAAAGATTTTTCATAAGCCTATGGTTGTAAAGTGAGTCTTGGTTTTTTGAATTAAAGAATTAGAATATAAAAATTTTAATGTACTTGTTTTTTTGTTTTTGTTTTTGTTTTCTTACCTGAGTTAGTACAAAGGACTAAAGCATATTTCAAACCACAGCTCATATTACAGGTAAACCTCCTATGTGAAGGCAGTAATTAGATTTATGGTTTTTTTTTTAATAAAGATTTTCTTCCTTTGGGAAAGTGAGAAAATTACTTTACAGAGAAATAAGTTATATCCCAAGCCTTGGTGAATGGATTTGAAAGATTTGGTGATGGAAAATGTATGTAAAGTTGGATATTGACTGGGACATGAATACTAACCCAAATCCATTACTATACCCACAGAAATACTGAAAAATACAGGTCAGTACTAGAATCCTCACATCCAAAAATAAAGAACATTATCATTATATACGTAAATTTTTAGCATCAAAATGTTACTATAAAATAAAATAAGATGAATTATTAAGCATAATCTGAATATTTAGAATGGACCAACAAGTTAATTTGGAGCGGTAGAGAAAAGGTAGAAGGTGGCTCCAAGGCTAGTGGATTTGGTAATACTCAGAGCCTCTAGGAACACAATTTTCAATGTGAGAGTTCAAATTTTTCCAAATGACTAAGTAGATTGTTAAAAAACTGTACCTATTTTTTTTTAAAGAAAACCAATTAATTGACCAAATTTGCAAGTTATTTTGGCATGCTATGCATCGCCTATGCAGTTCTCACAATGTGACTTGCTGGAATTGGGGTGACCACATCAGCAGATACTAATGTTATACTGGGAATACTTTTAAATTTAAAACCACAATGTTGTCTTCTGGAAGACTGCTATTTTGAGTCTTTTCATCTGATAGTATCCTCCAAGGAACTTTAAGGGATAGAACCCCTGATAGAGCAATAAAATCTGAATGGTTTGGATGCACCAGTGGGTAGAAGGGATTCATGCACTTTCAGAATTCGTTAACTTCTGGGCTCCCTGAGTAACTGAACCATATCTTGAATCCAGTAAATGAACTACATGAAACTGTCACTAATCTAATGCAAGTGATGAAAGACAGAGTAACTTGAAAAAACAGAGTAGGCATTTCTGGAAAGGCTTCAAGAAAAGCAACTAAACACTTTTGAGAGGGATAATATTGTATTGTATATGTATATGTATTGTATATGACAGCAACTAAAATTAGTTAAATTAATTGTGGGGGTTATTTTCATCACCACATGCCTTCATAATAACCTAAAGTATAAAAAAATTGGGGGCACCTGGGCAGTTCAGTCTGTTAAGTGTCTGCCTTCGGCTCAGGTTATGATCTTGGGGACCTGGGATCAAGCCCTGAGCTGAGCTCCCTGCTCAGCGGGGAGTCTGCGCCTTCCTCTCCCTCTGCTCCTCCCCCTGCTCCTGCTTTCTTTCAAATAAATAAATAAATAAATAAATAAATAAATAAATAAATAATCTTTTTTAAAAAGTATAAAAAATTTAATCTTTAAGAAACAGTCACAACTATGGAAGAGTATTGGAGAATACATTAAGTTCTATGAAATAACAAGTGGAAACAAAGAATCATAGTTAGATAGCTTAGGGTGATTTGGTCACTGACTAGCTGTTGGATCTTGGTTGATATAAACATTCAAACCATCGTTTTCTTATCTTAAAAAAATGATGTGACCATGATGCCAAATTCAATAGGTTGTTATAAGATTTGAATGTCGTATCTTTCAGAAAGTTCTTGGTTAATGTCTGACACATACTACTTGCTCAACAAATACTAGCTATAACTATTACTGAAATGCACTTACTGATTTATTTATGCCATAATAAATATCAGTAAATTAGGGCCTCTATTCCTCCTCCTTGGAAGGCTTGTCTGAGAAAAATCCGCATCTTATCTATACTTTCTCCAATCCTTCCATTCCAGATCATTCCAGCTGACTCTGAACCTAACCTCTTTTCATGCAGAGTATGTTTCCTCTACTTGGCACGTGATAGATGCTCAATAAATATTTGCTTACTGCATATATAAAGACAGTTACAAAGGAAATATTACTCATTTTACTGCAGGGTGACAAGTCTTTCTTTTATCTTACAATACACAAACAAATGATAGGCAAAAAATCTGGTGGCCAAATGAATACAGACTTGGGTTGTTTCTTCTTTTTTTTTTAAAGTTTTCAGATATTTACAGGGCGCCTGGGTGGCTCAGTTGGTTAAGCGACTGCTTTCGGCTCAGGTCATGATCCTGGAGTCCTGGGATCGAGTCCCACATCGGGCTCCCTGCTCAGTGGGGAGTCTGCTTCTCCCTCTGACCCTACCCCCTCTCGTGCACTCTCTCACTCTCTCTCTCTCTAATAAATAAATAAATAAAATCTTTAAAAAAAAAAGTTTTCAGATATCTACAATGATTTCCCAATTAGGTTATAAATTCCCAGAAGGAGATTTAGGATCTGATCCTTCAATCCCTAGTTTCCATATTAATCTTCCTAAAATTTTGCTCCAATGTCCTTCTGGAACTTTCCTGTCCCTAATAAAAACACTATATTTGATACTGAAGGCAGCATGGGACAGAGACAAGATTATTTAGCTTAGAAACAAGAGATATTTGTTTCCCTGCCTCTTTTGTAAAATGTGTCATGGGTGCTCAAATATAAAGCCACGCCATGTGTGATATTGTGATTTATAATAAGAAATAAATATTTGGATTCAGTCCTCCCTCTTGGGACCACAAAGCTCCTAAAATCCTTGTAATTTCCTTAAATGATGAGAACTATAAAGTCATCTCTTGTTATGTTAATAATGTATCTTTTGGACTGCATTTAAAGATGGGGGCTGGTTAGGGGAGGGTGGGGTGGGGGGCAATCCTGAATGGAAGGGTGAAACTTTTAGTCCCATTCCACTGACCTCCAGAGAGGGGAGAGGAGCTGGAGATTCAATTGAGGTCAATCACCAATGGTCAGTGACATAATTAATCATGCCTATGTAATGAAGACTCCATAAAAATCCAAAAGGATAGGGTTCAGAGAACATCTGCATTAGTGAACGGGTGGAGACTCGGTGACAGTGGTGAGTTCAGAGAGCATGTAAGTTCCATGCCCTTCCCAAATATTTTGTGCTATTCATCTCTTCCATCTAGGTGTTCCCGTGTCAAATCTTTGTCTAATAAACCAATAATCTAGTAAGCAAAATGTTTATCTGAGTTCTGTGAGATGCTCTAGCAAATTAATTAAACCCAAGGTCGTCCTCGTGAGAACCTCCAGTGGGTCAGAAGCACGGGTGACAACTTGGACTTGCAATTGGCCTCAGAAGAGAGTGTGGGTGGGCAGGCTTTCTTGTGTGACTGAACCCTTAACCTGTGGGATCTGGTGCTGTCTCTGGGTAGACAGTGTCAGAAATGAGTTGAATTGTGGGACACCTAGCCAGGGTTGAAGTGTTGCCTGTTGGTGTGGGGAACCCCCTTTCCCACCCTTCAAGGTGGAATTGGGTCTAGAATGTTTATAATGTATTAAGCAATCTACATTTTCCCAAGAGAACTTATGTCCCTCACCCCTGCCCCCAAATGGTTTTAGGCCAACATAGATACGTAAACTTTAAGGGGTTCAGATGAAGTAACCAAAACTACTTTTATAATATTAACAAGAATTCTATTTTGTTAATTATATGTAATAACCAAACACATAGTAGATAAAATATTAGAAATGTTTTGGTTTTTTTTTTCTTCTCTCACGTTTCATGTAGCAATTCTATCCAATCTCTTTGCAGGCTGCTTTGATGTCATTGCTTTCTTTATCCTAAGAACTACTTTTTTATGTCATCTAGCAGGGTTTTTTCCCTCCCCCAGAATATATCTCCATTTAAAGTCACACGGTTTAAGATGCAGTACTTCTTGAATATTTGTATTAATCACCATGAAAATTTTATCTCATGCCACACCTATTTTCTTGCTGGGAAGAAAGCTGTTGTTTTTATTTTCCCACTTGGCTTTTAGGCGTATGTTTAGTGGGTAGTACTGTTTTGTATGTGTGAGTGTGCATGTATGTGTGATCTTTAAAAGAATCATTAACAATGACACCTAGCAAGTAAAAAGATGAAGTCATACCCCTAGGAATAATTTAATACTTATTCAATATCTGCCATCTTTTTAAAAATCAATTTCAGGGGCGCCTGGGTGGCTCAGTTGGTTAAGCAGCTGACTCTTGGTCTTGGCTCAGGGCATGGTCTCAGGGCGGTGGGATTGAGCCCCATGTCAGCTCTGCGCTCAGCAGGGAGTCTGCTTTAGGATTCTCTCTCCCCCTCCCCCCCACTCTCTCTCTAAAATAAATAAATAAATCTTTAAAAAAATAAAATCAATTTCATCAGGTAACCACCTTATAGATCTAAAATGCGCAATGATATGTCTTCTAAATAATATTTTATTAGAAAGAAAGCAACTGGAAGTGACTTTATGAGAGATTTTCACATAAGAGACTGAAAGAATTCACAAGTAAGGAAAATAGTTCATCACAGGATTAATATATGTGAGGTGGGGGGGCAGTTGCTTTCACTCAGATACTTTCACACATGCACACTTTAGGTTGTAGTTTTACAGAGGAAAGGTAAAGGAAAACTTAACATTCACTCAGTTATTCATGTCTTCATTTTTTTGTTCACTGATTACTTGATTTGTTTGACTATTCTAAAATATATACCCATAAAGCAAAGGAAATTATGCATAGAAATAATTTCAGAGAGTAGTCAACAGCACTCAGTGACTGAATGGGTTTAGGAATGGAAAAGGAACAAAAGGAGAAAAGATGCCAGGGAGTTCAGATTTAGGAGCCTGGAAGCAGTGGTGCCTATAATAGAAAGGGGAAATAGTCATGAGGAGCTGGCTTATGTGGGAGTAGATAATGAGTTCCATTTGGGATATTTAATTTTGAGACTGATGGGGGGACACTTAATTGGAGATGTTCTGTAGGTGTAATGATATTAAGAAGGGGAAAAAATTCAATTAGAGCTCCACCAAATTATATCAGCTGTGTCCAAACCATATTGATTGCCTGTGTGTATAGCTGGCGTGCAGCGTAGCGGATCTGAAGGCCACTAAGCTCCCCTTCAGCTCTACATTCTTTGATTTGATGAAGAATGTGGAGGGTGATAGAGCAGACACAGCATGAGTCCAGCTGCTTTCTCTCACTGTTCCCCTGGCTCCTCCTCTGTTTCTTCTACTGAGCTTGATAATAATGTGCCAAGTTTAATCAATTGATCAGGGTTACTGAAATTATCAAAATTCACCATATACTTGAAAGATGCTGGAAAACCAAAATGTGTTATAGAACTTATGACACTGTATTATTGTGTCTATTATTCAACCTAGAAAAGCAGAAACCTGCACCAAGTACCTGGGTTAAGAGGCGTTTTAATTTTATTTATTAATTTTTTAAAATTTTAAAGATCTAAATGGCTTTTCAAAAAAAGATTGATTGATTTTAGAGAGAGAGATAATGCGCATACGTGCCAGGGTGGGGGTGGCGGGGGAGGTGAGGGGCAGAGGAAGAAGAACTCAAGCAGACTACCCACTGAGTACAGAGCTAGTCAAGGGCTGGATCCCATGACCCGTGAGATAATGACAGCTGAAACCAAGAGCTGCTCACTCAACCAACTGAACCATCCAGGCGCCCCTCGAATTGGCTTTATTAAATGATTCATACATTGGGCCGCAGCCCATCTAGCAGAGGGGCATTCTAAGAAGGTGTACAAATTGGAAGATTTTTATAGATGGAGGGTAGCGAAAGAAAGTTATTAGCAAAAGTAAAGGAGTGCTCCAGGCAAGGCTGCTTTCCCTTCGGGAGAAAGACAAGGAGTCTTCTCATGTAGATTACCTCATCTTCCTTTGTGGGGGATGGATAAGGCATATGGCAGATTCATTGGCTCCCATCAAAAAATTCCCAACTGACAGGTTTAGACTGACATTTCTGGGGGAAATTGAAACTGCAATTAAATTACATATTAAGGGGCGCCTGGGTGGCTCAGTCGGTTAAGCATCTGCCTTCGGCTCGGGTCATGATCCCAGGGTCCTGGGTTCGAGCCCCGCATCGGGCTCCTGGCTCAGTGGGGAGCCTGCTTCTCCCTCTCCTTTGCCCTGCTTGTGTTCCCTCTCTTGCTGTATTTCTTTCTGTCAAATAAATAAATAAAATCTTTAAGTAAATAAATTAATAAATAAATTAGGTATTAAGCCCCTGTTTGGGAACTTGGTCTAAGTGACACCATTTTGGGCCTGTGGTTTTCTTTTAAACAATTTCCCTCTTTGGATCAGCTTCTCAGCTTCACTGAGAGATGTGATAAAAATGTAAGGCGGTATCACCACTCTCAGCTACCGCTCTGAAGTTCCCATAGCTTTTGCTGCTCCTCTGTGTGACACCCACAGGCCATGACATTTTTACTTAACCTTTGAAATAGTCACAGGTCATGGCTTTCGGTTCACATTATTTAAGTTGGTTACTTTTTTGTTCCTTAAATGTTCTAGTCTTGGAGAAATCATTTACTTGGTGGTTAAGATGAGGTTTCATTATTTATACAACCAAAACTTTGAAGAAATTTTTTCTCAGCTGCTTAAGTTGCTTTTAAATGTCTTCACAAACTCATCATAACCTGCTTTTCCAACCCCATGTTCAGCACTTCCCCCAAACATTGAACATTTCAGAAATATAAAACTACCCACTATTGTGCCAAGACACCATAAAAGAGCATTCCACTAAGCTTTTGTACTGCTGGTCCCTCTCTCCTGGAATGCAACCCCTACTCGTTCATACCCCAGATTCCCCATCTGTTAAATCCTTCCTTTCTTTGAGATACATTTCCAATATCACCCATACCCTAAGCAGAATCATTCACTTCCTTTTGCTTGTATACCATTTAAGAAATACCTTTACTATTGACTATGCAACCTGCTATATTATATTAATTTATCCACTATACACTGCAGTAAATTGTTAACCCAATAAGGGCTTTACCTGTTTCTCCATTTTTTTTTTATACTTGATACCTAATCCAAACTTGAACATACAATACAGTGATTCGTATAGGTGTGTTCATTGAATAATGAAAGCCTAAGTTTTGAACGAACCATATATGTTGACTACCTCAGTAGTCAGTTTTACTAATAATCTGCTTTAATATAAGTATGCTGAATTAAGAGTAGAAATGGAGTCCTAAGTCAGCTAAAGGAGAGCAGAAGATACTACCCTAAAATATACCTCTTTGGCATAAGGATTATCTTGAGCTGGTAACCTTTAAGAAACAGCAGACATAAGAAAAGCTCTGAAAACCTAGTTGCAGTGTAATGTGTAAGACACATTACATTTATAAGGGAAACCTCCATGTTTAAGGGTATCTCTGTCTCTGTAACTGGAAGAGAAGGATGACTCTAAATCTCTACAGACTCTTATCAATGGAGAAGGCAAGGAGTTAATATACCTCTGCATAACAACCTTACCCTTGTTTACAGTGCTTTCCCTGGTCACCCCCTATAACTGGCTCCCACCAGTAGGTACAACATCTTCTTTTGTATTTAGCTGGAGATGGCATTGCAAGTGATAGGTGGGGCTCTTGCATGGCCCAGTTGGTTGAGCGTCCAACTCTTGGTTTTGGCTCAGGTCATGATCTCAGGGTCATGGGATGGACCCTGATATCTGGCACCACACTCACTGGGGAGTGTGCTTGACATTCTCTCCCTCTCCTTTTGCCCCTCGCCCTGCTTGTGCTCTCTGTCTCTCTCTCTCAAATAAATAAATCTTAAAAGAAAGTGAAAGCTTTCTGGTCTCTCCCACATATATAGGGGGTATACATGTTATGAAACTTGCTTGTTATTCTCCTGTTGATCTGTCTTTTATTACAGGGGTGTCTCAGCCAAGAATCTTGAAGGGTAGAGAGAAAATTATTTTTCTTCCCTTACACAGTCATGTGGCCCAACAGAGAAATTGTGTTTTCTAGTTGCTATGGGAAGAATGTATACTTATTGTTAATTATTGAATTATTTTTGATTATTGCATTGTATATGTAATGTATGCTTATATCAATGTGCAGATTATATAGATAATGTGCATTTATTACAAATAAATGAAAAATACAGGAACAATATTATTCTGACTTGCTGAATCTTGTGCTCAAGGTTAGGTCGAGGTATAAATAGATAGAATAAAAGTACCTTTATTGTTAAAGTCATTCAGGGACTTTAAACAAAAGTCTAAGTGTGTAAGGATGTGTGTGTGTATGTATATATACACAGGCAACACATATACACATATGCTAACATAAAAACATGATTTAAAGTTAATTTTAAAGAGAGTATATTTGTCATAATACCAACTGCTAATGAATGTATGAGTATTTAAAATGTGCGAGTGAAGACTAAAAGCCAGCTGACTGAATATAACATAGCATGATTAGTCATTTCATAAATTATTTTTGCTCACAGAAATATACTAAAGTTATTTATACCAATTTTCATTGCATCATAAAGCTTTATTTCATATTCAGGTGTGAAAGTCAAATACCTATAGTGTCCAGGCAAAGCAAGTGTATAAGGGAAATGGGTCCAGTGGTAGCTGTGATAAATTAGGTTGTGACTGCTCATTTAAAGGAGGAAGTCCTCTTCCAAATCAATCAATCAATCAATCAATCCATCCATCCATCCCTATTACAGACCAGGTGATTGTTACCGGGCTAAAATGAGGGCCTAGAGTGTATAGACTGTCTAGTTTTTTCAGAAAGAAAAAAAAAGGAATTTTGATGTTTTAATATTTCAATTTTTAAATGTTCTTAACTAATCTGCATGGCTGGATTCAACCAGGGAGCCATGGCTAACATAGTATGCTTTATCTTAGCTATATAGACATAGATATTTGACACACACACACACACACACACACACACACACTATGCTAAAGACCAACTATCTGCTAACACAAGCAAAAATAATAAGCAAATTTATGTGCATGCATGTAAAATGACATCAAGACACTCAGTTTACTGTATCAAGGCTATTTTCTGTCTTGGCTAATAGATTGCAGTTTCCTTATTGATATGGCTACAATGTAACGTTTGAATGAGATTCTACTGGAATAAGGAATGTGATTTTGCAAGTTGTGATCACAAATCCATGCGTGTTACGCATTGGCTAATTTAACATGGATGCTGCTCTTTTGCAAAAGGTGCTGTGTATGGGACTTATATCTGAAAACTTGTACAATAAAGAATAAGCATGCATTATAAGAGTCATGATGATGTGTGTCATGTTATATATAGTTCCCTGCACTTTTCTAATAGAGTGGGTAGATTTCAGTTTCAGGGAAAGTTGCAATTTTATACATAATTCATTAATACATTTCCTGCATATAGGGTAAAAATGCAATAGGGAGAATAGCAATATAGCCTATAACAGGCCTCCAAGGCATTTGGAATATAGGCAGAAATAAGGGGACATTATTTAATATTTGAATAAATACCATGAAGCAAAGAAAAGAGAGTTGTGGGCACATATTGAAATAAATGCAAATAAATATTGTTCTTCCTAGTAGAGAAAGGCAATGAGTTCTGGTGAATGATCCATACTGTACTATAATTTGAATGTTAGAAGTTGAAGTCCAAATATGCTCTGGGCCATTGCTGATCAGAGGATACATTTGGCTCCCAGTTCCAGGGCTATAACTGAAAGAAATCAGTGATCCCAGATAGGATGTAAATTTACATGCAAATCTTCTGAGCAAAGTGATCTCCACTCACTGGTGCTGGGGATATGCATGCTCTGTTTTCCATCTCAAGAGAATCAGGTTGATTCCAGGAAGATAGAACTGCTATGATCCCTTCTGACACAGCCTCCTGAGTACTCTAAAAGCATCTCCAGCATATGGAAAATTCATCTGATCAAAATTTAGAAGGCTGAAATTGCTTTGGAAGACAATACTTATTTGTCACATTTACTTAAATATAAGATATTGAAAAATGAAAATGCATGTTAATGAAAGAAAAAATAACTGACCATAGATATTTCTGATTTAATAGGGAAATATATTTAAAAATACAAATTAAAACATAAAGACAATGAAAAGTTAAAAGCTACACAGCAATACTGCCCTGAGGAAAGGGAGATAGAAGCACAGAATAGGGATATTATGAAAAACTTCACTGAATGTATATTTTGGCTCAGAACCCAACCAGTAGGGGAGCAAACAGGCAAAATCTCAGAGAGATATAAGCTTTCCACATACCACCGGTGGGGGTCAGTTATCAGACACGAGAAAATTGTGCTTTATTTATTCCAAGCATAGTAAACTAAAGTAGAGGATTTAAAAGAA
Source organism: Callorhinus ursinus (assembly GCF_003265705.2). Taxonomy (NCBI): domain Eukaryota; kingdom Metazoa; phylum Chordata; class Mammalia; order Carnivora; family Otariidae; genus Callorhinus; species Callorhinus ursinus. The sequence continues at coordinate 15,658,063 of NW_027397078.1, read as the reverse complement.
CTGGAGGAAATTCAATGCAACAGCTAAAACGAATGACTAAGGAGCTAGAAGATCTTAATCTGGTAGAGCTGAAAGAACAAAATATGTGCAGTTTAGCTCTGTGCTAATGAAAGGAAAGAGATAACACTAAAAATAACTGAATGGTGCAAGCTTCAAGGCAGCAGAAGAGTTCTGGCACAAATGGATCTCTCCAGAAAAAAATGAGACTTAATTACACAAAGGAAAAACTGTTGACTGTGAGGAAAAGTGTCCTGAGATTAAATGACTACTATTGAATGGGGAACCGTCAGAGAGGCAGTGACAAGGGTGTTATCTCAATGCTTGAAGCTTCTAAAATGAGACACGTTGCCGGAAAGCCATTACAGAATAAATGCCCCGCCCCTGGACCCAAGGAGATAGATGCACATCAACGTAAAGAGAACTGCAGAGCAGACACAGCCCCAGAAGATGGGCTGGTGAGTCAGGCTTTGGGTCTTTGCCCCAGTGGCATGAGGCGTAGTCTTGCACAAACTACTTCACTTCTCTGTCACTCAGCTTCCTTTCCGACTATTCTACTTCAGTGGAAAGTTGTTGTGACTGATTTTGTTGTCATCTAAATGCTTTGATAAATAAGGAAACATAATTTACAATAAAAATTTAATGTGAGCTGATGCCTACAGAGTTAAGGACATTACCAACTATAACAGTGAATCAATGAATGATGACAACTATCATCAAAACAAAGGGTTGAGAGTCTTAGTCAAACTAATGAGAAGCATTTACAAGTACATTATAAATTATTTTAACTGATACATGTCTTTTAGAAACAAAGCAACACACACTAGGCTTCTGAGATGCATTTAAAATGTTGAAGAATGGGGCACCAGGGCGGCTCAGTGGTTAAGTGTCTGCCTTCAGCTCAGGTCATGATCCCAGGGTATTGGGACCAAGCCCCGCATCAGGCTCCCTGCTCCGCAGGAAGCCTGCTTCTCCCTCTCCCACTCCCCCTGCTTGTGTTTCCTCTCACTGTGTCTCTCCCTGTCCAATAAACAAATAAAATCTTTAAAAAAAATAAAAAATAAATAAAATGTTGAAGAAAGGGAAGGGATGCCTGGGTGGCACAGTTGGTTAAGTGTCTGCCTTCGGCTCAGTTCATGATTCCAAGATCCTGGGATCGAGTCCCGCATCAGGCTCCTTGCTCAGTGGGGAGCCTGCTTCTCTCTCTGCCTGCCACTCCCCCTGCTTGTTCTCTCTCTCTGACAAATAAATAAAATCATTAAAAAAATAAATAAGTAAAATATTGAAGAAAGCATGTTGTACTGTGCCTCAAATCTTGTGATTGCCTCCAATTTTTTCCAATTTGTATTCATTTGTTCCCTTCTTGTAATATGATATTTGATGCATAAAGGAATATATGTATCAAATATATCAAAAGAATATTTTGGTAAGTTACAAAGCATAAAAGTAAACACATGCCCATCCCAGAACTGAAATAACTATAACTTGCACCTGAACCTAGAAAGGTGCATCCATCCTACTCCTTTGCCATATTGTACCTCTCCTCCTACCCAGGGTTAACTACATTTGTTCTTTGTTTGTTTGTTTAGTCTTTTTAGATTTAACACATGTATATGAAGGGGAGAAAACATGGCACCCCCAAAACATGGCATCTTTGGCATCAGGACCATTTGGAGTTTATTATTTTTGAGAGGTTGCAGACACTGGATATCTCTAGAAACAAAGCAATAAGTTACTCTTTTACAAGAGACATTTACAGGCATAAGGGTATCTTTGTAAGACACCTTTGTAAGGGTGTCTCCTTCTCTGTTCCAGGAAGAAGAAGATGACTCAGTCTCTGGGAACTCTTATCAAAGGAGAAGGCTATGACTTAAATTTGCGTAACAACCATACCCTCCCTTGCAGGGTTTTTCTGGTAGACTTTTATAACTGGCTCACCCCACGCTCCAACGATTTCTTTTTTTTTCCACTGGAGATGGTATTTAAGGTGGTGGTTTGGGCCTTTTCTGGGAATTACTCAGTTTTCTTGGGTCTCTCCCATGTATACAGAAAGTATACATGTTATTAAACTTGTGTGTGTTTTTCTTCTGTTACTCTACCTTTTACTACAAAAGTGTCTTAGCCAAGAATCTAGAAAGGTAGAGGGAAAATTATTTTTCTTCCTCTTCATATACACATATAAACAATATTTTTATTACATCTTCCTATGCTTGAGCTTTTCTGAGTGTTGTTGCCTAATATATAGGTCAGCACACCATGGCCCATGGGCCAACCAACAGCTTTTGAGTTTTATTAGACTCATCCATATCCATTCACTCACATAATTTCCATGGCCACTTTGGCACTACAACAACACATTTAAGCATTTGCAATAGATGGCCTTCAAACTTAAAATATTTATTATCTGGTCCTTTAAGAAAATATATTTGCTGACCTCTGACAATGAAAGTGTTTTTTCTTAATTTACATTATGATATTATGATGCTAACATGTTCTTACATGTGACTGTAGTTCATGCATTTACATGGCTACATAATATTCCATGGTATGACCATAACACAATTATTTGCTATCATAGAGAGTGGAATTATAAATATCCTAGACCTACCCCCTCCCTGATCCAGTGTGAACTGATTATTTTTAAAAGATTTATTTATTTATTTGGGAGAGAGAGAGAGAGAGTGTGCACACGAGCAGGAGAAGAGGCAGAGGGAAAGCAAGAGAGTCTCAAGTAGACTCTGAGCTGAGTGCAGAACCTGACATGGGGCTCAATCCCATGACCATGAGATCATGACCTGAGCCAAAATCAAGAGTCAGATGTTCAATGAACTGAGCCACCCAGACCCCCTGTAAATTGATTTTTTGATTTAATTTTTTAACCTTATTTTTTTTCTGAACATGGAAATTTTAAAGAAATGGAGGAAAAAAACAGTAGAGTGCTAAAAAAATTTTTTTAATTGCCTTCCACCCTACCAAGACATCCACTATTATTTAATGATATGCCTTTTTCCCTCATTTGCTGTGAAATCCCTCATCAATCAACAGCTAAGAGTGGAACCCTATCACCTCAGTTTCTCATTACTTCCTGCCTATTATGAATAGTTCATAAATCTCAGTTTAATGATTTTACTAGAGTATTAGATGTAAATAATCAATGGAGGGCAGAGTGGAGATAAAAGGTAGTAACAGACATGAAAAAGAAGTCATGAGATTTAGGAAATTTTATTAATTCCTGAAATGCTTATCAAGTTTTAACACGTATGTTCTATTCTTGCTATTTGTCAGAACTCTGTCCAGTAACCATAGGTGATTTTCCCACCTCTATATGAATCTCTTCATCCCTTCATAAAGGGCATAGAGCAATTCTTTAAACCCCAACTTTTTCCTTTCATTTTTTATTCAGCACAAGCTACTGCTACTCCTGAAACCCTTTCTCCGAAGCTTCCCAGAAACACTGAACCCCACTACTTCTCCATAGGACTCTTCCCTTCCCATTGCTTCTTACCCTCAACCAACTGAGCCACCCAGGCACCCCAAAAATTGAGAATGCTTTAACAATGAAGAGAAATGGTCATTCTCAGAAGAGTTATTATGCTACTATACATGGTGGCTTTATAAGAGAGTAAGTGTGCACATTCTCCCAAAATGACTTAATCAGGGCCCTGGCTGGAAAAGAATGGATTCCTTCATCAGCAGGTATCTGAGGAGAGTTTAATAAAGAGATGTGGGCAGCTTTAGCAAATCCAACAAGGGACAGTGGAAAATTCCAGAGATGACTTTAGCCTAAAGGGTCAAGGGGTAGGATGATCCCTGAACTGGAGAGCCAGGGCCACTAGACATGCAAGAGAGACCTGTTGAACATAAGTCTTCTGCAGAGGGGCATAACTCATCTATGGAGATCCCACAGGGGCCAGGAAAAAAAATAGTCTACTCCTCCTAGTCACTGAGCTTGAGCCTGACCTCTCCTAACCATAAACCAGAGGGCACAGGAACTCTTTGACACAATTCCTAAAGAGCAGCCTCCAGACTACTGGGTATTTACCACAAAGATACAAATGTAGGGATCTGAAGGGGTACATGCACCCCAATGTTTATAGCAGCAATGTCCACAATAGCCAAACTGTGGAAAGAGCCAAGATGTCCATCAACAGATGAATGGATAAAGAAGAGGTGGTATATATACACAATGGAATATTATGCAGCCATCAAAAGAAATGAGATCTTGCCATTTGCAACGACGTGGATGGAACTGGAGGGTGTTATGCTGAGTGAAATAAGTCAATCAGAGAAAGACACGTATCATAGGACCTCACTGATACGAGGAATTCTTAATCTGAGGAAACAAACTGAGGGTTGCTGGAGTGGTGGGGGGGTGGGAGGGATGGGGTGGCTGGGTGATAGACAATGGGGAGGGTATGTGCTATGGTGAGCGCTGTGAATTGTGCAAGACTGTTGAATCACAGATCTGTACCTCTGAAACAAATAATGCAATATATGTTAAGAAAAAAAAAAAGAAAAAGAAGATAGCAGGAGGGGAAGAATGAAGGGGAGTAAATCGGAGGGAGAGAGGAACCATGAGAGACGATGGACTCTGAAAAACGAACTGAGGGTTCTGGGGGTGGTGGGTTAGCCTGGTGATGGGTATTAAAGAGGGCACGTTCTGCGTGGAGCACTGGGTGTTATGCACAAACAATGAATCATGGAACACTACATCAAAAGCTAATGATGTAATATATGGTGATTAACATAATAAAAAAATTTAAAGAAAAAAAAAAAGAGCAGCCTCCAGGGCACAAAGTAGGGTGTAAAAGAATGGAGATTGGGTCTGAAAGTTTAGAAGAAAGTATTTTGCACATTAAACAAAACTTCTTTTCCCCTCACATTAATCTAGGATGTTGTGTTGGTTGTCCTTTATTCAACACTTTTGTTTTTAAAGCGTGGAGATAACTAATATTACCAGAGATTTGCTGAAGTAAGTAAATACCCTTAAAGCTCCAGTCCTGGTTCATAGGCAGAGCCACTGAATGGATGAAAATAGGAGGTCCGCCATGCAACTATTATTTTAGACACATTTTATGCAACCCATATCTAAACATGAAGAGTCTCTTTTTTGATTATGGCAGCTAATAGTAAACACTGAGGTAATCAGTATTATACTGATTTCTCGTAGTAAAATGGCCACTGTTAGAAGAAAATCACAGGCCTCAAATGGCTTCACTTAGGTTAAGGCCCCAAGTCATTAAAGCAAGATTTGCTATCTAACCCGATCACATTTTCAACCACCCAGGAATATAACCTTAAAATCGGTCAGCCAGGCATTTTCTGGTCAGCACAAATAAGGTCACATGGGCCCTCCATCCTCCAAAGGAAGATGATGTAATCCACCTACTAAGACCCTTTTGCACCAGTTGAAGGTGACCTCACCTGAAATAATCCCTTTTTCCTGTTTATTACTTCTGTATTCTGCCTTTAAAAACATTTCCGTTACTGTAGCCCTTTGGAGTTCCCCTCTACTTGCTAGATGGGATGCTGCCCAATTCATGAATCATTTATTTATTTATTCATTCATTCATTCCTTTATTTATTTAATTTTTAAAAGATTTTATTTATTTATTTGACAAAAGAGAGAGAGCACAAGCAGGAGGAGGGGAGGCAGAGGGAGAAGCAGGCTCCCTGCTGAGCAAGGAGCCTGATGTGAGGCTCGATCCTAAGACCCTGGAATCATGACCTGAGCTGAAGGCAGACGCTTAACCAACTGAGCCACCCAGGTGCCCCGTGAATCAATTAATAAGGCCAGTTAGAGCTTTAAATTTACCCAGTTGAATTTTGTTTTTTAACATTACCCTCTACGTCTATGACTGTTGATAATTTGAGTTTGGGGGTTATAATGACTAGTCGAGGAAAGTGGGCAGAGTAGTAAGGTTGCTTTTCTGTGACTTTTCTGTGACTCTGTTTCCTGAATTCCCTTCATTTTACAGCGGTTCTCAATCGTGGATGCATAGCAGAATGGGGACTTTTACACTCCAGATGCTGGGACCACAGACCATTAAAGTCAGAATCTCTGGAAATAACATCCAGGCGTCATTATTTGTGAAAGCACCAATGAGTAGCCAGATTTGAGAGCTCCTGACTGTGTGGCTCTCCTTAAGACCCACTGCTATGAATCCCATATAAATTCTGATTTTCTTGGCAATTTACAGTTTTAAAAGGAAACTATACTACCTTGTTGACAATTTCATATGTAACAGGGATTATAGAATTTATTGGCTTTCAGGTCCAGGAAAATCATACTTAAAAAATTTAAAAATACCAGCAGCTCATAAAATAATCTGTGATAGTCCAGATTACTTGCGTATTTTACCTTTAATTTTGGAGCTCTTATCAGTATTCAAAGGTGCATTGAGCTTTTGGAAATGCTTCAGGGAGGAACACTTCATACTCTGTCCCTGATAAATGAAAGTGTTCATTTCCTCTCAGACAAGTCAGTAACAAACAACTATTTTCTAGCAACTGGACTGTATCAACCTATTCATTTCCCATGGCTCATTGGGCATCATTAGGAATGTAACAGGTTTTAGTTACTACCAACCCCAGTTACTGTAGAATTAGTCAATTACATGAGAATTTAAAAAATCATTAAGTCTGTTTTTTATTTTAAAGTGTAGCTGGATATTTCAAAAACAGGTAGGCATAATTTATTTTTTGTCTTTACTCTATCCCTCAACACAGTCTACCATATCTAAAATGGGAAATATCCTTCCATACGAAGAATATGGCTTCTGAACACTCCGTAGATCAAATAATAATACAGTTACTAAAATGTTTAATTTTTTGGTAATTAGAGAAATAAATTATAGGAAAACAATTTGAAATAACTGGTTAAGAGCTGTACCACAATTAAGAGAAGAAGATGTAACCCCTGGCAAAATCTGACAATAGAGACAAGTTAAAAACACTCCAAAAAAAAAAAAAAAAAGCAGATGGTTGCTACAGAGCTGAGAAAGGGCAGTCACCATGTACCCAGTACAAACATGAGTCAGGTTACAGGTGAGTTCATGTTTTTCACTATGTATAAAATGAACTTATGCATTTAAAATCACAAGTAGCCAATCCACTAGCAGGTAGTATGTAACTGTGTTGGAAAAAACTCCATCACTTCATTAATATTTCTCTCCCTTTACTCAAATTATGTACTCACCAAACAGCTTTCCAATTATAAATTAGCTTCCTGTTTAGGCGTCTCAGTGTGTGTGTGTGTGTGTTGGGGTGGGGGTGGAGGAAAGTATCTACTGATATGCAGTGCACAAATTTGAACCAAGAGGCAGTCCTACATCCATAAATCTTTGGGAAATTTGATTAGTATGCAGCAGTCTGCTCATCCCTGGAGTGCAAAGTGGCAAAACCAGTAACTTCAGCAGAGAATAAGAGGACCCATCTGAGGTTCTGTTTCCAAAAGTTCTGCCCATCTTTCTCACACCCAAACATTGTGGAGGCTAAATTTTCTACCACTTTTGGAGATTCTGAAGCATATAGGCATAGTCAGGGTTCTGACAAGATCTGAAAAATGTTGTGTTATTTTCCTGGTCACAACGTTTCACATAAAATTTTGACACTTCAACAGGGTGAGCTTCATTGGCATGTGACCTGTGCTGTCACACAGGACCCTGATTAAGAAAGGCCTCATTCTCTTTTTTTTTTAAGATTTTATTTATTTGAGAGAGAGAGAATGAGAGAGAAAGAGAGAGAGCATGAATGGAGGGAAGGGCAGAGGGAGAGAGAGAGGGAGAAGCAGACTCCTTGCTGACTGAGGAGCCCGACATGGGGCTCAATCTCAGGACCCCAAGATCATGACCTGAGCCCAAGTCAGAGGCTTAACCAACTGAGCCACCCAGGTGCCCCAGAAAGCTCTCACTCTTGATTCAATGCTCTGTTGTTGCCATCCTAAAATTTTTAATAATATTACCTTTGCACTTGTATTTTATATGTGAAGTTAGAGGAGATGATGGGGCGGACACATGTGCAGAAGAGATGCATGCAATATATGCATCCACCATACCTTGCTTCTCCATTCATATTTGGTATTTTCAATACCCTAGGAGCACAAAATTCTCATGGAACCACAATGCAAAGGAGTTTAGCCAGATAGCCAGATTCCAAGCTAGTACAAGGGAAGTGTGTAATAAGCAGGGGCATGGACAGCCAAGAAGTCATGTTCTCCCGTGTGAATCAAAGCTTGATTTGAATGCACAAAGAAGGGATTGGCCACCTAAGAAATACTAAAGACCAAAACAACAAAAACAACAGCAACATACCCTACCATATCCTTTCTTACTCATGTTTCTTCCTTGCATTCGCCAGCCACTTACACTAAAAATTATGACAGGAAAGGAAAAAGAAAGATAGGGCAACCCAGCCTTCCTTTCCCTTTCTTTCCTTTCAGTCCTTCTTTACTTATCCACGAGCCAAAAGTAGAGAATGCTGTTCAAATCTTCGCATAAGAAGTAGTGAAATAAAAACAGCTGAGTTAGCCTGGTGCAGCGTTTCCACTCTTCTGGTAAGAACAAAATGCATATGCGTGGATGAGGTATGAAATTTGAATTGTGTAATTTCACTGATTCCACATGAGTTCAACATTCTTATTTTGCATCTAAAGATGGCATTGAACTATATAAAGATGAACAGTAAAATTAATGCTAAAGATTTAAATTTGTTTTCACTCAGAAGGACATTAAATAACAAATAGGAAGGGACACCTGGGTGCCTCAGTCAGTTAAGTGTCTGCCTTCACCTCCCGTCATAATCCCGGGGTCCTGGGATCAAGCCCTGCATCAGGCTCCCTGCTCAGTGGGGAGCCTACTTCTCCCTCTGCCTAGCGCTCACCTCGCTTGTTCTCTCTCTCCCTCTGACAAATTAATAATTAAAATCTTAAAAAAAAAGAATAAGAAAAACACCATGACAAGTCCAGAGAAAAACAGGAAAAAAGGGCAAAGCTTTATATTAAGAGATGAAATTAGATTCCATCAGAACAGTCGACCACACACAGATTGTATTTTAAATTTATAAATGAGATATAATTTGGAGCCAGTTGCTGGTTTCTCTCTCATCTTCAAAGACAGGGAAGTCTGAGCTAGTCTTATTTACTGCCGACTCCTTATGAGTGTTGCTTTTGCTATGATCTTCTTTGTGTTTCCTAATCTGGATTTCTACCAATTTTGTTACAAATGGACTCACATTCTCTGCAAGATGCAGACATGTGTGAGTTGCCTAAGGTCGCATAGCTGGTAAGCAGAAGACCCAAGGCTAGAACTCATAGCTCCAGTTCTCCTTTACTTGAAAAGAAAGTTGCAATGAATTTTTATTGACTATTAAATCATTTATGTAAATGTTAATTTGGGACAACATAAGTGTATTATGTTGTACTTTTCTCACTTTAATCACTGAGATGTAAAACTCCATCTGTCTAAAAATGTTTACTTTTCACCAAAAAAATTTTCATGGATAGTTTTTCAGATTTTGAAAAAGTTCTTCCTTGGCATTCCTATTAACCAGTAGACGAGAAATTAGAGAAACAAAACCACTGTCTGCTTAATTCAGCTCTTGAAAAATGTTTTACTTATGAATATGAGTTTCCATTTCAGAAATGATTAATAGATAGTTAAATTACAACAGGAGGGAGAATTAATATTTTGAATGAAAGGGTAAATAATGAAAGTTTGAAGTGGAGGAAAATTGCTCACAAACCAAATAGTATTTTGAACAGGAGAAAAACTGGTCCAGCCATGATGTGCGTTACCAGTTTCAATCATTAAACTTTGGGCCCCTTTTCAGTTCTGGCCTGAACTGAAGAAATTGTTCTTAAGAAAGAACAATTTCTTTCTTAATTTGCTTAATGCTTAACCTTTACCAGCCAGAGTTCTGCTAAAGTTATACTGTTAAATACAGCAGTACATTGGCAGCTAGAGTTCCCCAAGAAGTTATGCAGCCCAGTCCAGTGACACGGGAGCAAGATCAAGCTGGTCTGTTTTCCTTTTCTCTAGGAAAATGCTGTCCCCGTCAGCGACAGCATCTCATCTCCTCACGGGCCTATCCATCTTTGATATATGTAAAAATAGGACGGCAGGCTAAGATGCTTGGAACTTATTCTTAAAAAGTTGAAATTACTAATTGAAGGTCTAAAAAAACAAGGTGCATCTAGGTAAAGCCGTGCAAGTCATTTAGTTCTAAGGTTTTACGCTGTATCAATATGAGACATTCTCTGTGGGACTTAGTTCTGCTAACAAGATTGTCGTGTAAGTCTTTGAAAACTCACAAGGGCAAAGCGCTAAAAACATTTTTCACCCTTGTCCATTCATCCCTCATATACTGGTGAAATGCTTCACACCTGCCAGGCAGGAGACACCTATGGGGGCTGCCCAGCTACGCTGGAAAATCCACACACCTGGAAAGGCAAGGGGGTTAATGCTCGGGGGCAACCCTTGGCCATGAGATGAGTCAGTGGATAAAGACTCCCCTCTTCTGGGTCTCAAGTGAACCATTCTGAGGTGGATCTTCTACAGGCCCTCAGGTGGGCCCCCAGGCAGTTTAGCCACCCTTACTAACAGGGATAACTTTCCACAGTGAACTACCTGTACACCTTGGAATCTGTACTTGGACAGAAGTGAAGCTCAGACCCAGCATTTGTATCTGTTCAGAAAAACCAGATGACAAAAAAGCCATAACCAAAATATAAGTGCTATTGAGGGATATTGGCAAACGCAAAGCACAGATAGACTGGCCCAAACATGCTTGAATAAACTCCTACGATTTCCTAGTGCATCTATAAACAACCCAAATTATTCACTTGATGACCAATCCAGCTGTTACAAGGTCAGAATACCCTGGTTTGTGCGCCCCTGGGCACCACATATCAGTGTTCTTTCAGCTGACCTCGTCTGCCCTTAGCCAGAAGGAGGGACTGAGAAAGTGAAAAACAGCCTTGCTGGCATCTAGGTCATGATGTTCCTAACTGAAAATAAATAGCACTCAAGGAAAATAAATAATGTTCAGAGAAGGCCACTCTTTGACCATGTTTGAAACTAGACAGAGACAAGGCCACTCCTCAACCAGGAAAATGACTGAATGGTCCATCCCCTCCCTTGATTAAGAAACTCACTGTAGATCCTTTACCAACAACAATTCTAGCCCCTTCTTAATTTTCCCACCTCTCAAAGAAAAATGAAAATACCCAATACATTATGGCCTCTACTTCTAGACAAGATGCACTTCAGAATTTGCTTCTGCTTCCAAAAACCCTCTTTAGAATCCCTCAACACCCACCCAAATTCTATAATAACTACTCCAATCCCCATTGTCTCTTACTAAAATGGCCTATGGGTCCCATGGAATGAACTCTTAGTCACTGCAGCAAACTAAGTGAAACTATTTGTGTACATGGAGGGAGAGTGGGGAGCAACGGGTGTATTCCTGGTAAACTCTGGTGAGCAGATTGTTGATACTGGCCTCTTAGCTTGCTTCCAGCTGATAAGCACCTTTCCTAAGGAAAAATATAAACATCATTTTCAAATGTATGATTTTTTTCTTCTCTCTTCTCTCCTTCTGTATAAATCCTATCTTTGCCTTTGTTAGATGGAAATGATTATTGGTTTCTCTGGTATACACATAAATTAACTGGCTACTAACTAACTATATATCTCTGAGTTAGTCTTTTATACTGTTATAGACATTCATTGAGGATTTGGCAGTCTACTGAGCAAGGAGTCTACTTTGTGGCTCCTAATATTGGTATCTTAAGTTCAATATCATATGTCTCTCTTTTTAAAACATCCTTCCAATTTTTCTTCCAACTTAGACTCCAGCTTCTCAAAAAGGTTTTCAGCCTTTTTTTTCTTCCCTACTCTGCAGCCCACCAGGAAAACAACAACAAAACTACAATACAACAAAAAAAACCCTCCAAAAGGAATATGATGAGATAAGACATGACTACAGTGTGAGTGTTCCAAGATCTGGAACACTGACACCACCAAATGCTGGCAAGGATGTGGAGCAACGGGAACTTTGACTCACTGATGGATGGAACACAAAATGGTACAGCTACTTTGGAAGACAGTTTGGTGGTTTCTTATACAACTAAATACACTCTTACCATGTGATCTAGCAATCAAGTTCCTTGGTATTTACCCAAAGTAACTGAAAACTAATGCCTGCACAAGAGCCCACACAAGGATGTTTACAGCAGCTTTTTTCACAATTGCCAAAACCTGGAAGCAACCAAGATGTTCTAGGTGAACAGATAAATGCTGTGGTACATCCAGACAATGGAATATTACTAAGCACTAAAAAGAAGTGAATTATCAAATCATGAAGTGACATGGAAGAGACTCAAATGCAGATTACTAAGTGAAAGAATCCACTCTGAAAAGGCTACACACTATATAATTTCAATAATATGACATTCTGGAAAAGACCAAACTATGGATAAAGTTAAAAGATCTAGGTGCCATAGTTTGGAGGATAGGGTGTGGAGGATAACTAGGTAGACTGCAGAGGTATTTTTAGGGCAGTGAAAATACTCTGTATGATACTATAATGTTAGATATGTTATTATACATGTTCAAACCCTTAGAATGTACAACACCAAGAGTGAACCCTAATATAAACTATTGACTTTGAGTGATTATAATGCATCGATGTAGGTTCATCAGTTGTAACAAATGCCCCACTCTGGTGGGAGATGGTGATAGTAGGGGAGGTTGTGCATATGTGGAGGCAGGGGGTCTGAGAAATCTCTGTATCTGCCCCTTAATTTTGCTATGAAACTAAAACTGATCCTCCAAAAATTTTTATTTTTTTAAATGAGAGGGTTATAAATAAATTAATAAATACCCCCCCAAAGTATACAATCTCCCCCAAAAGGAATATGATAAGACTTTACTAACATATGAACATTTCCAAAGAAGTTTCTCCTCTTCCTGCCCCTTAAATAGGATTCTCTTCTACTGCCTGAGAGAGGGGTGTGTGTATGTGCTCCTGCTGGCAGACAGAGAGAAGGAGGGAGAGACAAAGAGATTTGGGAGATAAAGACTCTGGAGACTCAGTAACCTTTGTATTGTTATTTGAATTTGCGAGATTCGAGAGATTTCGTGGTTCAAAGAGAATCCATTTGAACTTGAAGTCAGGGACATTCTCTTTAAAGGAGCAGAGGTAACCTGTCATTGAAACTGTAGGAAAGGAAATGTAAACCCAACACCATAGCTGACTCTGTAATAGATTGTATGGTGCCATAATAAGGTACATGCTGTTTATGTTTTCAATTTTTAGAATGATCTTTGGCAAAACACAAGAGGCCTAATTGTTGGAGAACAAGGAAGAAATGCACCTCAACATAAAATTTAAAAGTAGAGTTTACAGAATTTGGAGGAACAAAGTCAGCAGAAGTGAAGAAACATGTAGGGCCATTAAAATCTCCCTTTACCAAGTAAGAAATCTAGAGATGTTGTTGACAGTTTAAAAAAGAAGAAAACAAAAGATTTTTTTGGTTGCATTTAAAATGAAAAAATAATCAATAGAAGAAGTATATAAAGCATATGAAAATGAATTCACTTTTCCTTATCTTTCATAGGAGAAAGACTACAGACAACGAAAAAAAGAGGAATTCAAAGATTACAGCTATGAACATGTTATTAAACATTTGAAAAAGGTAAGTAAGCATTAGCAAAATAAAATGATTCCAAGTATCTGCCTGAGAGGAATGCCAAATGGGAGAGAGACATATTATATTTAAGTAAAAGAACTTGTGAAATGAAAAGTATTCTCTAATCATAGATAGATAATAATTTGACTAAAATTAAAAACAATACTTCAATTTCATATTTATCAATATTCATTGTAAACATTTTTGAGATTCCTGATAAGCAAAAATGACAGAATTAAAATTATGTATGAATACACATCCAAAAAATAACAAAGACTTATATGTTGATACATACTGGCATATAAATGAGACCCTACTGTAGCATTATATGAATACATACCATGTATTACAGTCTTTTTTTCTTCATTTATGTATTTGGAATACCTTTAACATCAATGCAATTACTTCTAAAAGTTTACTTTAAAATTTTTCTTCTTTAGGTATATACTACCATTTTTTTTTTTAAAATTCCCCTACTTACAAGTACTTGTGTTACCTTCGTTTTTCATTGTAAAAATAATGAACAAATACTTGTGTAACTCAATCTTTGCACACAGACTTAAATATTTCTTTGAATAATTTTCTTTTTCTTTTTTTACTATTTTTTAAAAAATATTTTATTTATTTATTCGAGAAAGATAGGGCACAAGCGTGGGGGAGGAGCAGAGGGAGAGGGAGAAGCAGACTCCCTGCTGAGCAGAAAGCCCAGTGCTGGGCTGGATCCCAAGACCCTGAGATCATGACCTGAGCCGAAGGCAGACGCTTAACTGAATGAACCACCCAGGTGCCCCTTCTTTGGATAATTTTCTAGAAATGCAACTGCTCAGTCAAGTGGATGCACACTGCTGAAGATTCTGATAGATAATACAAAACTGCTCTCCTAAAGTATACCAGTTCAGTTTCCTGAGACTGTACAAGGTAAAAAAGATAAATTAATTTTATTTTCATTTATTTGACTACAATCAAGGTCAAACTTCTTATATGTGCTTTTGAATTTTATATCAATTCTTTCCTCCATATATTTTTAAAATTAGGTAGTGTTTTTTTTCTTAATTTGTTTATAAGACTCAATTCCAATGCACAGATTAAAAAAAATGTGTTTTCCACTTAAAAGTTTGATTTTGTTGTCACTTCTAGAGTAGTATTTTCCATCATTTCATTGTAGAAATATTTACTCATTGTTCTTCTGTTCTTTGGGATTTTTAAGCATATTTATATTTGAATATTTTATCCAGCTGGAATGTAATTTACTGCATTAAGTGAAGCAGGGTTCTGACTTTTTATATGATTACTAAATCTACTTCTTTCATAATCCATCTCCATCCACTGATTTGAAATGTCATTTTTATTACATATACTTGAGTATAGTTGGAGACTTTCTCTTTCCTTTCACTAATCTGTTTGTACATTCTTTTAGTGGGAGTTTTATTATACATTTTAATGTATAAATAGGCTAATGACCTTTCAAGGTTTTTTTTTTTAGCATTTTCTAATTAAGCCTCATCTATATTGCCGCCAGATGAACTTTAGACTAATTTTTGTCAAACGCAAAGCCCTCCCAGACCCCTCTCCAACTAAATTTTGATGTGTTTCTATTATATTTTAGGTTAGTTGGAAAGAAATTGTATGTCCAAAATATTAAACTTGTCACCAAGAAATACTAGATACAATTGTCCATGTATTCAAATATCCTTTTATGTTTTTCAGTAGTTTTGAATATCCTCAAATACCATGCTAAATAAATTCATAATTTCACATTTTGAACCTTGACTGTGGAGAATTAGAGCTTTGATTTCTAATAAGTTGTTTAAATAGTTACTAGCATGTAGGAAAGCTTGCATAATATCTAATTATTTCTAGGGTTTTTTTCTTTTCTTTTTTTTAAGATTTTTTTTTTTTTGAGAGAGAGAGAGACAGAGATAGCAACAGAGATAGCGAGAGAGAGCATGAGCTAGAAGGAGAGGGAGAAGCAGGCTTCCCGCCAAGCAGGGAGCTCGATATGGGGCTGGATCCCAGGACCCCGGAATCATGACCTGAGCCGAAGGCAGATGCCTAACGACTGAGCCACCCAGGCTCCACCTAGGGTTTTTTTATCAGTTATACAACTGATGCTGTTGATTCACCTAGGTCCAATTGGACAATAACATCTTCTAATATGAATAATTTGATGCATTTTCCAACATTTATACAACATTTATACATTTCCAACATTTCACTTGGCATATTTCTTTGGCTAGAGTATCCAGAACAGTATTAAAAAAGAGCATTTGATCAGCATTCTAGTTGTGTTTCTGATTTTAATGGAGATACTTCCAATATTTCAACATTGATTATAGAGTTTGCTGTTTTTTTGTTTTTGTTTTTAATAAGAAAAGACCTGGGGTGGTTTTTTTTTTGTTTTTTTTTTGT
>NW_027397078.1:15590439-15641867 GCF_003265705.2 Callorhinus ursinus | reverse complement strand
AGAGAGAGAGCGCACAAGCAGGGGAAGCAGCAGAGGGAGAGGGAGAAGCAGGCTCCCCACTGAGCTGGGAGCTGATATGGGGCTCGATTCCAGGACTCTGAGGTCAGGACCTGAGCGGAAGGCAGCCTTTTTTTTTTTTTAAATTTAATTTAATTTTATTATGTTAGTCCCCATACAGTACATCATTAGTTTTTGATGTAGTGTTCCATGATTCGTTGTTTGCATATAACACCCAGTGCTCCATGCAGTACGTACCCTCCTTAATACCCTTCACCAGGCTAATCCATCCCCCCACCCCTTTAGAACCCTCAGTTGGTTTCTCAGAGTCCATAGTCTCTCATGGTTCGTCTCCCCCTCCGATTCCCCCCCCTTCATTTTTCCCTTCCTTCTCCTAATGTCCTCCATGCTCTTCCTTATGTTCCACAAATAAGTGACACCATACGGAATGCAGACTTTTAACCGACTGAGCCACCCAGGCGCCCCACTGTTGTTTTGATAGACATTATTTGTCATGTTTAGCAACTGTCATGGATTCTTTCATTGCTAAAAGTTTTTTCCTACTCTTGAATCAGGGACAGATTTTTTAAATTTTATTTTATCAATAGTTTTTCAAAATTTATAAAAAATTATTACATATTTTTTCTTCTGAGTCTTATATACAGTGAAGGATGTAAATAGAGTCCCATGTTAAGCATATCTGTTTTCTTAAGATAAATCCATTTATGTATGGTAATTTAGTAGTCTCTTGTTGGTGTGATTTGCTGTCTTATAGGATTTTAACACTTGTATTCCTGAGATTGGTCTATAGTTTTCAAAGTGCCATTTTTTTATTCACAAAGTTCATATTCAAGGCTATGTGGGCTTTAGAACATAAATATAAAAGTTTTAAAGCTGTTATTGTGGTTTCAAATTTTTTAACCAGATAGTAATTCAGGTTTGGATGTTTGAAAGCATTTGTCTATAAAATACTTTTGAATATATTTCTTCTACTGCCTTTTTATTTCTTATAATATCAAATGTTTAGTTGTCTCATTTTCCCTTTTACCTTGAATATAACAGCATTGAAGACTATGAATTTTCTTTGGTTACAGCTTTGTTCTTATCCTTGGAATTTTAATGTGTGGTTTCCTTATTTCATTAATTTCTAAATAGCCCACTTTTAAAGTAACTTAAGAAATAACACTATTTTTTTCTTTTTACAAAAGCAATGTATATTTACTGAAAAATATAAAAATTACTATTAACAATAGTAGAAATAACTCATTTTATACCATTTAAAAAATGCTAATATCCCATTGTTTGTTCTAAGGGGGTATATATACATATACAAATTGAGTGTAAGCTTCTCATATTATCTAAGAATTGTGCCACATGATCTACTAATTGACTTTTCCTATTTGTTTTAAATGGCTTGCTGATTTTACCACATTATAATTAATTCTTATAGGCACTTTGTGACAAAAAATTGTTGCAGCAAAGATAGAGGACCAGTGGACTTCTCAGAATAGGAAAGGAGGTTTCTAAGCTTAAAATTTAAGGTTTATATATTTTGCAAATGCTGCTGTTTTAACAGATTAGTAACAATTTGGTAAACAAGCTAATCCCAGTATCTTTGAAAAACACAAATTTAATTTTGCCTGGAACTGGAGCTCTCTATATATCATCCGGCATATCCCTCATGCTGGGAAGCCATTATACTCACCAATATTTATAAAGGAGGATAATTTTTCAACTGCAAACCTTTAATTGCGTTTTGAGAAATCCATCCAGATTTTCTTGAGCAAATTTTAGACATCATATACATGATCAATTACAAATCTGGCCTTCAGCCTAACTCAAGATTAAAAAAAACCCTCAAAAGTCAAGTTGTACTCATTCATTTTTTTTCTCCTTACTTTACTGCTATAAAAATAGACATCTCTATTTTAAAACTGGCTTCATGACATCATTTGAAGCTGGTTTCCTTCTTAATGGCTCTTAATGGAAGTAATTCAAATTGCATTTACTCATTCATGGAAACACAAATTAAACAATAATAATCACCAAAAAATGAAAACGCTTTGTACCTGGGTTGCCAAGAAATAGTCTAATGCAGCATTAGACCAAAGATGATCTCATTTACCATTATTTAACCATCTAACTGAGAAAAAGCAAACAAACCAAAATCTGTACCCAGTAACAATTTAGTCATGAAACTATTCTTCAAAGAATAAAAGCAATTGTTAATTAACTTTTCATTGGGGGAAGTCACATTTTTCATGTTATCATAACATTTCAAAGGGCCCTGGGAAATTAGAAAATTAAGATAATGTAAATTATTGAAATATTATAATTCCAACAATGAAACATTTTGCCCAGACATCTAATGAGGGTATTCAGTTAAGGGGGAGGAGTAGGGGCGTGCATGAAGACATGAGAAGAGGGGGAGAGTCAAACTGCTTCTTCAGGAAGATGTTTTAAAGGAAAAACAGATTCCTAAACTGTTGCAGTTTTAACAGACTTAAGGAAATGTGCAATGTAATTTGTCTCCCTCATTTTACCAGTTATGAAACTGTATCTTAAATCTGGTTGTACAAAAACACACAATTAGTTAGTTATTGTTCTACTAACAGATCTTTCAGAGATGTTCCCATTACAGTTGTCATTTTAAGGAAACCATGAAACCCCACTCAAAAATTAACAGAACAAAAGAGCGAGAGAACAATCAGTCGTTAAAATCCCTCTTGGCCTTGAGAATAGCCAATGGGAAAGGATCCCTTTACTTTGGTCTAGTAGAGAGGGAGAGAGTAACTTCTCCTTCTCCTTTGAATTACTCAGAATGCATAGACAGTGTTGGATTAAGGGCTACAGTGGTTCTTTCCCTGTTCTCTGGATGCCACCCAGGTCCACCAGATTCTTGTGAAACTCCCAAGAAGGGACTGGACAGCCCAAAACATAACATATATATGTCTGTCCTGATAGGTGGGGCTTTAGCAGCATACTCAATTTGATTTAGTAAAATAAAGAGAACTGACATTTCTTTCACCTGAGCATTATAAAAGAGCTTTAGCTTGGATCATCCAATCAAGGGAGCATGAAATCTAGAATATAGGAAGTTGCTTCCACATGTCTGTTCTCTTTCTGCCTACCTTCTTAATATTATCTGTGTTACTTCTATTAAATGCATCAGCAGGGAGTATTTCAATTGCTAGAGAGGTATTCGCTAATTCCGTATCTCAAAATTCTAAGGAAAGCTAAATAGAATCTTTCATTCTGCAGAAGGAAGTGAGGTTGAAAATACTTAAATAATTTGACCAAGGTTTAACTACAGTGTAAGACGTAGAGGGGATGGGATGGGAATGTGGGGACCATCACTTCACTATTTTCCAAAAACTATGTTTAGAACAGTGTTAAGCACAACAATATTTATGTAGCATTTTACATTTTCAAAAGCCCTTTAAAATTACATCATGTATCAAAACAGCCTTGTCAACTAGTCACAATTATCTTAATTTTAGAGGGGGCAAAATTAAAAATCAAGCTAGTTGCTCCAAATTTCCTCATTTTAAAAAAGCTGAACAAAAGTTTTACCTCCATATTTAACAAATCCAAAACATGGGCCCTTTTCATTAAACCAAGACTGTGTGCTCATCAAATCAACTATTTTAAAGAAGTCTTGTAAATTTAACCATTTTAAACCTTTCTATAATGTCTTGAGTTAACAAACTGAGTAAAACTAAATGGAACTTAAAATGCCCCCATCTATTTCTTTTCTTTGGAATCTCGATGCAAAGTGTATATGAAGTAAAACAATAGTTTTTGTTTTGTTCTGTTTTGTTTTTGAGAGAGAGAGAGAATGTGCTTGGGGGGATGGGGAGGAGTAGAGGGAGAGGGAGAGAGAATCTTAACAGGCTCCCCACTCAGTGGGGAGCCCTGCGAAGCACTTGATCTCAAGACCCTGAAAATCATGACCTGAGCTTAAATCAAGAGTCAGATTCTTCTTTTTTTTATTAACACATAATGTATTATTTGTTTTAGGGGTACAGGTCTGTGATTCATCAGTCTTACACAATTCACAGCACTCACCATAGCACATACCCTCCCCAGTGTCTATCACCTGGCCACCCAATCCCTCCCAACCACTCCCCTCCAGCAACCCTCAGTTTGTTTCCTGAGATTAAGAGTCTCTTACGGTTTGTCTCCCTCTCTGGTTTTGTCTTGTTTCATTTTTCCCTCCCTTCCCCTATGATCCTTTGTCTTGTTTCTCAAATTCCTCGTATCAGTGAGATCATATGATACTTATCTTTCTCTGATTGACTTATTTTACTTAGCATAATACCCTCTAGCTCCATCTACATCATTGCAAATGGTAAGATTTCATTTTTTTGATGGCTACAAAATATTCCATTGTAGATATCTACCACATCTTCTTTATCCATTCATTTGTTGATGGATATCTAGGCTCTTTCCACAGTTGAAAATAGAGCTACCCTACTACCCAGCAATAGCACTACTGGGTGTTTATCCCAAAGATACAAATGTAGTGATCCGAAAGGGCACCTGCACCCCAATGTTTATAGCAGCAAAGTCCATAAGAGTCAGATTCTTAACCAACTGAGCTACTCACGTGCCCCAAAGTAAAACAATATTTTTGAAGTTGTGATGCTCCACCATTGTTTCAATTAAATCCCTAAATACACAGACACATGCCCACACTGACAGAGATGACTGATAGAAAGATAAATGGATATATAGACAGATGGATGGATATTTTTGATTCCCCCTGAAAATCTGGCAGCACCCAAGCTTGCCTCAATGTGAGGTGGAAAACTACGGGGAAGCAGTGAACTACCCAAGGACGCTTTGTTCTTTTCTTAACAATGCATATTTCTAAGGTTCTCCCAGAGTTTCTTCCCCCATCATGCCACCATCATGTTACTGTCTCCCATTTCTCCTTTACATTCAAAATATTGCCTATTTCAGTTTATGTTCTAATCTGAAGAAAATCCTTGGGATGTGAAACACAATGGTAAAGAGTAAAGAAGCATTTTCTGCAAACAGTGACGATTATAATATATTCTTAACAGATTGAGATGATTTGTATTAGTCTCCACTGCTTTCCAAAGAGGTTAAAAAATCAGAACTGCAAATTCAAAAGCAATCAAAAACCCACCCTTGTTGAATACACTCCTGAAAGAAAGGCTTGGCATGGTTTACAACAGGGAGGTCACTTAGTCAAATGGCCCAGAAGCATCCATTAGGGGAGATCTGACTCAAGGCAGAAGGTGTGACACTGGCGTGCCATTGATCAGCATGGAGAAAGCACTCCTAGTACTTAGAAAGCAAGCCTTCCCACATTATTTACCTAATGGCACAAGGTGTGGACTACGACCATACCATTTGGTAGTCTGAGAGGTAGACAGGAGTTTGTCAGGGCAACAGGAAGGTGCTGTAGGCTGAGGAAACAGCCTGTGCAAGGATGCGGAGGTATAAATATGGTGGAGCACAGGAGGAATTACAGATGGGCTGTTAGTGCTTAGAGAGTAAGATGTACATTCAGGATACCGTTCCAGGTACTTTGCATGTATTAGCTATTTAATTCTTATGGAAACAGGCATATGAACTCCATTTTATAGAGGAGCAACCATTATGGAGCTAATAAGTGGCAAAGGTGGAATTCAGACAACAATCCATGTGCTTATCCACTGCTCAAGCCTGTATGTTTAGGGAGATCACCATGTTTGCACTGTGCGAGGGGAGGAAGACACTGGAGACTACTCAGTATGGCCATATATTGTGTGGGGACATATTCTTGGACAGCACACTTTGGGAACACCATAAACAGAGAAAGAAAGTATTAAAGCCCCATTTGGGGTGCCTGGGTGGCTCAGTCATTTGGGCAGCTGCCTTCGGCTCAGGTCATGAACCCCGGGTCCTGGGATCGAGCCCCGTTTTGGGCTCCCTGCTCAGCGGGGAGCCTGTTTCTCCCTCTGCCTCTGTTGCTTCCCCTGCTCGTGCTCTCTCTCGCCCTCTCTCTGACACATAAATAAATAAAATCTTAAAAAAAATGAAAAAATAAAAAATAAAGCCCCATTTGCAGGTGAGAACTTAAGAGCATTTAAATTATTTGTCCTTAGTCTAATGAATCTTCATTCACTGTACTTTCTATTCATTAGAATTACCTGTTCTAGCTTTCCAAGATGAGACATTATAGGAAACAAACAAATACATGAACTCTTCTCTTTACGAATTCAGAAGGACAGGAGACAGCTATACGGGATGCATGGACACAAAAGTATCTGGAAATCCCAGAGACACATTCATCTGTGCATTCTTTCACTTATTCATTCATTCAGTAATCATTTATAGAGCCTTTTATGAGCCATGCACTATAAACGAAGCCCTGGGAATACAAGGGAGTTAGACAGACAATTGAGTTTGTTGTTGTCCACTGAATTCTGTCCAATTTGCAGATGGTACTTGGCTGATTGAACTTCCTAAAGTTACCTTCTAGGATTACCAAGCTCCCACTGCCAACGATTTTCCACTTTACAAAATCATCACACACACCATAAACTGAGAAAATTATCAGTCCAGAGAGGCTCAGTCTTTTTATGCTAAAGAATTCCTATACTGTCCACAATATTCAGCGGACAGGCCATGGGATAAAACTACTGTGAGGATTTGAACATCTGCAGCTCCTGATCAGACCCCACATTCATCCAAGGAAACACAAGGGGAAGACAAACCCAAACCAGCAGCTTTCCTTCAGGTCACATTTCCTCAGCACAGAAGTTTCTGAAATCTTCGTGAGGCAATCTAACTTCGTGTTTGACACCATTATTTATTTTTTCTGACCCTAACAGACTACTTCTAAAGACAAGCTTTTCTAGACATAGAATTTCAAGGGAAACATATCAATATTGAAGAAAACAAGTGCACTTGAATGTCACTCTACCTTATGATTCACTTGTTATTCCTCGGGTGTTCTCTAGCAGGTTAAGTGGGCTATTGAACACACACACACACACACACACACAAATGTGGAATTCTGACATCTTCTATTACCTGAAACTGACTGAAAATCAGCTTTTTTTCTGTTAATATGAATTACGTGACAGTAGAAAACTCCTTCCCATGGGTTTCTCCTTTCTGAAACCTTTTCCATCCCTAGTTCTCAGAAACATACTTTGGTGAGTTTCACTCTATCCCGAGGCATTATTCATATAATCCAAGAAAAACTCAGAGAAACCTGATGACTAATTTGCAATGATCTGAGGTACCTGAGATATTTTATTCATTATATTTTTACATTTCTTTAAAATAAATGCACTTACTATCCTAAGGGTAACTTCAATATTAAAAAGAGTCACATTTATTACATATATACCAGAAGGCTGAGCAGCTGCCTTTTAAGCCGATATCCCAACATAGAATTATTTATGAGAAACCTTAACACAAATAAAGATACTAAACCCTCAGGGACTCTTGCGCTTTTATATTTGACATCTCCTCTTTTCAAATATTCATGTAGAATAGCCTTAAGTAGAAACTTCAAGATGTGCTATGATAGAACATTTTCCCAAGCCACTTTACTGTTGGTGGGGTGTTTTCTCAGTCTGGATTCACAGTAATTGTCTTTCCCCTAAATGAAGAAGGGGTAACTCTTCAACCACTTGTGAATGCCAGCATTTGTTCTGTTTCTTTAGCTTTCCTCGGAGCAATCACAGGCCGCCACATGCTTCCAGCATCACCGATAAAGTTCAGATCGATTTGATCACACATTGATTCTAAAAGTCTCAGTCTTGCGGGAGGCCGGAATCTCTTTCACAACCCACAAAACATTTCCCCACTGTTTCATGCTCCATATATTGGAAATCCATTCGCCACTCATTTCCCAAAATTTAGAAGCTTTAGTTTGAAAATAAAGTTTTATAAATGAATTCACCCACTTTTCTTTGCACTTAGTGCTCTTTATTTTTTGCCTGAGGTTAAAATTCATATTGATAAGCTTTATGAGAATTTTGGAAGTTCACATTACTATGTTAGTATCCAAATTCAAATTTAACTTAAAATATGAAAAGTATTTTGGACTAAAATGTCATTTCTACAGGCAAAAGATAAAAGTCTGTTTTCTACTATTAAAAACAGCATAAATGAACTAATACCTAATGCAAAAGGAACATCAGAAAAGATAGATAAGATGTCTAAGAAGCAAAAATGTCCACTTCTATATTTTCTGTTCATTCAGCAAAGAGGTATCAAGCTAGTCATTTATGTCCAGTATAGTGCTTAGGGATTTTGCTCATCTCTACAACAGTGATGAAAGTATAGGGCCTTTGGGATGCCTAGGTGGCTCAGTTGGTTAAGTGTCTGCCTTTGGCTCAGGTCATGATCCCCAGATCCTGGGATCGAGCCCCACATCGGGCTCCCTGCTCAGTGGGGAGCCTGCTTCTCCCTCTCCTGCTCCTCCTGCCATTCTCCCTGCTTATGTTCTCTCTGACAAATAAATAAATCAAATCTTTTAAAAAAGGAGAAAAGAAGTATAGGGCTTTAAAAAATTAACATAATATTTAATATCAGTTAGATATAGAAGATTATCATTGATGCATATAATCAGTATTTAACTAAAAGTGTTAAAATCAAGAATTTTAAATAGGTTAGGACACTAAGGAAGACGCTGCTAGACACGATTCACAAAGAGTTTGAGAGGAGAAAGAATAAACAAGAGCAAATTGGTATAGAAACATTCACTAGAGATCATTAAACCCAATAAACTAGGACAGAATTTAAGAAAACCAGTTTTATCCTGCCTTGATGGAAGAGTCCAGATGATCAAATTAGACGTAATTTTCAAAGACAATACGTTATTATGGGAAAAAGCACATGTGGAAACAAGAAAGAAGCTGTAACCTGAATTTATTGCCAAGGAGAAGTTATGATGAATGTAATAAAACACCTTTTTTTGTGACAAGAAATACAGAAAAACCGTAGCTGTTCCCTACATTAATCTCCTTCCAGGTTAACAGGTGCAGCACCAGTTGGCTGCAGAAATTCTTGTCAATGCGTTACTCAGACTGTCCCATCTGTTTCTTACTGTTTGCTGTATACAAAGGCACATTAGTATGCCTACCCATTTATCATCATTCTTTCATTTTGTTATTTGCTAACTCAACTGTGCCAACATGCTAGAAATGGATCAGGCTAACATAGTTTTAATATATCAAGGAATATATTAATAAAATATTTTTGGAGTTTAAGTTCTGTGTGGACTCCTGATAGACTGGAACCTGTCACCCCAACACATTCAACCAGCATAAAAAAAAAATCAATAAAATTGCTCCAAGTACAAATGAGAAGTACACAGGAACCAAGGATCTCAGTGTTGAAAAGAAAGTGTTTGTTCAAATGCACTGTGACATGGAGTCCAACATGAAACATGAAGAGTGAACTGAATCAGCGAAAGGAATGGTGGTGGTGGTGGTGGTGGTGGTGGTGGTGATGGTAGGCATCCAGGTTCCATTCTCACTCTAGAGATGGCCCTGCAAACACCCCTAGGAACCACTAAGGCTCAAGTAAGAATACTATACAAATCCCTGATGTTCACTAACTTCTCATCTGTGCCCCAAACCTCTTCATAGCATTCCTTAAATAGATGTTAAACCCCTATCCCACAGCCTAGTGAAAGAAAACTTTTCCCATCTTTGGCCTTATTCATACATTCATTCATTCATTCATTCATTGTTTGTTTGTTTGTTTAAAGATTTATTTATCTGAGGGAGGGAGGGAGGGGCAGAGGGAGAGGGAGAAAAAGAATCTTAAGCAGGCTCCATGCCCAGGAGGGAGCCCAAAGCAGGGCTCAATCTTGGGACCCTGAGATCAGGACCTGAGCTGAAACCAAGAGCCCGAGGCTTAACCTACTGCACCACCCAGGCGCTCCTGGCCATATTTAACTGTTACCATGTTTGTTTGATAGTGTTTGTCTGTTTGTTTGGCCTTCACTCCCATTGCCCCTTCAACAGCACCCACAGCCCAAGGGCCACTCCCCCCTGTTATCCTCAGGTCCAGGTCTGCTGATGAGGCCTTGTGTGCATCCTGTGGCCTCCCATTTGAAGATATAACTCACAGGGGGAGGGGATATAGCAGTCGGAAAGAACATATACATTCTACTTGGATTCTACACTTTCCTTCCTTCAGGAGCCCCTGAGCCTTTAGAAAATTCCCTAAGTAAAACTCAGCTAAATGTTTAAACTAGAAAAAAAGAAAATTTAATTCACCTTTAACTCAAGGTTAATAATAGGGAGCTTTAAATGGTTGTGTAGGCACATCTGGATTCTGAGCTGCAATTCCGCAAGGCAGACTGCCAAGCTCTTGGGAAGGCCAACTCCTCTCCTCACAGCTGTGCACTGGAACCCACGGCTGGTCTTTGTTTATTTAATCCCCCCAACCCAGCACAGAGGGGTCTCCATTAGTGTTTCTGCGACGGTGTTAGTTGGTGTAAATATGAGTGGTCCCTGTCTCCCCTTCCTTTCTACTCAACGCTTAATAATGTGCTTCATCCCTTTCCCACTGAACAGCTCTTTGAATATCTGAAGGCAGCTACTACACCCTAAAATTATCAGGTGCTTCTATACAAGCTCCAGTTTTTCAACCTCTCATTTAATTTAGGTTTCCCACAGGTGAAGAGCACTACTTTGGTCTGATGAAAATACTTTTAGTGTCAACAAAGAGGGTGTTCGGGCATCATTTCTATTACCATACTATATTTCATTCTTTTTTTTTTTTTGCACCCGTATCATAATGTTAGAGTCACCATGACCACTAATATCTTCCATTTTTTAAACCAATGTGTCAAGTTTCCACCAGCATATATTTATTACTTTTTTGGGGGACGAGAAGGGAATGTTAATTTAAGAAACTATGTCTTCCCTAATAAATTTTATCTTGATTCATTAAACAAATATTTCAGTGCTTAATATGTGCAGGCACTTGGTAAACAGCATTAAACCAAGTAGACACAGTCAACACCCTCATGGTGCATTCATACAGAAGAAATATTATAATAACTAACAGGTATTGGAAACTTTTGACACAGGTATGTAGAAAGTAAGGCTTAGTTCATGGTCAACCTTGTACACAGAAGCCTTGGTTTGTTTGATTCCAGAGTCAGCTCTATTAACCAGCAGGCTAGAAGGAACACTACCACCTACTGTAATAGCCTCATGACTCTGTTGAGTCCTGATTCTTTCATCTGGAACTCTGGAAGATACTGTGAATTAAAGGCCTAAGAATAGAGGAGAAAAGAAATGAAAGCAGAGAGCCAGTGAGAAACCATTTTTAAAGCCAGAGCAGAGCCTAAAGTGAAGAATAAATGAAAGATCCACATCAGCAACCAAGGCTAGGAACAAGCAGTTCAAAAAGAAAACTGATTTGCCAGAGCAGAAAAAACACAGCAGACATACTGTGTGATGGTAATAGCTCCAGATGGGATAAGAAATACACAGCTGCCGAGAAAGGCCACCTTCAGATAGGTAACTGAGAGCAGCCTGATCTTTAACAGGGGGAAGCCAATGTCTATAAACATATAATATTAAAATAAATGCAGAAACCATTATTAATCTCTAATTACTAACTTGGTTTTATAAAAATAACTCAAGACCTGTTATCTTGGAACCATTATATAAAGTAGGATAAACCAAATATGTAAATTACACTAATGTCATTAGGAACTTAGATTTTCAGTGCAAGAGGAGATCGCAGTAAATATCACCTATATTAATTCCTATTTCTTGGTCCAAGTGGTGGTTATTTTTATTTATGGTGTATGCACTTTTTGATTTATGGTATGCTTCAATAACAAAGCTTAGTAAATATCAGCAAAAAGACAACATTTAGCAAGAGTTTAAGAAAAGCAAAGGGCAAGCATAAAGGTAAATTCTTTCTTTGAATAAACTCAGCCTATCAATCACTGTTGCAAATTACATTTCCTTTAAGTTCTCAGAAAAACCCTCTCTGTACTGAAAATCTCTGGGTTTCCAGGTCCTGCTTGGATTCCTGCTAACTTCATTGTAACACAGATGTTAATATTTTAACACAAACTCCTCCCACTGCTTGATCTACATGAGAACTGTCAATTTCTTTAACTATCCCTCAATTTATTTTATTTGCAAATTATCTAACAATCTTTTCTCTTGAGAAAAGATCTACTTTGACCCCTCAAGTAAACTCAAGGAAGATTAGAATTTTTTAAGGAAAACCTTCATCTATTCAATTAATATTTATTAAGGACAGGGCTGTAAATGGTATTTCCTATTTTTCTTATTTTTTTCACATTTGTAACATATGAATTCAACCTGGAGGTGGATCATTTCCAGAGAAGGGATCTTACTGGTTAACTTGTTACTTCATTCACTTAACTTCTATATGTCACTTAAACTCTTTTTTAACCAGAACTTACATTATTACAATTGCAAACTACATTATTACAAACCTGCTATTTAAGATAATTAAACATTTTTTAGATACTACAAATGCACAAAACTTTCAAAACATACAGGAGATTTTTTTTTTGGTGGGGTGCAGAAGTGGTTTTGTTTTTAATATGTCAAAAGGCAGCACAACTAATAAACTATACAGTACTCTTACCAAGCTCTTCCAAATAGGTTTGTTTGATGAATTTTGTTTTTTTTTCCTTAAATATAAAGAGAGAAAGTATATTACTGAGGTAATAACTTAGAATAATATGCCAGACACAGTTCGAAGTAATTTACTCATTTAATCTGCAAAACTAATCTACGAAGTTCAGGCTATTAAAATCCCCTTTATTCAGACGAGTAAACTGAGGCACACAGAAGGTGAATAACTGCCCGAGAGTATGTAGTACATAAAGTAGAAGGCACACGATTTGAATGCCAGCAATTTGGCCTTAGAGCCCAACTCTTAATAACTACATTCTGGTGCTCTAGCTAGATCGGTAATCTCATCCAATCTGGGCTCTGGTTGATGTGATTGGTTTGGTCATGTCAAAATTAATCAAAGTGTGTCAAGGTCATGTGGCTTTTCAGAATTCTGGAATTCTCTCTCTAGGAGAGAAGCCATGGCCAAATCATCTATTAGTCTTTTCTTTCTGGCACATATTTGGTTTTAATAAGTACTGTTTTGTTGAATAACAGAGTCAGCTTTGCCTCTTGTAGCAGTATTAGCTAAGGGCTGGAAACAATGTTGCAAGAACAACAGCAAGACATTAGCTTCCCTGGTTACTTTACTGAAACATATGATGGGCCACATGTCTATTCTGAGCAAGCCCCAAGGTAGTTCTTTTTTCCTTGTGCTATTATCTTCTGAAAATACTATTCTCCAATCCATGTTGCATTCAATTAGTGATTACTCTGAAATACTAACAGAACAGACCACTTCTGGAATGGTAATGAGATTGAGAAACAGACTCTTGTATGTATTTCCCCGTGAGAAGTATCACACCCTTCCTTCAGGAAACACACTCATCATTTCCAAATTGTTTTGAGCTTGCTTCCATTCTAGGTGCCCTTCCCACAGACCAAGAGTCAGAGAGTCTTGAATTTATAGATCACATTTGAAATAATAGGATTATAACTCGATCATTTTTTCTCCATTTTGGCAGTCTTCTTCCTAAATCTTTTAACCTAAACTTTGGCCCCGTATCTCCGTTGTAAATCTTTTCTTTTACTGAATAGGCAGTTTTTCAGTTTCACCTAAGGTTACACTAGTGCATTTACAGACCTGTATTCTGGGATCATTAAAGATCTTATTTTATTGTCTATATAGGCAGATACTCACTTACTTTATTTTTTTCTCACTTAAGGAAACATCTGAAATTAAACATGGCTGAAGTACGGGATAGTGAATGGCAGAGTACCCATTTAGTAAAGGCGTTTTCTGGTATGCTTGATTCACTTATTCTATTTCACTTCCACACACAATTATTCCCACCACTAGTTTTCAAACATGCATTATACATCTTGCTTTAGGTTTAAAATGCAGTAATTATGAATATATTAGAACATTCTGATAAGGCAGAGATTTCAGGACAATGCTTGTGTCATAGAAAATCAATCTTTTGTTAAATATTGGATGAAATGTTAATTAAATATTTAACTAATACCATAATCACACTAGCCAAAATAACAGCTTTACATTAATATGTTGTTTATAATTTTCTGTATATTTCAGTAAGCATACTGAAAAAATAAAACTGCTTTTCCTTTTTTTAACAAAACAGAAAAAAGGAAACACTGTACCTCCTGACTTCATCTCTGAAAAAAAAATCTAAAGAAGTTATTATGAGCTTTTTGGAATGATTTGAATGACCACCTTTAAGCAAGCACTGCTGGGTAATTTCCAGGCCCGTGTATATATGCATCTAAGATTTCCTTGGCTGTTAAAGGATGCACTTTCCATCTGGCCTCTTTTGATGATAACATGAACAGTCATTCCAGTTGTACACAGATTGCACTTGCATTAAATTCTTTTCCACTTCTGGGGGTACAACTTTTCTTTCTCAGTGATCATTTTAACTGAACAAGTTTTTAGATTAGAACTACAGTTTCTTCGGCCTAATAAGTTGTGCCTTTGATGGATAATAAAATCAGCACAGAATGCTACACGTGTCTAAACGGGGCAGGCGGCTGAAACAAAAGCACTGGACTCCATGATGGCAAGAACATGGTTATATTGTACAGGCCTTCCTCAGCTTACAATGGGGTTACATCCCAATGAGCCTACTGTATGCTGAAAACATTGTAAGTACAAAATGCATTTCACTACACCTAACCTCCCGAACATCATAGCTTAGTCTAGCCTACCTCAGTGTACTCAAAATACTTACATTAGCTTACTGTTTGGCAGAATCATCTCATACGAAGCCTACTTTATAATAAAGTGTTGCCTATCTTATGTAATGTATTGAATACTGTAGTGAAAGTGAAAAACAGAATGGTTGTGTAAGTTTATTTGTCACCGACCCTCCTGATTGGCTGGCTGGCTGCCACTGCCCAGCATCACAAGAGGGTATCATTCCGCATGTCGCTAGCCTGGGAAAAGATCCAAATTCAAAATCTGAAGTACGGTTTCTACTGAAGAGTGTTGCTTTCACATCATGGTAAGGTGGAAAAATTGTAAGTTGGACCATTGTGAGTCAGGGACCATCTGTATACGTGAGGATTTTGCAAAGGTTTTAATATAGAAAAGCAGTGAAATAATTGAGCCTTCACAATACATATAGAATGAAAAGGCATGTTGTAAATAAAATAACTTGTACCACTGAAGCTAATATTATATTTGCATTACAAAATGCCATTTAATTTATCCAAAACAACATGAGCGAGTCACATTGACGTTGTACATTTGAATTCTGGGGTTGTTGGTTTTTTTTTTTTTTTTTTGTACTTCTATTCAATTTGAAAATATTATTTGGCGTTATAGATCTCTAAGCCTTTTAACCAGAAAATGTGTGCTCTTTGTTTTGTATTTGTTTGTTTGTTTTTTTAAAGATTTTATTTATTTATTTGACAGAGAGAGACACAGCGAGAGAGGGAACACAAGCAGGGGGGAGTGGGAGAGGGAGAAGCAGGCTTCCCGCGGAGCAGGGAGCCCGATGTGGGGCTCGATCCCAGGACCCTGGGATCATGACCTGAGCTGAAGGCAGACGCTTAACGACTGAGCCACCCAGGTGCCCCTTGGTTTTATATTTGTGCTTATATAAGTAACTTGTAATAAAACTAATTTGTCAGCACTGATTGACCACAGGAATTTTTTATTCCTTTTACGTGAGCCTGTTTATTTCTCAAATTTGAGAAGCATGACACTATAACAACGATCAAGTACAATGTCTTAAACAGGGAATTAGAGACTTTTCTTTTTGTAGAGTAACGTTATTAAGGAGAGGTAAGGTAGATTAATATACATTTTTATACACATGTCCACTCATATAGGAGGGCTGAAGTATTTGTAAAATGATTGCTTTATTAAAGTAAAATATGTCCCACAATGTTATTGGGACAGATGTAACTGATTTGGCTTCAATAATGAACGAGAGTTAACTTTCTGTGCTCAGTATGCTTGAAGGGCAGTAACACTGCAACACAAGCCAGGACATCAGTTCCACTGTGCTAGGTTAGCAAGGAAAGGAGCACCAGAAGTCAAAATGAATTATAACCCATGAAACTTCTACACAATACCCTGAAGAATACTAGAGTAAGATGGGGGACAATTAAAAAGAAATAGTGATGACCTGAGATGTAACCTGTCCTTCATGGGTCTATACCACATCTGAAATGGCTTCCACCAGCAGGAAGAATCAGGAGCCCTGAAACATGTGTTAAGAACCTAGAAGGTCAAAGCCAGTCAGACCACTCTATTGGACCGAATTCATATCCATGTACATACAAACAAAAAAAAACACATTCGACATACACATCAGTACCTGCATGTGTCTGTACAGTAGTTTGAGTTTCAGAACAAAACTGTGTCAAAAATGGGGCGCCTGGGTGGCTCAGTCGGTTAAGTGTCCAACTCTTGATTTTGGCTCAGGTCATGATTTCAGGGTCATGGGATCAAGCACTGTGTCCATGCTCAGCATGGAGTCTGATTGTTCCTCTCCCTCTGCTCCTCCCCACCCCCCCACTCTCTCTCTTTCTCTCTCTCTCTCCCTAAAATAAATAAACTCTTTAAAAAAAAAAAAAACTGTGTCAAAAATGAAAAGAGTTCATGCAAAAAAAAATCAATGAAATTATATAAGAATATAGAAATGGGAATGGATATAAATAAGGAAAATAATAAATTATGGTAATAGATTGCAAGGGGTATGGTACTGTCTGCTTTATCCTGAAGTAAGTTGAATAAATGAATAAAATCTAAATAACCCAAGGAGAGTTTAGGGCCCCATATCACATTCTTTATATCTGATCACTCGATAGTTGTGAAAGAGGTGAGGATGCCAACTCTAGGCATCCATGGTTCTCAGAGCAAAGTCTCTGAGCACATTGGAAATTTGTTTAGATTTACTATGGGGTGTAATCTCTCATCTTTGTTCTCTACACAGAACACCTTTGAGAGTACTAACCATTTAAAAAATTCTCAGGAACTACTGTTAGATTGTTTGTAATAGTCCAAATATAGAAATGAATATATGCTGCCTCACCACTTTCTTGTTAACTCCTAGTAAATGTTAGTCACTGAGTAAATGTCTTAAATAAATAAATATTCCAGAAAGAGAAGTTATACCCACATTCCAGGAATGCCCATTGGTGATCTATAATCAAAGTTCTATGTAGCCTATCAAAGTTCATTTTACATGACCATGTGAAATTCTGTAGTATCATTTCCCAAACATTCGACCACAAGTTTTTTTTCCCATTTAACAGTTGTTAATAACCTGCAAAATTATTCTTTTACATGGCAGTGGCTCCCAGACTTTTGGATTTCGTGGATCAGTATTATTTCCCAGAACTTGGGGGACTGACAGGATTGCCAATGTATGGCCAAGTAATCTGAAAGGTATCACTGTATTATCACCATTTTTTTTTCATCAAAGGACAGTATCAGAACAAGAGAGTCTTTTAAATGGAATAAATACAGTTTTTTGAAACAAAACAAAACAAAGCAAGTCTGTCTATCAGGGTAAATTCTAATTGTATGCCTAGGCTGAGGGGCTGGACCACTTGACTTCCACAGTCCCAGCAGCTTTGGGAAGGACACCAGTACTAAGGCTTATGAGATTGTGAACCACTGACCTGAAGAGTTGCCTGGGGAGGACGGGGTAACTGGGTGATGGGCATTAAGGAGGGCACGTGATGTGATGAGCACTGGGTGTTGTATGCAACTGATGAATTACTGAACTCTACATCTGAAAGTGATGATGTGCTATATGTTGGCTAATTGAATTTAAATTAAAAAGGATGTTTTCTCCACAAAAAAAAAAAAAAAAGGAATTGCCTGTAATATATATTGGTACAAACTTGAAATAAACCAAATTTGACTAGAAGTGAAAAGGACTGAGGAACCAATGTGAGCAGGATTCCGTTAGATATAGATAGAAAAATATGAGGATCAATAGGGATAATAACAAAAAAAAAGGATTGAAATGCATGTTATATTTAAATATGTTTAAATCCATACATTCACAGTGATATCAGAACAGACAAGCAAAATAAATTTTAAAAATCAGCTGGTAACCTGTGGAAGAGACTAGGGAACCAATTCATTATTTTGAAAATTGTTTTCTTTGGAAAGAAACTGAAGTGTTTATTGTCCTTTTACTATATGGACTCTACTGCCAAGTAATCAAATAGGTAATGCAGAGGTGCTCCCTTTACAGAAATATTCCAACTAACAAATGAAGAAGAAAAGATAGAATATCACTATTTTTCAACCCATAATAAAATAAGCAAGACAATGATCATCAAAGGTTGCTAGTAACACATACCAAAAACATGAGGCAACCAAACCCTTATGTACCTTTTGATGAAAATATGTAACACTATTAAGTCATCTTGGGGGAGAAAAAAGGAACCTGACTATGAGCAGCCCTCTAGATCTAACTGCTAGTTTATAGAAACCACAAGGGACAGAGAAAGTTTTTAAGCAATATGATGGGGATATCATCAACAAAATCTAGATGAAAGATTGTGTTTCCTTAAAACAAGAGAAAGAGAGAGAGAAAGGGAGAGAGAAGAACGTTTTAGTAAGAATCTACAGTAAATTTGTATTTAGTAATTACACTTAAAAATCCCAATGCACAGTCTTGTTCATTTCAAATTAATGACTTAAAAATTAGTGGAGTCCAGGGGTGCCTGGGTGGCTCAGTTGGCTAAGCATCTGTCTTCGGCTCAGGTCATGATCCCAGAGTCCCTGATCGAGCTCCGTGTGGGACTACCTACTCAGGGGGGATTCTGCTTCTCCCTCTCCCTCTGCTCCTCCTCCCACTCATGCTCTTTCTCTCTCTCTCTCTCTCAAATAAATAAATAAATAATCTTTAAAAAAATTAGCGGAGTCCTATAGGATAATCTGGAAAACACAAGTAGTGTGTATTACTTTTTCTGGGTGTGGCAGCAGAATTGTTGTTTTAAAGGAGGGTTTTTGTTTTCTTTTAAATACAATCTGTAACATTTAGAGTAGAAGTGATATTTCTAGGATTTGCTTCAAAAAAAATTAAAGATAAGTGGGTTGGTGTAGAGAGGGAAAAAAAGATAATAATGATTATAATTGTTAGAACTGAGTGAAGGGTATCTGATACTCATTATACTGTTTTTCTATTTTTGAATACATTTGAAATTCTCCATAAGTTTTTAAAAAATGATTTATGTGTATTTATAATGCATTAATAACAAGATATGAGTTATCCTAATAATAAATATGTCTTCAGCTCTTCCCTTTTCCTCATCTTGGCTTCAAAGTAACCATACTCTTTGATTATCATAGTTTCTCTAGACCCCAAGAGCTAGTTTTTAGATTTTTATTTGTTTGCTTATAAACTTCAGTCAAGTAATCAGGAAGTCAATATAATAAAATAGTCTAACTTTCTGAAAAATGTGCAAGCATAAATAACAATCATTTATGCTTCCATAGCAAAAAATGAGGTTGAACCATACTTAAAACAAAGTATCTAAGATGCAGAGTAGATTAGATTCTGGTTGGTTCAAATAAAAAAAATTGTGCTACATCTAAGGAGTAGAGGGATGAAATGATATTCTTATCTTTCAGTATCTATTTGTATCTAATTTACATAGGAGCCTAAGGATTTCCTAATAAGAACAAAATTAGGAACTTGAAACTCTTCATTATTGACAAGACATGAACATTCATGGCCATGAAATTTGAGGAGCTACAGAAAGCACAATTTTAAGGACAAAGTCTACTGTTCTAAAATAAAATTCATCCTGCAGATTTGAATGTAATAAGCTAAATAATAACTTGGCTTAAGTGTTAGAGTAGAGGAGAAATTCCAAGATAACCTTCATGGGTATTATGTAAACCCTTAACCAACTCAGCCACTTTGGTATAAAATTTGCACTCTAGGATACAAGATCTCTGGGTAAAGCTGGAGGATCAATTTTGTTAAGACGGTCAACTCTTTGGGGCCCAGCAACTCTACTGTGACTCCCTCATAACAGAGTATAACACTGAGCATGTGAAGTTTCCCCTTGTCCTTTCATGGGTATGTTTAATAGCTGTGGCTTCATGCACACTGAAAGCACCAAGCAAAGCACCAAACAACAGCCCTGAAGAAGCCCAGATTAACAGGGTCCTGACACAGTGTTGAGCTGCCAGAGCTGAGGAAGCAAGCGGGTGTCTAGAGTAGAGCGTGAACAATGTAGCTGATAGGGGTGCAAAAGGCCAGTAGCAGTCCAAACCTGAAAGCGCCCGAGTGACATCTCAAAAGGACAATGATACAGACTCAAGTGGGAAACAATGAAGAGAGGCCAAAGTCTTGCAGATGCACAGGGAGAGGTTAACAGACCAGCAAAAGTAGGATACTAGTGCCAATGCAACCTTTTATTACAGAGGCTCCTAACTCCGCGGAGAGTTTGGATCATGATAACATTCGCGTACTCTTCGGCACGTGGCTGGGCAGGATCTCTATTGCACAAAACACCCGTAGGCAGCGAAAGACGTTGTACGTTCACTAACTGGTGCTGCCTTCCATCTGTCTCCTAAGCCAGAGATATGGGAGCTTTTTAGAACCTCTCTCATCCCTTGTGCCTAGTATACTGCCCAAAGTCTTAAATTGGGCTCCCCAGGATCAGACCTGAGACAGGAATTTCAGTCCATGTGGTTTCTTACCATGATGATCACAGGAAGCATCACCAGGGAAGTAGAAAAATGAGACAGAGAAGAGAGGAACACCCATACAGGGTGAATCACTGGGAAGGTCACAATCATGGGCAACTGGGGTTCAACGTCACTGGGAGCCTCTGGGAGGTAAGAGAGACATGCCTCACACTTGTCCTCTTGGAGGGCCATAGATTTAGGGTATTTCTCTTCCAATTCTCATCTGTCACTAACTGAAGGATGCCAAGTGGGGTCTCAAGATTGCAGCACCGCCAGCGTCCCCATGATGGCGAAATCCATCAGAGAAAGCCCTTGGTTACATGCAAGTAGACAATCATCAGACAGAACGGTGTCTGCTACCCTGCCTTCATTGTATAGTGTCCATTACAGCTGTTCTTGCTTTTTCCTACCCCATGCCTCATCTTTGTCCTTCTTTTATAAGCAAAGTTGAAAATGTGCTCTAGGTTGGGCAGGAAGCATGGTGCGAGTTCAAGTGAATCGCAGGCTGCCCACTTGAGGACACTCCATGTATCTTTCCAAACAGTGCCGTGTGAAGCCTGGCACCACTTGCCCAGTTGGCTCTGATTTCTCCCTCCTTTGTGTCTGCACTGCCTTCCGCACATCATACTGTTGTTCTACTCCTCATAAGCATCTATTTATAAGTCCATTTGCCTTAATAGACTATCATTTCCATGAGAGCAGGGATTGGCCTTTATTCATCTTTGTATTGTAGGCATTGATTACAGTCCCTGTGACTCAGTAGGTGCTCATCAAAAGTTTCTTTGTTGAATGAATAAGTAAATGCATACACTGCTGATAATGATCATGTTCAGCTTTGTCTTCAGAATCTGCTTCTGCAAGTCAGATTTAAATGACGTTACTTCTGGTATTTCCAATTTTCAAACAGATTTGTTTTTTTTCTGGCAGTGACTTAGCACCACTGAAAGTTTTCAGTTACCTTCTAGTTGTTTTGAAAATGAAATAGCTATTTTTAGTGAAAGGAATACAAAAGAAAAGACAGTTCTCACTCTCAAGCTCAGTTTCAGGAGGATTGGATTGCTTCAACTCAAGGAGTTGGGACTGACGGGACGCCCCTAGCAGCTGCAGAAGCCCTCAAGAGATTACTCTAAAAGATAGTTTGTTACTCTTTATCTCTTACAAATATAAATAACACATAAATAAATAATAAGTGAGAAAATGCTTTGAAAACTAATTTTTTTTTACCTAGGATAACATAGTCACTATGCATTGAAGCCACTTTATAAAAAGCAAGACGAACAATAAAAAATCCTTTAGTTTCTTCCTCCATTTTTAAATTATAAAAATTATATATATATATATACGTTCATATACTTGGTTACTTCTTGAAGTGAAATAGTGCATTCAAACTTGCCACTCCCTTCCCACACTTAAATGAAAATTCAACCATCACCAAATTCCACTCTATAAAACTGTATATAGTTATGGGCAACTGGGGCTCAACATCACTGGGAGCCTCTGGGAGGTGACAGAGACATGCCTCACGCTTGTCCTCTTGGAGGGCCAAAGATTTAGGGTATTTCTCTTCCAAGAGAATATATATATATATATATATACATATATATATATAATGGTTGTTATGACACCAAAGAGGCATGCTTTTGTCAGCAAGCCCTCTTGCTCAACTATGGACCCCAACAGTTAAAACCAGAAATAGACAAGACTCCTTGACTCAAGCTCTAACTGAAACCCATTGTTCTCATTTCTTATCGGAAGTTCTTGAGGCACCATCAACGAAGATGTTTTGCAATGACTGGAACATTCCAACCACCAGGCCAGAAGAGCCCTGATAGCAATGGAATGTCTAGAAGACCACGCCCCTCCAGTCCCCTTCCCTGCCCATGATCATGGGCTGAACACCTAGCGAACCCTACCCCGGATCATGCATTCTCTGCCTGCTCTCTTGCACACATCCCCAAACTTCTCCCTATAGAACGCTAGGTGTCCATCTGCAGGTGGAGAGCTCCGTTGTTCAGGCTCAAGCCTGCCACCTCCCCTAGGCGGCCAGGAGAAATTAATAAATTTCTCCCTTTCTCTTCTCCAAATTCTCGCCTCTTGAGTTATTGGCTTCTCTTGTGATGAGTTTATCTGAGTTTGTTCGACAACACTGCCGGCAAACCCAGCCAGGAGCTATGCTCTCAATTTATCCAGCCCCTTTGGGATTCCCTGGGACCGGGCTGCTGGCCATGGCAATGCACCAGGGCTCACCCATTCGTTTCCTGAGTTCATGATTGTGATAAATCGATCAGTATCTGAGCTTCTTTGCACAAACACATAACATCTATTTCTATTTATGTATCTATGTATCTATTGTATTTTTATGCAAATGGAATATTACATATATATAATAAGCAAGACTGTGTGCATACATATGTTCTCGATTTTAAGCAGTGAAAACTATATAACAACCACATTTCAATATCTGTTTATATAAATTCATCTCATTTTTTTAAAATTGTAATATCAAGTTTCCTTGTAGGGACTTCGACCTAATCGTGCCCATGCAGATTACCTATCTACTGCCCATCTATTTTCCTATTACCCAGCTACAGTGAAAAACCTACATACACCTATGCTTTTACCCTTGTATAAAAACTGATGAAGCACACACTCCTGAAGTAGAATCATGAAGAGGTCAAAGGCAGGCCACTCCCAAGATGTGGCCATTTTGGCATAAAGATTATTTTGAGATAAAAGCCATCAAACTCCAGCAGATTTGGGAAACTCTTTTTACCTTTCCTTCAATTGCCTAAATTTTCATTGGAAAGGAGAGCCTATATCAAGAAGAGAGCTATTATCAGAGATTCCTCTTTACTTAAGAAACTTACCTGTGTAGTAGGTCAACTTTGTTTTCCAAACATCTCCTTTCACCTTCCTTTGTATCCCCAGAGCCCTACACCTCTTCTAGGCTCAGGATGTCAGATAAGTCTCATCACATTGCCTCACTCTCTGGATGTCACATCTGTGTGGATTCCCTACATGGATGAAACTAAATTTGATTTTCTCCTGTTAATCTGTCTCATGTCAATGTGATTTTTAGTCCAACTAGAAGGACCTTGAAGGAGACATGAATGATTGCTTCCTGACATCATCTTTGTCAATCTAAGTGAGAAATGTCTTAATTTTAAATTCTCAAATTATGACTTTCTAGACAACTGTATCTCATTTAGTTTTAATTGCCTATTCATCTCTTTTGCTAATGTTCCTACAGCGTACACTGTTTTCTTTCCAATTTGTAAATTTCAGAGTATTTAAAAATAATTATTCCATTCTTAAATGTCTCATATTATTTCACAAATTTTCTTTAAACAAAATTGGAGTTTTCCAATTGCTTAAGCTATAAGCTTAGGATAAAAAATGTTTCTTTTGCTTTATCACAGTGTGTTACCAGTACCAACATTGCCAATTAATAAAAGATCTTGAATGCCTATAAATAACAATGAAATACACCGAGAAACACATCTATTAATAAAGTGAGATTATTTTTTTCTACAGAGCTAAAATTTACTCTTGAAAAATTCTGGGCTATGTGACACCATTCATTTTTATCAATTTATTTTTTTCATGGGCTCAGATTTTCAGAGGCAGTACATAAAAATTGCTGTTATTTTTAAAGTGTACAAGAATATGTGTACTTTGCTGTGTGTGTACATATGTATATAACTGCTGAATTCCTTGATGTCACATCAATTTTCTTACTGGAGCCACTACACAATACAAGTTAATGGTGTCCAATTTGGTGTGCTATTATCCTAGATCACTGCCAATCCAGTATATTCAACTCGCACAGCAAAGCCAGCAGTTCCCTTGGGGGTAAAAATGACATTCATCCTTGACTAACTTCAACTAGGTGAGACAGTCATGATTTCAATGTTCATTCTCTTATTGTGTGTGTGTGTGTGTTTTAATAATACTGTTTGATACTATAAAAAGAAAATGAACAAATCTGCTTTTAAGAGTATGCTTTGTTGAAAAGACAAATAACATAAAAATTAAATGAAATTTTTAACAAAGCAAATTGTGGTTTATGGCAGATGGAGTCCAATGTTCACTGTGGTGAAAAACTCAATATTTTCATTTAAAACCAAAAACGGGGCTACTTCAATCAGCAGCACACCTGTATCATTATCTCACCAATTTGCAGTGGAGTCTATTCCAATATATCAATATGGACTTAGCTGAATCAAATAGCATTTCAGTCATATAGTATTTTGGTGCTTACAATATCTACACAAATATAGGCTGATCTTCACTGCAAATCCACAAAGTATATATTATTATCAGCATTTTCTGTATAATTTTTACATGAGATACCCATCCCAATTTCTTCAAGTACAAGGTAGACATTCAGAAAAGTAAAGTCTTTACATAATGTAATGCTAAAATATAAATAATGGGAAGTTTATGGGCTCATGATGCCACTCAATGGATTCTAGATAGGCATGGCATGAGGGATTTTCCTCTGCCCTGTTTAGTCTTAAAAACTGATAAGCCTTAATACAGCTCAACCATAGGAAATTGGGCAGAATTTGACATTTAAAATGTTAGTGATATTACTTTGCATTTAATCTATTTATTCTAAACTACTGCTGAAATACTTTGGTCACTTCTAGGCCCTAACAGAGGCAACTGCTTTTGCTTGCCTATGTCCACTTATTTTTCCTAGATTTGACTATATGAAAAATCATGTATCGGGTTTTTATTAAGTGCAAGACTGTGCTATGCTCTTGTGTTCAGTATAAACACAGATAAGCCCCAGTTCCAGCCCTCAAGGTATTCTTTTAAAAAAAAAAAAGAACACTTAAATACTTGGCCACATGGCCTCCGTAGCATATGGAAAAGAAGCAGTCACATTGGGCTATAAATTTCAGGGGAAAAAACTTACGGAGCAAAAACGGCTTTAAAACTCATTCTGCTGGATGAGTGTAATTTTTATTGATAAAGCTCACTGCTACACACTCAGTATTAGTTCTAAACCATATTTAATGCCTATTGCACATGCTACATTCTTCAAGAAGCTATCCATGATTCTTCTCCCCATTGTATTTCTCCAGTCGCACTTACTAGGACTTTGTACCTTTTTAATATCACGATTTATTCTCATTTGTATTATATTGTTCTATGTCACATGACCTATAGTATTTCCAGGCCCATGAGATCAGAGACTGTGCTGTGTATGTATGTGTGTGTATCATATATGATACATTAACTAACGGAATTGGAAAACCAAGTGGGAGTAAAGTGTATTAAATCTATCAAAAATCCATAGAGCCTTAGGTTTGAAAAAAAACAGTATCTCTACAGAAGTTTGACAGCGAGAGGGAATGAGAGCCAGGAGGATAACTTAGGAAGCCTGAATTATTGTTGTTACTATAGACACATTCGCACTTAGAAAAATACATTCATAACCTTGGCTTTTCATCAAGGGTTAGCATAATTGAAAGCTATGAAGAACTTCTATGTCTTGCTTACAAACACTGTTATCGATGTTGCTAAAAATTGCTCAGAGACAGTCCAGCATTAGAGTTTGAGCATAGACTTTGAAGCCTGACTGTCTAAGTTCAAATCTTGACTCCAGCAATTACTAGTTGTGTGACCACGGGCAAGATTTTCAGCATCCTGTACATTCGTTTCTCCATATGTAGAATGTGAATAATAATAGTAGCTACTTCACAGGCCTCTTGTGAGAACTGAATGCGTGGCTATGTAAGGAGCTGAGGAGGACACCTAGACATAGATATTGCTTTACAACCGTTGCCCATTATGCTAGTTATCAGCCATCTATCCACATAATCAAATCCACCTAGAATTCCATGGAAGGACAGAGTTCGC
The DNA here is from genome assembly GCF_003265705.2 of Callorhinus ursinus. NCBI lineage: Eukaryota > Metazoa > Chordata > Mammalia > Carnivora > Otariidae > Callorhinus > Callorhinus ursinus. Next base: position 15,615,212 of record NW_027397078.1, on the reverse strand, counting down.
CTTTGCAAAGATTTGATAGGTTTTTCATCATTAGATAACAAACGTTATATACCACGTGTTTCCTCTTTGGTTTGGGCTTCCATGAACCCTGAGTCCAAATGTTTTGGCTCAAATTCAATACCTCTATTTGAGCCAAGTTTCTATCAAAATTCTTCCCACCAGCAACTTTATTTGGCTTCTGGTTATTTTCACCTATTTTACCGAGTCTGATGTATATGTTCCTTCTGCGGCAAGTTGGTAAATGAATGCAATTGCTTAGCATCCTGATTTTTAAATTTAAATATTTCTAATGATACAGTTTGAAGATGCAAAACTGCACCCATCAGAAAACATGCCCTTTTGGGTATGATGATTGTAAAGCATGGCCCCCAAAGTCTTTTAGCATTAAGAAGTGGGGGTCTATGTCCTCTCCTCTTCAATCTGATTGGGCTTATAACCGCTTCAACAAGTAGATGATGAGAGGTGATGCTCTGAGACTTCCAAGGCTGGATCATAAAAGACTATGCAGCTACTACCTTGTTTGTTGGAACACTGGTTGCTTGAAACTCCGAGTTATCATCAAGAAGCCTGGCTATTCTGAGGCCCCTACACTATGAGGAAGCCAAGGAAGGTCAGGGATGTGTAGGCCTTCAGAATCGTAGCCCCCAGTCATTGAGTCAAACTTAGCTTTCAAGTCTTCACTGTTGAGATTCTAGGCATCACAGAGAAGACAAGCCATCCTGCTGTGGCCTATCTGAACTCATGATCCACAGCATCCATGAGCAAAATAAAATAAATATTTTAATAGGCTAAATATCAGGGTGATACATGACACAGCAAAAGTAGAATACCCTTCCAACACATCCATATAATTCCAAACAATTGAAAATATACATATACCCCCAAATATTTTCTTAATGAAAAAATACAACTCAGGTTTTGATTTCTGTCCCTTGATGAAAAAGGCATGTCTACTAAAAGAATGACTTTTTATTCTTTTTTTAAATACTTTTTTTAAGATTTTATTTATTTATTTGCCAGAAACAGAGAGAGAGAGGGCATGCACAAGTAGGGGGAGCGGCAGGCAGAGGGAGAAACAGACCCACCACTGAGCAGGGAGCCAGTGTGGGACTCGATCCCAGGACCCTGGGATCATGACCTGAGCTGAAGGCAGATGCTTAACCCACTGAGCCACCCAGGTGTCCCGGAATGACTTTTTGTTCTTATCATGGGATTGTAGAGGCCAAGGGCGAGCTGCCCCAATATGGGCCACTTGGGCATGAAGAGTATTTTGAGTCAAAAAGCAATCAAACCTAACAGTTTCAAGAAAAGCTCTTTACCTCCCCTCTCAACTGCCTGAAAAGAATTTAGATAGAGGACCTGCTTCAGGAAGTAAGCTATCACCATAGATCACTACATTATACTGTGAACGAGGTGTGGTTGACAGGGAGGAACCTAGCAAGGCCCATTTGATACAAGTCCTCTGTGTCCCATTGTTTCTAAACAGCCCAGCAAACATTTCTTTACTGAATATTTACTCTTTTTCATCTCCCTGTGAATTGCATTCTCTCCCTTTGAAGTCCCAGACCCCTACCTCCTTCTCCTTAGTTCGCAATGACATATAGACCTCATTTTGCCTGACTGTCTTTGGAATTTCCATGTGTGTATGGATTCCAAGTACCTACGTTGTTAACTTTGATTTTCTCCTGTTAATCTGTATCCTGTCAATTTGATTCTTAGTCTGGCTAGAAGGACCTTGAAAGGCAGAGTAAATTCTCTGGGACACAGAGGACTTGTATCAAATGGGCCTTGCTAGGTTCCTCCCTGTCAACCACACCTCGTTCACAGTATAATGTAGTGATCTATGGTGATAGCTTACTTCCTGAAGCAGTACCTACGTTGTTCCAAATATGCCACATGAATGGCTATTTGTGACATAAAAAAGTCTCCCTGGCCCAAAAAGTGGAAAAAAACTCAAATGTCCCTCAAATGATGAATGATAAACAGAATTGGATATATCCACACAACAGAATTTTATTCAGCTATTAAAGGGAAGGAAGGGGTGACATATTCCATAACATGGATGAAGCTTAAAAACATGCTAAGTGAAAGTGACCAGATATTACCGTATACTAACATTTATATTAAAGGCCCATAATAGGCAAACTCATAGAGACAGAAGAGAGATTAGTGGCTGCCAGAAGCCATGGGAAGGGAGGAATGAGGGGTGATTATTAACAGGTGTGGAGTTTATTCTAGGGTGATGAAAATACACTAAAATCACATAGTAGTGATACTTGTATAGCTCTGTGAATATGCCAAACTCATTGAATTACACGTTTTAAAGGGTAAATTTTATGGTATGTGAATTGTACGTCTATAAAGCTGTTCTAAAAAAGTCCCCAGGATATCCCATTTTTGAAGAAACACTATTTTTTTTCTCTTGAAGTCTTCTAAAGAAGTTTACGGCTCTTTGTGTTGTGCTGTGGTTTTTGGGAAGCAGCTTGCTCTGGGTTTATTTATTTATATATATATCTCCTGAGTACTTTTTTTTTTAATTTGAGACTTAAAAACAAACAAAAAGAGGCAACACTTCCAATTCCCCAAAGATTCAACAGGTTTTAATGTGCAGATGGTAAGCATTTGTTTCCCTCATTGTTTGCTACCAGGAAGAAGGGTGGGAAATAGCTCTTCTGGGTCAAAATGTATGGTTCACAAACCACGGCTTTTATCTTAGCCTAGTCTTGTTTTGTTTTGTTTTTTTGAGATAACAATTTCTCCTAATTTTATGTCAACTTCTGGTAAAATGTCATACTGTATTAATGACTTTATTTGTTAAATAAGATAACAAATTGACCTGCCTGGGAGAGGATCGATGGAAGATAGTAAAGTTGAATACTGCAAATATTAGGTCACCATGTCACCACTCTCAAGGACTATCATTGAAATCCTTGAAATTTACACCACAACTGACTAAAAAATCTCACCTAGAATATTCAGGAATCGATGGCAAATCTGCTTGTATAGATCTTGAAGTATTTATTTTTATGGTAATTTCCTTTTTTTAAAAAAGATTTTATTTATATATTTGAGAGAGAAAGAATGAGAGAGAGACAGCATGAGCAGGGGGAGGAGGAGAGACAGAAAGAGAGGGAGAAGCAGACTCCCCGCTGAGCAGGGAGCCCGATGGTGGGGCTCGATCCGAGGACCCTGGGATCATGACCTGAGCCAAAGGCAGACGCTTAACTGACTGACCCAACCAGGCGCCCTATTTTTATGCTAATTTCTTCCTGATCTCAGGAGTGGCAGATACTGCTAGATGTTTCCCCAATATGCATTCTACATGTCTTTCCTTTTAACAAAATTCTGATTTTGTTTGGAGGTAGCAGCATGTCTGGCTAAAACAGACAACCTTATTTCTAGCCTCCCTGGAAGCCAGCACTAGACTTGTGACATGGGAGAGGGAGACTGCTGGAGGTTTCTGGGAAACTGTCTTCTTGATACAGATGCTGCATCTGCCACCTCAGCCCAATTTCAAGCTTTATTGATATACACTACCTCTTTCTTATTCTTGCTTCTGAAGAGGAGCAAAATATGTCACCCCAAAACATGCCTCATAGGCATAAGGATTATCTTGAGTTTATTATTATTTAAGTGTTTATTTATTTATTTGACAGAGAGCAAGAGAGCACAAGCAGGGGAAATGGCAGAGGGAGAGGAAGAAGCAGGTTCCCCGCTGAGCAGGGAGCCTGATGCGGGGCTCAGTCTCAAGACCCTGGGATCATGACCTGAGCAGAAGGCAGATGCTTGACTGACTGAGCCACCCAGGCGCCCCTTGAGTAAATTATTTTTAAGAAACAGCAGACATAGCAGAATCATAACCCGAGTAAAAGTTACCCTTAGGTAAGAGATATTTACATATATAAGGGAAATCTCCATTTGTAAGGTATCTCCCCCTCTGTATCAGGAAGAGAAGGATCATTCAATCTCTACAAACTCTCACCAATGGAGAAGGGAGGGACTTAAATCTGCATAATAACCACACCCTTGATTACTTTGTTTTTCCTGGCAACCTCCCATAACAGCATCCCCACCCCCCAACATCTTTTGTCTTTAGCTGGAGATGTTATTTAAGGTGGTTAACTTTGGTCATTTCAGGGAGTTACTCAGTTTTCCTGGGTCTCTCCCACATATATAGGAGGTATATATGTTATTAAACTACTGTTTGTTTTTCTCCTGTTAATTTGCCTTTTCTTATAAAAGGGAATCTCAGCCAAGAACCTTGAAGGGTAGAGGGAAAATTATCTTTCCTCTCCTATGCTTCCTTCTTCATCTTCCTTTCCTGAAATGTGGATGTGAGGTTGGAGGTACTGACACAATCATCTTGCACCAGGAATGAAACCACCACCAGAATTAAATCTGCAGAAAGGCGTGTAGCGCATAGTTAAGAATTATTCAGAAAAACACCAGGATGCTTTGCTTAAGATAATGAAAGTGTAGCCTAAGGGAACAAGAAACGAAATAGCCTGCACAGTCATCATAGTCACAAGGTGTATGGTCTCTGCTTTTGCTAACAAAGATAGCATCACTGACACACACTGCTGAGATGTTTTGCAGACCCGGACCAGGGAAGGGAACGACCACTTGAACACAATATTAGTGAAACCAGATGGACCTGCACCAGAAAGACATGTCAATCAATCTTAAATTTTACCCAATCCTTGACCAATCAAAAGAACCCACTAACCTGGAGCCCCTTACCCTTCATTTTTGCCCTTAAAAACCCTCACTTGCAAACCATCAGGGAGTTAGGAACTTTTGAGCATTAGCTCTGTTCTCCTAGGGGGTGCCACACCAAGAAATAAATTTATCTTTCTTCATTGCGACAGCTCAGTGTCAGGTTTTTGGGGTTTTTTTTTATTGGTTTGCCATGCATCGGGTGGATGATCTCTCCTTTGATTCATTTACAAGAACTGACAAGCATAAGAGAGGAACACATCATAAGGGAAAGAGCAAAAAGACAGAAGGGGCCTGGGATGCTAGTGACATCATAAGGTCAATTTCTTAGACTGCCTTCTGTCAAACTTCATCATTTGAAAAATTAAAATTCTCTGTTGGGTTAAACAGTTTGTTGTAGTTCCTGTTACTTGCATTTAAAAATGCAATCCCCAGGGGCGCCTGGGTGGCTCAGATGGTTAAGCGTCTGCCTTCGGCTCAGGTCGTGATCCCAGGGTCCTGGGATCGAGTCCCGCATCAGGCTCCCTGCTCCTTGGGAGCCTGCTTCTCTCTCTGCTTCTCTCTCTCTCTCTCTCTCTCCCTCTGTCTCTCATGAATGAATAAATAAAATCTTAAAAAAATAAATAAATAAATAAAAATGCAATCCCCATCCACAATTCCTCTCAACTAGTGGACTACCACCCTCTAGGGTACATTTAGAAAATATGTGCAAACATTTTTGACTTTTGTATGGAGAGGAGAGGTGCATCCAGGATGCCAGACATCTGGGAACAAGCAGAACAGTCCAGCAAAACAAATAATTGTTTCATGCCCGCACAGCTTTTGAAAAGTGGGCAACAACCTGCTTATAATTATGTGAACTTAGAGCCTGGCTCTATTTAATGTATACATGCAAAGTATTTTTTTTCACATTTTTCCCCACAGTTTAAATATACACGGAATTTTCCAAAAATGCAACTATGATGCAAATAAATCAAAGGGGAAAACTGCACCTTTTAAGTTTAGAACATTACCAGATGTTGTTAATCACACAGGAAAATACCCTTACCCTTAGCAATACCGTTCATGACATCTTAATCATTAATACCACACACCTGCATTAGTCAGCATTTATAGTTGTCTATTCTTGGTGATTATAGGCACAGGTACTACATTTATCTACAGCATTATATAGCCTGCATATTTCTATATTAGATAATGATTGTTGATGATCATTATATATATTATTTTGTAATTAATGATTACCCTTTAATTTCTTCTTTATTTGGCAATTACTTTGAAATTATACATAGACGAGTTACATTACTGGTAAATTTCCTTTGTTTATAGTAATGGCAGTATTATAAAATATGTTTTACAAAAAAGGGTATTGAATCCTATGGTTTTGAAACCCATACAATACAAAGGGAAAGACAGTTTTGAAAAGGGATGATATATACATATTCAGAGTAAGATGGCATGCCCAAGCAATAGAAAGACGGCTTTTATCCTTAAATGTTCTTATCCTGTCGAGTTTCTATTCTGGGATTTTGGCCAAGTTGGTTTCAAAGAAGACAGAGAAGATGCGTGTGGAGCACCAGAACACTGCAGGGCCTTGCTTCACAATTAGAAACCAAATGCAAGACTGACTCCAACCCAGGGAAATTGGAGAAAAGATCAATGTAAAGGTATGTACATGTCCGTGTTGGGAGAGAATGGGGAAAGAAAATACCAAATTCGACAAGATCCATTAACAGCTGATTAGTTATTTGATTAAACACAATAATGGGCAAATATGTAGCTGCTTTAACTTGTATTTTTGCAAGTTAAAAATAAAAAAAAAAGCCAAAGGAAAAATGCATTATCAGAAAAATACAGAGAACTTTTTTTTTTTTTTAATTCTCAAAATGTGAAGTCAAGCTAGAGAGAAAATACTGTGCAAATAAGGAACTTTTTTCCAAGGTATGGAAACATTGACAAAACTATTACCAGTTATAGCTGCCCTTTACTGGGTGAAACCTGGACAAACAGGACAAACTCCTTTAAAACTAAAGTCTTCAAAGGGTCAAATCCCATGGTGTTCACAGACCAGGCAGGCTGCTACAGGGCAGGAAGAATCTATTATATAGAGAAAAGCTGCAGGAACACAATGATCTTTGAAGAACTTTTGGGCCAGTGTAGGCAGGCCCTGCAGTGGCAGTTTTGGTGCTAAGGGGTAGGAAGAGATGCAACCCTTCCCCCTCTTTGCTCTTATTGCTGCCTTGTTTAGCAACTTCCTCCAAGGGAAATGCCTTCTCTTTTCAGATTTTTAGAAAATATTTCCCAAATCTATGTCTCCCTTTATCTAAAGCAATTCCAAGTGAATAAAAAACTCAAGTTGTCTCTCGCAAAGGGCAAAACCTTTGTGCAATTTTTTAATAAGTTAATGGAGACATTTTTATTCCCATTGCTTGAAAATTTCCAACTGTTGCCACCCAAGTGCTTTCCATTGATAGCCTTCAAATATATAACCCATGAAGTACTTAACTATGGCAAACAGAGTTAGTATATTGAACATGGTCTCAAAGAGAGAAGTCTTACGTTAGGAGTAATGGTAGACTACATTTAGAGAATTATTTCTCATAGACAGCAATTTTAGAGTGGACAAACACAGCTGAGCTCAACAAAGCCTTTCTAATTTATACATTCTTATGGATTATTCTGAATTTTGTATAAAACCACAATCACCAATATGTGAGTCCCAACTTCTACAGTGGGGGCTTATTTATTATCTCAGTGTCAATTGGTGATAGAGATCTTCTCATCTCCTTTCCCTTGGTAGAGGTGGCTTTACCAAAATAAATGAACTACCTGCAAACCCGAATGAGAGGTCAGGAGATGCTTGTACCATCCGCTTACTTTCTAGGCTTACAGTTACCCTGGAGAGGAGCTAAAGCTTCATTTATCCATGTTCTTGAAACTGAATTTGTTTACCATGGCTGAGGGGTGTTATCAAAGCATACTAGGTAATAAAAATTTGGTCTTATTACTTAGCCAAATGTATTAATTTTGTTGTTGCTGGTCATGGTAACCAACTTGGCACTTAAACTTCTTCCCCCTTTATTCAAAATTCCATTGAAATGACATAAAGTACTCAGGGGTTAAAAGATTAAAATGAAAATCCGCCTAGAAAGCAAGAATGAGAACAAACAGAAGACTAGCATATTTCTGGAAGTACTGAAAGATACAGGTGGGATCCAGAAGGTAAAGAAAACAAAAGAGAGGAAACATGCCACAAACACCAAGAGTAACTAGAAGCTTCACAGAAGTCTCACCCCTTTAGCTCACATATAGTGTACTTTAGCTGTGTGAGGCATTGTGAAGGGAATGCCGGGTGCTCAGGGGATGTATAATGGGTGAGGTGAGCTCATATAAAAGCTGAGGATTGGTTGGGGTCCTTTAGAAAGCTCCCCCGGGGAGGAAGTATTAAGCTTTGACCTGAAGGATGCAAAGGAGTCTGAAAATAGTCCAGTGCGTTAAAAGAAGATCAGTATCATTGGAATTTAGAGAGGGGTGGAGAATGATTGAAAATCAAAAAAGGAAGGACCCCAAAAGGTAGGATTCTGTAGATCATGGTAAGTATTTAAACATTAACTTTATAGCAATGGGCAGCTCGTGAAGAGTTGTAAGCAACAGTCCAATCAATGTCATAAAAACACTTATTCTACTTGCCATATTGCAAATGGACTGTGCGGGGTTAAGTGCAGATGTATAAAGTACAATAGGATAGATCCATGCAGTGTTTACGCACAAATGAGTATCAGTGGGACTCACATAAAATGCCTTTTTCCCTTCGAATGTCTCCACGTTTCCATTCCGCAGTCATCATCTAGCTGAGTCCCTACCGCCAGCACCAGGATTGGAGAGGTAGCCTCCAAACTCATTTCCTTAATCCTCATCTCCAGCCCACTCCATTGCCATCCTTTACAGTGTAAGGAAGCCATTTTTCCTAATCATCATTTTTTCCACCTCACTTCCCTGCATAAAAATAGACTATGTCTTCATATTACTTATAAGATGGGGTTTGAGAGGATTAATAACAAGTCTTTTTTTCCCACCCAGGTCTATAATCAAATAAGTCAGACACAGGAGTCAAACAGATATAGATGAAAATATCTCCTTCATTAATGATAAAGCTGGTATCAGCGAGCATGGCTTAAGCCCTCTTGCTACGTGTGCTTGATGATAATTTGCCTAGTGACACAAACTAGTAGCATAAAATAACAGTGGACCTTTTCCCATATCAGACAACCCTATACAATTAACGTCATGGAGAGACAGAGCACCTAAGTCAAGGGTGCTGAGCCACATATGCTCAATTCTTCCTCCTAAACTCACAGTCATATCGGTCACTCCTCTAGGGCAAAAGGGTAGTAGTATTACACCAATGTAATTCCTTCTGCAGGTGGGTATTTGAAGCAAGACGCAGAGGGTCCAAACATTTAATTCCATATACATTAAACTTTTATGATTTTACTATTCTCTATAGTTTGCTAATTGCAACTTACTACTATTTCTCAGCATAAGCCCCTGTTTCTGTCATTTTTCTGGTCCCGTCCATATTATTTGCTCCTTGTCCTTTAATTCTCCTATTAAAATTGAGTGATGATTGTCTAGTCAGTCTCTTCCCAAGCCAAAGTTAGCAGTATTATCTGAAAGTGTTTGGGGAAATCTTAATTTTGTATGGTTCCTAGTCATAGCCATCTTAACTAGTATGCCCATTTATCTGTAAATGAAGTCTCAGTATTCTGGAATATCTTCTGTCTGACACTGAATTTCTAGCTAAGACCAGTGCCCTAGATAGCTATATTGACAACAACCTTATCAATAGTAATTCTCCCAGCATTTATAGCAGGGTCAGTACAAAATCTCAGCTATCATTACATGACATATATGGAAACATTTTAAAGATTTTTTTTTATTTATTTATTGAGAGAGAGAGAATGGTAGAGAGCATGAGAGGGAAGAAGGTCAGAAGGAGAAGCAGACTCCCCACCGAGCAGGGAACCCGATGCGGGACTTGATCCCGGGACTCTGGGATCATGACCTGAGCCGAAGGCAGTCGCTTAACCAACTGAGCCACCCAGGCGCCCAATATGGAAACATTTTATAAATAAAACATACACAATGGGTTATTTTTATTATTATAATCTAATAATGTTTCAAAATCCCATATTATTCACTAAATGGTATAAAATGTTATAATGACTGTGAAGCATATCAACTGAAAATAATACATACATATATACAGAGAGAAAAGTGCAAATGTGTGGGTGTGTGTTGGGGGGGGTGTAGAGAGAGAATCCCTTCAATACGTGTCACCAAAGGCAAAGAACGAAACAAAATAAAAAAATAAATGGAAAAAATGCAGTAAAGGAATCACTTAATAACTCCTAGCATGTTCTCAGTTACCAGTATGACAAATCTTAGTGAATTCAGCCTACCATCAGTGAACCAAAGTTGCTTAAAAGCAGTTACAGAGGATAAATGTTTTTTAAATATCATGAAAAGGAAACAGACTGTTGACTACTCTTCAATTAAAAGTATTCATGGTAAGGGAGAAATTTTATTCCCCCTCCCAGGAAAGATAAATTGTATGTTTCTATAACACATATCACCCTGGCACTAAGTCACTAAGCATCAACTACCATTAATAACAATTGATTTTATAATTAAAGTAGCTAACTGATAAGATACTGTCACTTTTTACAAATGCTTGAATATGAAAGTAGGTTCCCCCCGTCACTGAAATATCTAGTAGAAATTAGTATAGGCCTTTGCTTACTCATTCCAGTAAGAGCAGAATCACAGACAGATCAACCAATCTAGCACTGTGAATAAGGCATTGTAGGAACTCAATAAGTATTTGTTAAATTAAAGAATAATTTTTATTATATCTTCATATTAAAATTAAAAATTCATAGAGTGGTAGGAAAATTACCAAGAATATTTACAACATACACAGTTAAAGAAAATACTTTTCTCATGAAAAAGTCAATTTGGGTCCTCCTATCAGAAAAAAAAATGACTTAGACCCATTTCTCCCTGCTACTCCCCACTAACATAATAATAAGCACTGGTAATAATGCAAGATGCAAAAATAGCTCTGAAAGGTAGTAAGAAGATGACAGAGGTCTGGGATACAGGAACTGGAGTAGCATCTGGGTGACTTAATGTCTCCTCACCAAATAGAAGGCAACCCAGACCCAGCATTTCACAACCCCTAACTAGCATCAGAAGACAGCCCAGATGGGCTCATTGTTCTCCCAGATCCAACAGGAGTCCCTGAGACAACATCAGGCAAACGTGACACCATCTAGCATGCAATCCTAGACCCAATCCCAACACCTGCTAACAATAAGCAACCAGGGGAAGCGCTCTCCATCCCTGCTGGGCCTCTATGCTCTCTCACATCTCAAGATACCTATGCATTTGGTAAAACTCTATAGAAATAAATATACCCATGCACAGGTCCACACACACTCATACACACAAACACACACAGGTGAGCACTCAGGAAATCTAAACAGATTTAGTGGACTGTGTCAATATCAATATCCTGGTCGTGACATTGTGCTATAGTTTTGCCAAATGTTACCACTGGGGGAAACTGGGTAAAGTGTGTACAAGATCTCTGTGTGTGCTTTCTTATAATTCACGTGGAGCTATAATTATCTCAATAAAAATGCCAATTAAAAAAAAAGTCAATCTTGATTTTCACCTCTTTATTTGAATTTCACTAGATGGTTGTGTTTATTTTATTCACTGGATATTTGAGAATCATCCCACTTGGTGTTTACTCAGAGCATGTTAAACTTAGAGCAATTTTATTTTAAAAGAATTCTACTCAGAGCATGTTAAACTTAGAGCAATTTTATTTTAAAAGAATTCTGCACAATATGCCCTGACCAGCCATTTACTAAGTTATATGGATAGACATTACAGACTTGAGCTGATCTTCAAAGCATCTTCTCTGTCCAAAGCTTTTTCTTTTTTCCATTTTTAAACTGGAAGTATTCCTTCTCTGCCAGCTAAAGAAAATTTCTAGTTTTCTTTTTTTCGATTTTATTTATTTGTCAGAGAGAGAGAGAGAGCACAAGCAGGGGGAGAGGCGGAGGGAGAGGGAGAAGCAGACTCCCCGCTGAGCAAGGAGCCCGATGTGGGACTCGATCCCAGGACCCTGGGATCATGACCTGAGCTGAAGGCAGACGGTTAATGACTGAGCCATCCAGGTGTCCCTCCCTGGAAACCTTTTGAGTACTGCTTGTGTCACCCTCCTTGTGAGCAATGACACAGCAAATTGCTTGTGTCATTAACTCTGTGGAGAAAGAAATCTCCTGCCCCTTCCCTTTACTAGCTTTTTAATAGTGTAACTTCAGGTCTTCCACTGAAAACATTAGAACTGTCACTTAATTTTCAACCTCCCAATATTTAATTGAGAGATGTGCAATATAATTAAAAAGGTGCCCATAGGGCAACTAATTCTGAAGACTAGTGATAAGTGAATGAAGGAAGTGCGCTTAATTTCATTTTCATGCTTTAACTGTTCCTATCTTACAGTGATAAGGAAACCCTAAGCTCTACATCTATGTGAGAAGGTATCCCTACAATGTACATGTGGCTTTATAAAATGCATGTGTGTATAGGCTTTCACATGTACTCATGCATGAATGGCTATACAAAAATACAGATACTTTCATTGATTATTTTTTATTTAATAATATTTTATTTATTATTTAAGATTATTTTTAAGATTTTTTATTTAATGATTTTATTTTTATTTATTACGATTATTTTTTAAATTTTTTATTGTTATGTTAATCACCATACATCATTGTTTTTAATTTTTTATTGTTATGTTAATCACCATATATTACATCATTACTTTTTGGTGCAGTATTCCATGATTCATTGTTTGTGCATAACAACCAGTGCTCCACGCAGAATGTGCCCTCTTTAATACCCATCACCAGGCTAACTCATCCCCCCACACCCCTCCCCTCTAGAACCCTCAGTTTGTTTTTCAGAGATTATTTTTTTAAAAGATTTTTATTTTTATTTATTTGACAGAGAGATACAGCGAGAGTGGAAACACAAGCAGGGGGAGTGGGAGAGGGAGAAGCAGGCTTCCCGCTGAGCAGGGAGCCTGATGTGGGGCTTGATCCCAGGACCAAAGGACCATGACCTGAGCTGAAGGCAGACGCTTAACATCTGAGCCACCCAGGCGCCCCCATTCAGATAACTTTAGTCACATTTTACATAATGTGACTCACACGTACACTCTTTTTTTTTTTCCCCTAAAACAAGACAGCATTTCCTAACTTTTAGGACATAAGATGTGTTTCGTTATTTATAATGTACTCTAAACAAATTTTGATTTAAAGTGCAAATAATTAAAAAGTACTAATTACTACAATGAATAGTTCAGGAGAGTTTTCTTTTATTTGATTGCCATATATGATGGCATTCATTCCTACATACTTACCATAACACATATATCCATTAGTAAGAGAAAAACATATTTAGAATCCAAAATTGGCTCCTAAAGAACCTTAATAAAGTTCTAATATCTTTAGGAAAAGGTCGGGAAAATTCATAATTCCTATTACACTCTTCTAATTTAAGCCAAGGAAGATAATAGGTAATAGGCCAGCCCAGGGAGATGAGCTCCAGCCAATTACTGTGGAAAAACCAGAGGCAGTTGTAGTCCCAGGGCTGCCAATACCACAGCTGGGGGACTTGCCAAGTAGAGAGATGCCAAAGCAGGAAAAATAGCTCCTTCTGATTGATTGTTCAAACCTACAAAGATCAAATGCTTCATGTGTGGGCCTGACTACAGAACTATCTTTTCCCAAAAGGCATCATTTATTTGTTTTTCATTACTGAGGTTGTTAGAAACACAGAAATAATGTTATCCGTAAGTATAAGAACAGGTCCCAGGAATATGTAGGTTTCCTTTTGCAAACAATAAAAAAGAAACTCTGAAGTACATCTTATACTTAGAGCTTTTATAAATTGTGACTTTCCCACTCCATTCCTCAGTTTCCCTATCTGTAAAATGGAGATAAAAGTAGCATTGCAGTGTTACTGTAAGGGAAAAAGTTAAATATTAGAAATCAATATACTAAGCATGATACCAAGTACTTAGCATTCATCGAACACGAGCAATTATGTTGGTTCTATTTTCACTTCTTTTATTATACCCAGTTAAACTTGTGTTATTATACCCTTGATATTTGTATTATTACACCAAGTTAGCCAAAGCAAATCTATTTTTTAAAGCTTGTCCAGAAGTAACTTTATTAGACATATTTGTTTGGTACAGATCAATTACTTAGAAATTTATTTCATGTAAATAGGTCATAAATAAAAATGATGACTGCCCTTTTTTGGGTAACTTAAGAAATCTAGGGGGTAAGAAATAATTTTCAAAGAAAAAAAACACAGCATCTTTTAAAGAGCTCTGTAGCTAAGGATTAATTACACTAATAGCCAGATTAACTTGTATACACTATACATTACACGCAATTCAAATTTTAAAAACAACTCAAACTGAGGAGCATTCATCTTGGTTCTTACGGCACCAAAGCATCTTTGAAGATCAGGTGTTTAAAAACAAAGGAAGAAAATGACCAATCTTCTATGTGCTCTTCTCAGTTTTCAGTTCATTTTTATCATCAGAATTGAAACAAACAACTGAAATCTGCTGCTCGATATCAGTAAACCATATTTCCAAAAGAAAAGAGTAGTGGCCATTAGTTCAAACTGCAGAATGACTGGGTTTCTAATTAAAAAAAATAATGTCTTCTATGTTGTTTCAGTGAACTCAAAGTTTGTTCACATTTTGTGGCAACTGTCCCTTTTAGTTTCAATGACCTGGTTGAGAAGGCACAGGAAATACGAACACATTTTCTAGCAGCCCATCTTTTATCTGTAAAGATTATTGGGTAGCTGCTTCTGCAATGTCTAGTACTCCTGTGAAAAACTAGTAGCATAATACAGATCGAGGAACAGGATACACAAAGCTGCTTCTGATGTCTTTCTATTAGTCAGGAATGCACAACAATTTCAGGTCAATGATCCTTCTATGTCCAAAAGGCATAGGACCTAAGGCTCACAATTGTTTTCTATGTTTTGCTCCATTTGAAGTACACAGGCAAAACCAATGATATAAATGAGGCCTTATATGACCTGACATCCACATGCCTAATCTAGCAGAACCTCCACATCAATGGTACAGCCAGATGAATCAAAAGGTCCCTCCAATGCCCATGTCAATGTCAGACTGAGTAGAAGCTCCCCGTTTGGCATTCCCGCTTGAGTGCTTTGCAGTTCTGGCATGTCACCTAATAGGCCCTGCACCAGTTCTGACTGATGTGTGAGTGTGCAAACATTACCAGGATTCAGGAGCCAGATGGCCCACACACCAAGCATACTAGCCAGACAAAACACAGGCAGATTCAGCACACTTCAGAGAGTTCCATTTTTGGTGATTCCTCCCAACATGAAAGTACACATATTTACTTGATTCCATTCCATATGAACCCACAAGAGTGTCTTCCTCCATCATTTCGGTGCCGCATCCGAAGTAAAGAAGGAAATTCTTTTCTCCTTTCTTTCCATTTAGCATGAAACAAAAGCCTCTGCAATCAACCCGACCTTATTCTGCTATTTGTGGAGGCTGTCATCTGTTCTCCTAAGTGACAGTTGAACAAAGTCTCCTCGCTGCTTCTTTGGCATACAGCAGTCATTCACTTCTCCCACCACGCTTAAATGGATTCTTTAAAACTGAAGCTGTAACTCGTAGGAAGAAGTGTCCAGGAGAGGGTGTACCCTTCTGGGTGTACCCTTCTAGTCCTTTTATTTTTTTTTAAGATTTTATTTATTTATTTGAGAGAGAGAATGAGATAGAGAGATTGTGAGGGTCAGAGAGAGAAGCAGACTCCCTGCCGAGCAGGGAGCCCGATGTGGGACTTGATCCCGGGACTCCAGGATCATGATCTGAGCTGAAGGCAGTCGCTTTAACCAACTGAGCCACCCAGGCGCCCCCCCTTCTAGTCCTATATGAATAGCTCCTGCGGGTGTCAGCCACACAAGAAACATGATTTACTTATAAAACACTAAAAAATCACATATATTATTCCTCATAGCCAGAATTTCAAGTCAGTTCACATTGGTCTTCTCTCCTTACACATGTAAAACACCATTCATGGGCATGCTCCTGTGTGTGTGTGTGTGTGTGTGTGTGTGTGTGTGTGTGTGTGTAATCATATGGAAATGGAGAGATTTCAAGTGGAACTGCTGCAGTAAGCAAAAGTAAAATCTACAAATAAAAAAATAAAAACCTAGTACTTCTCAGTATTAATTACTTATGAGTTCAAAGCAACATGATAGCAGCCCGAAAACTTTCTTGAATCTGAGTCAGACACACACAAGTATTACTGACTTTAAACTAAGATGAGCAGCCTTCCTGAAATCCCTAAAATAAAACCTTCAAAAGCACCGGTTCAAGATCTGGAGATATGATGAAAGGTTGGAGACTTTTTCAAAGAAGTCTGGGGAATTTCTTTACCATATTTAAGCCCTAAATTGGAAAAAAAAATATTTGACAAAATAGTAAAGTCGTTTCCCTATCAGGTCCATTCTGAGCATATCAATCCAGGCTGTCAGGTCAGCCACATTACTCAGAGGTTCCCTCTGGGATAAGCTAATTCTAGAATCCTTTTATAGTTTGGATACTTTCAGCATGAGATCTTGATGTCCTCTTAGAGGCTAGACTGCAAACATGTAAAAGGAAAGCTCATGGTTTACTGAAGTGTGTGTACTACACAAAGTGTATAGTATGACCGTGTATGTATTGAGAATTTTAATTACTTCCATAAGGGAAAGCAAACGTTCCTCTTTCATATTTCATCTTAACCAATGGTTTTCGCTTGCTTGGAAATCAAAAACTACTTTTTGCAATAAAATTAGTGTTGCAACAGCAATAAATTTCAGAGGGAACTATGTTTAAATTCATCATCTAAAATTAAAAAAAAAAGATAGTTGTTAAAGGTCAAAGACAATCTGCATGAACAGAATGCATAGGGTACCATAAAATGTAGCTTACATCAAATGGTTGGATATTAGGAAACTTTTAATGCAAATTCTGCTATAATTCAAGAAGAAAATAATGAAAAAGAATTTTTTAAAAAAAGAGTAAAATGGAGCCAAATGTCATTGCAGAAAACAACATATACGAGGGTAGGTACCATAAAGTTTTATTTCTACAGCTTTGAAAGAAGCTAAAAACTCACATGTGACTCTCCAGCTCATGAGTAATGTGGTCATTTCAAACTTATGGCAATAAAAACTTTATAGTGTCCCAGTTTGGAACATATGTCAAACAGAGAAAAAAGTAAAAATCAAAATGAAATGTGACAAAACACTGTAAAACACCTCTCATCGGACACCACTAATCTGTTTTGGTCTGAGAATCAGCAGCCACTTCTGTTTTGGAGTTTCTATTTTAAAATCATGTTGCAACTTGAAGAACCACTATGATTAACATCAAAGTAAATAAGAAAAAATGAGTTGCTTTGCTCATGATGGTGCTAACTGTATGGGCTTCAGAAAATGTCACCGTTGTAGCAAAATTAAGAAGAGAAACATAATTCCTGCAGTTAAATATTAATGTTTGACCTTGACACATAAAGAATGAAGACAAATCATTTTCTTTAACAAGTGATTTTTATAGACTATAATAATTATAGAGAAAATGGCATGTGTTTACAATGAGAGCTCAATGTTTTCAAATGATGT
Organism: Callorhinus ursinus; assembly: GCF_003265705.2. Classification (NCBI taxonomy): domain Eukaryota; kingdom Metazoa; phylum Chordata; class Mammalia; order Carnivora; family Otariidae; genus Callorhinus; species Callorhinus ursinus. The sequence continues at coordinate 15,597,677 of NW_027397078.1, read as the reverse complement.
AATTATATTTTAAATGAACGTTATTTTTATTTTCAGTGAATTGTTGGTATTAGTTCTTGAAGGAAGCCATATTTTTCTACTTTGATTTTTGCCTGAAGATGAAAACTATCTTATGTAAATAGTGTCTGATTAGACTTTAGTTTATTAGTATTAATCAGTTGTATTTTGCCACTTGGACAACTTGCATAACTTTGGCGCTATTCTAATTCTCACTCCATTTTCTTAGCTGTAGGGAAAGAATCTAATTAATTGTATCATTAATAGTTGTCTAATTTTTAGCTATTCTATTTCATAGCCTAGAGGTCTCATAACTGTATGAAAATAAAAAAGTTATCATCAACTAATATATATTTGTTTTTATATTAACTGGGTAACTGCAACGTTACTACGCACAGTGATCTAACTCCTTGATTGATGAGCACAATGGTACACATGGAATTGTCAAAATGCCAAATGAAAACTACTGATCTTATATTTTATTTTCAAGTACTGACTAAATTGTTTGGGGATTTTTTCTTTTCCTGTGGGACAGACTTAAGAGATTTCGAGGCAGTTCATTTCCATTCAAACAAACATTAGGTGATTTTAAATGTCTTCTTACACTTAGCTGTACTACACTAACTCTGAAAAAAACAAAACAAAACTTTTTCTACCGAAATAATGATAGAAAAAATAACTAAAAACTTCTAAGAGACACACTTTATCAAGAAAGTGCAGTTTATCTGTCATTGATAAAATCATATTTTGGATTAATCTGAAAATGACTCTATTGTTTCCCCCAAATCGCTTTCCCTTCAAGAGAGTACAGGAGTTAACTGTCACTTGAAAATGTTAATCCAAAATAATGAGAGTAACTTAAGAAAAGTTATTAAATGGTTTGTTTTAACATTTTCAGATACTATAATAATATACCATCAGTTATAAACATCATTACTTTTAGAGAATAAACCCCCAAAACATTCACTTCATATGAGATGATTCATAATTACAACCTCCTGAACTGTGATCCAGGCATACCACTGAGATCCACACTCTTCACTACATAGTATATGCCTATGACCTACAGAGATCTGTACTGTGCATACTTAGGTCAAAGCCATTCAGCCAGCACAAGCCCAGGTTGAAACTGTCTAAAAAAGTGTTTATACAAGATTTGTATCTAACAAAGACAAACCTTATGTCGCTGTTCGTGACACCCACAACAGTAATGGTAATAGAAGGATAACAAGAATATACATCTTGATCCTTAAGCCAGGCTTCACACTAGAAGAGGTGAGAACAAGGCCTCCTGCATCTTATCTGAAAACTGTAAATCGAAGCCATTTTGGAGACAGTGTACCACAATGATACTACCCTTTAATTTGTTAAAATTCATTTTCATCTAACTATAATCATAATTAGAAAAATGTAAAGGTGTACAAATATTCTTATTTTCTTCTCTCTTTTCAAAAAATTAAACTTATGTCAATGTGTTTTTCTTTGTCAATTCTATGACACTGCAATTTTTGCCACATATTTAAGTTTAAATTCCACGGTTTTATTTAGAAAAACTCGAGGATCTCCATTCAATTCAAAAGTAGACTAATTTTCTTTAAACCCTGAGGTGCAAGTTGATATTTTAGAACAAAATCAGTACATGCTAAATAATTCCAAATACAGGTACTTTTTAGAGGCTGAAGTTTGTAATGATAAAAAGAGCTAACCAGCAATGTCCACTAGAGCTTTCTGTGATGATGAAAATGTTCTATACCTGCACCATCCAATGAGATGGCCATTGGAAACACATGGCTACTACACACTTCCAATATGCGTAGTTCAAGGGAGGGACTACAGCTTTTAGTTTCACTAATTTTTTTTCTTTTTTCCTTTTCCTTTTTTTGTTTTTAAATTTATTTGAGAGAGAGTGAGAGAGAGCGAGAGAGCACAAGCAGGGGGAGTGGCAGAGGGAGAGGGAGAAGCAGGGAGCCCAACATGGGGCTCCATCCTAGGACCCTGGGATCATGACCTGAGCTGAAGACAGATGCTTAACTGACTGAGCCACCGAGGAGCCCCTATTTTCACTAATTTAAATTTAAATTGCCATATGTGTCTAGTGGCTACTGAATCAGACAGCAAAAGTTTAGAGATTATGACTAAATGTATACATTTATCCATAACATATATTATATACACATGTACCATTACACAAAAGCCCAAGAATGGATGCAATCTTACCTCTATCTAAAAACCAAAACCATAACTTTCTCTTATTAAAATATACCGCACATTATTGCTTCATTTCAGTGAATATGAGGAACTCACAAATTTATTAAGAAAATTTTAACCAACAATATCCTCCATACCAAATGCAATTACTTACCCATTTCTGCAAAACCACAGAATTTTTTCCCTCAAACATAACTAGAAAAACAACTTAATCCTCTGCTTTAATTTGCCATTTCACAGCTTGCAATTGCTTGGTGTGAATGTTCCTTTTTATTTTTTTTCCTCCTTGGAAATTTGGCAAGACTACTATGCTAGTACATGGTTCATATTCTGTCATTCTTCCGAAATTCAAAACGATTTTTTACTGCTCAACATATTTATTTACATTAAAGTAAAACGCATACTTACTAATTTGGGAGAAACAATCACAGGGTGTAGAATGATTCCATCTACCTTTTTTCTTTTCTTTTTTGTAAGGTATATTTATTTGAGAGAGAGAGAGAAAAAAAAGAGAGAAAGAGCAAGCAAGCATAAGTGGGGGAGGGGAATAGGGAGAGGGAGAGAAATCCTCAACCAGACTCCCCATTGAGTACGCAGCCTGATGCAGGGCTCAGTCCCAAAACCCTGAGATCCTGACCTGAGCCAAAATCAAGAGTCTGATGCTTGACGAAATGAGCCACCCAGGCATCCCACCAACTACTTTTCTTCAATAGTAACGTTTATTTAAGATAGATCTGTGATCTGATAGAAACCTAATTTATCTAAGTAATTGTTATCTAAGTAGGAATAATTCCAATGGATTGGCCAAAGTGCATATAGTTTCATTTATGCAAGATGAATAAATCCTAGAGTTCCCCTAGACTGCACAGTGCATATAGTTATCAATAATGTATTTTAGCTTAAAAATTTGTTATAAAGGTAGATCTTTTGTTAAATATTCTTATCAAAAAAAAAAAAGAGAGAGAGGTTGCAAATGACATATTAGACAAAGGACTAGTATCCAAGATCTATAAAGAACTTCTCCCAAACTCAACACCCAAAAAATAAATAATCCAGTCAAGAAGTGGGCAGAAGACATGAACAGATATTTTTCCAAAGAAGACATCTGAATGGCCAACAGACACATGAAAAAGTGCTCCACATCACTTGGCATGAGGGAAATCAAAATCAAAACCTCAATGAGATACCACCTCACACCAGTCAGAATGGCTAAAATTAACAAGTCAGGAAAAGACAGATGTTGGTGAGGATGCGGAGAAAGGGGAACCCTCCTACACTGTTGGTGGGAATGCAAGCTGGTGCAACCACTCTGGAAAACAGTATGGAGGTTCCTCAAAAAGTTGAAAATAGAGCTACCCGGTAGGGGCGGAGCAAGATGGCGGAGGAGTAGGAGACCTGGATTTCGTCTGGTCTCAGGAATTCAGCTGGATAGGGATCAAACCATTCTGAACACCTACGAACTCAACAGGAGGCCGAAGAAGAGAGTAGCAACAACTCTCTGAACAGAGAAGCGACCACTTACTGGAAGGTAGGACGTGCGGAGAAGTGAATCCGAGGCAATATTCGGGAGGACAGACGGCGGGGGAGGGGGCCTCCATCGGCCGCTTCTGGCAAGTGATAGAGCCGCGGAGCACAAAACTGGAACTTTTAGAAGCCGGCTCCGCTGAAGGACGTCGCTCCAGTGGCTAAGCGGGAGGTGGAACCCTCACAGGACAGTGTGGACTCAGGACCCTCGGGGTCACAGAAAGACCGGGGGTGCCTGAGTGCGCCAGAGCTCCCAGGTATCGGAGCGGGGAAGCCGGCTGCAGAGACGGAGCCGAGGGGTGGGCTCTCAGCTCCGGGTGGCCATAGACTGTGATCCGCAGCCCACTCGGGCCACTGCTCCTCCAGCAGGGACCCAACAAGCGGCAGATCTGGGGAGACTCCCCTTCCTCCCCCGGGAGGAGCGGCGCCGGAGCGCTCCGCAGGGATCTGATGGGTTTGGAGACTCCACACGGGGTTGGGTGGCAGAGATAGAAATGCTCGGTCACAGGCCGGGTGAGCACGGAGTGCGGCCAGAGACTGGGGAGACGGGAGTGACTGCTTTTCTCTGGGGGCGCACTGAGGAGGGGGGCCCCGAGTTCTCAGCTCCTCCGGGCAGAGAGTGGGAGGCCACCATTTTCACCCTGGTCCTCCAAAGCTGTACCGAGAGCTTGCAGGAAACAAGAGCTCCTGAGAGCAAACACGAGCAGCTTGCTTAGCCCGGACTGACAGGGCGGGGCAATTCCGCCTCCAGCAAAGACATTTGGGAGCCACGGCAACAGGCCCCTCCCCCAGAAGATCAGCGTGAACAGCCAGCAAGCCAAGACCAAGTTTACCCATCAAGGAGAACGGGAGAACTCCAGCGCTAGGGGAATACTGCACATACAATCCATGGCTTTTTTACCATGATTCATTAGTTTTTCAAAGTTAATTTTTTTAACTGTTTTTTGGTTTTTTTTGAATTTTTCTTTTTCCCTTTTTCAACCAACATCTTATCAATCCCTTTTTTAAAAAAAACATTTTTTATTTTTCATTTTTAGAGTCATATTTTATCCCTTCATAGTAGTTACCCTTATTTTTGGCATATATATATAAGTCCTTCTCTCTTTAAAATTTTGATATACAGTTTCTTCTAACAGATCAAAATATACCCGAAATCACTAGTGTATGGCTTTGTTCTAGTCTCCTGCCTGATCACAGTCTCTCCCATTTTTTTTTCGTTTCTTTTTTCTTTTTTTTAAATCTTCTTCTTTCTTCTTTCAAACAACTTCTTATCAATTCCGTTTATAAAACCTTTTATAAGTTTCATCTTTAAAGTCATCTTCCATACCTACATTGTATCAACGCTTATTTTGTACATATATAAGTCTTTCCTCCTTTAAAATTTTAGGAGGCACTTTCTTCTAACAGACCAAAATACACCCAAAATCTAGTGTGTGCCACTGATCTATGCACTAGCCTGATCATATTTGATCATATTCTGTTTTTTTTATTTTGTTTTGTTCTGTTTTTGTTTGTTTTTATCTTTTTCTTTTTTTTCCTCTTTCTTTCCCTTTCTTTTCCCCTGGTTTCAGGTCTTTTCTGATTTGTATAGAGTATATTTGATGGGGATGTTGTTAACCTGTTAGCATTTTGTTCTCTCATTTATCTATTCTCCTCTGGACAAAATGACAAGATGAAAAAAATCACCTCAGCAAAAAGAACAAGAGGTAGTACCGTCTGCCAGGGACCTACTCAATACTGATATTAGTACGATTTCGGACCTAGAGTTCAGAATCATGACTTTCAAGATACTAGCTGGGCTTGAAAAAAGCATGGAAGTTGTTAGAGAAACCCTTTCTGGAGAAATAAAAGAACTGAAATCTAACCAAGTCGAAATCAAAAAGGCTATTAATGAGGTGCAATAAAAAATGGGGCATTAACTGCTAGGATAAATGAGGCAGAAAAGAGAATCAGCAATATAGAAGACCAAATGATGGAAAATAAAGAGGCTGAGAAAAAGAGACAGAAACAACTACAGGATCACGAGGGCAGAATTCGAGAGATAAGCGATACCATAAGACGAAACAACATTAGAGTAATTGGGATCCCAGAAGAAGAAGAAAGAGAGAGAGGGGCAGAAGGAATATTGGAGCAAATTATAGCACAGAACTTCCCTAATGTGGGGAAGGAAACAGGCATCAAAATCCAGGAGGCACAGAGAACCCCTCTCAAAATCAATAAAAATAGGTCAACACCCTGACATCTAATAGTAAAACTTACGAGTCTCAGAGACAAAGAGAAAATCCTGAAAGCAGCTCGGGAGAAGAGATATGTTACCTACAATTGTAGAAACATTAGATTGGCAACAGACCTATCCACAGAGACCTAGCAGGCCAGAAAGGACTGGCATGATATCTTTAGAGCACTAAACGAGAAAAATATGCGGCCAAGAATACTAAATCCAGCAAGGCTGTCATTGAAAATAGAAGGAGAGGTAAAAAGCTTCCAGGACAAACAAAAACTAAAGGAATTGGCAAACACGAAACCAGCCCTCCAAGAAATATTGAAAGGGGTCCTCTAAGCAAAGAGAGAGCCTAAAAGCAGCATAGATCAGAAAGGAACACAGACAATATACAGTCACAGTCACCTTACAGGCAATACAATGGCACTAAATTCATATCTTTCAATAGTTACCCTGAATGTAAATGAGATAAATGCCCCAATCAAAAGACACAGGCTATGAGATTGGATGAAAAAACAAGACCCATCAATATGCTGTCTGCAAGAGACTCATTTTATTTATTTATTTATTTTTTTAAGATTTTATTTATTTATTTGAGAGACAGAGAGAATGAGAGAGAAAGCACATGAGATGGGGGGAGGGTCAGAGGGAGAAGCAGACTCCCTGCTGAGCAGGGAGCCCGATGCGGGACTCGATCCCGGGACTCCAGGATGATGACCTGAGCCGAAGGCAGTCGCCTAACCAACTGAGCCACCCAGGCGCCCCGGCAAGACACTCATTTTAGACCCAAAGACACCCCCAGATTGAAAGTGAGGAGGTGGAAAACAATTTACCATGCTAATGGATACCAAAAGAAAGATGGGGTGGCAATTCTCATATCAGACGAAGTAGATTTTAAATCGAAGACTGTAATAAGAGATGACGAAGGGCACTATATCTTACTTAAAGGGTCTATCCAACAAGAAGATCTAACAATTGTAAATATCTATACCCCTAACATGGGAGCAGCCAATTATATAAGGCAATTAATAACAAAAGCAAAGAAACACATTGACAACAATACAATAATAGTGGGGGACTTTAACACCCCCATGACTGAAATGGACAGATCATCTAAGCAAAAGATCAACAAGGAAAGAAAGACTTTAAATGAAACACTGGACCAAATGGACTTCACAGACATATTCAGAACATTCCATCCCAAAGCAACGGAATACACATTCTTCTCTAGTGCCCATGGAACATTCTCCAGAATAGATCACATCCTAGGTCACAAATCAGGTCTCAA
>NW_027397078.1:15584985-15585439 GCF_003265705.2 Callorhinus ursinus | reverse complement strand
ATAGAGGGTACATACCTCAATATCATAAAAGCCATCTATGAAAAACCTACAGCGAATATCATTCTCAATGGGGAAAAGCTGAGAGCTTTTCCCCTAAGGTCAGTAACGCGGCAGGGATGTCCAGTATCACCAATTCTATTCAACATAGTATTAGAAGTCCTTGCCACAGCAATCAGACAACAAAAAGAAATCAAAGGCATCCAAATCGGCAAAGAGGAAGTCAAACTCTCACTCTTTGCAGATGATATGATACTGTATGTGGAAAACCCAAAAGACTCCACCCCAAAACTGCTAGAACTCATACAGGAATTCAGTAAAGTGGCAGGATATAAAATCAATGCACAGAAATCAGTGGCATTCCTATACACCAACAACAAGACAGAAGAGAGACAAATCAAGGAGTCTATCCCATTTACAATTGCACCCAAAACCATTAGATACCTAGGAATAAATC
>NW_027397078.1:15567143-15584885 GCF_003265705.2 Callorhinus ursinus | reverse complement strand
CATACAGGAATTCAGTCAAGTGGCAGGATATAAAATCAATGCACAGATATCAGTGGCATTCCTAATCACCAACAAGACAGAAGAGAGACAAATCAAGGAGTCGATCCCATTTACAATTGCACCCAAAACCATAAGATACCTAGGAATAAATCTAACCAAAGAGGCAAAGGATCTGTACTCAGAAAACTATAAAATACTCAGGAAAGAAATTGAAGAAGACACAAAGAAATGGAAAAACGTTCCATGCTCATGGATTGGGAGAATCAACATTGTGAAGATGTCAATGCTACCTAGAGCAATCTACACATTCAATGCAATCCCCATCAAAATACCATCCACTTTTTTCAAAGAAATGGAACAAATAATCCTAAAATTTGTATGGAACCAGAAGAGACCCCGAATAGCCAGAGGAATGTTGAAAAAGAAAAGCAAAGCTGGCGGCATCACAATTCCGGACTTCCAGCTCTATTACAAAGCTGTCATCATCAAGACAGTATGGTACTGGCACAAAAACTGACACATAGATCAATGGAACAGAATCGACAGGCCAGAAATGGACCCTCAACTCTATGGTCAACTAATCTTTAACAAAGCAGGAAAGAATGTCCAATGGAAAAAAGACAGTCTCTTCAACAAATGGTGTTGGGAAAATTGGACAGCCACATGGAGAAGAATGAAACTGGACCATTTCCTTACACCACACACAAAAATAGACTCCAAATGGTTGAAAGACCTAAACGTGAGACAGAAGTCCATCAAAATCCTAAAGGAGAACACAGGTAGCAACCTCTTCGACCTCAGCCGCAGCAACTTCTTCCTAGAAACATCGCCAGAGGCAGGGGAAGCAAGGGCAAAAATGAACTATTGGGATTTCATCAAGATAAAAAGCCTTTGCACAGCAAAAGAAACAGTCCACAAAACCAAAAGACAACCGACACAATGGGAGAAAATATTTGCAAATGACATATCAGATAAAGGGCTAGTATCCGCAATCTATAAAGAACTTATTAAACTCAACACCCAAAGAACAAATAATCCAATCAAGAAATGGGCAGAAGACATGAACAGACATTTTTCCAAAGAAGACATCCAAATGGCCAAGAGACACATGAAAAAGTACTCAACATCGCTCGGCATCAGGGAAATCCAAATCAAAACCTCAATGAGATACAACCTCACACCAGTCAGAATGGCTAAAATTAAGATGTCAGGAAACGACAGATGTTGGCGGGGATGCGGAGAAAGGGGAACCCTCCTACACTGTTGGTGGGAATGCAAGCTGGTGCAACCCCTCTGGAAAACAGTATGGAGGTTCCTCAAACAGTTGAAAATAGAGCCACCATACGACCCAACAATTGCACTACTGAGGATTTACCCCAAAGATACAAATGTAGGGAACCGAAGGGGTACGTGCACCCCAATGTTTATAGCAGCAATGTCCACAATAGCCAAACTGTGGAAAGGGCCAGGATGTCCATCAACAGATGAATGGATAAAGAAGTAGTGGTATATATACACAATGGAATATTATGCAGCCTTAAAAAATGAGATCTTGCCATTTGCAACAACATGGATGGAACTGGAGGGTGTTATGCTGAGTGAAATAAGTCAATCAGAGAAAGACATGTATCATATGACCTAGGTGATATGAGGAATTTTTAACCTCGGGAAACAAACTGAGGTTTGCTGGAGTGGTGGAGCGTGGGAGGGATGGGGTGGCTGGGTGACAGTCAGTGGGGAGGGTATGTGCTATCATGAGCACTGTGAATTGTGCAAGACTGTTGAATCACAGATCAGTACTTCTGAAACAAATAATGAAATATATGTTAAGAAAAAAAAAAAAGAAGATAGCAGGAGGGGAAGAATGAAGGGGAGTAAGTCGGAGGGGGAGACGATCCATGAGAGACGATGGACTCTGAAAAACAAACTGAGGGTTCTAGAGGGGAGGGGGTTGGGGGGATGGGTTAGCCTGGTGATGGGTATTTAAGAGGGCACGTTCTGCGTGGAGCACTGGGTGTTATGCACAAACAATGAATCATGGAACACTACATCAAAAATTAATGATGTATGGTGATTAACATAACAATAAAAAAATTAAAAAAAGAGAGAAAGAAAATAGAGCTACTCTATGACCCAGCAATTGTACTACTTGTTATTTACCCCAAAGATACAGATGTAGTGATCCAAAGAGGTACCTGCACCCCAATGTTTGTAGCAGCAATGTCCACAATATCCAAACTATGGAAATAGCCTAGATGTTCATCAACAGACAAATTGATAAGGAAGAAGTGGTGTGTGTATGTGTCACATGGAATATTATGCAGCCATAAAAAATGAAATCTTGCCATTTGCAAAGACATGGATGGAACTAGAGGGTATTATGTTAAGCAAAATAAGTCAATCAGAGAAAGATAAGTATCATATGATCTCACTGATAGGAGGGTTTTGAGAAACAAGACAGAGGATCATAGGTGAAGGGAGGGAAAAATGAAACAAGATGAAACCAGAGAGGGAGACAATCCATAAGAGACTCTTAATCTCAGGAAACAAAGTGAGGGTTGCTGGAGTGGAGGGGTGTGGCAGGGATGGGGTGGCTGGGTAATGGACATTGGGGAGGGCATGTACTATGGTGAGCGCTGTGAATTGTGTAAGACTGATGAATCACAGACCTGTACCCTTGAAACAAATAATATATTATATGTTAATAAAAAAATTTAAAAAAAGAGGAAGGAAACTTATAGAAGTGATGTTAAGTTTATGCTATTGTAATTGTGTATGGTGAGAGTTTCATGGTTGTATATGTACCTTACACACATCAAAATATACACATTAAATATTACAGCTTTTTTGCATGTCAATTATACCTCAACTAATAAAAAGAAATTTTTTTAAATGCCAAACAATGGGAAATAAGATAACATGCTACCTTCAAAGCCATGGTAATAAAAGGAGCACTGGTACATCTTCCTTGTACCTGGAAATGATGTATGACTCAGACTTGCTCACATAATAGTTTACATGTCTAATTTAACCTATTTTGAAAATGTAATAGACTTTCCTCTGGTCATTTCTAAAGATAAAGATGTATGTTATCATTTTGAAGAAAACATCCTATGTCTGATAATTCTAAAAATTTTGCCTTTTCTAAGTCTCCTGAGGTGAGAATTACAGAATATTAATCTAAGAAAGTAAAATGTGTACAGAATCTAGTTTGTCTTTGCTTTTTAATTTTCTTTCCTCCAATACTGGCTATATTTTATATTACATTCCAGTAAAGAATAAAATACACCAAATTTTACTGAAAATGATTTGTTTCACTGAGTACAGGACCCATGCATTGTAGCTAAAGATTGCCCCTCTTTGGCAACTTTCCCATTTCATCCATAAATATTCTGATTTATATCTAATATTGAGAAAAATGAGAAAATAAACAATTCTTGGACTGATATCGTTATAAAACCAGGAGAAGAGAGCAACAGTTTTCAAGTCAAAAAACCTAAATTTAGGACCTGACCTTGTGAGTACATAGTTTGGGCAAATCATCTGGACAGGTGTTTTTCAAAGTATAGGTCAAGATATTAAGGGGTTCTGAGCTCCATTTATTTGTCATGCTAGCTATTAATTTAAAAAATCAAACAGAATGGAACAAATATTATTAGAGTGTGGCCACATACAGTAAGTATACCTTACTTTTTTATGATTTTTTTTTTTTCGAGAGAGGGGGAGAGAGAGAGAGAGAGAGAGAGACAGAGATGAACTCTGGAGCCGTGAAAACTTTAAAAAGAATCCCAGCCTTATCACTGTTGAATATTGCACAAATTATTTATTCTGTGCTTTGTTTTTCTCATATTTACAATGGGGATACTTATAGTGTCTATTTCAAAATGTTGCTTTAGAAATTAAATGAGATAACCCATGCAAATCCATTATAATAGTGCCTCCTGACACTTAATAAATGCTCATTCTTAGTATTACATTTCTATCCTATGACTCTTGAGTTACTTCAGTTTTTAGGCTCACTATTGAGCCTAAATGTGAAGGTTCTTTCTTTGCTTTTAACTTAAATTTTATGAAAATCACTGTGTTTTAAATAATGCACATATGAACTTTATCTAAAATTCCTAGTTATGTGACTTTGCTAACAGGCACATTTTTCATGGAACAAAAAATTGGGGGCTGTAAGCCTTCATTGTCTATTTTTCCTAGTACAAATTCCTTTATTGTTGAAATATCACTGATGATCAGAACTGGTCCTTCCCTGCTTCTAACGTGTCTGTCACTTTATTCATTAGAAACAAAATGGGTTGTTTTGGCCACTGGAAGGCAAGGGATTCATGTCCTGCGATTTTTTTAATGTAATATTAACAATCTTTGGTGGGGACTAGCCTTTACATTGCAGCCGATGAAGGCTGTGACTCTATACTCTGAGGCAGGCCAAGTGAAGTAAGTGCTATTAATAAAGACTTGAACAGTAGGTGCAACAATAGAAGTTGGCTATGTTTGGTAATTCAATCCTTGAAAAATATTAGCTACCATATAATAAACTCTTGAAAGAGCTTCAGCATTTCTAGAATCATGTTTTAAATTTTAAGGCTAATTACTCCCAAATCAACACAATTTTGAGCATAACTTAACTCTGACCTTTTATTTGGTAAATTGCTAATTATGGCTATCTTTGTTAGATTTAAATTGAATTAGATTAAACTGTGACACAGTGATTTTCCAGCTTCTTATATGGTCAATGCATATAGTTATATTTAATGATAGTAAAGCTGAGATTAAAATGTTAAATATAAGATTCAATTGCAAGGTCATTATATTTTTTCAAAGTAATAAAAACATAGTACTTCACCCACTGTAAAATTACAGGCTAATGACTCAGTCCTATAGAGTGGCTCTCAAATCTTGTTCAATGTACCCACACTGATTTAAGCAATGATAAAGTATCATTTCAAAGATTAAATAATGACAAGGCATGTAAATCACACTTGAAGATGTGCCACCAAATAAAAGTTTTTTAAAGCTCTCAGTAGAAATCTTCAGATAAAATGATAAGAAAAATTGTTCAGTCAAAGGGGAAGGTAATCATTTATAATTCTAAAAGGATGAAATATTTGTGAACCTTGTTTTTTTTTAAAGATTCATATATTTATTTACTAGAGAGAGAGAGAGAGCACAGGGAGGGGCAGAGGGAGAGGCTCTCAAGCAGACTCCGCACTAAGTGCGGAGCCCAAGGCCGTGTTCAGTCTCATTACCCTGCGATCATGACCTGAGCCAAAATCAAGAGTCAGTCACTCAACCAACTGAGCCTCCCAGGTACGCTGAATCTTGTTATTTTATAAAAGTAATCCAATAAACATTTAAATATTTTGTGAAGGTTTTAATATTTTTAGTTTAACATTTTATTTTAATATTTTAATAGTTTTCCAAGGCATCAACTTACATTTTTGAAAGGACCGTGAATAAAAATATGAAAATAGTTTAGACTACTCAGCCAACTCATTTAGTGAATATTTATTCAACAAATAGAGAGGTGAAAAATTACCTGATGAGTCTGATTAGTATGAACAAACAGCTTTTGTAAAGGTTTTTCTTAAATTTACCTAATTTGGACCAACCACATTCTGATTTTAATTACTTTAAGATTATCTAAACTACTTACTTTACAACATCACTGTTGATTTTTCTTAAAAATGGTGAATTATGTCAACACAGTGTTAAAATCAAGAGAATGCCTGAAAAAATGTTATGTAACCCTTTCAAAATAAGTACTACAAAGATTGTATTCTAAAATGGCTAATTATCTTGTAAATTATTTTCAAAGAAATATTTTGATATCTAAAAGAAAGCAAAGTTAGGGGCACCTGGGTGGCTCAGTTCATTAAGTGTCTGGCTTCGGCTCAGGTCATGATCCCAGGGTCCTGAGATCAAGCCCCATGTTGGGCTCCCTGCTCGGCGGGGAGTCTGCTTCTCCTTTTCCCTCTGACCCTCCCCAAGCTTGTGTTCTCTTTCTCTCTCAAACAAACAAAATCTTTAAAATAACTAAAAATAAAAAAATAAAAGCAAAGTTAAGGGGCGCCTGGGTAGCTCAGTCTTTAAATGTCTGCCTTGGGCTCAGGTCATGGTCCCAGGGTCCTGGGATCGAGCCCCGCCTCAGGCTCCCTGTTCAGCAGGAAGCCTGCTTCTCCCTCTCCCACTCCCCCTGCTTGTGTTCCCTCTCTCGCTGTGTCTCTCTCTGTCAAATAAATAAATAAAATCTTTTAAAAAACAAAAGCAAAGTTAATGTGTCTTCTTTCTCTTTTTTCAGTTTTATTGAGGTTTAACTGACAAAATTATAAGATATTTAAAGTGTACATTGTGTATTGCCTCTTTTTAAGAAAGTAAATCTATTGAGAAAAAAGCATCCATTTCTAAAAAATTCACATTTAATGAGGAAATGAGAATTCTTCATTTAGCTTTGGTAAGTGGAGTCTTATCCTGAAATTACAGTAGTCATTATTAAATTAGTTATATGAGGCAAAAACATGAAATATTTGAAACTAAAATACAGTTTAAATATTTCTACTTAACTTACACTTTCTTCTTTTTTTTTTACTGTATATGGTTTGAGGATAGTTACATAAAAATGTTCTTCTATATTATAAATATTATATTCTACTTAATTCTTTAGAACCCTCAATACTATAAGATTATCATATCTAGTTATGTGCATATTTTTAAAAAAATTTCCCAGTCTGGATGGAAATCTTGTTTTTCACCTAATATAGTTAAATTGTTATAAATGCTACATATATACAAATGCTAGGTACATATCCAATTGCAAAGGACAGTATATAACATGTTCTTTAGTAACTAAATAGTAAAAAGAATTTCTTATATGCATTACTTTATTCTTAATATCAGTATTTTTTGAGTACCTTCTACTAGGGCCACATAGCCAGTGATATAAGATAGTGGGCAGAGTCCCTACCCAAAATACTATCTATAGGCTAAAAATGGAAGCTTTAGACACTTTCCCAATAACTGTTCTATATGTTGTCATAGTTTGAAGAGTGACTCTTGGAAATAGAAATAGCTAGAAATTCAGTATTCTTGCACTGTTCTAAGATTTATAGATGCAGTTCTTCAAAAAATCAGTAGTTATCTCTGTTAAAAACCTGGTCATTTCAAAGAAAATATATTGGTGGTGATAATGATAGGGAGAATTGGGGGGACTTTTTTTTAAAGATTTTATTTATTTGACAGAGAGAGCGAGAGAAAAGGAGAGCACAAGCAGAGGGAGTGGCAGGCAGAGGGAGAAGCAGGCTCCCCGCTGAGAAGAAAGCCCAACGTGGAATTCAATCCCAGGACCCTGGGACCATGACCTGAGTCGAAGGCAGATGCCCAACAGACGGAGCCACCCAGGCGCCCTGGGGGAAATTTTTATTTTTTAAAAGCTTTCTCTTGATTAGGTTTTCAATGCCTGTACCTATATGATTATGAGCGTCTTCATGTTTATCGACTGATAACCACTGCAGAAAGATAAAATGTAGAGTCACTTGAAAAACAATTTTCTCATTAAATCTTGTTTCTGGTCTAGGCAATTGATATGAGAACAGATCCACTGCTACACCCTCAAAGTCTCAGATCCCCATGTGTTAAGTGAGAAAATAAAGAAGTGAAATTTTCTTTTGTATTCCCCCTTCTAACTTTCTTGAAAGGTACATTTCATTCTTTTTTTCCATTTCATTTCCTGGGCTAGTCCTACATATTGTTAAAACAATTAAGAAATATGGATCATGTAATAAATTCAAAAACAGTTTATATGCTGAACCACTAAAATCAGTAATATATTTTGTGTTTTTGTGTTTGCTTTTGTCTTTACTTACTGCTTTGGGATATTGAATGTAGTTTTACCAGAAAAATTTCCTATATATTCTTCAATCCACAATTCTTAAAAAATGTGCTTTAGTTAATACTGTTCACTGTAGGGGCGCCTGGGTGGCTCAGTTGGTTAAGCGACTGCCTTCGGCTCAGGTCATGATCCTGGAGTCCCAGGATCGAGTCCCGCATTGGGCTCCCTGCTCAGCAGGGAGCCTGCTTCTCCCTCCAACCCTCTCCCCTCTCATGTATTCTCTCTCTCTCATTCTCGCTCTCTCAGATAAATGAATAAATCTTAAAAAAAAAAAAATACTCTTCACTGTATATGGTTTGAGCCTGGCTTAAAACACTACATCTTATGCTATTGAGTGTAACTGTCATCAGTTATATAGAATTATTTCAAATAAATTAAGATTTTAGACAACATTCTAATATATTACACTTGGGCTATCTAAGAGTTTCTTGAAGATGCCTCTTTAGCTACATTTTATAGTCTCTTTTGCCATTAGGTTGAGCCATGTAAGTGGGTTTGGCATGAGGTGTTGGTGGAAATAATCAAAATCACTTCCTCACCTGGTCAAAATATTTTAATATCCTCCTAAAGAAAAACTGTCCAATACGGTAGCCACTAGACATGTGTGGCCATTGAGCACTTAAGATATGGTGCTTCTAGGGGCACCTGGGTGGCTCAGTCAGTTAAGCCTCTGACTCTTGATTTTGGCTGAGGTCATGATCTCAGGGTCCTGGGATTGAGCCCAATGTCAGACTCCATGCTCAATGGGAAGTCTGCTTGAGGATTTCTCTCCCTCTCCCTCTGCCCCTCCCCCACTTGTGCATTCCAGCTATCTTTCTCTAAAGTAAGTATATAAATCTTTAAAAAAGTATGGCTCTTCCAGATTGAGATTGCTCTAAGTATAAAATACACAGTACATTTTAAATAGTACAAAAATATTGTAAAATCTCTTTTTTAAAGATTTTATTTATTTGAGAGAGAGAAAGAGCACAAGCAGGGGGAGAGGCAGAGGGAGAGGGACAAGCAGACTCCCTGCTGAGCAGGGAGCTCAATGCCGGACTTGATTCCAGGACCGCGGGATCATGATCTGACCTGACGACAGACGCTTAACCAACTGAGCCACCCAGGCTTCCCATATCTCTTTTACAATCAATATATTGATCACATGTTAAAAAGATAATATTTTGGATATGTTGCATTAAATAAAATATATTACTAAAACAATTTCACTTGTTTCTTTTTTGCTTTATAAATGTGGCTACAAGAAATTTTTCAATTACATAAGAGGATCGCACTGTATTTGTATTGACAGTGTTGCCAAATTTCTCAGAGTTTCATCTTTCTATTTTAATACATCCACCTTTCACTTCCTCATTCATTGATCATGCAGCAATATTTATTGTGAATCTGCTGTGTGCCAGGTACTCTTCTAATAACTAACTCCCTACTGAGAAGATAAAGGATGGGGGTGATGGGGAGCAGATTATGCCACTCCAAAATATGCCTTTTTGGCATAAGAATTGTTTTGAGCTGAAGGCATTCAAGACCTGAAAGATGCAGGAAAAGCTTCCTACCTCCCCACTTAATGGCCGAAAAGAATTTAAATAGGTGGCATGTACCAAGAAGCAAGCTACTATCAGAGATAACTTTTCATCTCAGAGACTTATCTGTATGGTGGGGAATGATTTGTTTACCAAACATTTCCTCTCCTGACCTTTCTGAAAACTGTCTTCCTCCCTTTTGAATCTCCAGACTCCTACCCCATTCCTTAGCTCAAGATGGCATATAAATCTCAGTTGCCTGACTGCCTTTGAGTCTTGCAGGGGAGGAAAACTTTTCCCTTTTTCCCTTCTAGGTTCTTTGGTTGGCCTAATAATTAAATTGATATAAGATTAACAGCAGAAAAAAAAATAAGTATATATATATATATATATATATATATATATATATATATATATGGGAACTCCTGAGACTGGAAGAAGTGACCAAAGCAGACAGCTTTTATACCTTTTAGACAAGGAAACAACACATTTCTGAGGAATTAACAAGACAATGGGCTTTGGGCTTGGGGTAGCAAAGTAGTGAAGTAACAATATCTGCTTACATAGCCATCTCAGCATTGAATTCCCTACCAGTGGTGGTAAGGATGCCTTCTATTCTCCTATCCAGGGAGGGTACCTTTTACGTGGGAGATTTATTTCCCGCTTCCAGGGAGACAAAGCAGGGTCAGAGTGCCCTTCTTGCACCAGTTGTTTCTTAAATAATTTGAATTCAAAATAATCAATTGCCAAATTGGCATATTTTGGGGTGACATATCCTCCTCCCCTCCATTCTCTTTGTGGGGCTCCAGTGTGTATGAATGAAATTAAATCTTTTTTTCTCATGTTAATTTGTCTTTTTATTCGAGGGTGGGTGTCAGCCAAGAACTTTGAAGGAAATAGGAAAATTATTTTTCCTCCCCTACATGAGCACATACTCCATGATAAACACAGGGTGGTGAGTGATGAGGGAACAGAAGGCAAGCTGAGGACAAAGCACAAGCTGACACCGTGCAACCCGCCCCCACCCCAAGATGGGATATATGTGACATTCTTCATGTATTCCTGGCTGCCCTAAAGCTAAGGAAAGGAAAAACAAATGGTTAACTTATAGAGATCACAATCCTGTAAGACATGAGCCCCCCTCAGTTTACAAATGTCTTAGCAATCTACAAGAACAAAGCATTTCTATCAATAACCTAGCTTCCAGAAGGAAATGTAGATACAATTAAATGTCCTTATAATCTGCACCCCATTGACAGATACTTGAAGTGGGCAGAGTGTAATGTTCCTCCAGGAAGCTCCCAACTATCTTAATGTTAATGCCTTGCTAGAGGGAAAAAAAAAAAACCTTAAATTGAGAATGGCAAGGTCTCTGGTATCCTGTGAATCTTCTTTAACATATGAAAATCATTTTGAAACTTCCCTTTTCCTTACCTCCCCCAACCCCATAGTATATAAGCAGCCACCCCTCACAACCCCGGGGGCAGCAGCTCTTTCTGCCCACGGGTCCTGTCCCCATGCTTTTTTAAGCCACCATTTTGCACCAAAGACGTCTCAAGAATTCTTTCTTGGTCATTGGCTCCAGACCTCACCCTACCAAACCTCACCTATATTCCAAAACCCCATCAGTGTGTACCTGATACAGGAACTGAATTATATGGCAAGAGTTTTTGTGCTCAGACTGTGCTGGGTCCTGTCTGTTAGGAAGAATGAGCACACAGTTATGAAATGTTAAAAGACTCCTGTGTCTCATTCTTTGGACTTCTAGGGCTATGACATTTTGGCAATGCTTGTGAATTGTCCAGGGCTTTTATGACTGGTGATACTTACAAAACAGGGACACTCAGCTTCAGGAACAGTTTAAAGTTGACTACTTGTACTTAATGCTGAAAAAGATTTGCTTTTTCCAGTCTTTTGCAAATACTGAAAATGACTCATAAATAATCTGAGCTACTTCCCATTATGATTCAGGGGTTTAGACACTCAAAATTCTCAGACTTTTTTTTCCTTTTTAGAGAAAATGTAGATGGCTCCTTTGCAAGTTCCTTCCATTGTATATAACTCTATCAGAGATTATCTTTCTTGTATTTGACCAATTCTTTCCTATGTAACATTAATTCTACATGTATGTAAGACCTAATTAGAAAATCTGGGTCATTGAAAATGAATTTAAGCAAAATGAAAGAAAGCCTTCTAATAACAAATACGAAGCCAAAGCAATCTTGAAAGAGAAGAACAAAACTGGAGGTCTCACAATCCCAGATTTTAAGATATACTACAAAGCTGTAGTAATCAAACAATATGGTACTGGCACAAAAACAGACATATAGATCAGGGGAAGAGAATAGAGAGCCCAGAAATAAACCCACAATATTATTATTATTATTGTAAGTAGGCTCCATTCCCAGTGTGGAGCCCAACACAGGGCTTGAACTCATGACCCTGAGATCAAGACCTGAGCTGAGATCAAGAGTTGGACACTTACCCAACTGAGCCACCCAGGCACCCCAAACCCACAAATATATAGTCAATTCTCTTCGACAAAGGAAGCAAGAATATGCAATGAGAAAAAGACAATTTCTTCAACAAACGGTGTTGGGAAAACTGGACCGCTCATGCAAAAGAATGAAACTGGACCACTTTATAACACCATACAAAAAAGTAAATTCAAAATGGATGAAAGGTCTAAATGTGAGACCTGAAACCATAAAAATCCTAGAGGAGAGCCCAGGAGTAATTTCTCTGACATCAGCCACAGCAACATCTTTCTAGAAATGTCTCCTGAGGTAAGGGAAACAGAAGCAAAACTAAGCTATGGGGACTATATCAAAATAAAAAGTTTCTGTCCAGTAAAGAAAATAATCAATAAAACTAAAAGACGACTTACAGAATAGAGAAGATATTTGGAAATGACATATTGATAAAGTGTTAATATCCAAAATATATAAATAAATTACACAACTCAAAACCAAAAACAAAATCAAACCAAACCAAACCAAACCCAAATAATTCAATTACAAAATGGGCAGAAGACATGAACAGACATTTCTCCAAAGACACCCAGATGGCTAACAGACACATGAAAAGATGCCCAACATCACATATCATGAGGGAAATGCAAATCTGAACCACAATAAGATAGCACCTCACACCTGTCAGAATGGCTAAAGTCAAAAGTACAAGAAACAACAAGTGTTGGCAAGGATGTGGTGAGAAAGGAACCCTCGTGCATGGTTGGTGGGAATGCAAACTGGTGCAGCCACTGTGGAAAACAGTATGGAGCCGCCTCAAAAAATTAAAAATAGAATTAACATATAATTCAGTAATTCCACTACTGGGTGTTCACCCAAAGAATACAAAAAACACTAATGTGAAAAGACATATGCATCCCTATGCTTATTGCAGCATTATTTACAACAGACAAAGTATGGAAGCAGCCTAGTATCTTAGTGGTAAATGAATGGATAAAGAACATGTGGTGAGGGCGCCTGGGTGGCTCAGATGGTTAAGTGTCTGCCTTCGGCTCAGGTCATGATCCCAGGGTCCTGGGATTGAGCCCCGCATCGGGCTCCCTGCTTAGCGGGGAGGCTGCTTCTCCCTCTGCCTCTCTCTCTCTCTCTCTCTCTCTCTCTGTCTCTCATGAATAAATAAAATCTTTAAAAAAAAATAACGTGGTGAATATATGCAATGGAAGAGTACTCAGCTATAAAAAGGAATGAAATCTTGCCATTGTCAACAACATGGATGGATCTAGAGGGTATAATGCTAAGTAAAATATGTCAGTCAGAGAAAGAAAAATACCATATGGCTTCACTCATAAATGGAATTTAAGAAACAAAACAAATGAACAAAGGAAAAAAAAAGAGACAAACAAAAACCAGACCCTTAAATACAGAGGACAAACTGATAGTTACCAGAGGGGAGCGGGTGGGGGGATGGGCGGAATAGGGGGAAAGGATCAAGAAAAAATACATGAGAAAGGCACCACTTAATTTAATTTTCTACTTTGGCTGAAAATCCGAATTCTTCTGATTCTTTTCATGGGACTTTTTTCCTGATATTCTAGTCACTGTTCTTCCTACCTTACTTAATCAGAGTTTCTTCAACACTTCTTTATTTCTCTTTTTAACCTTTATTCTTCATATGTTTTAAAAACAGAGGTATCAACACTGTATTTTAATGCTAGTAAAGTTTACCATACAAAACTGCGAAAGAATCAAAAGAACATTCTTTTTGTTGCACCCCAAAATTCTAACTCATCTTTTAACAAAAATAATATTGCCAACTCATTCATCTTCTGGTTCTCTTCACACCCAAGAAGTAAAATACTTCGCAATTGGCAGAGTGGATTCTAGCATTTGGGCATGTGGATCTCTAATCCATTTTATTTTCCTACTTCGAAGGTGAAAGTGTAACATGCAAATTACCAGTGCAACATAGTTAGACCATAATACCTACATGTGATTTTATTTCCTCAAAAACATATGGAAAAAAATATTCTCATAGACCTCTGCTACCAGAAATCCTAAAACCGAACAAGAAAGGAAATATATATAATATTTTATATATTTTGGAGAGGGGCAGAAAGCTAGAACTACATGTTTTATAACTTGAGACTGCTAATTAGCCAACCTAAAACTAAGATGAAATAGTGAAGGGGAGGAAAATATGCCACTTTGACATGTGGATTATTTTGAGCTGAAGTCAATCAAGACCCAGCTGACTCAAGAAAAACATATACCTCTCCCTTAGCTACCTAAAAGAATTTAGGTAGGGGGCCTGGCCCAGAAAGAGAGCTATTACCAGAAATAACTTTGTATCTGAAGGACCTATCTATCTATATGGCAAGGCAAACATCTAATTACCAAACATCTGCTCCTCTTTTTGTCCTGTGAATTAGCCTCCTCCCCTCTTTAGCCCCAGGCCCCTGTGCCATTCTTTAGCTCAGGATGGCATATAAGCCTCAACACCCTGCCTTGCCCTTGAGTCTTTTACATTTGGGGCTCCCATATGTATGAAATTAAATTGTTTTTCTCCTTTTAATCTGTTCTATATGAGTTTAATTATTAGACTAGCCAAAGAACCTAGAGGGGAAGAAGGGAACAGTTTTCCATCCCTCTAAGAGAAAAGACACTAAATTTAATATATAATGTAAGCTGTTTAGGATCTTAGATTATCAGGCAATATACTTAATGATCTCGAAGTTGTTTTTAATCCAAACTAGTGGTTTATATGACTTAGATGATAGATTAATTCTTCAGGGGATTGATTGAAATGACTTAAATATGGGCTATGAATAAATTTCCAGTGTCTCCTACCATAATACTCTACTTATATAGCTCATTTAGAATATTATCAGAGGCAATCTTCATTTGAACTGCTTCTTTCTTTTTTTTTATTTTTTTTTAAAGATTTTATTTATTTATTTATTTGAGAGAGAGAGAGAGAAACAGCATGAGAGGGGAGAGGGTCAGAGGGAGAAGCAGGCTCCCTGCTGAGCTGGGAGCCCGATATGGGACTCGATCCCAGGACTCCGGGATCATGACCCGAGCAGAAGGCAGTCGCTTAACCAACTGAGCCACCCAGGTGCCCCTGCTTCTTTCCAAAATATACGTGCGTACTATATAATGAGGCATACCTAAACATCAAGGGAATATTGCTGACACTCCAAAATTGTACTCAATTCTTCAAAAGTCAGTTATGATAATAAAATCAGTAATATAAAACATTTTGCTTTGTCTTTATTCTTAAAAGGTAGAAGCCAAAGCAATTTTTCTTGAAAATTGGCATAGTGAAATCAAACATTTCCATCTTTTGTGGTGATAAACAATGTTTCAGATTCCTGAAAAGACCATTAGAGAAAAGGTAAGCCAACATTCATTGTTACTAAACGTATATATTTCTCCTTCAAGATCAAAAATATACATTAGTATGAATGTGTAAATATATTTTTAAAAAAGTTTATCCAAAGCCTGTCTATAAAATGAGAGGGAAAGAAAAACTTTTAAAAAGGCATAAATCTAAAAGCATAAAGAGAACAGGAGAAAAGAATGGAACAAACCCAAGATGCTAGCAAATCTGGGGAAGCACTTCCTTGCTTTATGACAAAATCAAAGTTCTTGGGCTCACTCATATTACCCGTCGAGGATCAGGAATCAGATGTTGCTCTAATTTCCTCTAATGAGTTGTGGTTCCTTTTAATGTGGAGTGACACTATGATTTATATTAAGGAATAGGGCGCCTGGGTGGCTCAGTTAGTTAAGCGACTGCCTTCAGCTCAGGTCATGATCCCGGGGTCCAGGGATCGAGTCCCACATCGGGCTCCCGGCTCAGCGGGGAGCCTGCTTCTTCCACTGACCCTCTCCCCTCTCATGCTGTTTCTCTCTCGCTCGCTCTCTAATAAATAAATAAAATCTTTAAAAAAAATATATTAAGGAATATATACTTGTTCTTTATCCTAGGAATTTCCTAAGGGATAAAAGTGTCTTTTGTTATGTTAATGAGGTGACTTTTGGACGGTCCTTGGGCAATCTAAGGATAGGGGCTGTTTGGGAGGGGCAGCAACCTTGTGAGATGAGGGTTGGATTTTGCAGTCCCACCCAACCCCCACTCCTGGGGAGGGGAGAGGGGCTAGAGGTTGAATGAGTTATCAATGACCAGTGATTTAATCAATCATACCAACTTAACAAGGCTTCCATTAAAACACATGCCTTGCCCTATGCAGCTCTTCCATCTGGCTGATCCTGAGTTCTATCCTTTTACAAAAGACTGGTAATGTAGTAAGTAGAATGTTTCTTTGAGTTCTATGAGCAGCTCTCCCAAATTAATCAAACCTAAGGAGGGAGTCTTTGGAATCTCCAATCTACAGCCAGTGGGTCAGAAGCACAGGGGACAACCTGGACTCCATGACTAATTCTGAAGCTGTGTGTGTGTGGGAGGGCAGTCTTGTAGAAATGAATCTTTAACCTGTGAGATCTGACACTACTTCTGGGTAGACAGTATCAGAAGTGAGTTGGAATACAGGAAAGTCAGGTGATGTTCCAAAAGTGCTGTTGGTGTGGGGAAATCACCCCTCTCCCCACATACACACACAACTAGGTGAGAACAGAGTGTTAGAATCATTACAGTGAGGTGTACCCATTGTTACTAGGTCTTCCCAGATGACAGGAAATACATTTTTTGAAAATATATTTAAATAAATTGTTAGTTTTTAATTAAACTTTCAATTCATATTTAACACTACAGATTTTTTAAAGACTTTATTTATTTATTTATTTATTTATTTATTTATTTATTTATTTATTTATTTCAGAGAGAAAGAAATAGACGGCATGAGTGGAGGGAGGAGCAGAGGGAGAGAGAAAGAGAGAGGCAGTGCTCTATCCCAAGACCCTGAGATCACGACTTGAGGCAAAATAAAGAGTCCAATGCTCAACTGACTGAGCCACCCAGGCACCCCTGCATTACAGAATTTTACCCCCAAATTTTACATTATAATTTTGTATGTTTTCTTTGTATCTCCAATCCCTTCATTAGTATTTTCAGGGTTTTTTTTTTTTCCTGGTTATTTTTGCTTGCTTATTTTCTTATTTTATTTTATCTTATTTTTTGTTCCCTTCATTTTATAGAAAAGGAAACTTTCTTGCTTATTTTTCTATATTAAAATTAAAATCAGCTTGTCTAACTCCAAAAGAAAACGTTACTTATATTGGAATGTCACTTAATTTATACATTAACTTAAAAACAATAGATGTTTTTATGATGTTAAATCATTTTTTAAAGATTTCTTTATTTTAGGGGGCGGAGTAAGATGGCGGAGGAAGAGGAGACCTGGATTTCGTCTGGTCTCAGGAATTCAGCTGAATAGGGATCAAACCATTCTGAAAACCTACGAACTCAACAGGAGATTGAAGAGAAGAACAGCAACAACTCTCTGAACAGAAAAGCGACCACTTCCTGGAAGCGGCGCACTGAGGAGCGGGGCCCCGAGTTCTCGGCTCCTCCAGGCAGAGACTGGGAAGCCATCATTTTCCCTCTTGTCCTCCAAAGCTGTACAGAAAGCTTGCAGGGAACAAAAGCTCCCGAGAGCAAACCGGAGCAGCTGGCTTAGCCCGGACCAGCAAGGGTGGGCAATTCCGCCTCCGGCAAAGATATTTGGGAACCACGGCAACAGGCCCCTTCCCCAGAAGATGAGCACGAACAGCCAGCCAAGACCAAGTTTACCGATCAAGGAGAACGGGAGAACTCCAGTGCTAGGGGAATACTGCACATAGAATTCATGGCTTTTTTACCATGATTCATTAGTTTTTCAAAGTTAATTTTTTCTGG
>NW_027397078.1:15383969-15567043 GCF_003265705.2 Callorhinus ursinus | reverse complement strand
TTTTTTTTTTGAATTTTTCTTTTTCCCATTTTCAACCAACATCTTATCAATCCCTTTTTGAAAAAAAAAAAACATTTTTATTTTTCATTTTTAGAGACATATTCTATCCCTTCATAGAAAATACCCTTATTTTTGGCATATATATATATATAAATTGTTCTCTCTTGAAAATTTTGATATACACTTTCTTCTAACAGATCAAAATATACCTAAATCACTAGTGTATGGCTTTGTTCTAGTCTCCTGCCTGATCACATTCTCTCCCTTTTTTTCCTTTTTCTTTTTTTAAATCTTCTTTGTTTTTTCAAACAACTTCTTATCAATCCCTTTTATAAAAACTTTTATAATTTTCATCTTTACAGTCATCTTCCATCCCTTCATTGTATCAACCCTTATTTTGTACATATATAAGTCTTTCTTTAAAATTTTAGGAGGCACTTTCTTCTAATAGACCAAAATACACCCAAAATCTAGTGTGTGGCACTGATCTATGCACTAACCTGATCATATTTGATCATATTCTGTTTTTTTTTGTTTTTTTCTGTTTTTGTTTGTTTTTATCGTTTTCTTTTTCTTTTTCTCTTTCTTTTTCTTTCTTTACCTTTCTTTTCCCCTGGTTTCAGGTCTTTTCTGATTTGTTTGGAGGATACTTGCGGGGGACGTTGTTAACCTCTTAGCATTTTGTTCTCTCATTCATCTATTCTCCTCTGGACAAAATGACAAGATGAAAAAAATCACCTAAGCAAAAAGAACAAGAGGTAGTACCGTCTGCCAGGGACCTACTCAATACAAAAATTAGTACGATGTTGGATCTAGAGTTCAGAATCATGATTTTCAAGATACTAGCTGGGCTTGAAAAAAGCATGGAAGTTATGAGAGAAACCCTTCCTGGAGAAATAAAAGAACTAAAATATAACCAAGTCGAAATCAAAAAGGCTATTAATGAAGTGCAATCAAAAATGGGGGCACTAACTGCTAGGATAAATGAGGCTGAAGAGAGAATCAGCGATATAGAAGACAAATGATGGAAAATAAAGAAGCTGAGAAAAGGAGAGATAAACAACTACAGGATCACGAGGGCAGAATTCGAGAGATAAGCGATACCATAAGACGAAACAACATTAGAATAATTGGGATCCCCGAAAGAAGAAGAAAGAGAGAAGAGGGGCAGAAGGTATATTGGAGCAAATTATAACAGAGAACTTCCCTAATGTGGGGAAGGAAACAGGCATCAAAATCCAGGAGGCACAGAGAACCCCTCTCAAAATCAATAAAAATAGGTCAACACCCCGACATCTAATAGTAAAACTTACGAGTCTCGGAGACAAAGAGAAAATCCTGAAAGCAGCTTGGGAGAAGAGATATGTAACCTATAATGGTAGAAACATTAGACTGGCAACAGACCTATCCACAGAGACCTGGCAGGCCGGAAAGGACTGGCAGGATATCTTCAGAGCACTAAACGAGAAAAATATTCAGCCAAGAATACTATATCCAGCTAGGCTGTCACTGAAAATTGAAGGAGAGATAAAAAGCTTCAAGGACAAACAAAAACTAAAGGAATTTGCAAACACGAAACCAGCCCTACAAGAAATACTGAAAGGGGTCCTCTAAGCAAAGAGAGAGCCTAAAAGCAGCATAGACCAGAAAGGAACACAGACAATGTACAGTAACAGTCAACTTACAGGCAATACAATGGCACTAAATTGATATCTTTCAATATTACCCTGAATGTAAATGGGCTAAATGCCCCAATCAAAAGACATAGGCTATCAGATTGGATTAAAAAACAAGACCCATTGATATGCTGTCTGCAAGAGACTCATTTTGGACCCAAAGGCACCCCCAGATTGAAAGTCAGGGGGTAGAAAACCATTTACCATGCTAATGGACACCAAAAGAAAGCTAGGGTTGCAATCCTCATATCAGACAAAGAGATTTTAAAGCAAAGACTGTAATAAGAGATGAAGAAGGACACTATATCCTACTTAAAGTGTCTCTCCAACAAGAAGATCTAACAATTGTAAATATCTATGCCCCTAACATGGGAGCAGCCAATTATATAAGGCAATTAATAACAAAAGCAAAGAAACACATTGACAACAATACAATAATAGTGGGGGACTTTTAACACCCCCATGACTGAAATGGACAGATCATCTAAGCAAAAGATCAACAAGGAAATAAAGACTTTAAACGAAACACTGAACCAAATGGACTTCGCAGACATATTCAGAACATTCCATCCCAAAGCAACGGAATACACATTCTTCTCTAGTGCCCATGGAACATTCTCCAGAATAGATCACATCCTAGGTCACAAATCAGGTCTCAAGTGATACCAAAAGACTGGGATTATTCCCTGCATATTTTCAGACCACTGTGCTTTGAAACTAGAACACAATCACAAGAGGAAAGTCAGAAAGAACTCAAATACATGGAGGCTAAAGAGCATCCTACTAAAGAATGAATGGGTCAACCAGGAAATTAAAGAAGAATTTAAAAAAATTCATGGAAACCAAAGAAAATGAAAACACAACTGTTCAAAATCTTTGGGATACAGCAAAGGCAGTCCTGAGAGGAAAGTATATACCAATACAAGCCTTTCTCAAGAAACGAGAAAGGTCTCAAATACACAACCTAACCCGACACCTAAAGGAGCTAGAGAAAAAACAGCAATTAAAGCCTAAACCCAGCAGGAGAAGAGAAATAATAAAGATCAGAGCAGAAATCAATGAAATAGAAACCAAAAGAACAGTAGAACAGATCAACGAAACTAGGAGCTGGTTCTTTGAAAGAATTAACAAGATTAATAAACCGCTGGCCAGACTTATCAAAAAGAAAAGAGAAAGGACTCAAATCAACAAAATCATGAATGAAAGAGGAGAGATCACAACCAACACCCAAGAAATACAAACAATTATAAGAACATATTATGAGCAACTCTATGCCAGCAAATTAGATAACCTGGAAGAAATGGGTGCATTCCTAGACATGTATCAACTACCAAAATTGAACCAGGAAGAAATAGAAAACCTAAACAGACCTATAACCACTAAGGAAATTGAAGCAGTCATCAAAAATCTCCCAACAAACAAAAGCCCAGGGCCAGATGGCTTCCCAGGGGAATTCTATCAAACATTTAAAAAGATTTAATACCTATTCTCCTGAAACTGTTCCAAAAAACAGAAATGGAAGGAAAACTTCCAAACTCATTTTATGAGGCCACCATTACCTTGGTCCCAAAACTACACAAAGACCCCATAAAAAGGAGAATTGCAGACCAATATCCTTGATGAACATGGATGCAAAAATTCTCACCAAAATACTAGCCAATAGGATCCAACAGTACATTAAAAGGATTATTCACCATGACCAAGTGGGATTTATCCCTGGGCTGCAAGGTTGGTTCAACATCCGCAAATCAATCAACGTGATACAATATATTAACAAAAGAAAGAACAAGAAACCTATGATCCGTGCAATTGATCCAGAAAAAGCATTTGAAAAAGAATAGCATCCTTTCTTGATCAAAACTCTTCAGAGTATAGGGATAGAGGGTACATACCTCAATATCATAAAAGCCATCTATGAAAAACCTACAGCGAATATCATTCTCAATGGGGAAAAGCTGAGAGCTTTTCCCCTAAGGTCAGTAACGCGGCAGGGATGTCCAGTATCACCAATTCTATTCAACATAGTATTAGAAGTCCTTGCCACAGCAATCAGACAACAAAAAGAAATCAAAGGCATCCAAATCGGCAAAGAGGAAGTCAAACTCTCACTCTTTGCAGATGATATGATACTTTATGTGGAAAATCCAAAAGACTCCACCCCAAAACTGCTAGAACTCATACAGGAATTTAGTCAAGTGGCAGGATATAAAATCAATGCACAGAAATCAGTGGCATTCCTATACACCAACAACAAGAGAGAAGAGAGACAAATTAAGGAGTCGATCCCACTTACAATCACACCCAAAACCATAAGATACCTGGGAATAAATCTAACCAAAGAGGCAAAGGATCTGTACTCAGAAAACTATGAAATACTCATGAAAGAAATTGAAGAAGACACAAAGAAATGGAAAAAAAGTTCCATGCTCATGGATTGGAAGAACAAACATTGTGAAGATGTCAATGCTACCTAGAGCAATCGACACATTCAATGCAATCCCCATGAATATACCATCCACTTTTTTCAAAGAAATGGAACAAATAATCCTAAAATTTGTATGGAACCAGAAGAGACCCCGAATAGCCAGAGGAATGTTGAAAAAGAAAAGCAATGCTGGCGGCATCAGAATTCCGGACTTCCAACTCTATTACAAAGCTGTCATCATCAAGACAGTATGGTACTGACACAAAAACTGACACATAGATCAATGGAACAGAATCGAGAGCCCAGAAATGGACCCTCAACTCTATGGTCAACTCATCTTTGACAAAGCAGGAAAGAATGTCCAATGGCAAAAAGACAGTCTCTTCAACAAATGGTGTTGGGAAAATTGGACAGCCACATGCAGATGAATGAAACTGGACCATTTCCTTACACCACACACAAAAATAGACTCCAAATGGTTGAAAGACCTAAATGTGAGACAGAAGTCCATCAAAATCCTAAAGGAGAACACAGGCAGCAACCTCTTCGACCTCAGCCGCAGCAACTTCTTCCTAGAAACATCGCCAAAGGCAAGGGAAGCAAGGGCAAAAATGAACTATTGGGATTTCATCAAGATAAAAAGCTTTTGCACAGCAAAAGAAACAGTCCACAAAACCAAAAGACAACCGACACAATGGGAGAAAATATTTGCAAATGACATCTCAGATAAAGGGCTAGTATCCAAAATCTATAAAGAACTTATCAAACTCAACACCCAAAGAACAAATGATCCAATCAAGAAATGGGCAGACGACATGAACAGACATTTCTGCAAAGAAGACATCCAAATGGCCAAGAGACACATGAAAAAGTGCTCAACATCGCTCGGCATCAGGGAAATCCAAATCAAAACCTCAATGAGATACCACCTCACACCAGTCAGAATGGCTACAATTAAGAAGTCAGGAAACGACAGATGTTGGCGGGGATGCGGAGAAAGGGGAACCCTCCTACACTGTTGATGGGAATGCAAGCCGGTGCAACCACTCTGGAAAACATGGAGGTTCCTCAAACAGTTGAAAATAGAGCTACCATACGACCCAGCAATTGTACTACTGAGTATTTACCACAAAGATTCAAATGTAGGAATCTGAAGGGGTACGTGCACCCCGATGTTTGTAGCAGCAATGTCCACAATAGCCAAACTGTGGAAACAGCCAAGATGTGCATCGACAGATGAATGGATAAAGAAGTAGTGGTATATATACACAATGGAATATTATGCAGCCATCAAAAGGAATGAAATATTGGCATTTGCAATGACGTGGATGGACCTGGAGGGTGTTATGCTGAGTGAAATAAGTCAATCAGAGAAAGACATGTATCATATGACCTCACTGATATGAGGAATTCTTAATCTCACGAAACAAACTGAGGTTTGCTGGAGTGGTGGGGGGGTGGGAGAGATGGGGTGGCTGGTGATAGACACTGGGGAGAGTATGTGCTATGGCGAGTGCTGTGAATTGTGCAAGACTGTTGAACCACAGATCTGTACCTCTGAAACAAATAATGCAATATATTTTAAGAAAAAAAAAAAGAAGATTGCAGGATGGGAAGAATGAAGGGGGAAAATCAGAGGGGAAGACCAACCATAAGAGATGATGGACACTGAAAAACAAACTGAGGGTTCTAGAGGGGAGGGGCGTGGGTGGATGGTTTAGGCTGGTGATGGGTTTTAAGGAGGGCATGTTCTGCATGGAGCACTGGGTGTTATGCAGAAACAGTGAATCATGGAACACTACATCCAAAACTAATGATGGAATGTATGGTGATTAACATAACAATAAAAAACTAAAAAAAAAGATTTCTTTATTTTAGGGATGCCTGGGTGCCTCAGTCAGTGAAGTGTCTACCTTCGGCTCAGGTCATGACCCCAGGGTCCTGGGATCGAGTCCTGCATTGGACTCCCTGCTCAGCAGGAAGCCTGCTTCTTCCTCTCTCACTCCCCTTGATTGTGTTCCCTCTCTCACTTTCTCTCTCTGTCAAATAAATAGATAAAATCTTAAAAAAAAATTATTTAAGAGAGAGAGTATGAGCAAGTGAGTGTGTAGGGACGGGCAGAGGGAGTGGGATACAGAAACCCAAGCCAACTCCAAGCTGAATGAGGAGCCCCACCTACGTCTTAATACCACATCCCCAAGATCTCAACCTAAGTTTCAACCTAGAATCTGAGGCCCAACCAACGGTGGCACCCAGGTGCCCCTATGAAGTTAAATCATGCTCTTCAGGAACAAGGTAGGTCTTCCCCTTGATTTTCTTTTGAGTCTTTAAGGAGAGTTTTAAATACAGATTTTGAAAATTTCTTGTTAAATGTGTTTCTTGTTTTTGGTGTTGTAAATGCGTATGTCCAATCCATAATATCTTCTAGCTCATTAGCATTTATATACGTCATGTCTATTGATTTTGCATGTTAATTTCATATTCTGCTAACTTACTAAATTATTTTGCTGTTTGCATTGGTTTCTGTGTCTGTTATTGTTATTATTTCTTTGTAACTTTTTAGATAAACAGTCATATCTGCAAATTGTGATAATGTTACCTCTTCTTCCAACTGTTTTGCCTTAAATTGATTTTTCTTGTCTGGTCTTGATGGCTAATACTTCCAACACAATGTTAAGTAATGGTCAAGACAGCTGGAGCATTCTTATATTTTTCCTATCTTTGGCCAGAATTCATTAAATGTGTCTTCATTAAGTAATTTGCTGACTTGTGGACTAAACATATATACATAGTATAACATGTTAGCAGAAGCAGATAATGATTCTTTTTTTAATTAATTATTTTTATCAGAAAAGGGGAGTTAACTTTATCAAACGTTAGTATCTCAACTTAAACAGAAAATTAGGATCATTGGATAATTTGAGAAATGACTTTGAAAATGAGGATTCCCCAAAATAAAACAAATAACAAACAAGAAAAAGGACCTTAGAAAACATCAACAGTGCAAGAACCAGAGGAGGATTGTGGGAGAATTAGAATGAAAATCCACAGGAAGTAAGAGAAGTGGCTGCATTTTCTGAAACAAGATCATGGGGATATAAAAAAATGATCAAAAAAGAAGAGTAGAATTAAAAATATTTTATGACATACCTCAAAAATTTCTCTCTCATGAGTCCTTTCTTAGGAAGCTATGGGAGGTTATACTCTACTAAAAACAAGAGAGCAAACCAAGGAAGATGATGATACAGGATCTACGATGCTAGAGGTCAAACACCAAAGAGAAGTAGAGAGAGATCTGTAGGGAGTCGCTGTGTTGTCAGGGTTACGGACAAGCATTCTAGAGGGTAGGAGGTGTAACAGGCTTGAGTTCTCATCTTAAATTTAACTCCTAGGACATCTGACAATGATAGTCACGTCATCTTCTTGATGCTTTCTGCCCTTCTTTGACTCTTTTTTTTTGACTTACACTGTAAATACTGCTGCTGTCCATGGCCCCCATGCTCTACCTGAGGTGCCTCATCTATTTCTCTAGTCACCAGCCCTAACAAACTTAATAGTAAAGCTGTGTTTTCAAGCCAGATATATATATATTTTGACACATTGCAAGTTAAATCCATTCAATTCCCAAACCCCATTAAGTAAAACATTATAAAACCAAACTCCATCAGCTCCCATACCCCACTCAGCAAAATAAAAACCAGTCAGACGAACACCAGCCTCAAGCTTCTCACAGGGATTCAATACCTCTTGTCCTCAAAAGAATATTAATGATAATAGCCAACACTAATTGAGTGTTTACCACACACCAGGTATAATTCTATGTGTTGTGCATGCAGAATATCTTTTAATCTTTTAAATAAATATTTAATGGGGAAGTTGAGGCTTATGAATGTTTAGTAATTCACTTAAGTTTACACATACCAAGTGGTGAATTGGGAATTAAAATTCAGGCTACTGAATCCAGTATTTGCCCTGATACTGATTTCCTGAATGCCTCACAACCAAATTAAACAAAACATTTGAATATCTAACAACAAAGTGATCAGCAGCCACCAAACATACCTCTCTCTTCTTTCTTTTTCAGTTCCTATCCCAATTTAAGGTATCTATATCTGTCTAGTGTCCTGGGATACTATCTTGACCCCATCAGATTCCTTCCTGATTCCGCTTTTCCTATCATTAACAAACCCTTATTGTTTCCATCTATCAAACTGGGTCTTTGTTTATATCATCTTGGCCTCGTATCAGGATTCTGCCATGGCTTGGTGGATAGGTTCAGGAAGCACTTGGAAATGCAGATCTTGAATTCAGTGTTACAGATGCATATTTGGAAGTTATATACTCAAAAATGAATTCCTGAATGCTTCCGAAGCATCAAGCCCAGTGTTAAGCCCTGGATAGAAATGATATTTGAAGACATGAAAGAACATAAAGGAGAAAGTGTTCACAGAAGAAAGGACTGAGATAGTGGCCAGTATGACCAACTTTGGTTTCAATTCCTCTCTCCCTTTCTTCCTTCCTTATTTCCATTCCTTCAGTAAATATTTATTGAATATCATTGTACATCAGGGTGTATAATCTGCTCTGAGTATACAGTAATGACTGAGTCAAAGTTAATAGATGTAAAATAAATGTAAACAATAATTATAATGCAGTTGACATAGGTTCTACATAATAAAGGCTTTGAAGAAGGAAACTATTGGCAAATCAAGCTTATCTCCATTGATTTCTGGCCATCCAACCTAGATCATGAGAGATACAAAGATCAAGTTAGTTCCAACAAAAATGTACTCGATTTACACACACATTCTTCTCTCTCTCACAAGCAGGCACAGATGTGCATGCGTGCAGACACACACACATACACACAGTGATAAAGGGACTTTATATCTTCTCTTAAAATTTTTTCTTAAAACTTAAGATAACTTTTTAATTTTTGACCTTGAAGTTAGTTTCAGGAACTAAAAATAAATACCTTTTTTAAGATTTATTTATTCATTTTAGATAGAGAGAGAGCGGGAGTTGGGGGACAGGAGAGAAAAGACAGAGGGAGAGGGAGAGATTGGACCTCAAGCAGAATCCCCTCTGAGTGAAGAGCCTGACATGGAGCTCAATTCCAGGACCCGGAGATCATGACCTGAGCCGAAACCAAGAATCTGCTGCTTAACTGACTTAGCCACCCAGGCACCCCTGTGTACTCTTTCCATGATAAAACACTAAAACAAAATTCTTTTCCATGAATTCTTATGGGAAATTTACCTGTACTTTCCTACCAAACCCTGTATTTCAATAGTCTTTCTTACTCCTGTAAGTAGCCATCCCATCCTGCTTGATGTTCAGGTTAAACTGTTTAATTTTTTTAAACTATTTTTCCTCACTCTCTCAGTCTCCATATCTAGTCCATCTGTAAATTTTACTACCTGTACTTTCCAAACTATGGCCATTTCCCTTCAGGTCCATGGCTACCAACTTGGTTCTAGCTTCCCCCACACACCCAACCCGGATTATGACATCATCCTCTAGCTCACCTCTCAAATTCCACGTTTACATCCTACATTATAAGTTACATTGCTTCCAGTCACTCCTTAAAACAGTCTCCTAACCTACCAGGAAGCCAAAGTCCTTACAGTGGTCAATAGGTTCTACCTAATTTGTCCCACCGCAGTACCATCTCACCTGTAATTCATAGTACTCATCCCCAGTCACTCTAAACCAGGCACCCTGGTGTCCCTGGAACACATGATCCCTCAGCAGGACTTCTGTACATGTTCTTTCTGCCTGGAATTTTGTTTTTCTTCCCTCAGGTTTCTTATATGTCCCTTTAGAGAGGTTTTCTCAGATTCCATTACACAAAATAGCACCCACCTTATTCCTCTTAGCATCCATCCATCACTATTTGAAATTCTATATTCTAAGTTTCAGAGAGAGAAAACAAGTTGACAAATAAGTACAGAGAATGTCGAAGAGTTTGCTAAATGTTTCCTTGTTCAGTTTCACTCATCTGGATCATAGGGCTATATGATTACAGGGACATTTTTCTCTCTACTGCCATGTTTAAAAATCTAGAGCACCTGACCTGTAATATGTGCTCAATAAATAATAAGTTAATGAATGTAGGCTTTCTGTGTATTTCTGTCAAAACATGTGTCCTTAAATATAAATGACTTTTTAAATGAAGGATAAGAACTTAATGCATAGACATAATATTAAAAATATTTATTCACTGCCTGACATAATAGCTGTAGAAAATTTTAATAATAAGAACAAGTTCTAACTGGGAACCTCCAAGTTCTTGGGCTCCCCTGCTAGACCTATGGAATCAGAAACTCTAGCTATGAGTCCCAGCAATCTGTTTTAGCAAGCCCTCTAGGTGATTCTGATGCATTGTGCTAATGAGTATGCATGATATCAAACAACTACCAAAAAATGTAACCCACTTGCATCTTCATTTTAGATCCACATGTCTATTCCCTAAGTGTAAAGTGTAGGCTTCATATTCAATTTTGCAGGAAGGATTAGTGGTTGTAGGGCAGTCTAATTGTTCTATCATTGGCTATTGTTTTAGAAGTAAACATTTTTCAACCAGAGGTCGAATATAAACATGATTAAACCAATATCTCACTGTTGGCCCAACCCGCCCCAGCAACAATGCAATTATTCAGGAATGGCTTCATGTTCTCTCACCTCCTCCATTCTCCACTCACACAGATCTCCTTGGCCACTCACGACCTGATAGGTCAAGCTTCCTCAATTGTTCCATATTTTTACATACAATTATTAATGCCTTTATCTCCCTTTAATTTGTCATTGTGTGGACAACTTCAGATTAAATGTCACCTCTTCAAAAAGCTGTCACTCTCTCTAAGCAATTAGTCATTCTTTCTTCTGTTTCCATGACATGTGTATTATATTAAAGGCCATATTTATTTGTTTATATAATTGTTTCTTCCCTCAGATGATAATATTTTAGAGAAGAAAAACCATGTTGTATTGTGCCTCTTACAGTATATACGACTATGCCTGCCACATAGTTGGCACTCAATAGATATTTGTTGACTCTTGGAAGGTTAGTTTAGCAACCATATACCTCTGGTGGGATGGTACCAGAGTGCCAACTATTCTTCCTGAAATTAAAATAAATCATGAAATTCAATATATGTTGTCTTGCTAGAAAGTTATGCTGAGCCCTAAGACAGAATAAATCAGATAACTAATGCATTTGCTTGTCAGCTACAGAATTTTTTTTTCCCTAGGAACAATCATGCTAATTGGTAAATATTTACATTTTCCGGCTAAATATGCTTGCTACTGAGACCATTCTATACTATATAGGTATAGTAATCAACAATTCCAATTTTCTCATAAGATATTTCAGAACACAGTAGCTTAAAGAGCAAAACATATATACCTTCTAAAACTACCTAGTTATTAAGAGCTCAGTAACAGTGGGTTAACCAAATACATATTTCTAAGAAAGATCTACAAAATAAACAATAAATTATTTGTCTTTCATTAAAAATAGTGAGACTTATCACAATCCAATTTTCCTTTCACTAACTGAATGATATTCTTTGTTACTTGGGTACTTTGCAAAGATTAGATTCAAGAAAACATTCAACGGAATGGTTCTCAGTGGATTAGACCATTAGCATAATTATCTAAATTACAGACACAGACACATCATTCTAGAAGTCATCTTAACATCTAGCATAAATGTTAGGGAGTCCACAATGCCAGTAGGGCAGTAGTTCATATTTCTCACAAAATTATTTAAATAAACATTTAAATTCTCTCTTACATACAATAATTTGTGATTAGTAGAAATAAAAATTACTATTAAGAAATAAAATTACTCACAATTTAGATAATTATATTGATAACTAGATTACTTCACTCACCAAAACTCAGCATGTACATGTAGTAACATTTAATGTTTTGGAAATCATTTGGAAACAATTAAAAACCTTTCTCAACAATGGTTGAGTTTTGGGGTTACTAAACATTTAAGGTAGATTATAAAGCATCTGTTGGTATTGCAATCATTAAACACTTTCCATTCTCAAGTTTTCAATGTCCTCATATCCCCTCAACATTTCTCACAAAACTTACCAATTTTGGGATGAATCCTGTGAAAAATGCAGCATTTTGTAGATGGAGTATTCGTCACAATAGTAACGGATACGGAAATGTCATGGGTTTTAGAGTCTAATTTCCTGGGTTTCACCTTCATCTCTTCCATTTACCATGAGCAAGCTACCTACACTCACATTTAGCTCATCTTGAATACTATCTCACAAAGTCACTAGAGCAACTAAACATAAAAATATAATCCAAGGGTAAGCGGCACCTGGGTGGCTCAGTTGGTTAAGTGACTGCCTTCAGCTCAGGTCATGATCCCAGGGTCCTGGGAGTGAGCCGTGCATCGGACTCCCTGCTCGGCGGGAAGCCTGCTTCTCCCTCTCCCAATCCCCCTGCTTGTGTTCCCTCTCTCGCTGTCTCTCTCTGTCAATTAAATAATAAAATCTTTTAAAAATAAAAATTAAAAAAAAATCCAAGGGTAATTAATATGAGAATATATAAGAAGAAAAAAGTTCTGAATCTTCATGATTTCTGAAATGAGGATGTCTATAGTTCTCTGTACCAATATTCAACTCACCAAAACAACTGCACCAATAATTCAACTCTTACCAAAGCCTTGTATGGGCTGTGTTGGGGCTCAGGGAAGGTTTCCCTAAGATATACCATGGTGGCATATAGTTATTTTGAATTAAAGCTACTTAAGAAAGAATGAGAGCAAGAACACTCTGACTTTCCTTTGTCCCCTGAAAGCAGGAAATAAATCTCTCATGTAAAAGTTATCTTCCCTGTACCAAGAGGTAAAGAGATGTTCTTACCATCAGAGACAGGGAATTCAAGGCTAAAGATAGTCAAACTTTGGAAAGAGCCAAGATGTCCATCAACAGATGAATGGATAAAGAAGATGTGGTATATATATACAATGGAATATTATGCAGCCATAAAAAACACAAAATCTTGCCATTTGCACTGACGTGGACGGAACTAGAGGGTATTATGCTAAGCGAAATAAGTCAATCAGAGGAAGACATGTATCATATGATCTCACTGATATGAGGAATTCTTAATCTCAGGAAACAAACTGAGGGTTGCTGGAATGGTGGGGGGTGGGAAGCATGGGGTGGCTGGGTGATAGACATTGGGGAAGGTATGTGCTATGGTGAGCGCTGTGAATTGTGTAAGACTGATGAATCACGGACCTGCACCTCTGAAACAAATAATACACTGTATGTTAAAAAAAAAAAAAAGATAGTAGGAAGGGAAAAATGGGGGGGGAATCGGAGGGGGAGACAGACCATGAGAGACTGTGGATTCTGAGAAACAAAATGAGGGTTTTAGAGGGGAGGGGGGTGGGGGGATGGGTTAGCCCGGTGATGGGTATTAAGGAGGGCATGTACT
Source organism: Callorhinus ursinus (assembly GCF_003265705.2). Classification (NCBI taxonomy): domain Eukaryota; kingdom Metazoa; phylum Chordata; class Mammalia; order Carnivora; family Otariidae; genus Callorhinus; species Callorhinus ursinus. Next base: position 15,553,468 of record NW_027397078.1, on the reverse strand, counting down.
GCATGGAGCACTGGATGTTATTCGCAAACAATGAATCATGGAACACTACATCAAAAACTAATGATGTAATGCATGGTGACTAACATAACATAATAAAATTAAATTAAAAGAAAAAAGAAGCTATATAAACAAGAGGCTATATAAATAAACCTTGTTACTTTTACTAATTTACTACCTCAGCCCCAATTCTGTAGAATTCCTTACCAATTGAAGCTCCCAAACATGGGTTATCATTATCCTGTCAGTTCCTTTGTCTAAAATGTATAAAAGCTGCAGGCCTTGGTCATTTCTTTGGATCTCAGTTTTATCATTGGTCTTCCTTGTGCATGTAATTTACCTTTGTGTTTTTTCTCCTGTTAATTTGTCTCATATCAATTTAATTCTTAGACCAGCCAGAAGAACACTGAAGGTCAAAGGAAAATTTTCTCCCCACTAGCTGCTTATCATGATCCAGAGATATAGTGCACTGCCCTTCATCTTCTATAGTAATCTAATTCTTTCTGGTATCAAATAGTAGGGAGAAACAGGAAGCCAGGGGCAGAATGGTGATTTTATATATACGATGACCCTCCCATGACACAACAGTTCTCATCTATCACCTCTGTTAAATCAAGCTCTTTGAGTAGAAGTCCTATATAAATTTGTTAGTTGTATGTAAGTTTCAAACTGACACAGAGGAAATGTATATATACTATTAACTCTATCACTGAAACAATGTTTTGCGTCTAAGTCTCATTATCTTCCTTTTGCATAATGAAACTGTTCGATTCATTTTAAACTGAGTGTATGTCTATGCCTGTTTGTGTGTATGTGTGTGTGGGAGCATGGATTGGCATAGAGAATGTAGCAGGACAATAAAATATAAATAAATGTTCTATCCTCCCTGTTCTATCCAAAGAAAGCAGCCAAAACCATGTTCAAGAAAGAAGTGAGCTGGCATCAAAGAACATTTCATAAATGTACAATTCCTTCAATTCAGCAAATATACTACCCAGTAACAAAAATGGCAATATTTTATGCTTATATTTTAATATTTATAAAGCTCTTTTAATATGTTTTCTTATAAAGTAGACATGGACATATAAGGAAAACAAGACTCAAAGAATTTTTTATTTTATGTTTACCTTTCTTTCCAAAATGAATTCAAGTGTGGATATAATGATTTCCTCTAAGGCTTCATGATACAGAGCTGTGTAAAGAAGCCTGGTTTACTGACTCACAGTTTTGGTGTTAATTTGCATGACATCATGCTTATCATGCTGGCTAGGATATAAATAATGATAAATTCTTGGGAAAAGTATGTTACACCAGTTAATTCTATCTTGTGATATCATTATCCCAAGAGGGTAAAATCTGGCTTTTTAGGTATAGGTACATATGTTGTGGCAATGAAGACACAAATGTGTTATCATATCATAGGCCCTTTTGAAGTTCATAGACAAAATTAATTATACATTTCTACTTCATTTAAATAAAATATCAAGTTGTCTGCTACTTGTGGAAGAATCATACAGAAAAGTGTAGTTAGAGTATAGAGATAAAAATAATCACCATATCCAATGTTCGATCAAAACCATCATATAACTCACTGGGAGATGCTTTAAATCTTTGAATTGATCTAATAGTAAATATTTTCCCCCACGGATTGCTTTTTCTCTAACACAAACATCAAGCAAGTTTTATGACAAAATTATTTTTGGTCATAATTTCAAGTGTACTTTCCTTAAAGAAGTTTGTGTGAATGAACTTGTGTAATTCTTCTTGTGTAAATTATATTTGTCATAAACAGTAACATTTTTTACTACAAAAATTTTTCACCAAATATCTACCAATTACACGAAAAGAATACTTACCTTGAATTAATCTTACATAACAATGGCTTTGTGTTTATGTGGAGATAAATAATGTTTGTTTATCTTTATAGAATAGATATGATAAATCATATTCTAGTGACAATTTTTGGAATTGAAGGTTAGTAGAAGACTTATTTTGAAGAAGAGATAGGGTCTATTTTAAAATGGTACCAGGAAAGTGGAAAAATCAGATGGATTTACTACAAAGGTACATTTGGCTTCCTAAGCCAAATAAAGCCACAATTAGGCTTTATTTAATCACATTTTCACCCTAAATATCCTTTATGTAATTTTACATCAAAACAGGGAACTACTTTGCAATCTCTTTTTATTTTACAAATATTATATAAATGAATGTGTGTAAGCCTCACTGTTAAACATTTTAAGTCATCCTATTCATTCTTATTATTGTGTGTGTTCCTCTTTGACTAATTTACCACACAGATGATAATTTTTCATTGCTTTTTCTTTTTTTAAAGTCTTCTTCAACACATTCTTTTTCATTCAAAAATTTTCCTCTTTCCTTAAACTTAGCATATACTTAATTTCTGTACTATTGTCCAATATGCATTTAGTATATTTAGTTAGTGCGCTGGTACTGATCATTGGGGTTACAAAGAAAACATATATTCCTGCTTTCAGTGGTTTCCAATGATCTCAGTGAAGAGTGTTTTGCTCTTTGATGATCCTTCCTTTAGAGTCTCTCGGGCAGTACAGCTTTCTTCACACAAGTTTTCAGATTCATTCTAGCCCAGAGTGCTGCCCACCCTGCTACTCCATTTAGCAATTATCCAGTAGCTCCCAAATGTGTAGGTTCCATGACATCTGAAGACTCAGCTTAAACTAATCTTGTGTCTCCTACAGGCCTGGAATTCTGCTGAATGCCATGTTATAACACAATAAATATGTGCAAAGTGACATATCTCAGCTATGTTTATCTTTTGGTATCATCAATGGGCTTAAACTGAATCAATTAGCTTTTTCTTAATTCTCAAAAGTATATACAAAAATTTAGTCATTACTTGAAGTCTTGACAAGAAAAAATCAGATAACATGGAAAATATATTTTCAGGTTTTCTAAATGAAAAATCCACACACACATATATAAATTTTATCTCTAAATACTTTTTCCTCTGTCTTTATAAACATGTATTTCTATTCCTGACACCTACTATATGCCCAAATATGAAGCTTTGGTGATTCTCCTGATCCAATTTTAATAGGCTGAGGAAGAACATTTATAAAATAAATGAAATGAGTAGAAGTTGGATTTGAAGGTGGGGATACTTACAAAAAAACAGTCAATGCACTCATGCATGTAATTATGTCTCAGCCTTTCAAATACAGGCACTCATAAGGGTAGGGAAAAATTGCTCTAAGGCAGTGCCAACAATGTATTCAAAGACAACATATCAAATTATGGTTTATATATTAGCATGTGAGTTGTGGTAAATGATACTTGAAATGTCAATGTATAGACAGTAATGACCTATTTAGATCTGTAGGAAAGAGAATTTGCAGTATTTTTCTCAGTTATATCTACACATCTTATTAAAACAAATCATTGATTTAATTCAAAGATTCAGAGTATTATGTCACATTTATTATTTCAAAAAATCTATTTATGATTCTGATTTGTCTGTATATCTGTTTGAAAGCTTCTATCTATTGCCTGTTTCGAACTCCCAAAATTAAAAAGATTTTAATGAGACCAATAGATACAGCAATTAAAACATATACATCCATCTGGTAAATATTCTGGGAATTAGGAATTCCTATTGTACATATTTATGAGTTTAGTTTTCATTTCTTCTCCTTCATTAGTGTTACAATTTTTTAAATTATTTCTACTCACTTTGTTCAAAAAAAGTTGAGATTTTTAAAATAGGTGTTCCTTTTTCTTTTTAAAGATTTTATTTATTTATTTGAGAGAGAGAGAATGAGAGATAGAGAGCACGAGAGGGAAGAGGGTCAGAGGGAGAAGCAGACTCCCCGCTGAGCAGGGAGCCCGATGTGGGACTCGATCCTGGGACTCCAGGATCATGACCTGAGCCGAAGGCAGTTGCCTAACCAACTGAGCCACCCTTCCTTTTTTATCGTCATTGTTTAAAGTTCTGTAATGGCTAATTGAATTTAATAAAAAAATAAAGTTCTGTAATAGCAATTTATTAATTGTTAATTAAGTAAATATAAATGAAATTTGCTTAGTTAAAATTCAGTAACGTAACTTGCTGATATATTAAAGACTACCTGGCAAAATTCTGCTATCAAATACCACAAACAATGGATGATACTTGAAAACCTTTTGTAATAGTAATGGGAGCACTTTTTATACTGCATCTCCCAGTGGATTGTCTTGGATTCATTACCAAAACTTTTATAAAATAAGACAGACCCATGGGGAGAGTGATCCACATATACTAAGACTGTCAGGCATTGTGGTAGGAATTTCCACATATCTTGACCCTGTTAATCCTCACAATCACATGAAATAACCATTATCAGCTATTTTTGCCTCTCTTAAAGCTTGAATATAGGGATCATATTTTATCAGCTTTTTATCTCCATTATTGGGAGTTGATTATTTAGGAAGACACTCAATATATATGTGTACACATATACATGATTGTATAAAAATGATTCACAAAGCATTTGATTTGCCCAAATTCAGAGTTAATTAAATGCAAATCCAAGTCTTCCTAACCTCAGAATGTATATAAACCTCCTTACATGGTACTCTTAATGCTAGTTTTCAAGGTAAGGATATTTTACTCTGTGTTCACATATAATTATCCAGAGTTGTGCTGTCTCTGGATTATAAATTAAGTTGCATGTGTAAAATAAATAAATATTATTAATAGTATGGGTTGATGCCTGCAGAAAAAGAGGATAAACTTCTTATCTTAAATTATTTGACACATGCCCTAAGTGATAGGGGCCAAATAGACCCAAGGCAGCTATATCAGTTTTTCCTGAACTAGGAAAGACTGAGAAGGACAAAAATATTATCACTTTCAGACAGTAAAAATTCCTCCATATCTTCTGCTAATGTGTGACATATACTAGCTACTTGGTGGAAGATTGTGGTTATAATCCTTGGATGACTGATGTAATTGAAGAAACTCACATTATCATTAAGATTCAAAGATGCATTTTGTCTAATTAAATAATCTCTCTTTACATATATTCTGCATCTTCTTCCTTAATTAAAAGTCAACATAATGTTCCCAAATTGGCACAGCGAAAACAATGACACTGTGAGAAAAAACAATATGGACATTTAAATTTACACAGGTACATAGTTCATTTTGAAAATCAGTCACTTACCTTATACCTTAAAAGAGAAGTATCAAAATATTCTTACCTTAGAAAACTGTGCATTTATCCATTTTGTGAATGTTTTCTTTTGAACATCTTCTCTTTCATCTGTAATGTAAAATTTAAAAAAGATTCAAGAGTTAAGAAGGAATTCTGAATATATTTTACAACCAAAATAACTCTCAATTATTACATATCAATGTTATTTTATATTTGGTATTAAATTCATTGATAATGAAATTAAACATAAGTGATATTGGTATTGGGCATCTAAACTAAAAATGAGATGTCTAAAATAATTGATACAGTCAAATCTATGCTCATTCAAATATTATATAAAGGCATTACAGAAAAGTAGTCTCATCTGAATAAAGGAAATATTACTTATCCTCCTATGGTGAATAGATACTCTAGCATAATCAGAAGAGCCTATTATCTGTTATTTCTTCTGAAAAAGTATTCCTGAGTTTTTCGTCTTACAGCCTTCCCAGTCCATGTAAAAATGATTTTCCCCTCTTTTGCAGTACCTCCAAACTCTAACATGGGCCCCCAGCATAACCTCCTCCCATTATAGGAGAGGTTTCCTGATGATCAGGAGCATGGTTTTGCATCCCAGAACCTAGCATTGTCTGCACAAACTAAGAGTTCAGTAAATATTTGATAAACATGCAAATGCTTTAGAGGAGGGGGGATCTTACAACTCCAAAATTTTTAGTAATTCTTTTCATCCCAAAGTCAGGAAATTTCAAATCAAAATGCAAATGACACCCTTCATGGATTACATATAAATACTCAAAGGAAAAATCTCCAAGGACTTCTTACACCAAGAGATTACAGTGAAAAATTATTAAGAAACAGCTTCACAGAATTCATGCTTCTAAAAATTATTTCTTTTTTTTTTCAAGTTGGAAATTAGTATGGAGTTAAATGGGCAGAAAAATAATCAATCTTGATTAATTGAAATCCTTTTTTAAAGCCAAAGCCTACCTTTAAATTACTGTAAATGCAATTATATTAATTAATGTTCAATAAATGAGTACATCTGAGAGAGACTTAAAATGGAGAGGTTTTATATTTTATTTACACTGAGTCAAAAGAACCCTTATGAAATGTCCTGACAAAATAACCTCATTTGCTCTCGGATTCTTTTTCAGCAGTAAATCTCAACCGCTTTTCCTAAAAATGGATGATCTGTAGTAAAGAATCATTTTCCCATGACAAATGTATCCATGTACTAAGAAAATCTGTTTATCATTAAAGCACATTATTAATCTATAAGTGGATACTCTTAAGCGATACGAAATAACAGCAGATAAATAATAAACCTAAAACTGTTCTAGAAAAGAAAATTTTATTTAGCATCACAATATACTTTCTTCTTATTTAATTGTGTGAGTCCCACAAACTATACTGCATGTGGCCAAATATCAGCATTACCCATACAGTACAGGATAAATCATAGCTACCATATGGAAGTTTTCTCTTTGTTGACAGTGTGAATCAATAAAAATAGATAGTAATAGTTTCTGAAACACATCTAGACTTTTGTTAATGTACTTCCCTAAATTCAATACTACCCTTTTGATATAATAAAATAAATAAACAGAACATTTCAAATGGTCAACTTTTTAAAAAATTTTTTTTTAAGATTTTATTTATTTATTTGAGAGAGAGAGAGAGAGGGAGAGCACAAGCAGGGCGAGTGGCAGGCAGAAGAAGAGGAGCCCAACGTGGGACTCAATCCCAGGACCCTGGGATCACTACCTGAGCTGAAGGCAGATGCTTAACCAAGTGAGCCACCCAGGCACCCCTCAAATGGTCAACTTTTAACCATTTTCATGGACTTGCTGCAGGGAGACTTGCCAGTACCTTAATTTCTCAATGATAGATACACATTTTCCTATGTTAATGATATTATTTGCAATTCCACTTATTTTTTTCCTACATGTGCATGCAAATCCTGTCAGACATGGGAGAATAAATGAGTCATTTGAAAGCATACATTTAAAGGTTGTAAAACATGCTCAATCATCTTCACCAGAAGTTGAATAGGAAGACATTTGAAGAGATGTGTTTCACGTAAAAGTAGGTAGTAAAGCAATATTTTTATTGGTTTCAATTATATATACAAAGAGTGATTTTTAGATAGGCCTTGAAGGCAGGAGGGAAACCTTGACATTATATGCAAAATAGTATGTGTCTATTGTGTCAATAACACTGAAGGCGAACTTTGTCATATAAATATCTCACTAGGTCTTCTTTTTTCTTTTGCATTTAATACAATAAAAATATGCCTTTAATGAATTACCTACTTATGTACTGTTTTGCTATATAACATTTGTTTTCTTGAACATGATAAATATTAATATAACTGGCTTTATTATCATCATAAAATGTATATCATTTATTAGTGTCTTATTGTTCAGAGCTGTTTCACATGTCATCTCAATCCATAGGTAGTTTGCCATTTTATCCATTAAAAAAATAGAAGCTCAGAAGGAATAAGGCTAGTAAGTGACACAGATGAACCTGATATAGATTATTTGAATCAAAGTCCATGGCTTTTTACGTTAACCAGTTTACATTATATTTGCATAGATAATATGGAATGGCATAAAATAATTAAAGTCATAAAAGTTGAATGTATTAACACAAATACAAAATAACCATGATTTTAGAGGCTCTATTTTAAACCCAAGGAATTCCATGTATGCTGTAATCAATGTGAATGACATCCTGGAATTTTATAGTCTACAGCCTGCATGTCTACATGGATTTATCCAGATTTATCCAGATTGGAAAACTGAACCATCCTTAAGATGTTAGATAATTCATTTGTTAATATTTTAAATAATAGTGTTCTTATATTTACTAGTTGATATTTAGTGCTCAATTTTTGCCATAGATTAACCTTATGGAAATTTTTTAAATAATTAAATCCATTAATATAAAAATTAATATAAAAATTAATATTTTAAAAAATCACCCCAAAGTTGTGTGTCTACTCAATACAATCCCCATAAACATGTATTTTACATAGCTGCAATAATATTCTGCCTTTTTAAGCTTATTTTATCATAAATATCATATGGGCTATCATTTCTTTTTGTTTGCTATGAGAGATTCCACTGTAATGAACATCTTCATGCACTCTCTTTCAGTTTCTGGTGTATAATTGTCCCAGAATAAATTACTGGGTCAGCATTAAAAAAAAAAAAAAAAAACTTTTATGGCTTTTACTAAATGTTGTCATATTGCTTTCCCAATGGCCATACTGATTTTTAGTGGTACTAGAATGAATAAGGTTATGCTGCTGATAGGAGTTTTGCTGCTTTCATTTTTAAAGTGATTGCTGCTTTATCAGATATAAGGAGATAGTTGATGCTCATCTTAATTTGAATCTGTTTGATTACTAATGAAGTAGGACGTTTTTAAAATTTATTAGGCAGATTTCTACTTTTGTCAAAATACTTGTTTATATCCTCTGCTCATGTATCTTTTGAGCGCTTGATATTTTATAATTAATTGGAATGAGATTATAAATCAGGAGTTCTTAAATATTTCAAGTTGTGGACTCCATTTGATTATCTGATAAAAATAATGGTCTCTCTCTATATAAAAAATGCCTATGTGGACATATTTACACACAGTTTCGTGGGGTTCACTGACTTCTCTGCAGAAGGTTCTATTACTATGAAATCCCAAGTTAAAAATCACTACCATAAATTAAGCTACTTGTTCTTAGTCAGTGAATGAATATATATTCCCAAGTGGTCGTATTTCTTTTAATTTTCATTTCATTTTTATTATGCTAAATTTTTATGTATTTATGTATTTATTTTTTTAAAGATTTTATTTATTTGACAGAGAGAAAGAGCACAAGCAGGGGGAGTGGGGGAGGGAGAAGCAGGCTCCCCACTGAGCAGGGAGCCTGAAGAGGGGCTCCATTCCATGACCCTGAGATCATGACCCGAGCCGAAGGCAGACACCTAACAGAATGAGCCACCCTGGCACCCCATATACTTTTATATATTTATATATATATATCTATTTCCATTATTTCTCATATAACTTAAAAGTTGACACCTTTATTTATTTATTTTTAGAGATTTATCTATTTATTTGAGAGAGAGAGCGAGCATGAGGGGGAACAGGGCAGAAAGAGAGAGAGAAAATCGGAGACTCCCTGCTGAGCAGGGAGCTTGACAGGGGGCTTGATCCCAGGACCCAGAGACCATGACCTGAGTTGAAACCGAGTCAGACACTCAAACGACTGAGTCACCTAGGTGCCCCTAAAAGTTGATCCTTTTAAACAGTTACATATCCATAGTTAATCTAAAGCTGATACACATACACATATATGATAAATTGTCATAGAGCTTATAGAGGTTATTTGAATACTTTAATAAAATATATGTAATTATAGACACACTCTCTAGTGAGAGATATGAATGTGAGACCAACAACAAAGAGAGTGAGAAAAGAATAAAGTGAAATCTGTTTTACTAGGGAATGATTATCTATATATTCTGTCTAGTCATTTCAAGAAGCACATATTCTATTTTGTTTTCTCTAGGGTTTGTTTATAACTGATTTTCTTTTACTAATAAAATATGCCTGAGTATATTAATGTGAGAGGTAAAGGACAAAATCTCTGTTAGAAAAATTTACTTGAAAACTGTTCCCTGGAGATGTCAAGGAGTGAAGAACTACTACTTCATAAATTGCAAAAAGTGACCAACATTTTATTTTATTCTCTCTATGGGGAAAACTCATAAAATTAGCTTTCTACCATGACATAAAAACTGTATTTCATCTCAGAATTAATTAACCCTTTCTAATAAAGTCATTTTTTATCCAATAAATATGGACCTTCATATTTTCTACAGTTAGTGCAATGACCTTTTGCCCTATTATTAACTTTTATATTCCTGAGTCCCTGATAAATGTAGGATAATTAAATTGCAATATTCATGATTCACAAGAGTGAGTTACTGCACAAAAATGATGTTGGCAAACTGAGAGAACTTTAAATCAGGGGAACTGGCTTCCAGTCCCAGTGCAGGACTTAGAATGGTGGCCTTAGAATTGCCAGACCTTGGCCTCTTTGTGAAATAAAGCTATTAACTGCCTTTTAACTCATGGAGCTGGTTTTAAGATGCAATGAAATCATCTGTTTATGTAGTAATTTAGAGACTAATTATTTACAAAAAATAATTATTTACAGAATGCTCAGTATCTGTTGGTCATTATAAAGGTTACTGAGAAGGTAAACAGAACTCAGTTTTTACCACAGTTCACACCTTTGTAGAATACAGACATATGATAGATAAATATTAAACATTTTATATAAGCAAGGATACATATATTCAAAGGATATTACAGGAGCACAGAGAAAGGGATATGTAGCCATATGGATGTCAGGGAAGACATTTTCTAGAAGGGAATGGCTAAGTTGAGTCTAGTAGGTGAAGCCAAAAAAAAAAAAAAAGGAAAGAAAAAAGATGCAAAGGGAAAGATAAATCCTTAGGAGGAGATCTCAGGGCATAAGGAATTCAGTAACATTGTATGATTCCACTCATAAATGTCATCTAAAAAATGAATAAACAAACAAAAAGCAGAATCAAAACTATAAATACAGAGAACAAACTGATGGTTGCCAGCGGGGAGGAGGCTGGGCAAAATGGTAAAGCGGAGTGGGAGATACAGGCCTCCAGTTACGGAATGAGTAAGTCACAGGAATAAAAAGCAGAGCATAAAGAATACAGTCAATGATATTGTAATAGCAATGTGATGGGGTAGATGGTAGCTACACTTGTGGTCAACACAGCATAATGTATCAACTTGTCAAACCACTAAGTTGTACACCTGAATGTGTGTCAGCTATACCAAAGGAAAAAAGGCATGCTCTTCATTATATTTAATTCAGTTTTGCTGCGCTCTAAAGTATGAAGGAGGGAGTAGCATGGGATGAAATTATAAGGAAGTTGGGAGTGAGATCATGGAGAGTCTCCGTGATATGACCCTCTATATGACAATGTGAGTGGAAGCACTGAAAAACCAAAACAAACAAACAAACAAACAACACAGTTATGTAAACATCACGAATTATCCTCATTACACAGGGCAGTTAATCATAATCTGTGCCAGAAAGACATTTTAAAAAATGACATTTCTTTGGGTGCTAGTTAGTATGTTAACTGAAAATCCTCATCACTTAAGTGACCCAGAAAATACAAGTTTAGAACTAGAAGGGAATATTAGAGTTGGTAATAGTTTAGAAATACATATAGTGAAGAAATACAAAGGGATATGAGTTCATTTCACTTTAAAGAGAGGACTATTCAGTAATATAGAAGAGATAACAGGGTCTCTATTCTCTGCTTTCACCAAAAATGAGAAAAAGGGAAATGAGAAATGTGGAAGATTCATGGTAAACATTAGATAAGGTTATGTGATACTGTGGAACGTTATGAAGGAAGGCCCCAAACTCAGGACACAGTTAGAAAATGGATTTATCATGTTATTAATGCTTCAAAATGGCACTGCAAAGTGGAGGAGAGTAGAATGGAGAATGGCATGAAAAATGCTTTCCATTAAAACTGAGTAATAGCTTTTGATCATAGGATTACAGAATGTGAGGGCCGAAGGTGACAATCGTGGTCATTTCATAATGAGGCGGTCTAAAATAATTAAATTACTGCACAAAGAAGAGAAAAACAGTTAGTGTCAAAGAGGTTTCCTTATTTCTGGCTCACTCTACAATCAATGTAATGCAGTTTTCCCCACTCATCACTCTACAAAAGTTGTTAATATTATCACCTATATCCTTTCTAATTTCCCAGACAGTGACTGTCTAGATTCTAACTGTATTCCCAGCACTTAGCATAGAACATGTTACACAGTAGTGCTCAGTAAGGGTGTTTTAAGTTAATGAAGACCAGATTTACTTTTCAGACTTCTTTTTACTTTTGTTCTCTGCAGATATTAATTCTATTAACCTGTGGTAGAGAGAAAAATGGTCCTCCAAAAAGGTTCATGTCCCAATCTCCAGAATTTGTGAATACGTTTTGTTAAAACTCATTTGTTTTATAATAAGTTAAAGTATTTTAAAACTCTTTGTTATGGCAAAGAGAATTAAGGTTGCAGATGGAATTAGATTTAGTAATGAGGTAATTTTTTTTTTTTTTTAGATTTTTTTTTTTTTATTTATCTATTTGAGAGAGAGAGAGAATGAGAGACAGAGCACAAGAGGGAAGAGGGTCAGAGGAAGAAGCAGACTCCCCGCTGAGCAGGGAGCCCGATATGGGACTCGATCCCGGGACTCCAGGATCAAGACCTGAGCCGAAGGCAGTCGCTTAACCAACTGAGCCACCCAGGCGCCCATGAGGTAATTTTTGATAGGGAGACTATCTCGGGTGATCTGGCTTGGACCAATGTAATCACAGTGTGCCCTTCAAATGGGGAGAGGGCAGGATAAGAGGGACAACCTGAGAGAGAGCAGCATGACAAGGACTTGGCCCAGTGTTCCTGGTTTTGAAGATGGAAGAAGAGGGCCATGAGCCCAAGAAAGTGGGCAGCCTCCAAAATGGAAAAGATAGGAAATAGATTCTTCCCTGCAGTCTCCAGAAGGTACACAGCTCTGATGGCCCTTAACTTTAGCCCAGTGAAGTCAATTTCAGACTTGATACCTGAAGAACTGTTAGGTAATAAATAGGAGTTGTTTTAAGTTGCTAAATTTGTGGTAATTTTTATAGCATCAATGGGAAACTAATACATAACATTCCCTTTTGAAGGCTGTTAATTCCAGTGACAAACATATACTGATACCAACAAGGGGGTAGGAATACAACTGTGTAAAAGATAAAGTTCCTACCCTTTTGCCTTTACAGCATAGTGAGAGAAACAGACACACACAAAACAAACATACAGTGGATACACTGGTAAGTTCTTTGATAAAGAAAATACAGGGTTTTGTCAAAAGCATATAGAAAGGAACCTAACTTGAAAAAGCCTGTGCTTCCTTGATAAAGTGATAGATCTCAGCTGAGTTCTGAATGTTAATTAAGAATATAGAAGCAGACAAGGTGAAAAGGAACCTTAGGCAATAAAAATAGCAGGTTCAACTACCAAGATATGAGAGGAGTATGTCTGTTCAAGGAACAAGAGAAGGAGGAGGAAGAGGAAGGCCAAAGTGCCCAAGATGACTTTAGAGAAAAGAGAAATAATCATTAGCCAAATTAGGAAGAGACTTAAACTTTAGCCAGAAGGCAGTTAGAAACCAAAGCAGAATTTTAAGTAGGGAAATGGCAATACTGGTTTGTGGGGTTTTTTATTTACTCTATTTTTAAAATGATTTTATTTTTAAGTAATCTCTACACCCAATGTGGGACTTGAACTCACAACCCTGAGATCAAGAGTTACATGCTCTATTGACTGAGCTAGCCAAGGCGCCCCCAAAGAATTTTATATAATTATGTATTACATAATTGTAATCCATGGCCTGTACTGGTGAATTGCAGTGGGACTGGAGAAAGGTAAATGCAGGCAATTACCTTTAATAGGTATTACTGATAAGAACTGGTTATTAATTATATGTGGAAGTAGGGGATTTGGGAGAGGTACAGCCAATGATACTACTCAAATTGGAGTTTTGAGGTCCCAGGAAGAAGAGTATCTGTATATATAATGAAGGTATGGAAAGAATTGGGAAATATTGACTTTTGGGTGTTTTGAGACAAAAAGAAAGATACGTAGAGTAGGCAATGGGATATAAGAGCCTGAAGTGCAAGAGATAAATCTGACCTGAAAAAGATTTGGGAGGCACAAGCCAACTGGCATGTAGTAACTGAAGCCCCTGTAGTGAATGATGTTACTAGAAAGAGTGCACAAGCTTTCCAATCTTCTGAAATAGGAAATAGTTTTCCTTCCAACAAAAGGGCTGTCTCCTGATCTGTCTCATCATCTTCTTTGCCATTCACCCTGGAAATACTGGCATTACCCCAGCGTCTTTGTCTTGGTCTACTACATTTATTCTTCCTAAACAAAGTGACTTCTCATCCCACCCCAACCACCACTATATATAGGTACTGATGATACTGATACCTAAATCTTTATTTTTCATCTTGATTAATGTCCTAGAGTTTCACACTGACAGAGCTGACTCAAGTTAATACCTCTACTTAGATGTCCTGTAGGTACCCTAACAATATCATTCATCTTCCCAAATAAAGTCACATAATCCTTCTCTTCCTGAAAATTAATGGCTTCATCATTCATCTAGTAACCAAATAAGTAACTCTCGAGTCATTATTCAAGTTTGAGAAATGCTTGTCCTGAGGTTAAAGGCCAGCTTATTTAGAATGGCAAATAAGGGCTTTTATAATTTGACCCCAAATACTTTTCTCAACTTAATATCCATCATGCCTACTGGCACTCAAACATATTCCTTACCCCTCTACCCACATACCTACCAGGTCTCCTGCAGCCACACAAGCCAAATGTCTCCATGAATAAGCCACACACTTTCTTACTTTAGTCCTTTGTTCATGCAGTCCCAAGAATGTGTCTAGAAAACTCTCACTCTTAGGATCAAGTTCAAATGTGAGGATTTTCACAATCACCTGTTGTCCGTGGCAGAACTCATCAATCAATTCTTCTGATATACACATACATTTTAGCATTTTTTAAACTGCACCATTATTATGTGGGGGTGTGTGTGTGTACGTATACATACAAATATTTTACTCTCTCCTATAATGGAGCCCACCCTTTACCGTTGTACGTGACCACACTTAGATGGGAGGACTATTATGTCTTTGTAACTCCTGGCACCCAAAATGGTGTACTCAAGCAGAAACAGATCCTTAATAAGAGTTGGTTGAATAAATCAAATGATTAATACCATAATTAAATCCCAGATCTACTAAGTCCCAGGCCAATGTTTATTCCCTCCACTTCACCATACTGCTTAAACTGCTCTGTTAATTATAAACCTTCGGTCTTAATCATCAATTCATTTCCAAAAATATCCATGGAGCACCCACTCTGTATAAAATCACTTTTCAATATCTTCTCCCAAAATTTGTCCTTGGGACTCCAGTATTTATTTTCATCACTGTATGGAATAAAAAAAATAGGATTAGAGAATATTTCTTGCAAAAAATCTGCCTTGACTTTTCTGGGTAAATTACATTCTGGGATATGATGAAATTGCTCTTCACTTCACCTTTCATGACCGTTGTGGCTCTCAACACCATGTAAAATGCTATGGATGACCTGTTCGATCATTTACCCCCCGTGCAAATGTTGCTTCTTTCTCATATAGGTCAATTGCTTTTTATTGTAGGGAGGTGATGGACCCAGAAAATAATTTGAACAGCTGTGTCAGCTCATACTGGATAAAAGTTCTCTCCCATCCCCTGCCACTTAATCATAGAGTTTATGCTATATTGGCATAAATGACCAGAACCTTACATAATCACACAATCTCATACTCATAAAAATAATCAATAATACCATATGTATGAAAAACACATGCAAGTACTGTAGAAAGATTTTTACATACGGTTATAGAAGTTAACATGAAATAGAGCATAATAACAATGAGGAGCGAGGAAGAAGTATCATATTAAAATGGAAGATAAATCAGAACTCCAAGAGTGTACGAAAAGGTACTAGGTAGCATGACGTGGAAAACAGAGTGCCATTTGGTATATGGCATGAATGGTTCATTCTTGTTCCCTTCAAATTCCATTCTGACACTAAGAAAATGTATCAGATACAAGGTAGGTCAGTGATTAAATACATCCCTTCCAGCATCAAGTAGCCTGGGTTCACACCCCAGCTCCCCCTCTCACTAGCTCCATGACCTTAGGCAAGTTACTCAGTCCCTCTGTGTCTCATTGCGTCCATCTGCATCATGGGAATAAGAACACTGGTACAGAAATGTTAAGGCTAAATGTGAGAGACTTACGATACATATTAATACTGAAAAACTTAAAAAATAGAGAAAACCTATAAACCTTTATTCCTAGATGTACTACTACTTCCTGGGCCAGCTGAAAAAATTGCATTAGCTTGTCAAAGAGACACAATTTCTACGTGGCAGTCATACTAACAATTAGTAAGATTTTTAAAATATGATTTATAAATGTGCAGCAGATAGAGTCCTCTTGATTTGAAAGCTAAAGAAAAAATATGAAATGGTATTAGTATAAATTAGATCTCCTCATATCCAGAAAAATGAAATCTGTGCTTAGCAAGAATGAATGAATGAGAACAATGAGTATTTCTGTGGTGCATTATAATTTATAAAGTGATTTCAAATATCTCATCTTGTTTGAACGTGACTATGTGGGTGTAAACTTGTTATGGGTAAAAATAAGTTACTATTAATTAGTATGCAGGCTTGAAATATGCTTTAGTAGTGTGTCACTACTTATTTTTGAAGGAAAAGATAATTTATTTTTGTAAAAACATAATAACCCTGGACTAATTATGGCAGAATAAATAAAAATAAGATCCCAAGGTCTCTGATGTAATTTGGAGGTGAAATTACTCACTTGGATACTGGTATAAGTGCTAACCAGATACCTGTTTCCATAACTCAACACAGTCCATTTTACTTTTAAAATGTTAGCCTTCTCTACTAAAAAATTAAAAATAGCATTATTCCATGGTATACATTTTCCTATGTTATTGGACTGTAAAATAGTTCTTTTGAAATAAGGAAAGCAATCAGCCAAAGTGCACAACAGCGACTTCCAAATGTGTATGTCAATGAGATGCTTTATAAACAGACAAAGGCTCAAACACAGAGTCCTTTTTTGGGTGTATTATAAAGAGATATGTAAATCACGAGATACATTTGCTACACTTGCACTATGGCGTAAAGATTAAGAAAATGGTATAGTAGATATAGTTAATGCCTCATGCTTTACTTCCTTGGTCCAACCCCGAGTTTACCTGTAACTGTGAACAGATTCTATGATGCTGAAGATTTCCCACCTAAAGCATCCACATTTCTGCTTCTTTGCAACAAGACTTTTTCCAGATCTAGAGAAATTTGGAAGGCCCATCTGTGGTGCAGCCAAGAAATGAGAGATTTAATTTCCCAAGGTACAATCCTCAGTAAATGGGGGACAGAAATCAATGGATTAAAAAGTCCAGTGGAACAACTGTTGGGCATGTTCTCGAAGGCTCCTCAGGGATTACCAGGGATATTGAACTGAGAATGGCCCAGAGTAGTGCCACTATTGTCTTTTCTCCCTTCCCTGGCTTGCTTCCCACATCCTTCCTTTATGCTACCAGGGATCATTTTCCAAATGAACTACCTGTACCAGTACTTGCTCAAGTTAGCTTCCTGAGTAATTCAAACTAATCCATATGGGTACCAGTTCTAAGTTACCTGACTTGATCATGTACCATCCAGCATTAAATATCCTGTAGGCAATAACAAGCCTAAGTTTTTCAGACTGTAAAATGGACATAATCATAGGAAAAAACTCTGAGTTTTGTTTTGATGAGGTACCCTGTAATGCATCAATATAGTCTTAAACAAGGACTTATTACAAAATAAGACTCAATATAGACAATTGCTATTTTTACTAACTATATATTTAATTGCATCAAAGGTTTGAGGGCAAATTGGTGGATTGTATTTTTTGCTCATGATTCATTCTTCCCTCTCCCTGCTTGCCATGGATCACCCTAGGTGGATTATACTTCTCACCCCACCGATGTGGACTTCATCATGTGACTTGCCTTGCCCAATAAAACACAAGCAGACATAACAGTGTGTCAGTTCTGAGCAAGGAATTTAAGAATCATGATGTGCTTTTTCATTTCTCTGGCTCTTCCTTCCTTTTACAGTAGAAGATCATGCTTCAAGTAGACTATGTTCCCCAAAGGAGAGATACATATGTGGAGCTGACCTGAAGCCAATACAGAGAGTGAAAGAAACTCTGGAATAAGAGATAAATGTTTGTTCTTATAAGTCACAGAAATTTGGATTTTTTTTTATAGAGCATTATCCTAGAATGAAGCTGACTACTGTAGCAGGAAAACAGTAAATGTGCCATATAGAATAAAATACAATAATAGACTGTATATAGCATCTTCACTTAAAATAGATTTGCATTCAGTTGTTTAAATTTAATATAAGCTGATGTAAGGGTTTTAAATCAAGTATTAAAACCTCTCTAAAATTCCATTTGGAATAAATTATCTTTTCTATATTGGCATTTCCCCTTATCACAATTTAAACATTAAAGCAAGTATTTTTTTCTTATACACAGCCCAGTATTAGCATAGACTGAAGTCAACCTGGAAGATGATTTAAGGGAAGGCTATGTTCTAAGGAAATTCAGTGGATTATTGTAACAGCAATAGTCAATACTGAGAATGCTCATTTATACCTTGTTACAAATACAGAAAGCACTTAAAACAGAAATAAAGTTTAAGAGTAATCACTTATTCCCTCTTCACCAAATATGGAAGTCTTCAGCCAGTGTTTGTGAAAGATCAAGCCAAAAAGTATAAATAGAGTAAAAGCCAAATATTTTTCCAGCATAAACAGGGGAAATTTTGCAGTCAGTGAAAGAGTATTAGGGTCTTTTAGGACAGATTTCAGGAAATCATTACTGATAATACAAAAGAAGTCTTGGGACTTAAAGGAGGAGACAGTTTTGAGAGTTAGTCAGGTGCCAATGCTAATACATGATCCAAGTGTCAGAGAGCAGAGGGTACAGAATCCCACGATCAATTTTTATTCAGCTTGAGGTTGCTAATGCTGATGACAAGTGGTTACTAACGGCTTCTTTCAAGAATCCTAATGAAAGATTTTTCCTTTCTTTCAAGTTCATTATGCCACTAAGAACACTTCCCTCAGTGCACAATGGCAACAGATGAGTTCTAGCTACATCTCAACTAATCATTTAAGTTGATGTGAATTTAGGATAGCATGTAAATTAAGTAATTGTAAAAGTTCCTAAACTAACATTGTTGTTTGCACTTAGGTACAATTGTGTTGAACTTGTGGAGGAAAATATAACTTAGAGTTAAAAAACATGTAGAAAGCACAGTGAAAAGTTGGATCCTCATAAACAACATAAACATTTAACAAACAGTGCACGAGTTTGAGCTTTTAAAGGAATCAGCTGAATCCAAAAAGAGCTTTTCTTAACTACAGTTTTCTTTGTCTATGTTTACAAATACTAAGTTGTAGTTATTACAAAAGACTTAAGTCAGTTTGGTAAATGGCTTTCCCCACACAACCAGTGTATGAGCAGTTTTGTGTGTGTGTGTGTGTGTGTATGTGTGTGTGTGAGTGATGTAGACTCATGTGAATTGTGGCACACTGCAAACATTACTTTCTGATTAGAGAATATTAAATGATCTTAAAGCAGAACTCCAAAATTTCCCAACTTTGTAAATCAAAGATATTACAATTTCCCAGTTTTCAGATTACTTTAACTATGTTATGTTTGTACTAAACAGAATATATAGGAAGAGCTTTCCAGAATTAACAATAATACAGTGATTTTAGTTGTGAACCAGACCCTCTGGGTTCAAAGAGCAACTCTGCTACTTATGAGGAATGTGACTCAGTTTCCTTGTCTCTAAACAATGATAAAAATAATGCTAAATGCGGCATTGTTGTGAGCCTTGGGTGACTGTTTCTGCTTGGATCCGGGCTCTAACAATAACTAGCTCCGTGGATTTCAGTTAAGTATGTAGAACTCAATTTCCTCAACCTAAAAAAAAGAAAAGGAGTTTGGCAAAGATAACCTCTATGTTTTTCTCCAGATCTAAATTTTTTTTAAAGATTCTATTTATTGATTTGAGAGAGGGCAAGAGAGAGCACAGAGAGAGTGGGAGAGGGAGAAGCAGACTCCCTGCTGAGCAGAGAGCCTGATGTGGGGCTAGATCCCAGGACCATGGGATCATGACCTGAGCTGAAGGCAGGTGCTTAACTGACTGAGCCATCCAAGCACCCCTCCAGATCTAAATTTTTATCATCTGACTCTTTACGCTAGTGTTTTTTTGTTTGTTTGTTTTGTTTTGTTTTTTTATCAGCAGGCAACATAGCATCCTTATTCAGCCCAATGCTTTGGAGCCATACAGCCTGGATTCAAAGTCCAGCCCTGCTACTTTCTAGCTGAGTTTCCTTGAGTTATTTACATAACTTCTCTCTTTAGTTTCCTGATCTGTAAAATAGCTATAAAAATAATAGGTCTCTTATAGTGTTGTGAGGATTAAATGAGCCATTACCTTTAAAGAGCATAGAAAATCTCTCGCCCCAAATAAGCAATCAACACTGTTATTCTTACTATGAGATCCAAGGGCTTTTAATACAACTATAGGATGAATTCTTAAATTTGTGAACAAATTTTAGGAGTGTATACAAATGAGAGTCTTCAGTTTTCAATAGATTCCCAAAGGGATCCATGGCTTGAAAAAGGTTGGCTAAAACATAAAGACAGTCTTCTGGCTCTTACCCCTATTTATGAGCCATGTTTTCCTTTTTTTCAGAACACAGGCATTAACAGCAATGAGTCACCTTGTATTATTTTTCCTCAACTATGGTTTGTCCAAAGCTTAGTTAAGAAATGTCTTGCTCTCTGTCCCTAATATATCAGTACTCTTATAGATGTACACATATTGACTAGGATGAAAAGAAGGTAGTTTTACAGGCTTTTGCTAGCCAGAAATAGTGGGCTTTTTTCATATTCCCTTTGATAATACTCTTCAATCATCTAGATTTAGGCACTTATTATCATTATTTTTTAGTTTGTTATGCCTAAGTATACATAGATGCGGTTTTCCTACAACCCATTTTACTTTCTGAGAAGAACACAGCTTCTTTTGTGACATTTCATGATGCTAAGTATTGACATAATTCAGTACAGTAACTGAGACTCAGCAAGATTTGTCTGTTATCTGACTGTTTCAAACATTTATGTCTTAATTTGCTGTATATCTTCAATGCACACTTTTCTTCAGTGAAAGCAGTCCATGTCAATCAAAGAATCATTTAAATGATTATTTTCACAACATTTAAAAAGGCAGCATGGCATACAAGAAACAAATCACTCTTTGCCACATAGATACAGTGAATTCACAGCATGAAAACCAGTACTTTCAAAGTACAGTATGAAAGTGAAAATAACAAACTCTCAAAAAAGATCAATAGAAAGAACTGATAATGGCTAAAAGAACAGTATTGATTAGTAAAGTAATATGAAAAGAGAAAAGGTGTATGTTAACTTAAACCCTAAATTTGGACAAGCATTCATAGACTGGGAAATAAAATTTCAAGATCAAGAAACATCTTCACGGATGAAAAGGGGTCTGAACAAAGTGCTTTTATTGTCTGAATAACTTAACTGGGGAGTCAAAGTGAAAAAAAATAGAATTAATATGATATTTTTAGGATAAATTTGAATAGAGTGAGAGGGAGGGGCAGGCATTATTGACCCTGATGTGTAATACAATGTTAAGTTCAATTAATTTATAAACTAAATGTATGCTCATTATCCATATTTTAGAAACTAGAGGAAAAAGGGTATTGAAAGCTCTATGACTGAAGTTTTGATATGTTTCCTTTTCATTTTTTTCCTTGAGTAATTGTAATTGCAATGCACAAATAATTTATAACCTGCTTTTTCTTATTCATTAGAAAAATTTATTTTCACTTTAGATTCACAAATAAGCTATTATGCCATTTGAAGAAAGTTTCAGATTACAGAACATTACACTAAATGTCATTCAACATTCATTAAACAGTGTATTGGACTTATAAAAAGTTCTAACTTAATTGAAGACATGTAGTTAAATACTGTCTACTAATTCGATGTTTATCAAAACGTTCTTTTCCCTTTCTTTTCATCTCTTATGATTGTAACTATTTTGTTTATTTTTTAATGATTTTATTTATTTGAGAGAGAGAGCATGTGCCTGTGCACAAGCAGGGAGGGGGTTGAGGGGGAGGGGCAGAGGGGGATGGAGAGGGACAATCTGAAGCATACTCCTCACCTGATGTGGGGCTCCATAGCATGACAGTGAGATCATGACCTGAGCCAAAACCAAGAGTCAGACACTTAACTGACTGAGCCACCAGGTGCCCTCACATTTATTTTTTTAAACCACTTTATTGAGGTGTGAAGGTATGAGTGACATACAAAAAGCTGTACCTATTTATTTATTTATTTATTTATTTTTAAAGATTTTATTTATTTATTTGAGAGAGAGAGAATGAGAGATAGAGAGCACGAGAGGGAAGAGGGTCAGAGGGAGAAGCAGACTCCCTGCTGAGCAGGGAGCCCGATGCGGGACTCGATCCCGGGACTCCAGGATCATGACCCGAGCCGAAGGCAGTCGCTTAACCAACTGAGCCACCCAGGCGCCCAAAGCTGTACCTATTTAAAGTATAAAGCTTTATGAGTTTGGAGCTAAGTATATACCTGTGAAACCATCACCACAATCTATGCCATAAACAGGATATCCCGCTTTCCTCATTTAAAATTATAATGGGGGTTTTACATTGTTTTTAAAACCCAATTGAAATTGCTAAATGCATTACATGGCCCCAAGAGAATTACCACTATGCCTTTTTTGGAAACTTTGAAAAATGGTTTCACAAATCTTGTTGTGGAAATTATGCTGTAATTAATATCTACATGGACAAATCCTCTATCCAAGTTTGAGGTTATTACCTTAGCAAAGATTCTCAAAAATTAGGTTAATAGATCTAGGTGGATAATCATTTATATAATTCTTGGTATGTATTTTCAAATTACTTCTCAAAAATACTGTATAAAATTATCTTCCTGCCAGTACTGGATGAGAACATCAGTAATGCTATGTTGTAGCCTACATTGAATATTTTAAAAATGAATTTAACTCATAGACATATGTATGTCTATATCTACCTATCTATACGTGAACGTGTGTGTATGTATACATATATCATATAATTTAGACTTGGGACTTAGAGTTGAGTTAGGTTCTCCCTGAGTGCTTTGTGAGATATAAGTGATGTGGACAATCATGTTCTGCCATGTGAGGAACAGGGGAAGCCAGTCTACAGTAAAAGAGATGGTGCAGGGAGAAGGAGATGTGACAGAGATTCCTGAAAGCTTTTGATTGCCTGTTTCCAGCATTTTCTTGAGGCACAAATACACTCTCCCTTCGCCTTCCTCAAGAAACCTTTTAATCCTTAGAATAAATTTATCCTTTAGAATCCATTCCACACTTGATAAAACTAGTTCAAATTTGATATATGTTACTTGTAATCAAGTGTCCTAATTAATAGAACACTCACCTAACAGAGTTTGCTGTTGTACAGCAAAGTAAGTTTTATTTTGTATAATTTTTTTCATCTCACATTCAGATGGAAAGATGCTCTCCTTCCTCTTGTAAGGATATGATGTTCTACCTGTACACTCAAAGAAGAAAAATCTCAACCTGAGTACACAGGAAAAAATAAAGCCTGATGTCATTTCTAGCACTAATTGGTATTTATCTCCCATAAACACATGAGGCTGTTTTGGTTTGCTCAGATATCCTTGTCTGCACAGGGCCATTTAAACCCAAATTGGAATTGTCTCTAGGTTACTCTCAGTGCTAATAAGAACTTTCAATTCATGCCAATTATAAGAATTCACAAACACGGATAGGGGTGACCAAAGAATCCAACCAGAACTTTCTGTTTAGTTTCATTAGACCCAGACTTAATGAGAAAAAAAATCATTAGCAATGAAAAACTTGTAAGCCTTGTTGAGTTTCTTGCTTAAATTTAAATAATGCTGATTGTATCAGTAATGGGAACTGTGGTAGAGAATAAAATGAATATTAAATTTGGTAAGAAGGAGCATAGGTAGGACCAAAGCAGAAAAGGGAGTTGGTGTACCACAACCAGATAACATGATTTCCTTTTAATGTGCTTGTTTTATAGAAGTCACTAATTGCAGAAACCATTTTGATTTAGTATCACCAATAAAATAAACACATTAATAATGTCACTAAATTTGCAAGATGACATGCCTGGCGAAATGGTACTAATAAAAAGACATGTGGTTAAAGACGGTCTCCCTTTCACTTTGCTGGGCAACAAAATTTAAAGTGTAAAATGCCAAGGACAGTCAAATTTCAAAATAGGAATATATTTTATTGTTTTGTTTCATGTCTTTCTTGTCAAAAAACTATAAATCTCCATTTGATTTTATATTCTAAAATAGGAAGGTATTTGAAATTTCATATTTCTGCAGTCCAACAGTTTTCCCAGATGACGGGAAATTTTAACTTCCTTTATTTTCTTTGTTAAGTTGAAGTTACAGCTCATCACTTTGCATCAGTGCAAACCTCCAACAACCTCATATACATCATTATGAAAAGGATTAAAAAATAAGTTTGTGTCATTGCAGAGAACGCTAAAAGTTCCCCTGCAACAAATATGAATGGAAATAAGTACCCTTCCTATTAGCTCAATAAGAAAGAAGACAAATGGATGCCTACTTTTATTTTCTCCTATTTAACATTTTTGGACCTTTGTGCTTTGTTTGGTCTGGACCTTGGCATGCGTAGACATTTCACTGCCCATGGGGCATTGTTGTGACCTTGGCTCCTTACTCAGATTTGAGATGAATGTTGCCAACCACCGGCCTTGAAGTGGTCAAACTTTGGTGTGAGCATCCTTGAAAGAAAATGATGGAATATGAATTATGTGACTGTGGATATGTGAATTTGAATAGGAACATTTTCGAAAAGGAATGTTTCCCCCCAACTTTCTGATAAATTACTAAACTATGAAAATGTTTCAGTCTTCCTAAAGCTATTGTGAGCTATATCCCCAGCTCTCGGGGATCCATATTCTCTATGTTGTTAGAGATATATTGGTTAAAAGTAGGAAACTCTGCTATCCTTGGCTCTAGGCAGAGATCTGGCCAAGGCACATAGAGGGAAAAAAAATACCCCTGGGAAAAGGAGAAAATAGCCTCTTGGGCCTAGGATCCTGGTCTCAAACTAAGCAAAGGTCTAGTTACCACTGGGAGAGGTAGTTTACAGGTATACAAGTTCTGCCGAAAGTTGAAGAAAAAACAGGAATGCTGAGAAATCCCTTTAGCACTCCAGGCACCATGCTAAGCACAGGCTACCAGCAGCCCATCACTGGAGGAATTTGAGGTCTATGGTACTCCACAGGTTGCAAGAGCAGCAATAAAACATAAAACCAGCTTAATATTAATTCCATGGACTCAAACCCCCATATTAACAGTGTGGCACAAAAAGACCTGTGCCCATTTTCAGGATGAAGTATATTTACTTCAGGGGCACCTAGGTGGCTCACTCAGTTAAGTGTCTGCCATCAGCTCAGGTCATGATCTCAGGGTCCTGGGATGGAGTCCCACATCAGGCTCCCTGCTCAGCAGGGAGCCTACTTCTCCCTCTGCCTGCCATGCTCCCTGCTTTTGTTCTCTCTCTCTCTCTGACAAATAAATAAAATCAATGAAATTATGACCTGAGCCGAAGGCAGATGCTTAACAACTGAGCCACCCAGGCACCCCAATAAAATCTTTTTAAGAAAAGAAATATATTTACTTCATTCTTTATTGTTCTTCCATACACAAAGTCTAACATTAACACACACACACACACAAAAGAAAGACATGCAAAAAAGCAAGCAAAATATACACACTGTCAAGAGATAAAGCCATTAATATATACTAGACTCAGAGATAACCTAGACATTGTAACTATCAAACAAGGACTTAATAATAACTCTGAGTGACAAAGCAGAGAAAAATGGATTGATAGATTAATCTAGATTTTAAAGATAAAGGTAGACAACTTGCATGAACTGATGGGAAACTTCTGCACAGTGAGGGAAGCTATAAAAGAATCAATTAGAAATATTACAAATAAGTCACAATCAATTAAAACCGTTAATGTAGCATTTGCAAAATTGTTACTATGGTAAATTTTATTTATTTATTTTTTATTTTATTTTATTTTATTTGTTTAAGATTTTATTTATTTATTTGAGAGAGAGAGAGAATGAGAGATAGCGAGCACAAGAGGGAAGAGGGTCAGAGGGAGAAGCAGACTCCCTGCTGAGCAGGGAGCCCGATGTGGGACTCGATTCTGGGACTCCAGGATCATGACCTGAGCTGAAGGCAGTTGCTTAACCAACTGAGCCACCCAGGCGTCCTTACTATGGTAAATTAAAATAACATTAAATTACAAAGCTAATAGCACTACCTTAAAAGTGGCACATAATTGGGGCGCCTGGGTAGCTCAGTCGGTTAAGCATCTGACTCTTGATTTCAACTCAGGTCATGATCTCAGGGTCATGAGATCGAGCCCCATGTCGGACTCCACACTGAGCATGGAGCCTGCTTAAGATTCTCTCTCTCCATCTCCCTCTGCCCGTCCCTGCTCCTGCTTGCACATGCACATACTCTCTCTCTCTAAAAAATAAAGGCACATAATTTAAATTACAATATATGTTAATCTTGGGAAATTGTTTATCAATGTTCATACATGAGTACTCAATCTTTGATGGAAGGCATGATATCAAACTCCACACGTGATAAACGCTTTATATTTGTAGCTACTTGCCTGATAGGTATTGTCCCCTCCTACCCCCTCCCATCATATGGATAGGAAATTGGGACTAAAAAATGCTAGTTATTACTTTAAGGTTACATGACAGTACCTTAAAGTAGGTATAAGTGACTGTAAGTATTCATTTCACTGATTATAAAGTCTTTGTTCTTTTCATTATATCTCTATGCCTCTCATAGTATAAAACTAAAATAATCTTTTTCACCACTCCAAATGGTCCATTTTCATGGAGAAAGAGAACCATTCCAGTTCTAACCGTCTGTGCTATATGACTAGAAAATGAAACATGAGGTGGGCTTCCATGTAAAATGAAAGACTTTGTCTAAAAAAATGCAAAATTATGGGGCATACTCCTTGCTCAGCAGCCAAAGATGATTGGGTCTACCTCTTTTGTCACATTTTCAATATATAATTCCTGCTCAAACTTGCTTTTCATTTTTCTAAATCATTTCAAATTTCATTGATATTCCTAAAATGCAACAAAAGAGAAGTAGATAATTTCAGCCATTCCAATTTGGAACCTTTTGTAAAATGGCATGAATAGATTTCACTATAATGTACAAAGCCTCACTTGTTCTTTTCTCTTTTTATCTTTCCTGGATTTGTGGATGGGTTAGAATTATCAGAAAGGGAAAACTGAATCACAACACAAAAATGCAAAACATCAAAGCTAAAGAAGTAAACAAAGTTAATGATCATATCTGTTAAGTATTACTGATTTATCATTTCAGAAACTCAGAGAAGAAATTTACTGTTTTTTTTTTTTTTAAAGTAAATGATGGCTCATTGTTTGCTAAATGGATTAAACTTGTTGTTCTATGAGTTTGCGATATGTTGTTTTTGCTCGTTTGTGCTTTTGGTTCTTTCTCCATTCTTCTACTGTACAGGTAATTACTCAGACTATGAGTGATCTGAAGTTTACGGTAACGACCACATTTCTTGCATTATCCCAACTCTGAATCATACAATTTGGGTGGAGGTCAGAACTCACTCACGCCTCAGGCAAACATCCTTATTACCCAGCACCACTACACAGCACACATGCATGCATGACTCTACAGTTGTCTTATTAAGTATCTATGAATTTACTATGCACAAGAACCTGGAAAGTCACTATACAGTGGTCAACAAAATTGTCCAAATGTATTAATAATGAGAAACCATAAACATGCTTATAGATTCTTCTTTAATTTGAAGTTTGTTATTCATGAGCACGACCCACGGTTCCCCTTAGAATCATTAAAGCTTTTGCAGAGGTAATTACAAATGAACAGGGAAAATGTGATCATGACAAAAGGCTGTCAGAATAACAGGGTGACAAATATAGGGACATTTTTAGAATTCCCAAGTTCCCACTTCAATAAAATAAGATAAACAAAAAGCCTTATTTAGCTTCAGCTGTAAGCACCATTTTACCTATTTCTTATAATCCTCAAGAAAACTTTGCCAAGTCATTGTAGGTATGTACAATCAAACAAATCAAACTTGAGCTATGACCAATCCTTTTAGGGCTCAGTATGTCCAGTGTTCTAGTTACCTTGGAGAAAGAAATAGCAGGCACTTGTCAGGGTTGTCTGCTTTCTGCCTTTTCTTCCTACTCTTTCCTACACACACACATACACACATGCTCAAGTGTGCTCTACCAGAAAACAAACATAGAAGCTGTGCGGAAAAGTAAAAGAAGCAAAGAAGTTTTGACACGCACCGGAATGTCTTTACTTTTAACCTACAAAACCCCCCACAAAAACCCAAAACCCAAAACCAAATCAATTAGCTCTTTAAATGTGTAGATGGGATTAGGGGGATTAGAAATTTGTAATTCAGTGGGGTTGGAGTAGCAAAAGGAATAGATTAGGCTCAGTATTCCTACAACTGGTGATGTGGACTGTGGTGTCTCCATCTTTGTACCCATCCCTCTCTTCAGGGAATCTAATTCTTCTACAGAAGAGTTTCTTGCATACCCTGGGGGTAGGAGGAGGAGGGAGAACAATGGGAATGGAACACCTTTGTAGGTCTTCCTACAGAGCATTTTGCTTCTAGACATTCCATTGAATTTTATATTTACAATTGTTAAAAAAAAAATGTAGGGGAGCAAAAGCAATTTACAAAAGCAAGCCCCAGTAGCATCAGTTAACTGTGAACTGAATAGATAAGATGCTCATTGACTTTCTTTGGGGAATAATTTGTATATTGATTTATGAAATGACGGCTACATATTGTCTTCTCATCTGACAATGGAGTGCAGAAGATGGGGATAAAAATAAGAGCAATTGTAAGGAAATGCTTTATGCCCAAATGCTAATTCAGAAGAGTACTGAAACTGGAGATGGAAGAGAATACTAAGCATGGATTCTAGGCCATCCTTAACAATTCAGAGCTGAAGAGCTGTTTTCAGAGATAAATTTATTCTGTGTTCAATGTTTCTTGACCTACTTCTCATAAGGAAAATTCAGCCTGAAAACTAGAAGAAATCCATTTTTCACTTTCATTTCAAATTTATTTTTAGATAAAACACATTAATTTGTACCAAAATATCCCTCATTAGGTATGTATAAAACAGTTTCAAGAAGATTTGAGGTGAGATATTTCCTAAGTTGTACAATGCATGAATATAAAAAATGAACACTAAAGGATACTTAGTAAAAGGCAGTTCAACTCCAGTGAGGGAGTAAACAGTGATATACTGAAGAACACAGAGGGCTGGGGGGAGCAGGGATCCTTCTTACTAGG
The DNA here is from genome assembly GCF_003265705.2 of Callorhinus ursinus. NCBI lineage: Eukaryota > Metazoa > Chordata > Mammalia > Carnivora > Otariidae > Callorhinus > Callorhinus ursinus. Next base: position 15,523,943 of record NW_027397078.1, on the reverse strand, counting down.
AGCTGGTCATGAAGGGAGGTCATATTTGTTGAGGATGTGCTATCTGCATCATGGTGCATTCTGCACATTGAATCTTCATGACTAGACTGTGAATGAGATATTTTGTTTCCCTTTTACAGATGGGAAACCTGAACCCAAGTGGTTTAATTAGTTGCCTATGATCACAATGCACAGGTAAAGGAATCATAGCATTAATTAAAGATCACTACTTCCCTAATGGTCCCATCATCAGAACTACACACACACACACACACACACACACACACACACACACACACACAGGTTCCTGAGATTGTACTTAGGGTTTTAAATTCCATCCTTGACAGGTACTGGATCCCCACCGCTTTAAGGTTGTTCAGAAATACAGAGCTTTTTGGTAAAATTAACTATTGATGCCAATGAAAGGTAAATATTCTTTGAGTATAAATAGACCATGACAATGGCCTAAACAACAAGGTGTGGAAGAGTATTGGTTAAAAGAAGTTTCACCACCTCTCATTGCCTACCAAGATGAAGAGGGGAAAGTTGAGAGAGTTGCAGATAAGAGCTAGAAGCTGTGTGGAGGGTTTTCAACTCCTCTGACAACAGCCCCCACCACCACCGCCATACCCTTTCAAATTCATTTGAAGAGAAGAGGAAGATGATAACGTCCCCACAAAGAGTGAAAGTCTGAGCCTAAAGAACAGCACCCAGAGCTGTTTTGGAAGAGTGCCCGAACAAGGAGGCAGAGCATATAGGTAGCCTCACAGAGGCCTGAAAATCTCACTGGGTGTATGGTGAACAGCTAACATGTACCAGCCGTGGGAGAGCCATGGGAGTTAGGAGGAGTAAGAGGCAACCAGGACTGAAGTATCCCAAGGCTGGGAATGCAGAATAAGCATTCAACAAGGTGGGGGGGAATGCAGATGCTGGTCCACCTCAGCAGACGTCCCCATGAAAAGGTCATCCACCCAAAGGATTAAACAGATGTCACATCTCTACATGTCCCTGACCAAGGACGAGAAACCAGTCCTGATATGAAGCTATAGTAATAGCCCTGGAGTACTGTGGTCCTGGACAGGTTGGAGAGTCCTGACAAATCCTGATTATGACTGGTAAACCTAAAAAGTCACTGAATATTATTAAGATTTTCTGAGAATGGCGTATTAAGAAACCTGCTAAATTAAGGTTAAAAAAAAAGAGTCCTAGGTTAAAATTTAATTCAGTTACAGAAAAAATAATAAAATAGCATTTTTGACCCACTTAAATGTGTGTGATGATGAAGTTTTTACCCACTACATTTAACAGTACAAAGGAATGGGCCCAAGAGCTTCACTGTGAGGAATGCAAATGTGCCTCCCAAAATAATTCATGATTTTGACCAATGTCCACACAAAATATGGTAGTTCAGAAGAGGTTTTGAATCATGTAACAACTATTAGACCCTATCAACATTTAGAAAAATAAAAGCAAGGCTTAGAATGGTTGGATCCTACCCATTTATTGCCTGGGGTAATGTTAACTGACTAGGGACTCAAAATGTTTCTCCTGATTGTCAATCTCTATGTTCTTTCCTCTAATGGTCCCTTCACTTTCTGACACCTAGTTGGTGCTCGACAAATTTTAGACTGAATAAAATAATGAATGAGTAAAAAGCTGTATTTCTTCAGTGACCAGCAGAGGGCTGGGCAGATAGTAAGTATCCTTTTGTGTCTCACACAGCATGCAGCCCAATGGTGGAAAGCGAAAAAGAGGAGGGGATGTTTAATTATGTTGTGCAACTACAAATCGCTAGATGCTGAGCTAAAATTTTCATCTACTTTTAAAGTTCAGTTCTCTTGTTAATCCATATCACATATGAGGGACGTGGAGAGAGAAGATAAACAGTTTGTCAAGGTGATGGCAATAGTGTCTATAATTTGAGTGCTTGCTCCTTACTAAAATTTTAAATAGATTCACACATTTAATTCCCACAACCACCCTACGGGTAGGTACTTCTATTGACTCCATTGTATAGGTGGGCAACCAAAGCTTAAGTAACTGTTCAAGGTCATACAGCTACTTGGCAAAGGATGGGCACAAATTTAAACCCATGTTTTTCCAATTCCAGTATTAAACCAAGAACTTGTGTTGAGTAGTCACTGACCCTGGATCTGATGATGGGAGAGTAAACAGTGGTCACATAATAATACCCATTATCTGAATGGAATACTGTCTATGTACTTGGGATTTTTAAAAATCTTTTAAACTTTCCTTCGTTCTCAGCTGTATTCAATTCCACTTTCACTCTTCTGTTTGTGCCACTTTACACATTGGTGCCTAGCTTCTCTTTGACCCAAATACTTAAAACAGGTCACACATTTAAATATGGCAACCCCTCCAGCCCTGCTGTAAAAACTGGGCTGTAAAATTTGTTTGTACTACTGGTGATTTTGCAAAACGTTTACCCACACGTACTTCTACATTTTTAGGTTTGACAGTACATTACATGTGAAAAAAACCCCACATTTTATTTGTGTAGGTCTTCATCTTTAAAAAAAACCTGATTTTGGAAAAGGAAATGAATGAACTTTTTGCTTATCATTCCATTATATTTTTAAAAATCAATTACCTGGAATAATTATGATTCCAATCTTTAAAACAAGGTATGCAAATATGTAAATCAAATCCAAAAAAAAAAAAGCTAGAGCAAAACTGCTTTCCTGCACAATGATGTCAGAATTACCTGTTTCCCCTACACTCCTAGCATCCCCAAGTTATTGGCAGTATATAAAAGTGCAAAGGAAAGAAAATCCACAATTCTCTATGGATTCCATTACAAAAGGAATTTTGGACATTTTTATGAAGCAATATGGGGATTGTTTTGAATGGGGATTCCTACTTTGTTTATTATTTTCATAAATAATTTAGAATTGCTCTTTTCCAAACATGATCTGAGCTAACTATTCTGTATCATGCGGGATCTGAGGTAGTCTAAGAATTAGAAATGTTCATATATACCTATTAATCTAACTTTACATATGCCTATAGTATTTTTGAAGTGAAATACATAACATTTTAGAATAATTCAACTTTATATAGGTCTGAATACACACACACACATATACATATATGAATTTTTTAAATGTTTATTATATTTTTATTCTTTGACAGTTCAGGGAAAGAAAGGCTGTATTTAGTATCGTCTGTTACGTTCCTTTACATTTACGTCAGCTGGAGAGCAGTACTGGCAAAACTGAAGGAAACTTTCTGTTCCTAGAGCCTTTACATAGTCGTAACCGTGACACAATCACGTTTTACAAATTTGTAGAAATACGATGCAGCAGAACTTCCCCACGGCCTGTTATTTAGAGAAAGGAAAACTTGAGAAATAAATGGAAGTTGGCAAACAACTGTTGGAAGAAGAGCTATCACACTCTTAGGATGGCAAACAAAATGGAGGGGAGGGGCTGGACAAAAAGCATTGGCAGAGCATGAAAGGCAGAACCTTGTGATTTATGGCTGTGGTGCTTCTAATCACTGGAGATTTAAACTGGATCTCAACTTGCATTCTATTCTTCTGCTGCTTGAGGCATGGCTTATTCACCCAACCTTCTGTGATATCTACATGGACTCCCTGAACTCCGGGTCTAAATTTCAGTCAAGTATACCTAACCTTCTCTGTTAAACCAAGGAAGACCTGAATTGTATTTCCTTGAGCTTATTGTGTCAAGCCTGCCAAATGAGACTTCAAAAATGTAGGCATTGTCAGCTCAGCCTGAACATTAAAAAGATTTCTGCCACAATTTTTCAGAGATCTGTTTTTGTTGCGATGCTTGTAAAATCGGTACCCCTAACTTATCATTATTATCATCCTGGAATTTACTTAGAACGTTGTCCACCCCCATCAGAGACACTCAATTACCTTCACACATTTCTCACCTAAAATCTATTTCAGTTTCTTGGAAGACTCTATTATTCCCCAGATATGGAGCCTACTGTCCTTTAAATGAGGTAGCTGCGACTTCTACAGATGGCAGTATCAATGGTGGGAAATGTTTAGATCTATATAAGTTAAAAATGGAGAAAATAGAGGGAATCATAGATTCAAGACTCTGGGAATGAAAAAGGAAAAGATACTGAAGGGGAACTGTGAAAATGAAAGATAGGTGGGGCAGGTTGAAGGTGCCTGTCAGTCTCTTCATTGCACAGCCTCCTTTTGCTCTAAATACTAAACATGCCTAAATTAGGCCACTTCCCTCCAGAGAACAGGCAGGAACTGGACACTATAATATATCATCAAAGCGAATTTTTAGAAGACTATTTTTACCTGCTCACCATCTACAATAAAAATTATTTTCATAATTGTCAATATCAAGACAAAGCAGCAGGGCTACCATGAACTTGCAAGCTTTTAAGAAGTTTACTTAAACTATTAAACTGAACCAATCCTTTCTCACTCTCATTTTTAATTTCACCAAATATGCCAATTCAATTCAAAAGGCTCAGATCTCAGATTGGTCCAATTACGTGATCCCAGAATATTTGCAAGTATATTTGCTTTTATTTTTTAAAATTTTTTAAAAGATTTTATTTATTTATTTGACAGAGAGAGACACAGCGAGAGAGGGAACACGAGCAGGGGGAGTGGGAGAGGGAGAAGCAGGCTTCCCACGCAGGAGGAAGCCTGACACGGGGCTCGATCCCAGGACCCTGAGATCATGACCTGAGTTGAAGGCAGACGCTTAATGACTGAGCCACCCAGGTGCCCCTGTATATTTGCTTTTAAAATATGCCTTCTTCACCTTTTAAAGTAGAAATTAAAACAGAAATAGTCAATGTATATTGAAAAGTTGCTTTCAAGAATAAAGCAGGAGGCATCACACTTCCTGATTTCAAGCTATACTGTATATAACTATAGTAATCAAAACAGTATGGTACAGTAATAAAAACAGACAAATAGACCAATAGAACAGAACTGAGAGTCCAGAAATAAACCCAAGCATATACAATCAACTAATATTTAACAAGAGAGCCAAGAATATTCAATGGAGAGAAGAGAGTCTCATTAACAAATGGTGCTAGGATAACTGGATATTCACAGGTAAGAGAATGCAACTGGATGCCTATCTTACCCCACTCACAAAAATTAATCAAAATGGATTAAAGATTTAAATGTAAGATCTGAAACCATGAAACTCCTAGAAGAAAACGTAGAAATAAAGTCCTTGACATGGGTCTTGGTAATGATTGTTTGGATATGACACCTAAAGCACAAGCAACAGAATGAAAAATAAACAAGTTGGACTATTTCAAACTAAAAAACTTCTGCATAGTAAAAAAAAAAAAAAACCCATCCACAAAGTGAAAAGAGAATCCACAGGATGAAAAAAATTTGCAAATCATATGCCCGATAAGGGGCTAATATCAAAAATATATAAAGAACTCATACAACTCAACATCAAAATACCAAATAACCCAATTTTAAAAAATGGGCAAAGAATCTGAACAGATGTTTCTTGAAAGAAGATACACAAAAGGCCAACAGGTACCTGAAATGATGTTCAGCATCACTAGTTGCTAGAGAAATGCAAATCAAAACCACAATGAGGTATCATCACATACATATTAGAATACCCATCATTAAAAAGACAAGAGATAACAAATGCTGGTATGGATGTAAAGTAAAGGGAACCTTTGTGCACTATTGTGTGGGATTGTAAATTGGTACAACCACGATGGGAACAATCACTATAGGGGATCTTCAGAAAATAAAAAAATAGCATTACCATATGATCCAGCAATTCCATTTCTGGAAGTGTATCCAAAGGAAATGAAAATACTAACTTGAAAAGATATCTGTGCCCCATGTTCATCGCAGCATTACTTACAACAGCCAAGACAATGGAAACAACCTAAGTTTCCATCAATAGATGACTGGCTAAAGAAGCTGTGGTACATATATACGATGGAATATTATTTGGCCATAAGAAAAAAACCCAGAGAAATCCTATCATTTGCCACAACATGGATGAATCCTGAAGTACTGTGCTAAATAAAATAAGTCGGACAGAAAAAGACAAATACTGTATGAACTCACTTATATGTGGAATTTAAAACAAACAAAAACCAACAAAAACCAAACTCTTAGAAAAAGAGATTATATTTGTGATTACCAGAAGCTGAGGGTGGTGCAAGGGGGAAATTGAGGAAGGTAGTGAAAAGATACAAACTTCCAGTTGTAAAATAACTAAGTACTAGGGATGTAAAGTACAACATGGTGAGTAGAGCTAACATTGCTGTATGATATGCAGGAAAGCGATTAAGAGGATAAATCCTAAGGGAAGGGTTCTCATCACCAGGAGATTTTTTCCCTTTTTTCTTCTTCCCTTTCTTTTTATTGCATGTATACGGAAAGATGGATGTTCACTGAATCTACTGTGGTAATCATTTTGCAAAATATGTAAACCAAAGCATCATGCTGTATGCTTTAAACTGATACAGTGATGAAAGTCAATTATTTTTCAATAAAACTGGAAAAAATTAAGTTGTTTTATCAGATATTAAGCTCAAGAAATCGGAATTGCATTGGGGGGCCAGGATTTGACTGGTAAAAGGTATCAATGGAACAGGATACTAATCCCCAAAAGAAGGTCAGGTGTCTTTAATAAGTTTAGTAAGTTGAAGGCAACATTTCCCCCCCCAAAAAAAAGTGGTTTCCTTTTTTAACGGAGACTTTCACTTTCTTACATGAATTGGTTTAGATTTTTTTCAGCACTGATACCATTCCTAAGCTTAAAGCTATAGAAGAGAGAAACGCTCATTCTACAAAATGCTGTGTTTGCACAGTGTCTCTTCAGTGATTGGAGGTCAACTTTCAACCAAATTTTTGAATAGATATTCGTTAATAATAACTAACCTTTTCAAGTCCCACATATGTAATCATAAGTACCCTGTGCTACCTGGCTTTTCCATAATGTTTAGACAACATTTACAAGTTACTAATTCAGGAAATTCAAAGTTCTTCAGTGCCCTAGAAGGTAGGAACATGGTAAGTATGGCATAGGGAGAAGGGTGGGGCTGGGTCCTCCTCTCTGATAAATATCTAACCAAAAACAGGAAAGAGGAAATAAGGCTGACAGAAAAACGCACACAGAATAAATGACATTATCAAATTTTCGGAGATGTATGCACTTGATTTTGCTTCATCACTACTTCATCTTGAGTCATCTAGGTCAACGACTGTCAACTAATCAATCTCAATCCTCTGGGAGCAGACATCAAGGGCAACAGCGGTGCCTTAATGATTTCAATCTCTAGCCTTCAAGGGGACAGATTATAGGGATTGGAAGCAAATCAGTCTTTCAGAGGGCAATTCAGCCCACAGCCACTGACAAAGCTTGATTAGAATGGAAAACTGTTAAACAAGCAAAAACAAGACATAATTATGAGGGAGGAGGAAATACAAGACTAATGAATTTTAGTGTTCATAACAAGATAAAATTAATATGTTTTTATTAGTGCTGGTGTAGCCATCCATGTAGTCATTTAGAAGTCTAAACAGGGCAAGAAGAAACTCATAATAGCACATTCTTCAGCAATTTCTTGCTTTTTTTTCTCATTAGAAAAGTAGGGATAGCCATGATGATCCATCTACCCATTGTTTCTAGGCTCCTGTCACGATCATTTTCAAAGAGAAACAAATCCAAAAGCAAAAAACTTCTTTGAATACTGAAGTCCTCACAATCCTAAATCTCCTAGAAATCCATTTATGCCTTTAATGTAAGTAATGAACCCTTTTTAGTATTTAATTGTTCCCTAATGTTTTCATTTGCATATGATTCTTTTCTAAGACTAGACAGCATGCCCCCTTTTGCAGGTATCCTTAGAACCTTCACCATCTCCACTGACTTATTAAAAACACAACTGAATGTTAGTTTCACTTAATGATTATAATTATTTTGATATACTCCACATGGAAAATAAAGTGTTTTCTAATTTAAATTTCCTTTAAAACTATTATACCTATGTGACTATCCTACTGAGAAGTCAGAACCTCTTTCTTGCAGTTATAGGAAGGATTTTCTGAAATGTAGACTTGGAGGTCCAGAATTTCATCCTATTTTAATGGAGAAAATTTAGGGGAAATAAATATTAATTCAAAATATAAATACCTCAAATATGAAAGTTGTGGTTTAAAATATTGTCCTCCAAAGTTACAAGTAAACCAGTGTTTCCGAACTGTTTTCCCTAAAACACTACTAATAAAAATGATCCTGAAATGCTAGATTAAACAAAACAGATTACCTCATCTTCAAATCTCTCAGAACCTTCAGCATATGAATGGCTATTGCTAATATCTCAAAGGAAGATATAACTTGCAGTTTTTTTTCCCAAACATATTTGACCATGAAACCTTCTTTTCTCCCTAGAAATAGCTACTAATGCTAGGCTCAGTGTTTCTTGCATAGCCTAAAACACACTGAAGTAAATTTATTCTTCTCTTACAAACATATCCTAAGAATATGAAAATATTTATTTACTGATGAATCAGGCAGAGAAAGAAAGCTGGTTCAGAGGAGAATTCAAGTGAGTGAATTCAAGTGAGTGAATCACAGAAAGAAAGTATATTGGAAGACGATTGCTAAATTAGACACAAAACTGCTTAATATTTTAAAGGGCAATAAAATCATATCCTTCAAGGGTATTTTTTCTACTAGAAAAACAGTAATTTGTCTCTCTACTGGACAAAAATCTATAAGTTCACATAAAACTTCAGAGAGTCAGAGCCCTAATCAATAGTAAATACTAAGTTAAACAAAGATGCATTCTCTTAGAAAATAAAATGATCTTTGAGGAGGTCTTTTTCAGAAAATGCTTCAGTATGACATTAAAAGAACATCTAGTTATCCTTTGGCCTTATTTTTGAGTTTTAGAGTTTAACAAGCTTGAATGTATCATAGTTACTCATTTAACAAATAAGTAATAAATATATATTGAGCACTTATTAATTGTCAGGCATTGTGTTAGGCGTTGGGAAAATGATGGTGAACAAGATGGATACTCATCCTTCTATAAGCTTACTGACTAATGAGTGATAGGGACATGTAAACAGGAAATAGAAAAGTAGTTTAATGTGTGTTAAAATACAGTGACTGGTATACTAAGATGATATTTAAGAGATATTCCTCTTATAACGCCAATCTTAGGGATTTTCTAAAGAAGTGACATTACCCAAAGAATAAATTGGAGTTAGTTGGGCAAAAAGTAGGGGTGGGAGAGTGGGGGAGAAGTGGAGTGTAAGGGTCAAAAGGTCATTTCAGGAAGCGAGAATAATAGGAGCCATAAGTAGCAATTTGTATAGCAAGATTGGGATGTACAATGGGATGGCTGATGGATGGATGGGTGTGGTGGGTGTTTCGGAAACAGTTGCTGTAGAGAGATGGTGCAGAGGTCAAACTATGGAGGAGTTGGTGGTGCATCTTATAGAATTCAGATTTTATCCTTGGGGCCCTGAGAATTTAAGCATTTTTAACAGGGGAGGTAGCATGACCTGACTTGCATTTTAGAAAAATACTTTTTTTTTTTAAGATTTTTTTATTTATTTGAGAGAGAGAATGAGAAACAGAGAGCACAAGAGGGAAGAGGGTCAGAGGGAGAAGCAGACTCCCTGCTGAGCAGGGAGCCCAATGTGGGACTCGATCCCGGGATTCCAGGATCATGACCTGAGCCGAAGGCAGTCACTCAACCGAGCCACCCAGGTGCCCCAGAAAAATCCTTTTTGACAGCAGTTTGGAGAGTGGACTTAGGGAGTTTGAGGAGGAGAACAAGGTAAATAGAGATGAAAAATCAGGAAGCTATTGCGAAAATTTAGGTGAAAGGTGGTATAGTAGCCACAGGGAAATAGAGTATTACATAACTGGTTAATTGTTTGGGTTACATATGAACCACAAATCCAATTAATGGATATTTCAAACTTGGAAAATTTGTTTGACAGTAGTTCATTTTGAATGTTTCTGTATATTGATTGTATATATACACACATATGTATATATACAAACTTATGTATTGATTATGCATACAACTTATGTATTGATTATATATATATACAACTTATGTACTGATTATATACACATTACATATGATATTATATATTACATTATATACAATATTGAACATGTGTGTCCATAAAAAACATAAATATTTATAGTCTGACAAAAAGTACTCATGTAATAACAACAAAAAAACCTTTGAAATCAGCCTCAGAAATATTTTTCTTGATATGTCTCCCAAAGCAAGGGAAACAAAAACAAAAATAAACTGTTGGGACTGCACCAAAAATGAAAAGCTTTTGTACAGTGAATGAAAGCATTAACAAAATGAAAAGCCAGGGGGCGCCTAGGTGGCTCAGTCTGTTAAGTGTCTACCTTTGCCTTGGGTCATGATGTTGGGGTCTTGGGATCAAGCCCCATGTCAGGCTCCCTGCTCACTGGGGAGTCTGTTTCTCCCTCTTCCTCTGCCTCTCCCCACCACTCGTGCTCTCTCTCTCTCAAATAAATAAACAAAATCTTAAAAGAAAAAAACAAAAACAAAAAAACATGAAAAGACAACTTAATCAATAAGAGAAGGTATTTGCAAATGATATATCCAATAAGGTGCTAATAACCAAAATATATAAAGAACTCACATAACTCAACACCAAAAGAACAAAAAATCTGATTAAAAATTGGGCACAGGAACTGAATAGATATTTTTTCAAAGACGACATACAGATGGCCAACAGACATATGAGAAGATGCTTAACCTCACTAATCATCAGGGAAATGCAAATCAAAACCACAATGAGATATCACTTCACACCCTTCAGAATGGCCTTAGAATTAAAAAGACAAGAAATAACAAGTGTTGGCGAGGACACAGAGAAAAGGGAACTGTCGTGCCCTGTTGGTGGGAATGTAAATTGGTGCAGCCACTGTGGAAAGCAGTACGGATGTTCTTCCAAAAATTAAAAATAGAAATACAATACAATCCAGTAACTACTACTGGATATGAAAACACTAATTTGAAGAGATATCTGCACCCCCATGTTTATTGCACCATTATTTACAAGAGCCAAGATATGAAAGTAAGCTAAGTGTCCATCAACATATGAATGGATAAAGATGTCTCACACACACACACACACACACACACACACACACACACACACACACACTAAAATACTACTCAACTATAAGAAAGAATGAGATCTTGCTATGCAGAACAATATGGATGGACCTAAAGGCTATTATGCTAAGTTAAAGAAGTCAGAGAAAGACTAATACTATATGATTTTACTTATACATGGAATTTAAGAAACAAAACAAATGAACAAACAAAAAATAGAAACAGACTCATAAATACAGAGAACTAATGATTGCCAGAGGGTAGGAGAATGGGGGGTTGGGCAACATGGGTAAGAGGGAGTGGGAGGTCCAGGTCTTCAGTTATAGAATGAATAAGTCAGGGGGGTGAAAGGTACAGCAGAAGGAAAAAAGTAAGTATTTTTGTAATAGTGTTGTACGGTGATTGAGGGTAGCTACACTTGTGGGGAGCAGAGCATAATATATAGAGTTGTCAAATCACTATGTTGTACACCTAAAACTAATGTAACATTGTGTGGCAACTACAATTAAAATCAATTAATTAACAAAAAACCCCACTCTCTGTCATGCCACTGATCACAACAGTCCTTGCTCCTCTGGTTAATTCGTGAACCACTTAAATAATGATTATCAGTTAAAGGAAGTTCCTAAGTTAGAATAAACATATGGCCAATGTATTCTTGAACTTTCAGCTCTCAGTATCAAGGAACAGGAAAATACTGATAGGTCAGCTTCATGAAGAAAAATAATGGACGAAGTCAACTAGTTACTCCACTTAATTTACCTTGAGGAAATCACAGAAATTTTCTAGTTGGTGAATGACATAATGAGATAATGCATTTTAGAAAGCACCCTAGCTGTGGCATGGAAAACTGGATCATATGGGCAGGGGGAATTGATCATCAGCTTTAGGGCAATTGCCATAACCCAGGCAGGAACTGAGGGTGGCTTAAACAAAGGTAGTGTCAGAGCAGTGATGTGGAGGGAAGGAACACTCAAGGATGACCCTGAAAAACCCTGACAAATTGGACGCATGATGCTGCCTTTCATTGAGCAAGAGATGGTGAGAGAAGCATCCTTTGCATGTGGCTGTTGAGTTTGAGCAAACTGATTTTGAAGTAACTATGTGACATAAGTGGGTATAGTTGATAGGCAGGGGGATATAGGTCTATAGTTCATGAGAAAGATTTTAGTTGGAGATAAAGGTTTGGGAGTCATTAAGAGCTGTTATTGGGACAGGTTTGGATGAGATTGAGAACAGGATGCTGACTGAAAGTTAAGGTTGAAACTCCACATGAAAACAGGTTCACAAAGTGAGAGGAGCACTCCCAGGAAATGATGAAGGCAATGGAAAGTCATAGGAGGAAAAGTGTAATAGTACAATATCCCAGAAGCCAAGGGAGAAGAGCTTCTTGGTAAGGAGGGACTGGTTAACAATCATTGCCACAGAGTGGTGAGATGAGGCAGGGTGTGATATGGACCTTGGCACAGTCCATTTCAGTTGAACGATGTGGCAGAAGCCAGATTATCTGAGGTTGAGACAGTTACATGAGGTGAGGAAGTAGATAACAGGGAATATATAAACTGAGAAGTTTAGCCCAAGGGGTGGAAAATGCCTTTGCTAAGACTTAAGAGCCAACAGTAGAGTGTCCTGTTTATTACCACAGGAAACACTGTACTTCAGTGAAGAAATTAACCTAACTCAAATGCCTGAATTTCCCTACCTACCTACCTACATAAAGGGTTTCCTCCACCAGGCATTTGTATTTTAAGCCTGCTATTTTGCCAATCATTGGAGGTGAAGAGTACTTACTTATTTCCTTCGAAGATGATCGCTTTAGCATTTGGAATTATATTTTAGGAATTGCAGGTTGGGTATGACAAATATTCATTCTAGTGAATGAATTTTCATTTACTGGGCTCTAAAGGAGTGACTAAAAACACAAGGTTTATAATTGGACAAATGTGGGTTTTATCCCCAGCTCTTCTGCATATCAGCTGTATGACCCTGAACAGAATACTGAGCCTCTTAAAGTCCCAATTTCTTCATTGTTAAGGCAGGGCATTAACAACTGTTCTTTTATAGAATCATCGAGGAGAACAAGAAGTAATGAATGTCTTGCTTAATATAATGTCTCTCAACTTTAAGACTACATCAAAATCACCTGGAGATCTTACAGAACCACCTCCAGGGTTGAAATGAAGAATGAGCAAGACATAATGAGCAGGGCTGGGAAGGAAATACCCAGAGATGTTCCCAGAGGCCATCAAATATAATGGAAACACATTTGAAACATATGCTCAGATATTACCATCATCATTATATCAGATGTTATTGGAGTATATCTGATTCTCTGTCTCTTGGATAGAGAATGAGTAATTAATGGCACAGAACCAGTTCGGTTAACAACCCTAAACTCCCTTAGTTTTTAGTAAAGATTGGTTACCCATTTGAAGAAACTGAGTGTACAGTTCAGTAGGCAGAGGCATAGGGGAAGAGGTATTATCAGAAGAACACCAGCAGGATAGACCTTGATAATCAAAGATGGAGTCCCCAAAGGGGAAAGCCCCCACAGCTCTCCACGGTCCTGCTCCAGGGGATGATGCCTTGGAAAAAACTGAGCTGGGAATACATTTTCTTGGCAAAAGCCTTGAGAGAGCCTAATTCTTTCCAGGAAAGAATGGTTATTTGTACATTCTGAGACAGGGATGATCCCAGGGAGAATGAAGTGGAGGGGTCTGTTTTATTTTTATTTTTTTAATTTTATTTTTTTTAAGATTTTATTTATTTATTTGAGAGAGAGGGAATGAGAGACCGACAGCATGAGAGGGAAGACGGTCAGAGGGAGAAGCAGACTCCCCGCTGAGCAGGGAGCCCGATGTGGGACTCGATCCCGGGACTCCAGGATCATGACCTGAGCCGAAGGCAGTCGCTTAACCAACTGAGCCACCCAGGCGCCCGAGGGGTCTGTATTACAATTTCCCACTTCCACCCTCCTCTATATTTTGTGGCTGTATCCTCAGGGCCTGCCATCTTCTCTGAAGGGTCCTTCCAGAGCCTGCAAAGAGGACCAGAGGAAAGGGGCATTTTGGATTCGTGAATGAGGCTGTAAATGTTACTATTTACAATAATTTGATCAGAAGATGTTAATATTAACAAAATCTTTGTCATTCCTTTGAAATTGGTGGGGGGAAAAAAAAACCCAAAGCAAAATAACAACAAAAAGACTACCCTCTGGAGCTGTGATTTAGTTGGCTTGCAGTGAAGCCTGAGAATTTACATTTCTAACAAGTTTACAAGTGATGTTGCTGGTTTGACTCATACTTTGAGAACTATGACTTTAGCATATGGACATAATGAAACACTCAGTAAATGTAAATATTAGGGTTTCTTTGATGGGAACAACCCCAGGCTGTTGTCCCCTAGGTTCCTGAGAATAGAAAACCCTATACTCTTCTCATCAAAGTAAGGATTTCTCCCTCAATATGCCTTCCTTTCATCTATCAGCACAATATCCCCACTCCTCCAAACCCCATTCCGTTACCTGTCCTCTGTTTGCCCCTTCTTTCCCTCCTTCCTCCCTCCCTTCCTCCCTCCCTCCTTCCCTCCTTCCTTTCTTCATTCAACAAACTCTGCTAAGGTATTCACTTACACCTTAAAACTTTTTTTTTCCCTTACATATTGGCTTTGATTTTAAATAGTACTTAAGGGGATTTTACACCAAAATCTCTCTTTTACAGCGTCCTGGATTGGACCTCTTTATCATTTCTAGATCCTATTACGGAGGAGTTTCTGACAATGAGTTCTTCTGAACCATGCCCTCTATTGTTGTGGACATTACTGTACTGACGAGATCTCTTCTTATTCTCGGTTATAATAAAGCAAGCTTAGGGCTCATGGGGCTCATAAAAATATCCACTGAAGGCTAAGAGAAATGGCAGTTAATGGCATATGCGTAAGTACATATTGATCAAATTAGAGATAATTTTTTCGACAGCTCCATGGCATTTCTAACAACAGCATTCTGAGAAATTCCATACATCTATAAGGCATTAGAGACTTTATTCAGATTGATGCCAGATATTGTTAGAAATTTCCTTAAATTGCAAAACTGGAAGTCACATTATCATTTTAAAATACATAAAATAACTCATTTTTTTTTTCTTCAGTGCCAGCCAGCCTTGTTTAGAAAAGACTTGGTCAAAGCCACATCCACAGGTAGATGGTGGAAATTAGATACTGTGTATCGGGTACTCGTTAAAAGGCTGGCTCTGTTTTAAAGCTTGAATTAAAGAACAGATATTAATGTTTTTTTCAGGGGCTTGAGTTAGGCAAAGGGAGGGATAGAAAAAGTATTTTCTATCTCTAAAGGTATTTTAGCAGAAGCTGAATGTGTACTGAGTCGAAATACTGTATGGAGATTCAGTGCATAGTTAGAAAACTAGGTGCAATAAAACTGCACATTTCCATAAACAAATAAAAAGGGGAAAGAGCCCTGACCACTTCCAGTACCCCATAAGGCTTCCTCACACTCTTTCCCAGTTAATTCTATGTTCCCACTAGCCCCACTGGAAGAAGCCTCTCTTCTAACCTCTATCATTATAGGTACCTGTGGCTAGTTCTTCAACTTCATATAAATGAAATCATATGGCAAATATTCTTTACCTTTTATTCAACATTATGTCTATGACATTTGTTTTCTTGGAAGCAGTAATTCTTTTTTATTTATGATTGTGTATAATTCCACTACATAAATATACTGCATTTTATTGATCTATTTTAATGCTCAGATACTTTTTTATGTTGTTCCAAGTTTTGCTATTGACAAAACATTGCTGCTAACAGTCTTGTACATGTTATTTTGTTGGACATACGCACTAATTTTTTCTTGGGTATATACATATGAGAGGAACAGCTAGATCATAGGGAAAATGTAAATTAAGCTTTGGTAGATATTTCCAAACAAACTAATTCACACTTGAACCAGTATTATTTGGGAGCTCCAGATGATCTACACATTTGCCCCAACATGAGATATTGTTGCCATATTATATTTTCTCCATTTTGATAGGCTTGCAGAGGTATTTCATTGCTTTTTATAGCATTTTTTAATTACTAATTCAGTTAAGCCCCTCATATGCTTTTTGGCCATTTGAATAGCCTCTTTAATGAAGTGTCTGTTTCTCTAGTCTGCCCATTTAAAAAAAACAGGTTGTTTTTTACTGATACGTAGGATTTTAATATTTTAAGGATACAAGTTCTTTTTTTAGATATAAGTATTGTGAATACTTTTTTACTCCCAGTCTGTGGCTTTCTTTTTCACTGTTATTGGTGCATTTAAAAGAACAGAGTTGGGTCTTATTTATGAAATCTTTGCTTTGCTTGCATCTTGCCCATGGATGATTTTACTTATGCCTGGAGAGTGCCCACCAGATGTAACAGACACCCACGGTCACGGCCATATCCTAGTTGACTCTGTTCACTTAATCACCATGGGCAGAGACTACTGATTGCACACTTTTCCTCTATCCCTTATTCAGAGACTCTCGTATTATTGAGCCTGTAAACTTTCTCAGCTAAAATAATAAAAACATAGAGAAATCTCCAACCCCCACTAAAATGTAAGCAGGATTTGTTGGGTGTGGCTACCAGGAAAACATGTTAAAGTGGGCTTTCTCACCTGGTGCATACTCTTTTGCTAGGTCTGTAGAGTCCATGTTAGGACCATAATATGATTTGTAAGGATGGAAGTTAAACACTGAAGATATCAGGGGCTCCTGGGTTGGCAATGGTACCAAAACTGCCTAACTTGTGTTGCTTTTGAAAGACATGTTAAATCACCATTCTAAGAACAAACAAACAAACAAATCACCATTCCATTCAATCCCACTGTTACTCAGGTTTCTTTGGCCAACATCCAGAGTGGATTTCAACTGTGTAACTTGGTAGGGGAAGAAACTCCAAGTCCTAGCTTACTTTTCTCTCTTTATTAATGCACAGATGAAGGTAAAGAATTTCATACAGCGAAGCACAGGGGTAATGTTAGGCATCTTCTTCTGGCTTTTAAAGGTATGTTGTAAAATAGGAAATGTCTTATAAAGGTATATTTTTACATGACAGCAGTGATAGGTGAAGGAATTTCTACAAAAGATATGCATTCTTCATTCTGTATTTCCATAACAAAATGATAATCCTATCAATGCCTACATTTTCGGAAGAAAGTAGAAATATCTATTCTACATAAATTGAAGACCATGAATTTCTGCTAATAATATCAAGTCAAGATTAGTATTCAGTTAGTCTTTTCATAGTATTTTTCAAAACAAATGGTCAAGTATTGGACAGCCCCAGTACTAATATAGTTAATAAAGGCACAGAATATTTTAGTCTTATGTTTATGAAAGTGGGTTTCATAAAATTCCTGTCGCTTAGAAAGCTGTTATGTATTACTTGATAAAACCAGTACACTTTGGTGATTTAAGGTTAAGAAAAATTGGGATTAAACCCAGTAAAAGATTTTTTTTTGCTACAGAATTTTTTTTAACTTTTTAATTTATTGAGGTATAAATGACATACAATATGTTAGTTTCAGGTGTATGACATAGTGATTTGATGTTTGCATACACTGCAAAATGTTTACCACCATAAAGTCTAGTTACCATCTGTTACCTTACAAAGTTAGTACAACATTATTGACTGCATTCCATGCTGTATATTACATCGCCATGACTCATTTATTTTATAAGTAGAAGCTTATACTTTTTACTCTCCTCCACCCATTTTGTCCCCTCACCTCAACGCCTCTTGTCCCACCAATTTGTTCTCACTACAGGAATTTTTAAGGCTTTTGTTGTGACCTTCCAAAGAAGGAAACAAAATTGTCATATTCCAACAATGTGTTTTTCATTCAGCATCCTGTGGGATCACTGTTCTTAAAAACACACTTTTGGAAAGTCTGGCCCAGCCTCATCCATTATATAAGTTACACATTTAAGATGATGTCAGTTCTAAATACTTAAATGTGCTATCAAGGCAGAAATTTAAGAACAAATTTGCTCTTGTTATATTTCTTTTAAATTCGAGAGAAAATTAGGGGGGGAACCCCCTTTAAGTTGAAACTTATTTTGCTTGGGATACTTATAAAGATATATAAGCACTCAGTAGAAACTTGCATGGCATTCCATTTGAAAGTGGATGTATATTTTTGCTTTTTATACACAGCTTATAGTATGCAGATTTTAACTTGGTGTAAAACCAATCCTTTCACATTCAAAGTGATGAGCACTGGGGAAGGCTGCTTCAATCTGTTGTATTGCATAAGTAACCTTCTAGATTAATACAGGCTGGGAGGGATACTGTAGGTATATCTGGTTGAGCAACATATGTTGAGTACTTTATATTCTAATATTCTCCCAAGGTGCATTAATCGAGGTGTTGTTTTTGCGGTGGTTAGGAGAGAGAGAGGAGGTTTAGCAAGACTCAGTGACTGCAGTAGAGGACTATATAAGCAGAAACTGTCTCATTAACCATGCAGTTTTGTACCTGCTTACTACAAATCAAAGGTGGCTGGAGCCACTTTGTCCCCAGGCATCTTTCCACGATTACATGGTAGCTGTAAATCCATTTCTGTGTTACTTCCAGAGGCTTTCATGGAAACTCTTAAAACAGGGTACATATTTGCCCACGGCTGAGGGTCAACCAAATCGGCAGAATTTTAGTTACAGCTTTAGGGTTGCAGACTCTTTAGAGTCCGCAGTGTCTCTTATTTAAAACTTTTTTTTTTTTCTCCTGACATCTTTAATACAAATGTTCCTATTCATTTGGTAAAGCTTAGTTGATATTGATAAATAACAAAACTTATTCACTAAACTTGAGTGTGTCTTTTTTTCCACATAAGAACCCAGCTTTGAATAGTAACAACAGACATCAATCTCTGAACACTAAGGAAGGCAATATGTGTTATTAAGGGTTTGATTATTGGCCATATAAATTAACGGTAACAAAGTATGCACTTTCAGTATTGACTAAAGACTTTTTTCTTAGCAGATGTTGATTATATTCCAGGAATGAAAAAATCCTTCCCTTAATAAGTGCAAATTAAAATGCAGGGACTCTAGTATTGGGAGTCTGTTTTTCCTGATAAATAAGCAATCATCTTTGGCACTAAGATTCAAATGGCACACTAGATGGAATTGACTTGATATTGAGTAATCTTTCAACTCTTCATCCACCCTCTATTTGGGAATGTGCATATTTATTTCAGATCCCTCTCTGCATTTAACTCTCATCTATGCCTGTGTCTACAGTAATTGCATAAATGGACAATTTTGTTTCTTACTAGAACCCAAGGCATCTGTCTATTCTGCAGTTTTCACAAAAGTAGCAACTTCTTTACCCAATTTACATTAGATTTTATAGTACTAAATATGAAGTTTTAATGTGCCAATATACTTGCAATCATCAATAAACATATGACATATCTTCACTGAAGAGCAGATTGGAAATCATGGCGTCATTCTGCCATCTGTGCCACACAGGCTCCAGTTTTGGAACACTTATTTGAAACAGAAATTTTACATATGAACATAAGGGGACATTGCAAATCAAGTTCTTCTAACCTTATTATCTAAGTTTCTACTTAATTGTATAACTATAGTTAAGCTGTTTTATTGTTAAGTATATATATACGCGTGCACTAGTGAAGATTTAATTAATACTGGCCTTCAAACAATTTCTTTAAACATTATTAGTATTTCATTTTTGGAAAAAGAATGAAATTATAATAAAGTTAACAATACTGCAATAGAGAAAGTCTACCTTGCTTACCAGAGATTCTGCCAAACCTCTTTGTCTATGATACTCTCCAATAATCACTGATATTTGAAAAAAATTACAAGAGAAAGTAGAAAATGACAAAGTACTCAGTATCACTATTGGAAATAAAAATTGTATGGATTTTAGGATGATTTTCAACAGTACCTGAAACAAACCTAAAGAGGTAAGTAGAAAATGTTACTAAATCCCTGAAAATGTTAACTATTATGGGCAGAAAACCAAAGAACTGATATTTATAACTCTTCCTAGAATGGGAGCCAGGATCAGTTTATGAAGAATCTAACACTAGCTGAGTGGTTTTTAGGGGAGGATCACATCTGGGATTCATTGGTTTTCTCCCCAGCAGACATGAGGAACATATTTCCATAGGAGAATAATCAAAGGCATTACCAAGATGGCTCTTATAAACTGCTGATAGTTACAGTAGATTCCCAGACCCCTGGGAGCCAGTTTTTTTGTCCCTAATACACATCAGACCCACCCAAGGATAGTTTCAAAATGTTACTCATGGCCATATCTCACTTCGGACTCAGAATCTGTATGCTAGTCAATCAGAGAAAGACATGTATCATATGACCTCACTGATATGAGGAATTCTTAATCTCAGGAAACAAACTGAGGGTTGCTGGAGTGGTGGGGGGTGGGAGGGATGGGGTGGCTCAGTGATAGACATTGGGGAGGGTATGTGCTATGGTGAGCGCTGTGAATTGTGCAAGACTGTTGAATCACAGATCTGTACCTCTGAAACAAATAATGCAATATATGTTTAAAAAAAAAAAAGAAGAAGATAGCAGGAGGGGAAGAATGAAGGGGGGGAAATCGGAGGGGGAGATGAACCATGAGAGAGGATGGACTCTGAAAAACAAACTGAGGGTTCTAGAGGGGAAGGGGTGGGAGGATGTGTTAGCCCGGTGATGGGTATTAAAGAGGGCACGTTCTGCATGGAGCCCTGGGTGTTATACACAAACAATGAATCATGGAACACTACATCAAAAACTAATGATATAATGTATGGTGATTAACATAACAATAAAAAAATAAATAAAAAATTAAAATCCTAGATGACCTGCTACCCTAAACACACAGACACACACTTCCCACTTCATGCACTACCATTGTTCCCTTTACCTTTCTAAACCCATATGGAAAAGCAGATTCTACATTTTTTCTATTTTTTCCTATCTGTGCATTTTAATTGAAGAACATCACTAAAAAAAAGCATGAGAGTAGGTAAGCAATTCTTTTCTTCATAGGGAGTATTGAGAATATGCAGAACTTATATATATAAAATAAATATAAATATAAATATAAAATAAAATATACTTGGCAGTATATATTTATATATATATATAAAATCAAGTCTGTCTTGATGGGACCCATTTCGTGAGTAAGTTTATTGGGAAAAAAATCCCTGCCAATTTTGGGAAAACATAGTGATTGCCTGATGTAAGAATAATCCATTGATTATTCATGTAACATTATCTGTATAATGACTTTAATACATTTTTTTGCACAGAATGGAATTTTTTTATTTTCAGAGTGGAATATTTGCATGACACTCACAAACTAAGGGCACTTACCCTGTGGCAAAAATGCCACCCCTCTAGTGGTAAAAAAGAAACACGTTTTCATTTATGAATGCAATTCTCTGAGAGGAAAATAACCTATGACGACTAAGTCACACAATGAAACCCTTTCCTTGTCACTACTTTCTCTCTTTTGTTTGGTCTAAGAAACTCTTCAAATATACATAGTGATATAATTAGACTCTTTCAATTAAAGGTTCTTAAACTATAGATTATCAACTGCTCTGTTCAATTATATCACCATCCAAAAAATATGACTGGAATACATATAGACGTAAATAGATGTAAACAGAATTGTACTAAACAGTGTTCATTATTTAGTGCATTTATTTGAGGTATATTGAATTGCCAACCACTATGCTAAGCAGTAGGAATTGAAAGTCTAATAAGCAAAAGCCTCTACTTCCCAGGAGCTCACAGCTTGTTGGAAAATACAGGTTTTGTTGTGGACTAAATATCTGTGTCCCTCCTAAAATCCCTATGTTGAAGCCCTAACCCTCAATGTCATGAGGTGGGGCATTTGGGAGGTAATTAGGTTTAGAGGGAGTCATGAGGGTTGGTTCCCAATGATAGGATTAGTGTCCTTAGAAGAAGAAGAAGAGACACCAAAGCTTTCTCCCTCCCCCCAATCTCTCTCTCTCTCAGCCATGTGAAGACACACAGAGGAGGCAGCCATCTGCAAACCAGGAAGAGAGGTCTCTCAAGGAGTCAAATCTGCCAGCACCGTGATCTTGGACATCCCAGCCACCCGGACTGTGAGAAATAAATGCTGTTTAAGCCACCTCGTCTGTGGTATTTGGTTATAGTGGCCCAAGGTGACTAAGATAGGCTTGTAGATGAATAATTTTATTACGATGGCAAAGGTGCTAAGACGCAGCAGAGGAGGCAGTGACTATTTTTCTTGCGAGATTAGGCTTGGTGGTCAGAGAAGGTTTGGCAAAAGAGGTGCAGGGCAATTTAGAGTTTGCCTACACGTGGCAGCCTCCACCCACAGTTTGAATCAAAATAGGATTATTATGTATATACCACTTGAAAATATTACAGTCAATCACAATAAGGCATAATCCTATAAAAAGCTTAGATCTGCTTAGAAGTGATACCTTATGGTCAAACATGATCATAAATATTTGCTCTCATGGTACCCAGAACTTGCAAATGTCGATATAGAATGAAAACAACATAATTACCTCATCGAGTAAGAATTAAATTTTCTTGCTTGCGTAGTTTTTCCACTTTCAAATATAGATTTATTTTAACAAAACAGGAAAACTATCAGTTTGATTCATTAAGGGAATTTAAGTGTAATTTACAGCAATTCATATATATTCATCAACACATAAAATACTTCAAGAGAAAGTATTTTTTTTTTTAAAGATTTTATTTATTTATTTGAGAGAGAGAGTGAGAGAGGGCATGAGCTGGGGGAGAGGCAGAGGGAGAGGGAGAAGCAGACTCCCTGCTGAGCTGGGGCTCGATCCCAGAACCCTGGGATCATGACCTGAGGCCGAGGCAGACGCTTCACCGACTGAGCCACCCAGGTGGAGAAAGTGCCTTTTTGTGTCTTTTAGGACATTAGGATAGAAATATGAGATGTATGTGCTACCTATTGGCAAGAGAAATTATGAGCTGTACTCACTGCCTAAAGGACGCCAGTCATATGCTTGGGATGCCTATGCCAACAGGCTTACAACAAATGCTGAAAGCCCACTGTTCATAACCTTATTTCTTGGCAAGCATTTTATTTATGTTTTCTTTGGTTATATAAAGGGCCAAGGATGTTTTAAGTGGACGAGGTAACCATCCTTATCTTACAGTCTGATGGATATTATATACCAATGCCTGCATCCTAGTGTGCAATGATAATATGTTAAGGAACCGTTTCTTCCTGGCCTAAAATTCTATAGAATCAGGACTCCATGGTAGACAATACATTTGAGGGATTTGCCTCCAACATCAAAACTAAGCACAAAGTGGCTGTGCCATATGGGTCAGCAAGAGCATTTCTTACTTTTACCTAAGAGAATATGTGATTTCATGAGTTAAAGCAAGTCAATTTTATGTTAGATGAGCTGGTATAGCCAAAGGAATTTTTAAAAGCAGCTTAAAACAAGTTTCAGAGTATGGGAGGTAGGCAGGGTTAGATAGGCCAATCGTAGGAAGGTGGCACAGAAAGGCGGTACCAACAACATAGTGTAGGCCTCAGTTCCTGGACCTCCACTTGGTCCTCAAAATATAAGAAGCACCCTAAAACAGCTGGAGAGGATAGATGATGCTATTTAATCCATCATTGTGCCTAGAGTTGTCCCAGGCTGTATGTATGAGTTTTTTCTATACAAAACACGCATAAGGTGGCTTTACCTGCCTTTAGAGTTTGGGGTTGAGTGTACATTGGCCCAGGTTCTACTGTAATGAATACCAATGTTTGTGGTGTATTCTTGGTTTTATCCCAGTGGGAGCAGTTCAAGCCTGGGTACTCTAGAGAGTGGAACGTAAAACAACCAATCCTGCCTAATGCAACCAGAAGGAAGATTGCTAATATAACACATGAAAAATCACAGAGTAAAATGTTCTTGTACAAGCGTAGAAAGTATTTTCAGGGAGTTCTTAGACAAACAGCTATTCACAGGCCAACAAAAACCCTCAAGGACCTTTGTCATCCCTAAACCACTTCAGCAGAGAGAGAAGATGTGTGAAGCAAAGGCAAGAAATAGAGTGAAAGAAGCAATTCCTGGTTGGTATGTGTCTACACAGAGTCTGGCAGAGTGTGCATGGGCAACCGGCATACCTGCTTGGTCTTATAATCGTGCAGTTCTGTACAGTAGCTACTTCAGAATGTTATTAACAAGGAACAGGGAAACAACGTTGTTGAAAATTTCTGTATTCAATATGTGAACTCTGTAACTTCAGACACAAAGAATGGATTCTCTGAATTATTACAAAAGCCATGACAGAAGCAAATGACTATTCTGATATTCATCAGAATGGCATGTGAAAGAAGAGACACTGGTGACAGAGAATCAGGGCAAAGAAAGAAAAGGAAGTTCCAAGTAAATTACAATAGAGGTGACTTCCTGGGAATATGGCTAGGGAAATACGTTTCCACTTATTTATTTATATGTATACATACTTTTTATGTTAATTCTTTAGTGAGTTGAATTATTAATGGTGCATTCCATAAAATGGATCGAATGATAAACTACTCTAATTTTTTGTTGTCATGTAAAATATTGACTAAAACAGCAACAGTAGCACCAACGAAAATAGCCACTGACTGAAATTGCTTCAAATATTGTTAAAGGAATGATATTTCAACAGATATGTTTGCCTGCAGTTGGAATAAAGAATCCAGATAGGAAATAACGAGGATTTCCAACAGTAGTGTTTCTCTAAGGAAGACCCTAGATTACACGTGGCTTTAAATAAGGACTTGCCAGAACAGAAAACTTCGGCATGAGGTCCTGGAATCTGCATTTTAAATAAGCATTCTAAGGAATTCTTTTGGATTCTAGAGTTTGAGGACTGCCTAGTAGATGGCAAGGCCAACGTAACTGATTAATTGGACCCAGGACTAAGAACACCTGTGCATTAGCAGGGACTGCTAAGGAGATATTGCCCTTCACCATGGGACTATGTACAGAATCTTTTTCATATAGGTAAGAACTGCACATCTAACAAAATCCTATTTCATTTCACTTCTACAACCAGGAAAAAAAACATGGTGTCAGTCAAAATGGTCTTCACCCCAGGATGCTATAGCAACTTAACAGTGTTTGTGGTCCCCTGCAGCGTTTATATTAGAAGCCAGTTCATGACCTTCATGATCAACAATGTTAATAGACCTCAAACCTGTAGAGTGGAAAGCTGACTGTGTGAGGCAGGCAAAAAAAAAAAAAAAAAAGCTAGGAAGGAGCAGATAAAATAATTGAGGTTCACTTAGGTATGTGAGGTGAATGATTATTTTCTGCATGTTTAAGAATTTTGAAACCACTGGCAAGGTTATGCAAAGTATCATCTTTTTTTAGTGAAGTTTTTATTTTAAAAATGGATTCTAAGTGGGGCACCTGGCTGGCTCAGTTGGTAAAGCATGCAACTCTCAATCTCAGGGTAGTAAGTGTGAGTCCCACATTGGGGATAGAGTTTACTTAAAAAATTATTTAAAAAATGGTTTGCAAGTAGGTAATTGCAACTTGCCTTATTATATCTCCATTTCCTAATTCTATAAATATGTGCCATACTACAAAGTTTTATACCTATTACTTTAAACCAGTAACATTTTATTTTACTCAGTAATAGCCTTCTTAGAGTTTAGGCTATCTGAGCAATCTGTGTTTATAGTAATATTATTTTATGCAAACTAATGAAAATGCTGGTGCTAATTGCTTTATATGTTGCAAGCAAGGCATGTGCAACCGAGTAGTTACTCAGTATGATTATTTATTTCTGTAGCTCCAGTTTCTCATCACTCCTTCAAAGAGGTCATCTGGCTGTATTTTGTTCCCTATACTGACTGCTCTTCTGTTTTCAAATTTTACATTAAAAAAAAAAGATCATGGTAAAAGGAATAATTTGTAGGTTAGGCCCAAGAAGAGTGGTTTCCCAGGGATGTTCATGCTGATTTTAGTGTCTTTTAAATATATTGATCACTTAATAAAATGACAAATTCTGTTAATTTACATATTAGCTCTCATGTCATTCTTTTGATTTTCAACCAGAGTCAATACACAAAAAGAACATCCTTTTCCTGCTTCTTGAATTCCTTCAAGCAAAACATAATTCTATAATGACCAATTATAGCCTAACACCTGCTGTTATGAAGAGGACCTTGTCAACATCAATCTAAATTGAAGAACAACAGCTTTCCTTGATTTGGGGGAAATGAGCAATAAACAAACAGTCCATTTCTTAACAGGGAAACTCATAGGCAGTTTATTCCAAGGTAGCCCATGGAATAATTAGGATTTAATAGAATTAGATATTTCACCATCACTTGAGAAAAAGTTTTGCTCTGGGCTAAGAATTATGGTTAAGGATTCCAAGAAAATGCTAAAATTCCTGGATCCTTTGCAGCCAATATTTACTTAAACCTATCTATAGAAGTTCACTTCTTCTATGATATTCTCTCTTGCTATTTTTCTTATGACACAAAAACTCTGCTCAAGCTGAAAGGTAAACAAATTGAATAGAAGCATCATTTGAGCTCATGCCATATCAACAATTTTGTGGATGTACATTGCCAGGAAATCTTGCTCAAAATTATGCAAGGATAATTACATCAACAGAATGGGAAAAAAATTCTTGGTGTAGTATCAAAAAGGTGGGGGGAGGGAAAAGTTGCTGGAAAGGCACTGCTAGCAGATTCTCTAGAAAGGATAATGAAGCCATTTTATCATGTTAAAATTCCAAATCTTGAAATAAGTGATCATTTATTTACAGAGTAAACAGAAACAAGTATATTTTAATATGTAGTTACATGTATATAGGATTTCTGTATGTTTCTATACACACACACCCATAACATATGCGTGAACCTGAACTTCAGCTTATATATATTAGGAGTGCAACAGAATATTGTCAGGGAAGAGTTCCACCCTGGCATCCCCACCACTATGACTGCCACTTCTTGCTGCACAAACAGAAGAGTTTAAACAAAAGCTAGAGACACAATTCCCAAGTTGATGCTTAGTGGAAAATAAATATTAAAATAAAAATTACCTAGAGTGTATTCTGCTAAGCGAAATCAGTCAGTCAGAGAAAGACAAATACTGTATGATCTCACTCAAATGTGGAATTTAAGGAACAAAACAGATGAACATAGTGGGGACAAAAAGAGAGGCAAACTAGGAAGCTGACTCATCCCTCTAGAGAACAAACTGGTGGTTATCAGAGGTGAGGTGGGTGGGCGATGGGTGAAATAGGTGATGGGGATGATGGGGATGACTCCCCTTGTGATGAGCACCGGGTCTTGTACAGAAGTGTTGAATCATTCAATTCTACACCTGAAACTAATATTACACTGTATGTTAACTGGAATTAAAAAAAAAAAAACTTGAAAAAAGGACAAAAATCAAAAAAATAAAAATTGCCAATGATTACTGAGTAACCACAGAACTTCCTTCTTAAATGAA
Organism: Callorhinus ursinus; assembly: GCF_003265705.2. Taxonomy (NCBI): domain Eukaryota; kingdom Metazoa; phylum Chordata; class Mammalia; order Carnivora; family Otariidae; genus Callorhinus; species Callorhinus ursinus. The sequence continues at coordinate 15,496,294 of NW_027397078.1, read as the reverse complement.
TTGTTTATTCACTTGGTCTTACCTAAAGAAAATAAAAAGTAAACAAAAAAATTAAAAGGAGAATATTTTATTTTTATATAATTGGAAAATCTAGTTCCTGCTTCTTGGCTTTCAGCTCTATCGATCTCTAACTATATCCTTATATTTTTTCTTTACTTTCTTAATAGAGAACTATCCAAGCAATCTTTGTCAAGGTAGAGAGAAAAACCATACCTATTTAATCCTAAATGGTCAACAAAGACATGGGAATAAAAAAGCAAAAGCAGGGGCGCCTAGGTGGCTCAGTCATTAAGTGTCCGCCTTCTGCTCGGGTCATGATCCTAGGGTCCTGGGATCGAGCCCCATGTTGGGGTCCCTGCTCAGCGGGAAGCCTGCTTCTCCCTCTCCCACGCCCCCTGCTTGTGTTCCCTCTCTTGCTGTGTCTCTCTCTGCCAAATAAATAAAATCTTAAAAAAAAAAAAAGCAAAAGCAAAGCCATTAAGATGGAAGCACCCCTTATCCTGAAAAGAAGAGACAAATGAACGAGAAATATAATGGCTAAATCAGGTCTACTGGAAGCAGAGCATTCTTATGAAATACATGGCAACAATCTGTGGCTCTTCTACCCATCCTCGAACTCAGTGCTGTGACACAAAGAAGGAGCACAGGGAAAACAATGCTACACCTGAAGTTGGAATATCTGGGTTTGAGTGTGAATTTGTCAGTTACTAATTACATGATCCTAAACAGGTTAAAATTTGTGTGCCTCAGTTTCTTTGCCTAGAAAATGGACAAACATATATCGAGGGCTAACTGGAGACTCAAATGTAGTAGGTGTATGGAAGGAGGCAGGTACACTGTAAGACACTTTACCTTTATAAAGTACTATACTTGTCATCCACATACTATTATTATTAAATCATGGTGAATCAATTCCAGAGTTACATGATTTCAGTTGAGTTTAAGGAAGAATGTATTCATCTGAAGCTCTATCATTATTGTATGAGCCTCTTCATATTATCTTACTTCAATTATGTTGCTTTAATCTTAGGCTCTAATTATATATCCAGTTTTACTTACTCCATTAAGTGAATTTAAAAAGGAGTCACATTAAGTAAGGCCCTTTAAATATTTTATGGCATAAAGAGTTGCCATAGACACACTCTTTGCATCTTACCCTGGTATAGTCAAACTCAATTAACTATTCACACTGGCAAAGCATCTTCTCCATTTTTCATAAAGATTCTAAATGAAAAGGTTGTACTTATCTTTCAATTAAGTTATGCATCTTTCAAGAATAGCTAATAGATTGAAGCAAAGGCAAAGTTGCAATCACAGATTATATTCAGTGCAATCTAGCAGACAAAAATGGAGCCAACAAGATTGTTTTAAAATGTGTTCATAGTGATTTTTCAACGCAGCAAAACCAACTGTGTGACATGCTGAACAGAAAGCCCAAAGGCGTGTGTTGGTTAAAAAAAAAAATACGGGCAGAGATTATTGCATGGGGATTTCATCTAATCTCTTTGTTTTTCATTTAGAGATGTCCAAATATAATTCCTGAGAAACTCGGAATGTTTACTGGACATTTCAGAGTGTCAGAATCTTCTCTAAATAACTCCAGGATCACCTGGAAACGTGACATCAATTTGGCTAATAGTGGATGGAATCTAGCTATGAACAAGCCAAAAGGTCATGAGGACACCAAGGTCAAAGTTTCAGTTACATAGCTAGCCGGGCTGTGGAGTAGGCCTGTGAGCATTTAATAAGTTTGGACTAGAAGATATGGAGATGACAGCTTCTCTCAACTCAGGTAACAATGATTTGACCAAGATGACATGCCAGCTTACATGTTACACAGCTGTTTATTCCTGTAGTCATTTAAAAATCATGGGGCAGCATAATTTCTATCATGCTATGATGTTTCAGCCTTGGGTTCTACTTACTATTTGGACCTCAGTACTTTTATCAAAGTAAACTACTGTTTTTTAAAGATTTTTTTTTTTTTTATTTGAGAGAGACAGAGAGAGAGCATGAGCAGAGAGAGGGAGAAACAGACTCCCACTGGGCAGGGAGCCCAGTGCGGAACTCGATCCCAGGACCCTGAAGATCATGACCTAAGCCAAAGGCAGACGCTTAACCAACTGAGCTACCCAGGCGCCCTCAAAGTAAACTACTTTTTAATGATCTGTATTCTAGTTCATTTGCCACTTTACATTCAGGAATCCATATGGCCAGAGAAAGTTAAAGCGAAGGGTGTTCAATTCAGAAATTTTTTAATATCATTTATCATGATATGATATGCATAACCCTTCACTCACTGTCAAAGACGATACAAAATCTTCTAACTATGTATCCCAAATAAAAAATGATGATAATGCTTACTTTCAGTATACCAACTGTTCATTTTTGGTTGGAGGTGATTTAATATCACATGTCTAAGAATATGGTACAAAATCCTAAAATGGACATGTTTAATTGTAAAACCATTAAGTATGTAACAAACACACTAACCATTATTGATAATAGTTGTCATTTACAGAATGCCTACTATATATCACAATGTACTAAGTTAGAGGCTTAACATACACTAACCTTCACAATTATATTAAAAATTAGGCATTATTTCCTCCATTTTATACATAGGGAAAGAAAGTCACAAAAATGTGAACTTGATCAAGCTCAACTACTAATAAATTTAGAGACAAGGTTCAAACCTCAGTTTGTTTCTCCAAACTTCAGAAACTATGCCAAGCCAAGAGTCACATCTTGCACAGCAAAGGCTAAGAATCAATATTAAAAGGTATAATCACTCAGTATTTCTCTTATTATTTGGTATTTAAATGCATTATTTAAAAATATTCTATTACCTAAAATTTTTACTTTCATCATCAGTTTTTCAAATGGTGTTAACCCTGTTTGGTTTAGCAGTTCTTAAGATTTGGGGGGGTATCTTTGATGCCTTGGCATTGATAAAAATTATAAACCCTCATCTCCGGGGAATGCATATCTGTATGTACAAATGTATATCCAACATCTTGTATGCCATTTCAAGGGATGCAAGAATCCCAAGATAAACTAGAACTTCAAGGTGACTCTCCTGTTTGCCTGGAACCAGGCAGTTCCCACACCATGGAACTCCCAATTTTCAAACCAAGAAATTCCCAGATAAGCCAGGACAAGTTGGTCATTCTAAAATATAACATTTATGTAACACTATTTTTAATAAATACTTTTTACTAGATGCCAAACTTTTGGTTTTGTATGAACTATAAATGAGGACATGGGGCTGAACAAGAACATGAAAACTTTATGAGTTTAAAACTTTTATGTTTTATTTTAACATAAAAGATGAGCTTTTAGTGACATATTCTATTTGAGTGCAAGGAGGGGGCTGAGTTAATCTGTATCAGTTGTATGAGGCTATTTTACTGAAGCTCAAATGTTTTAGGAGATGAAAAGTTTATTGTTTTATGTTTGATTAAGCAAAGATAGACTTTTCATAAGTATCTAAAAACATTTTAAGCATATATGTGCTATTTGATATTTAAGTGAATATATCAGTGAAACAACTTATTTGGTGAAAAACAGAGTATGGCCTATAAAAAAAGTCACAATTTCATAAACTGACCATTTTCTCATGAAAAGGAATTAACACTTAATCACTATGTGTTAGTGATTCAATTTCTAAAGGCCTTATGAAGGTATAACTGAGTATTTTATGATAATTATTTTCTAATTACAATTTTACTCTTACCACAGAGCTAAGTGTCACGAGTATTAATTATCATTCAATCCTCACACTATACTTGTTTCTAAAAAGACAAGCTTCTGCTGCTATTCTCTATAAAATATGGTGTCTTCTAGATAGGAACCAGAACATTCTTATAACTCATCATCTCACATTTTCTATGGTTGTGCCAAAGTGCATTTTTATTTCAAATGGCAGGTCGTACTAAAACAACTCAGTTTATATGTTATTAATGAAGAATTCAGAACAATCTCATTCTGTAAATCCATAATATGAGATATTGGCTGAAGACCACCCAGATTTCATTTTCCTTTCGAATCAGAATCCCCCTACCTTGCATCTTTATTCAGATGGTAAATCTCAAAGACAAAACAGTAATTTTACCAAGAGGCTGTCAGCTGCCCTTATTTTCAGAGACTCATATCTCTTATCACCCTCCACACAAATAATCCCAACATAAGATTCTGTGGAGGTATGCAATGTGCAAAGAGACAACAACCATAAAACCCAGTCATTGTTTTGCAACTGTTACATTAGAAAACAACAGGTATAGCTACCTGATAGCAATATTTACTAGAACTCCTAGACTTTAGTGATGATTTTATGAAGTGATGTGAAAACAGGAAAAACAAAACAACTAAGGTTAAAAAAAAAAGTTCAATTATTAGTGCAGAACAAAACCTCAGACACGTATAGTAAGTCTTCTGATTTGACTAAAGTAGTTGGTAACATTCAAAAGCCAGAATTTAGTAGATAAATCCTGCAGCCTGGATGTAAACAATGACATAGCGGACTTGATTCAGTCAACAAATTTACATTAGGAAAATATCCCAGAACCTTAAATGATCAAACATTTTGAATTCCTTTATCTATTTGCAATTAATTTTCTGATCATTTTGCTCATTGTGAATGCAGATAGACTGTAACATTCAAAGAGTTACTATTAACAGAAAGAGAAATATATCAAAATTCTGAAGTATGGATATCAAACGTCTTTCCCATGAAGATGAGATAATTCACAATTTTAAGTTAACTTTGAAAATGTGAATATCTTAAGTATCTTTTAAAAGAATTCAAACCATTTTTTTGTATAAAGTCAAAATCCAGTGATAAGGTAGGACATTCAATAATATAGCTTTCAAAACAACATCTGTTTTTAACATATGTTCCCATTTTCTTACTGTAGGTAACAGAAATTGGTGACTCCAAGTTACAAAATTTTACACTACAAAATGCTGTGTAGCATTCACTATTTAGTATAGGTTCTGAAAGCCCCCCAAAATGTATAAAGTACTCATACACAAACTGCTAATTAATTCTTGTAAACTAAAATATTAAATATTTTAGAGTGACCCAAGATATTAAAATCCAGGTTATTAGATTTTAAAACCTAAGTTTTAAATTATTTAGAATACCTATAGGTGTGTGTATTTTTACATAATGCCTTTATATTTAATACATAAGATTATATATGTGTGTGTGTGTGTGTGTGTTTATATTAGAGAAGGGAGTTTTATTTGTCCAATTTATTTTAACAGACCACATTGTTTTGTATTTTTTCTACTTAAAGGGTCAAAGAATAAAAGGAGAATACAAGAGTAGAACAGATCATTTTGTTCTCCAGTAGAGACATGTAGAAGGATTTAAATTATTGGACTCTTCCACAAATGTTATATTTGTTGCCAAGAAACACAGATGCTTTTAAACTCACAGCCGGTTGGCAATTCAAAAATCAGGAGAGATATCCAGTATCACTGCTCTAAGGAAGAATCTTCTCAGTCAGAAAACCTCAGGAGATTAACCACCAAAACCAGGTTACTTTTCCAGAGGATCTAGAGATAAGGGGCCAGAAAAAAGTCTTCACAGTGTTCCTGGGTAACTGTTAAATATTGTTGGCTAAATTAGAACTATTCTTTGAAATTTAAACAGATAGCAAGGGATCTTCAATTCTTGGTCTTAGTTTAAAAATTAGAAAAGGTGCTAATGTCTTGGAAAGATGAGAAAAGGAGGATGTGTCTAACACTGAATTTACATGTCAAGTCCAATTGTGAGAACTCAAAAAGTCTATTGGTGGTGATGGTTACGATTGGGGTTAGATGCCCAGGCAATTCTCGAGGAATATTTACTTATTTTGTGTGATACGTTTCCAGCTCTGGGGGAATGCCTTTTCTAACTTTATTCCACTCAACTCTGTGCAGTATAACACTGTGCTTATTATGCACAGGCTTTCAAATTACCAAGTGTGGGGGTCTGAATCCTCTTCATGCCATGTGATAACTGCTTGACCTTACGTGTATTTCTCAACCACTCTGTAAAATAAAGGTACCACAGATCTTAACTCATGAGGGCTCTTTAGGAAGATGACAAGAAGATTAACATCCATAATTGAGCACATGGTGACATAAGAAGTACTCAGAAAAGTTGTCTCTTAGGATGATACTCCAGCTACACTCATTGCATTCTCTGGATCTTTATGATTCTTTTGTATTCTCTAGTTCCTCTGTTTAGAAGGCATTCTTTCTCAATCTCTTCAAATTCTAGGTATCTTCAGGCTGTCACTCCTCTATGAAACTAATCTTAGTCTCCCCAGACTGAATGAACCATTCTCTGCTCTGTCTCCCATGGCTTGCCAAAGTTACTTCTATTTTAATATTCAACCCGATAACATTTTAATTTAGAGTTTATGTGGGATCTCATTTTTAACTGTGAATATGGCGAAAGCTGAAAAGCTATTTTATTCCCTTGTACTGGTCCAAAGCCTACTAGAACCCCTTGCACACAGCAGGATTCCACATTAGGGAGTGAGTGAGGGCAGGGGTAAATGAAAACATGAATATGCATGCTACAGTCTAATCTGCATGAGAGAGCAGTGGATTCTCTAAGAACCTGCCAGAAGGTATAATGATGAGGAGAGTTTCATATGGAAAATAGCTTATAACTTAATATTTAAGATTAAACACTCATCACCAAATGGCATTGTTGTAAATGTGATATTTAAACCATCTTGTAACAAAATAAATTTTATTAAAGAGACTCTTGAAAAGTATTTACTTTCCAAAGAAATATTGCACATTTTAACCAAGACATTATTTATTATCAAGGGCTCAGGGAAAAGTGACACTAAAGAGTGAGGGTAATCGTGTTGTGGAACTTCTACAACAGGACAGGAAAATCAGAGAGAGAGATGAGCAAATAGCCCGGCCCATCCCGCGAGGCAGAAGCATGTATCTAAATGTGGGGTTGGAAGGTTCGATCCAATGCTGGCACAAAGAAGCTCAAGATACCTGTTGCTACTCAAATCTTAACTGGTTGTTCCATCCTTAAAAAATGATAATAAATAGCATAAAGGAGTTACAATGTGTCTCTTGGGGAAATAAAAATTAAGACTTAAAAAGCTTTAGCAAAAAGAAGCTGTAGTACACAGGGGTATTTGATGAGAAGTCCTAGAAGGAATCTTGTTGACCTACACATATTTAAAAATTGAAATTAATGAGCTTATTCTTCTTCTCCATAAGATACAGAAGTAGCGTTTAGAGAATATTTACATTTTGCCTCTGCAAAAGGACATGGAAAAAAAAAACCCAAGAGTACTATTAGGAGACAAACCAAGGAAGGGAAAGGGTTTACTCAAGTTTAAATCCGTAGCAACTCTGTCTCTTGTTTTTGTGAATTAATGAGAAGCAGCAAGAGGTCCTCTAGCATATCCAGCCATACAGCTATGAGGTTCCTTGATGTACTTAAGTGCTAAACTATAAAAATCTTGGAGAGGGTCAACCATGTGAGTACCAAGTTACAGTTTCATCCGCCCATGATGTAACCTTTAACCACAAAGCAAGCAATGACCACAAAGCTTATAAACCGTGTGCATTCTAGGAGCTTGATTTTTCTCAGCAATCTACAGAAAATGAGATCTCCAAGAAATGGAATGTGTTTGCTTAAACTATAGTAGACCTCACAAGCCCTGTGAAAATATAGCTACCATGACATTCACATCTCCACCCACACCCACCTCCCTTCACATTCTATGTACATTTCCCCACAACAACAAGCATGCATTGCCCCACAAGTACAAACACAGTCTATGTGAGTTTCATAATATATATCAAGCTCTACAGATTATACATATACTATGTATACTATGTATAGCTTAATACCTAATATTTCTTTTTACTCACAAAGCTTTAATGTTGTTGCTATTCTCATAATTATTTTGCATACTACTCCAGAAAAGGCTATGTCTACCAATTTAAATTTCAAGCGCCAAAGCTCAATGCTTTCATTCAATGTTACATATACACGTTATCCTCACAAGAACACTTTCAGTTAGGTATTCTTTCCCTATTTAAAAGAAAACTTAGGGATAAACATACTGAGTCATTTGTCTCAAGTAATGTGGTTAATAGTAAGGCAAGAAGCTGACCTTAGTTCAGGCTGCAAAGGTCTATGTTGTTTGATTCTCATGTTACTGTGGTTCTACAATCAAAGTTAAAGAAAACATACTTTTCCTCCAAATCTGAGTCCAGAACTGAGAAATCTCCAACACCATGCATGTGTGTTTGTTAGTAATTGCATGCATATGTATATGTATATGAATACAACATACACATTATTTGAATATATAGTCTGTAGGTAAGCCACAAATTAAATTCAAGATCAGTTGAAACATGACGCTATCTTAAAATTTCAGCAAAGCATACATAATCCTATTTATACATCTTCCTGTCTCTTTGCTATTTTATCCAGAAATTTGAAAGCAGGGATACTTAACCAGAAGTCTATTTAATCCCAGGAAAGCTGGTTTATGAATGAATTCTAAGAGTATTTGAACTGCTTGTTCAAATAGCTTAATAGTCAAGTACTCAATTAAACCTCTGTGAATGACTCACTATGTAGGACAACGTAGTATAAGGTGACCCCCAAATGTCGTTGGTCACAGAGCAACCATTAATATGCCCTAAAACAATTCTTCATAGGCCCTGGTTAAGATATAATCTCTGCACAAGTGCTTTTAAAAAGCTGTGCTTAAAAAAAAAAAATTCATATGCAAACAATGAATCATGGAACACTACATCAAAAACTAATGATGTCATGTATGGTGATTAACATAACAATAAAAAACAAAAAACAAAAAACAAACAAAAAAATGTTGTGCTTAAATATTTTCTTTAGGTTTCATTAAAGGATACTACCAAAAATCCTGAAATTTATTTCACTTAAAAAATTTAAAATGTGTCTATTTTATAATAATAAAATCACTAGTGAAACATTTCTATCTATAGATACAGGAAAGAATTATAGGGAAAAAAATCCTTTTTCCTGAAAAAATTTCTCCTCTCAGAATAAAAGAATTTTAGAATTATCTTATCTTTCATTGCCTTTGGCCACCAGGGGTCTCAGAATAAAGTATGAAGCCAACTGGCCATTTTCTTAGCTACCACCCTTAATTCAAACCACCATCATCTATTGCTTGGATTAATCCAAATACACATGAGAAGCTTTCTTGCTCCTGCTTCTGCCCCCTTCAGTACATTCTCAATACCTTACCCAGAGGGCACAACTGATAAATGAATATGATCAATGCACGATTTACTTAAAATTCTTCAATAGCTTCCTATTGCCCTTAAAGTAGATATCTAAGTTCTTGGGATCTTTACCATGGTGTATAAGACCCTACATGGAAAGATTCCTGCCTGGTTCTCCACCCCCTTGTTCTACCATCATGTGCTTAAACTGAGTCACCCTAGTCTTGTTTCTGTTCATTCCCACCACAGGAGCTTTGCATAAACTCTGTACTTGGACAGCACAGGCTTCCTTTGTCCCTCCTGAGTTAACTGCTATTTACCTTTTAGATCACAGCTCCAGAGTCCCTTCCTCATGGATGCTCAACCCGACATCATGGTATGCATGAGCTCTCTTTGTGATCTGCTCTTTCTGAACAGAGCTACTTCATGTTGTAAATATACACATATTCTTCTGAGAGGGCCACTCCCAATGCCAGTAAGTTCCATGAGAATTAGGACCATGTTTATAGTTCTCATGTTGCTATTGTTGGTGCTTGATTTCTCACCACCATACTCTGGCAAGTAGCACCTTTTATGTACTAGGTGTTCAAAAGATATTTGAAGGAATGAACTGAAAGAGCAGTCCTTAAATCTGCATACACATATGGCTCCCTTCCATGATTTTCCTAATTCTTCTATGTTATGAATTTTATTGTACATGTTATTATTAGAAAATGTCTCTATATCTTTGTGGAAGACAGTGGATAAAAACAAAGTAATGAATACAATATTGAAATTCAAGTATTACTAAAGGATGGAAAGATGGTTTTACTCCATAATATGTTTCGATTGAAATGATATAAAACAGGAATAAATTTTTCAGAACCAAACCTTTATCTTCTGTTGGCCATGGAAATGTGCAGATAATAACTAGGACACTATGAACTATGTCATAACCCTGAATAGTCTTTAGGTTTGATCATTATATATACATTAATAGTGAAGCCCTATTTTAATAAAGCCAATAAATCAATGCATTTCAAATGCTATGTTGAATTTTTATGAAAGTTCAGAACGTAAAAAATATTGAAGCAACATAAATTTGCCATGAGTTGACACACACCTTAGAAGAAATATTTGCAGATTCTGATTGCATTATGATGGGTTGCTTTCATAACAGAAACATCGGAAACATGTTAAGTGCATTATTCTTCACATAGTACTGTCTTCATATTCAGAGTTAATTGCAATCTTAACAACCACCCTTTGCTCACATAAAGATTGATCATTTAACTTTTTGCTTACATATAATCACCTGTGGAAAGCATTATCATTCTGTTCATTTGTTCATTCATTCCACAACCCTGACTTGTAGAACAGCTCCACGGCAGGCCCTGTGCAAGATTTGGAAGATGCTAATACAGACACGGATTCTGTCATCAATGAATTTACTCTTTTGAGACAGATAAACCAGTACTTTCAGCCTAACTTGACAAGTGTCAATATGGCAGAACAAGGGAAACCTAGAAAGGGGAATCTGTATTAGACTGGCAGAAATGTCCAGAAGGTAGAGATACAGAGAGGCAGGGGGTCTCTGGCAGAGAAATGTGCATGTGCTATATGGAACTGCATGATATATTTAAGAGAAAGCAAGGAATGTCATGTCAGAATTTCTAAATGGATAAAAAATGTCAAATGAAAATAGTATGTTCCAATTTTGGATCACTATTATGAAGCTAAATTTGGTTTTTAAAGATCAATGAACAACGTATCTAATAGAAAGCAGGATATATAAAACATGCATGTACATTTTGTTAATTAAAATTTTTGCTCTGTATGTACATAGACATATGTTAATTTAAAAAAAATATAAAACCTAATGTGCCCAACACATACACACACACACCAAAGTTTTCAATATATAAACAAAAGCAAATGACTTGCTAAACTGCAAATATGTACAGGTTGATTATGGATATATTTGCACATGCAACTGCTTTTTAAAATTTCATTTCCTTTTCCAAATCAAGCAACAGTCACACTGATGATCTGAGTGCACAGAAATAGTGAGCAACATAAATGTTAGCCTTTATAGATCAGCCTTTTATGGGAATATAGTTTTTCATGTAAACAATTCACTCAACATATTACAACAACTTCTTTATATCCCCTGTTATGTTTTCATCAGGCAAGGAGAACAATTTCAAGGGAAACTAAATGGTAGACTGTCAATATTAGTCACCACTCAAGTTGTGTTTACAGGCAGTTTATTAATTTACATCCAATTTATATCAAGAATCAAGAGTGGTAATGTAATGAAGTAGAAACATTTTTTTTTTTTAATTCTCTTTTCTTTAGTGGACCAACTTGTATATCTGCAAACTTTGGGGCTATTTTTACAACCTCCAGATTATAAATCTGTCATACTGAAATTATCCTGTTTTCAGAAATTTTGTTTTCCTGTTAAAGGAACACATTTGGTAAAAGTAACAGCATCAACCTTTGCACTAAATGTTTCCCAAGCCATCTCGAATTGCTGACAGATTGTTAGAAAGCAATCACAATTTCCTTATCACATATATTTACATGGTATCCAAAAGAGAAGACTGGATAATGGAAATCTAATATAAATCTGTAAGCTATTTTAACAACTTCAAATTCATAGTGCCCACTAAGTGCTAAATCAGACATGACTTCTAGAATTTTTGAGAGACATAAAATAAAGAGATGAACAAGGAAGTTCTTTGTGAATGCATATTTTAGTCTCCTTTCTGGCTTTGGAGATTTTATTGAGGTCAGTAAACTAAAGCTGTGTTTCAAAAATAATGCTTCTTTAGTATGGTCTTTTTAAATCTGTAAGTCAAAATGTTTCAGAAGAACAGTGTGCTCTATTTTAAGCCATGTTATATTATTTAGACAATGTTTCCTTAGGTACCAGGGAAAGTTTACAACAACAACCCTGTAACCATTCAAACCACAAGCACACGGGTGACCCTTCTCAGCTGCCTTAGCCCAAGGCATCTGGGACTATACAAACATAGAAAGATTCATAAATAAATCATAATATCTGGCATTTTCAACATCCTGAGAATCAGTAAGTATACGTTTTAACCAATGGAGTCAAAACTATAAGAAATTACCTAGTTTGCTCTCAGAACATTCCTATGTGCTTTACCTGCAGTATGGAACCCTCCCCCACCCCCCGTTATGTAAATAACTATACCTGGTCTTTAGAATCTCATTTGTTAGTTGAGAAAATAAGCTGTATGTGAAAAAGAATTCATGGACTATATAACTTTTATACCTTTATCACCGTGGAGATATCCCAGAACACTGTACTTTAAAAAATGCCCTTAAAAACTGGCCTTTACCTAATGTCTTCCATGCTATTCCTTATTAGGAGAAGAAAGGGAAAAATGAAGGAGGGGGGAGTTGGAGGGGGAGATGAACCATGAGAGACGATGGACTCTGAGAAACAAACTGAGGGTTCTAGAGGGGAGGGGGTGGGGGGATGGGTTAGCCCAGTGATGGGTATTAAGGAGGGCACGTACTGCATGGAGCACTGGGTGTCATATGAAAACAATGAATCATGGATCACTACCTCAAAAACTAATGATGTATTGTATGGTGACTAACATAACATAATAAAATAAAATTAAAAAGCCAAAAACAATATTAGCCTTTAGCCATGAGCAAAGGTATTTTAGACTGCTCCATATAGAAACTGAAAAAAAAAATTAAGGAAGTTGTATATAACCGACCTGTGATCCAGAATAGTGACACAAAGGCAATCTCAAATAGGTCCAGTCCCATTTCACTGTCAAACATATAGAAGTTTACACTCTGGATTTACCAACTTTTCCTACTTCCTCTCTATACCCCTTGAAAAGGATATAGAAATGAATTAATTATTCAGATGTCACTCTGCAATTATTGCCGTGACAGTGATCATCCAGTGAAGTTTACACTGGGTCCTCAGTATTTAAAATTTTTATACTATCACCTTTACTATCTTCTTACTCTGTGTTGTTTCAAATGGTATCCAACCATGAGAAAGTTGAGATTTTAATTGATGAAAATTAAATATATTTTAAAATTCAGTTTTAGTTACACTGGTCACATTTCAAAGGATCAATAGTCACATGTGACCACTGGCTACTGTAATGGTGACTGTAGATATAAAACATTTTTACTGCATCAAGTTCTATAGGACAATACTATCTGAGCGATGTTACTGTCACTAAGAGAAAGTTCTCTACTTATTTATTTTGGTATACTAGCATGATTTTACCTGTAATATCATATAGCACATTTGAATTGCAACATATAACTGTGCCTTGGACAGATATTTAAGAATATAAGTACTGATTCAGTACAAAAAGGTTCAGCCCAATTTATTGGAATAGAAAACGGAGGTTTGACTTTATCACAAGACTGGTGCTCTTCCTATCAGGGAACATTGACAGCGTCATGAAAATTGCTGTCCTCTCCATTTTGCGTAAGTGAATTACATAATTTTGGTTAATATGGGCTTTGGAGTTGGGTATAGCTGTATTTGAATCCTGAATCCTAGTGCACACTAGGTGCTGATGCCTGGGAGCAAGTTACTCGCTTTTTGAATATAAAGTTCCTTGTGGTGCAAACCAATTCTTGAACAGGCCTACTGTCACTGAATATGGGAAACATTATAAGGAATTTGCCAGAATATATCTATGATTTTCAAATGAACCTGAAGAATATATGCTTTTATTGCTCTTTCTTTGTCAGTGCTCAGGTGGCCAGAGGCTGTATTTCTCTTCCAAAGGCCACTGCTCTGGTTGGGTGGCCTCACTCAAAGCTACTCTATCTCCAGCTTCTAGTCACCATTGTACAGCACCTGGCTAGCTCAGTCGGTAGAGCATGAGACTCTTAGTCACCACTGTCCTTTCCCTCCTCAGGCCTGGTAGTGGGTAATGTCTTCCTATTGTTGCTAGCACTACTTGCAACTTCTTATTAGTTTCCCTTAACCTTGTACACACTTTTGTAAGGTGCCCCTTTATTACCTCTCATCCTTTACCCAATCTCATCATGCTGCATGTTTCCTGCTGATGCCCTGATGGACAGGTAAACTTTCCTTAAATATCTGCCATAAACCAACCATTTGTTTATCACTATGAGTTACTACAGGGCCAAAATATGACTTGAAATTAAAACAGACAAATTTTATGAACATGATTTGCTGTATTTATATCTATCAAAAACATACCTAGAATAATTTTCACTGAATGTTGAAATTAAGACATTTGCTACATAATGGTATAAATTCTTCATCTTCCTCAATAAAGGCAAATAACAACATCTTCAAAATGACAGAATTTCATTTCATTAAAATAACATTATTATAAGGATTCTCTAGGTGGTGTTTTGTTTTGTTTTGTTTTTTGCAACCAAGAAAAATCAACAAAATTTATATACCTTTGGAACAGTCATGACAACTAGAGGACAAGGAAAACCAAAAAGATTTATGCACAAGAATGTTAATTGCATTATATAAAATAACCAAAAGTTGGTAACAGCCCTAATGTGCAACATGAGGGCATAAACTAGGTAATAATTTGAAAAATATGTATCAGTATTATGGAACGGACAATGATCCACGGACACTGAATAGATGCTGACTTCTTCCAATCAGATGCTGTTTTTAAACTGGTGTAAGCATACAAGGGCAGACTGCACTAATTCAACATCAGTCCTATACTAGAACCACATGAGAGAATATTAGGAAACGATTTAAATGGCAATTATATTTTACACTACAAAATTAAACACTTTAACTGTATTTAGGGAAAAAATGTTTAGGAGAACGATGTGTTAGATGTGGATGGCCTTTCCCCCATTTTAAAATTGTATTTTAAAAATTTCATGTAAGTTCCATGTATTTCTTTGCTAAAAAAAGAAAAACACAAGCAACAAGCAAAAATCAACAGTTCAGAGTTGATTAAGTGTATCAACTATGAAATTTCACTAAATTATCATGAAAAAAATAAACACGTTTGGACAGAATATCTCAATAATCAACCTATACTAATCCTTTCAGGTTAAATTCACATCTCTAAAACCTCAACTGCTAGAAAATGTCTTGATTTAAGAAACGACTATCATCCATGGATAGTGTGTGACAACTAGGAAGCAGCAGGTAGGGATAGAGAATGGGATAGTATATTCTGTGGCCACTTGACTAATGTGACACCCCTAAGGGCAGTTAGTGAGGGGAATTTATCACTGCTTTAGACATTCTTACATTAAAGTTGCTTTTGTAAGAGACTGGAGTTTGTTTATGTGCTTATTCATTTGGTTTTACATTTAAAGAAAAACACACTTCTAAATATAATAAAGGGATAACTATATGGTTTATGTCTTGATAAAGCTAAGGAAATACAGTTTTGGGGTCAATTTGGATTTAAGTCTAGATACTGCACTTGGCAACTGTAAAATCTTGTGTAAATTACTTAATTTCTGTGAAGTGTAGTACCTTTATCAATAAAATGGGGATTAGGAAAACTATTTCAAATGGCTGTTGGAAAGATTTATTTTTATTTATTTGACAGAGAGCGACACAGCGAGAGAGGGAACACAAGCAGGGGGAATGGGGGAGGGAGAAGCAGGCTTCCCGCCGAGCATGGAGCCTGACGCAGGGCTCAATCCCAGGACCCTGAGATCAAGACCTGAGCCAAAGGCAGATACTTAAGGACTGAGCCACCCAGGCACCCAGGCTGTTGGAAAGATTTAATGTGATAGTGTGTCCTGAATGCTTAGTGCCTGATAGAGTTAATGAATGTCTATTTCTTTTCCTAAATTGAGGAAGTAAATAATAAACATGAAAAGAATGGTATTATCTCATGTCTTTTTATTTGCTTATTTTTGGTTATGCAGGTGTCCCTCACTTTGCAAAAGTTTGTATTATTCCACTTTGCTTTTACCACACTAATGGAGGTCTCTCGTAGAAGTGAAGTGGAGAGATGCGGACATTATGAAAGTGGGGATATTCTTCGCTTTACGTCATTTTGGCTTTCGGAAGATTTCACAGGAACACTACTTTTGGAGAGCGGAGCAAACCATACAGGCTTTTTTTTTTTTTTTTCCCTATTTTAGTAAAGCTGTTCATTTTTAAAATGGCACAAATTAAGGTAACTGAAGATGTTTTAGATGATATAAATTTACTTTTCCATCATTTTAGTACTCAAATTATCTTTCTACTTTGATTAAACTTTCAAAGGTTTCAATATTCATCCCAAACTATTTAAAGTTGAGCTTACATATTCAAATTCAAGTCTGAATTCAATCCAAACTTCCTAAACTTTCCTAAGACATTAAAATAACCACTGTGCTCTAGATTCACGAGACTTCATAGGCTAGTTCCAAATGTCATATTTAATTAAGTTCAAGTTTGTTGCTTATCACAATAGGCATTTTCCTTTGAAACAAAAGAATGTTCTCTCTATTACTTCCTTGACTTGGTTCTAAAATTTATTTGCCAAAATAATTGTCTTTTTAATAGAATTTTCAAAAAATGTGTTTCAATACTATACTATTAAATTTTTCTATGTAAGAAACCCCCAAAGAATGGATACTACCCTAGAAGACTAGCATTTTTCTTTTAATATTCTACTTTAAAAATCAGGCGTTATACTTCACTGAGCATAATGTGTTAGACTTCAAGGAATTAAAGACAGTGTTATTTGACAAAGCTCTAATTAACTTCTTTTTGTACAGTTAAATTTTTTTCTCAAGTTTTCTCACCAAATACTTCTCAAATATTTTTTCATCAAATGTCTGCTTAGAAATGGATATTTTATTTAAAAAAAAGGAAGTATTAAAGACAAAGTAATGCTAGGACTAAAGTCTTCCCAAAGTGAGAGAAATAATAATAATAATAATAATTCATTTCTGTGAATGCCTTATCTGTTCAACTAAAATGTGTTACTATACATTGTATACTAGTTCAGATCCAGAGTCCATTCTGTTTAGCTCAGGAAATACTTATTGGATCACATATAAAACAGATATTCTATATCTTAAATTTTATAACTTATATATCTAATCAAGATATATATCTTTTTGTAATTTTTTTTTTGAGTAGAGTTGACACACAAAGTTACATTAGTTTCAGGTATACAACATGATGATTCCACAAGCTTATACATTATGCTCTGTTCATCACAAGCATAGCTCCCATCGGTCCCATATATCGCTATTACGATATCATTGACTACATTCCTTATGCTGTGCCTTTTATTCCTGTCACTTATCCATTCCATAATGGAGAGCCTGTATCTCTCCTCCCCTTCAGCCATTTTGCCCAACCCCCACCCCCTCCCTTCGGGCAACCATCAGTTTGTTCTCTGGATTTATAGGTCTGATTCTGCTTTCTGTTTGTTTATTCATTTGTTTTTGTTTTTGTTTTTCCTTAGATTCCACATATGAGTAAAACCATATGATATTTGTCTTTCCCAGTCTTTTTTCAAACAGCATACCCCCTAGGTCCATCCATGCTGTCTCAAATGGCACCATCAAAACATGTAACTTGAATCAAAGCACAACAAAATACTTGTTAAGTGAATCCTCTTCCTTGGTACGAAAGAGCTGCTCATGCTTCGGTGACCCAAATTGCATCCCATTCCATACTTAAACCTATAAACAGCAAAGGGTTTGGGAACACATAAATGGAATAAATGAAGCATGATTTATTTCCTGTGACAAGGGGATAGGATTCTTTCTCCCCTGAACACAACTGCCAAATAGTATAGACAGATATCTGATCAAAATCAGAGTTCTTTTGGAAAGGACACAGGAATGAGGCTGTTCAGTAAGTAACTAATGATACCTGCTAAAACTTCACATATACAATAAAAAATTCAGTAATGTTAATTACCAGTAAATATTCTTCTAGCATCATACTATCAAATGTGGCCAGAATTCTTATGAATTCTGGACCTTAACTTAATTTCTTTTTAATTCAGTTTTACTTTTAGACTTTCAATGTATTTCCATAGCTGACTCATAGAAAAGTGCAATTATTTATGGCTTGCTTTTTTCTGAGCCATTATGTATAAAAACATAAACTCAGAAAAGCAAGGAATCACTAAAAGCATATTGCAGAAAATGTGATTTAATAGTAAAACTTTTCTAATTCAGGCAAGTTTGAAGGAATGATGAATAAAAACAATGAAAAATCTTAAGTAGAGAATCATTATTTCTCTATTTTTTTCCTAAGGACAGAATGGTAATTCAAATTAGGTGATCCTAATTGATGATTAATTAGGTTCTCAGGGGAACAATATAAATGAGAGTAATTTAAGACGATATCGATAGTTTTGGGCAAAAGAAGAATTGATAGTACCCATTAGGAATTTATATGATTTCTTGACTCATGAATACATTACTGATTTTTTTAAACAGACTTCTTTCACAGGTAAACTTCCTTCTAGAATCTGGTCATATTGTATAAATTCTAAATGAGTTATTCACTTAAGTAAGATTTTACTTTAGCACAGCAATATATGCTATTTATATTTTTAAATAATAACAGAGTGCTTTTGTATTTGAATAAAACTTTGACATACAGGCATTGAACCATTCTTAATTCAAGAAAAGTAAATTTAGAAAGCTGGCAAAAATTCATAGCTTAGGAAAATATCAGTTATAATCTAAAATAGTGGTTACCTCAAAGACAGTACGCACTCTCAAGTTAGAGACCATAATCCACTTTTCAACCTCAAAGGTGAATCGCCTTCTAATCAACAGAACTAAATACTGGATTTTTGTTTGTTTGTTTTTTGTGTGTGTGTGTGTGTGTTATATTTTTTATTGTTATGTTAATCACCATACATTACATCATTAGTTTTGGATGTAGTGTTCCATGATTCATTGTTTGTGCATAACACCCAGTGCTCCACGCAGAACGTGCCCTCTTTAATACCCATCACCAGGCTAACCCATCCCCCCACCCCCCTCCCCTCTAGAACCCTCACTTTGTTTTTCAGAGTCCATAGTCTCTCATGGTTGGTCTCCCCCTCCGATTTACTCCCCTTCATTCTTCCCCTCCTGGTATCTTCTTCTTTTGTTTTTAAGGAAGTTCTATGCCCAGCATGGGGCTTGAACTCACAACCCGAGATCAAGAGTCACATGCTCTATGGACTGAGCCAGCCAGGCAACTCAGAGCTAAATATAAGTGAACAGAGTAACCAATTTGATTAAAATGATTAAACTCTTTCCACCTCCCCCCAACCAAAATGAACAGTAGTTGAAAATTAAAGTCTTAACCATAGCTCCAATCGCAACATTTTAAAATATCTATTCTAGCAGGCGGAAGTTTGTAATATTATAGATATTCACATTTCTCAGCAAGCACCACATAGTAAGTGCTTATTAAATACTTATTCTTTGAAGTATTTTTCATTAAATTACTTGCCAGTGATTTTCTAAGGACAAACTATAAACATTCAGAAGTGCTCCTCCTTACCTATTTCCTTCATATTCTTTTCCCATTATTACTCACACAATGGTGTGAATGTGTACACTACCTTCACTTAGCTCCCCCTACAATATCAAGTTTTATATCAGATATTTTTCCCTACTTACCTCTAACAGAGCTTTTAGTTGGTTATCAGATCCTGTTGGAGCTGACAAGCATTAAAAATGTAAAATATCTAGTTATGTGTGGCCATGAAGTTCAGGGAGAGATAAGAGATTTCCAGATTGTTTACTGTTCTTTGTGCAGTCATGTTTCCAGCCTCTATCATGTCATGCTATAGCACTTCTCCATTTATGGCAGCAAGTGGCTCAAAGCTTTTTGGAAGTTGGGTAGATGTCAGAGCACAAGCAGGAGTTAACTCAAAATGCATCAGAGGGAAAGCTTTCAAAAAGAAGTTGAAGCATCATAAATGTCAAGGGGGCAGGAATAAATACCAATTGTCAAGACACATTTAACAAAGTTAATTAGAAAGGCAGAAGATGTGAAAATAGTTTAGGGGTGTTGAGACTAAATTTAAATCAGCATTTTTTTTCATTTAGAAATTCATAAATTCCAGCCAAGGAAACTGACTCTTGAGTAAGTATAAATTCCATGGTAATGATTATTTAAAACCCCATATTGACTATGAATTTATGCATAGGGATTCATATGCAAAATAACAAAACTGCATTATAATAGAAATGAGAACAAAGCAACGGAATTTGTAACAGGTTAAAGGAAGCATTAACTCCGGTGGAGGAGAGTCACGTTCCTAAAGAATCATTTATTCATTCATTCAGCAAAAACTGTAATTATTGTGTTCATGTCATAATTCCAGGGTCTTTAGAAAGTAATGATGAATTTAAGTTAAAAGTATGTAAATTTCAAAGTATACTTTTTGATATAAAAATACTTTTCCTTAAATAAAACTGACCTGTGCAATAAAGTCACATTTTCATTGATGGGGAGAAGAACTTTTTACAAAACATTGTTTATAGGAAAGTAAAGAAAGAAGGCCGAGGTGATTGATTTATTAAAGCAGCAAAATCATGCTGGATAGGGTATCAACAAAGAATGAAGGGGGGGAAATCGGAGGGGGAGAGGAACCATGAGAGACTATGGACTCTGAAAAACAAACTGAGGGTTCTAGAGGGGAGGGGGCGGGAAGATGGGTTAGCCTGGTGATGGGTATTAAAGAGGGTACGTTCTGCATGGAGCAGTGGGTGTTATGCACAAACAATGAACCATGGAACACTACATCAAAAACTAATGATGTAATGTATGGTGATTAACATAACAATAAAAAATTTAAAAAACACACAATATATTGTTTTGGCAACAATAAAACTAATAAAGTTTCATTAAAAACAAGTAATTACAATGACTACTGTTTTTGAAGTACTTATAAAATACAAATTAGACATTTTAGTATAATTAGTCTCTATGTTGATTGTTTTTTTCAATTCAACTTTACAGATGAGAAAACTGAAACACAGATTGTTTAAAATTTTATACAGGATTACACATTTAAGAAGTGATTTAAACCCGTTTGTTCAATTATAAAGCTCATACTCTCAAATGAAAATTATATTCATGATTACATTATCAAATTTATTGGCCAGTTAAAAATTTAATAAAGTAGATATATATTCAATTTGTACTACCAGTGATATAAATGAATCTAATTATGGCCTGTTGGACCACAGTTAAATGTGTTATATATTTTGATTTGTTTTATTTCATCCTGGAATATTAAATTTTCCCGCTTCAACCACTTTTAAAATATCTTCATGCTTATTTTTTGAAAATTAAAGATAACTATTTAGTTTCAAATGCAATTTTAGATTGGTTAACCAGTGTCCATTCAGGTCTCTGCAGATTTCTGATTGAAATGAAGGCCAATAAAAAGTCTTAAAGATAATTATTAGGGGGCGCCTGTGTGGCTCAGATGGTTGGGCATCTGCCTTCAGCTCAGGTCATGATTCTGGGGTCCTGGGATCGAGCCCCACATCGGGCTCCTGGCTCAGAGGGGAGCCTGCTTCTCCTTCTCCCTCTGCCTCCCCCCCGCTCATGCTCTCTCTCTCTCTCTCTCTCTCTGTATCTCTGTGTCTCAAATGAATAAATAAAATCTTAAAAAAAAAAAAAATTACTAGAAGAGTTTTTCAAGAAGTGAACTCTATGGAATGGAAGAAAATATTTGCAAACCATGTATCTTATAAGGGGTTAGTCTTCAAAATATGTAAGGAACAATTACAACTCAATAGCAAATAAAACCCCAAGAACCTGATTAAAAAATGGGCAAAGGACTTAAATAGATAGTTCTCCAAAGAAGACATACAAATGGCCGACAGGTATCTAAAAACATGTTCAACAGCACTAATCATCAGGGAAATGCAAATCAAAACCACAGTGAGACATCTCCTCATACTTGTTGGGATGGCTATTATTAAAAAAAAAACAAAAGACAACAAGTGTTGGTGAGGATGTGGAGAAATTAAGACCCTTGTACACTGTTGATAGAAATGCAAACTGATGCAGCCACCATGGAAAAGAGTGGAGGTTCCTTGAAAAATTCAAAATAAAAATACCATGTGATCCAGCAATCCCACCTCTGGGTATTTAACCAAAAGAACTGAAATCAGGATTTTGAAGAGATTGCTGCGCTCCTGTGTTTATAGCATCACAATTTACAAGAACCAAGGTGTCAAAACAACCTAAATGTCCACTGACAAGTGGATAAAGAACATGCCATATATACAGATAATGGAATATTATTCAGCCTTAAAAAAGGAAAGAACTCCTGTCCTTCGCTACAGACAAATACTGCATGATTCCATTTACATGAGGTTTCTACTATTGTCAAATTCATAGAATCAAAGAAAGGCATGGTGGGTGCCATGGACTGGGAGAAAAGGGAAATTTGCCATTACTAATCAATGGGCATAAAGTTTCAGATAAGCAAAATGAATAAGCCCCAGGGATCTGCTGTACAACATTGTACCTATGGTTAACGTTACTTTATTATTGTACACTTAACTATTTGGTGAGAGGAAGATCTCGTATTAAGTGTTCTTACCACAATAAAAGAAAACTTAAAAAAGAGAACACAAAAGAATGAACTTTCTCACTCAACAAGGAATGTAAGCAAAATTATCCAGATGAAGGAGCAGTTTAAATAGACTACCTTTGCCCATTAAAGTGTCTTTCAGTCTACTTGGTTTCTTTAGTTTCTGGAAATCATAGCTGCCTCTCTGGATGACCTTCATTATAATCTAGACAGTCACATTGACATTTCTCCCAGAAAGCCAGATAAAGCACAAATTTAGAAAGTCTGAGCATGGCATATAAAGCTGCCTTTGACGATTATAACTGAAGAACAACTCTGTGGGTGTTTAAAAAATTATTCCAGTTATGTGGTTCAGTCTCTCGAGATTTAGTGGTAGCCAATTATGGCCCACAGGCCAGAAAAGGGACTGATCATTGTCTGAAGACATGACGATAAAGTGGGCAGGCGAAATAGATTCAGCTTTTTTTTTTTCTCCCTTACAGGTAGATGTTGATGGAAATAATGAGAGATTTAAAAATCTGACACGGCTTTGATCCGTTCTTTGATGCTTCCTGCTGTTGTCTATGATGTGATTCTTTATAAAATATGGTCAGGTAAAAGAAAAAGCCAGGACATAGTTTCTCCCCATTAATGCTTAATAAAAATGACTTGGCAAATAGAATTCTGCACATGGGCAAATGTCAACAGCACAGGAGGGCCCCTACACAGTAAAGAAAGACATTCTGGACATTGTCACACTAAGCTACTCTCTGGTCCCTGATGCCGCATGCTCTCATGGGGTGACTCTACATCCACTTTTATCTTTTCCACACGCCCTCTCTCGCATGTTACTGCTCGTGAAGTGATTACACCTGCTTCAAGACCAAATCAAACTGCCTTTCCAGCCTTCCCGGCTGGGACGGTCATGGCCAATTTCACAGCATCTGGTACGTGCCTCTATTACTGTTCTGCATCACGGTATTATATGTATTTGCCTGTATCTCTTCTAGACATGGTGTTATTAACTAGTTTTGTGCTATAGATCCTTTTGGCATCTGGCAAAGCATATGGAACACTTCCCAGAATGTTTTTAAAAGCATCAAATAAAAAAATCATATAGGAAGACAAAGGAAATTAATTAGATTGTAATATGGTTACCAAATAGTAAAGATAAGAATATTAGATGTGATTAATGCACTAGTCGAAGGCGTAAGGATTAATATAATTTCAAACTAGTGGTTAATATCAACCATCTTTCAAAATATCTGCAACAACTAGGATCTGATATAAAAATATTGGTGATAAATTCACAGGTATTGCTAACACCATATTGTGTCACCTGACTTCATAATTGGAAAGAAATGTTAATTTTCAGTTAGAGGTTAGGGAAAATAAGGCTGCAATTTTTTTTCCCCTCTCCAGGTTTGTGGACCCCAGATTAAAAAGCTTGCAATTTGACTGCACGGCCTCAAGGGCAGAGTTTTTGATTTGTTCATCCTTGAGTCGTTAGGACAGAAGAGAACCATGGGCACACTCCAAGTACTCCACAATGTCTGCTCAGTGGTGGCTGAGCTGTGTCAAAGGCATGGCAGCTGATTTTATCACTGCCCTTATCACATCACAACAAACGAAGAAACTGGCTATTTTCGATTCGGTTCAGCAGTGAGTGCCACACCTGGTGCTATGTATATTCTTCTGTTTCCAAAGACAGAAGCTTGAAAACAAAAACTGAAAAGCATCTGTGACTCAGCAATTTGTGTTTGTTACATTTTTTCTCTCCTTCCCCCTAAGTCAATAGACGACCACAGAGATGTTGATAATGTAGCTGATAATGTCCTCATACTTCACATGGCTTCTGTGGTTACAGCTTAAATCTGTAATCACAGAACCTAAGCCGCCTCTACAACCCAGGCTGAAGATGGGAGAGGGCAAGTATCACGAATTTCAGCCTTTCAGATAGAAGGTTCTGACACCAACCATACTGACGCACTGAAAAACATTCTTCTATGAGTGTAGGTGAGAAAAACAAAAGGCTCTGACTAATGGCGATTTCTTTATTATATTAAGAAACCCACCCAATTCTTATGGGGAAAAAAATGAGCCCATCATTTGGATGTCTCCCAATAAGCTGCTTCCTGATATCATATAAACCAATAATCTATGGTTAACTTTTCAGCTCTCACCTGTTTTATTTTTAGCATAACATTCAGTATAGCTATAGGCGACTTATTATGTTCAATTTAATCAAATTAGATGATCAACAAAATGACAAATGCCATTTATATTAATGTGTTTTAATGATGCAATTCCAACAATGATACCTCTCTATTAGTACAAAAAGCAACTATATAAAATAAATATCTCAAACATTTGCCAAATAGATATAATATATAGAACATATATAATAACTTATAATAATGTCTACTATAACTGAATTAAAACAAGGAGTGAGTCTGTTTCCAACTTTCCCAACCAAAACTTCTTTCTAAATTCAGAGAAGTTCTAAGAGATTTCATAAGGCTAGGCTGCTTATTAATGTTAAAAACATCAACAGATAATTGCTTGAAGAAGAAAATGGGCTTTTTTAGTAATAATAACAAATGTGTCGCATACCTGGAAATATATCAGCCTATCCCCTTTGAGTAAAAAAAATGAGATTTTGGTAAAATATGATGAAAGATCCTTACAGTGTAACTTGATCATAGTCTACCTGAGTTATAATTGTCGGCATTATTATCCTAAGAATTGATTCTTCTTCATAAGACTTTATTATACTCACTATAAGAAATTAGCCCTTTGCACAGCATTAATATAATATTAATTTATTCAACATGTAAAAGTAAGAATATTAACTGCCTACGTATAAGAAAAAAATATGCTAGGCACTGTTCTTTACGTTAGCCATTTGATGGCTCATGATTCTCTTGATCTCAGAACCAGAAGTGCAGTACTCAACAAACTAACTGGAAAAAAAGTTTTTAATGTAAAAAGTATAGAGTTCTTGATGTTTGAACAAAGATGAGTTTTTGATACTTTCCAAATGAAAAAAGAAATAGGTTTGTTCTCCTCCTGGCTCTAGTAAATAGGAAAGACGATCGCAAAGCAGGTATTCCAAAATATGAAACAAAATTATCATTGCTGAAAAAAAAAATCTTCTAGCATCTGTTGCAACACAGAACCATTATAATGCAATTAGACAGACTAAGGACCAGATGCTAAGGAAGCAAAATTTAAAAGATAAAGCATGGTATTATTTTGGTTAATGAATTTAATTCTAAATGTTACAGGAGTGATTCATGGACTTTTTTCCCCTAAAGATCGGTTGTTACATGTTCAAAGTGCATTTTAACATGATGCCTATGTAATATATTGAGAGAAGTAAATTATCTCTCCCAGAATATTAGATGTTTTAAAATGACTCCACTGTAGGTACTATCACAGGTAGATGAATAACTTGCCAATGGTGATACATGACTCTTTAAATTTATACCTCAAAAAGAGTAAGAAATAGGTTATACTATAAATGGAAGATAATTCTATGGGACATGACCAAAATGAAATGTATTTTAGAAATATTTATCATTTCCCCCCTAATACTCTCAATCCCCTATTATTGTGTCATGGGAATATATGCCAAATAATTCTGAAGATACAATTTAAATACTACTTCAAGAAATGTGTAGCTAAAAGTTAAAGCCCTTTAGCATGTTCACATTTTATATTTCCATCTACAGTTGCCTCTAGTACTCATTATTTTGAAAATAAAATTCTCTTGTACAGTAAGTTTGTTAAAGTGAAACTCCAGATCATACCAGAAGGGCATAAGTAAGAAACAAGAGAAGAAAAACAAGTAACACACGAACCTGCTGACTCATATTTAACAAGTTTACTTTATCAAGTTGAAAATAAATTGGAGAAGCAATTATTATGCAAACATAAATAATACTGTATTTTCTTAGATGTGTAACAGTAGTTCACTCAAAAAGTAGAATCTGTGTTTTCTTAATATGGTCTGTATTTAATGCTTTTGTAACTTATTATACAAGGGAATAACTTCAACATCCCCAGATTCCAGTTCCCAGGGAAGAATGATCAGACCAGGGAGGTAGGTTGATTTTAATTGTGCTCAACCTGTCAGCTCATGTCATCAAGTTCTCCTGCAGACTCTCTATCTTAACAGCAATCACTTAGGAAAATTATAAGTATTTATTACAAAGCAGTGTATCTCATTTGGATATTCAGGAATTGATCACTCTGGAACAAACATAGGAGGAGCATTGAAAATACGCTGGAAAACACCACCTCAGCATTAATGATAACTATATGATGAGAACACGCCTTTTCTCACTTATGCTTATTACTAAACATCTGTTGGATAAATTAATGAAATTCCCACATACCATATTATTTTTAGCAACAATAACAAATCCACAGATGAGGAAAGCTAATTCTTTACTTTCTTCTGAGACATTCACTCTACATACAGTTAATTTTTCTCAAGCTAAGTGACAGAAAGCTAGAATATATTGTGCTGCAAAGCCAGAAGTGACACAATTGGCCATCACAGACAGGGGGAAAGCATTTTTCCTTTTAATGAAAGTGTAATGCAGGGATCTCTCGAACAAAACGAGTTACAGTAGAGGGATATTCCTTCTGTGGACTGTGCCTAAACTATAGATAAATATGATAAATATATGGTTGCCAAAGGAAACATTTCTCTGAACACAGTATTAGTCATATAATGTTTAAAAACATTATCAGGCACTTACTCTTTTGTAAACAACATGGAGAATATAAAACATTGCACCTGCTCTCAAGAATTTTATAAAATAGTTACCGAAACAAAATCTACAGGAAATCATTAGCAAGTAATTAAGTTGAGAACTGGGTAAAAATGTGGAACAAAAGTTCACAGAATGAAGTGAGGTTTGAAGCAGTTAAGTAGCTACAATACTAGAATGGATTTTTGAAGATGGTAACACTTTAGAACTAAAATGAGTAGAGAAGACTCCAGAAAGGGAGAAGGAGCCTACCAGGATCCGAGTGAGGGAACTGGCCTATGCAAGAGACAGAATATTTCATGCTGATAATATAAAGAAAACACATCTAAAACTGTTAAGAGCCCACAGTCAGAATGAGAGGATTCATATTGCTCTCGACTTAAAAGAAATTCTACTAGACTTGAGAGATACCGAGCCAATCAGCTAAAGGCCTTGAATTTTTGTGACATAGTTATTAAAAACAGTTATTAAAGGTAACATCTTTATTATCATATTTTACTTTTTTGCACTTAATTTTATTTGATCCCTGGAATTAGTGAAAATAGTCAGGAAAAGATCATTATTATGTCAGTTTTTCATTTGTATTTTTTCCCCATTTTGTTGAGATGTCGTTGACATATAACACTGTGTAAGTTTAAGATAACTAACATAATGATTCAATACATGTATGTATTGTGAAATGATTAAAACAGTAAGGTTAGTTAACACTTCCATCACCTCATGTAGTTACCACTGTGTGTGTGTGTGCGTGCGTGTGTGTGTGTGCGTGTGTGTGTGTGTGTGGTGAGAACATTGAAGATCGACCCTTTTTTGGATGCAAAGATCGAGACCCCCTAAGATGAATGACTGACTTAAAGGCATACAATAAGCATGGGAGTTGAGACTCCTCTCACATGTCCTGATTACAAAACCAATATCCACTTCTATAATTCCTCATGTTGTTGAGAATCTGAAACTTTTATATGAAAACATGTCTAGGATGCCTGGAATCATACCTTAATAGAAAATGGAGAAAAAAAATCAATTAAAGGATTATCTAAACTTGCTTACATTTGCATGTAAACTCTCCTTTATACCCTCATATTATGGGACAAAACAGAAGCAGAAATGATGAAACAAGCTTACCACTGAAGACCTGACTACTCTGGAAATTTAGACAATTCAGGTCATTAGTCATGGAGTCCTAAGGGAAAAAAGTATGCCTGATTCCACACTAGTAAAGCCTGAAGCTCCCTAATTTACATCCCCTACTTGGCTGAGGATATCAGATGTGTTTGGGTTGGACAAGTTCAAGACTCTTGCTTGAGTAATTTTAAGGAATGTAACATGGCCTGAATAGTAATTGGTTATTTAATAATCCTGCTTGCAGAGCCAACATAAGCTTGCCTCACTCTTAAGCACAGAATAGGACCAACTGCCTTACTCAGTGCTAGGAAGAGAAACCTGAATCTGCATATAAGCTTTAAAGTCAATCTGACGTGAAATACTGAAATACATTTTGAAAATGAATGAATTATGATAAAATTAATGAGAAAACTAAAGTCTCCAGAATGAAATATTTTTGGCATGTGATCACCTGATACGCTGCCCTCAGAAGTCCTCAGCAGTTCAGTCTGCTGAGCCACTCAGCATAGCCGCTCTTGCATCATGGGTATTATTTTAACACCAAGACAACTTGACTGTCCTTGTGTCACATCACGTTTCGACACTAACTTTTACTCCATTTGTCAATCTCCTTCTCCACCACAATATGCCCCTTTACCGATTTGAAAGGGCTTCCCACTAAAACTACTACCAACTACAAATTCTGTATCTGATACTAACTCTAAACCCCTCACCTAGGAACTCCTCGTCATCTTTAATATGAGCTTCACTCATGCCCATGTCACACGATCCACACTGGGTGATGTCTAGGCTAGCCTGGGCTCCAACCCACCACTTCCATGTTCCATACAAAAAACACTACTTCAGACCACATGTATCTGCTTCCACACGGTCCGGAGTAACTGAGTTATAACCAGTGTCTTCTTTCTCCAAATGTGTCCTCTTTGCTAGTGAAACATCAAATGATGTAGAGATTGTGCCTCAGGAAATTACTATTTACCCACAATCAACCAACCCCGACTCTTCTCTTTTCATTAATGCATGCAGCAAAAATGTAGGTTAAGCTAAGATGATGTGCCTGGCAAGATGCTTGTTACTGTATATACAGTGATAATCAAAGCTGCTAGAGGTTGAGTGAGGAAAGCACTGTAGGCAGACGCAATAGCAGAAATGACAGGTCAGTGTGGCCAAAGTGCAGCAAGAACCCAGAGGAGGAGGAGGAGGAAAGACATGGATCTCTGAGAACAATAATGCTTTTAAACCAGATAGGAACACAACCTGATTTACATTTTTAAAAGATCACTATGGATGCATTATGGTGAATGGAGCAGAAGGTGTCAAAAGCACAAGTGGCAGAGACAAGGTAGGGGGAGGTGTACTGCCATGTTTAGCGGTAACTTAGAATAAGATAAAATTGAAAGATATGGATGACATCATCTACTTTCTCTGCTGTTCCATGCATCTTTTATTCATGCATTGTGACAATCTGGCACGTTTCCTAGAGCAGCTCTTCTAAACCTTCCCACCGCTTTTCAGGTTCACGAACTGTTTCCCTCTTCTTCACCTCCTGTTCCATCTTGATGGATGACTGTTCTTTAGCTACTAAACACAGCACGGTCATCCGGTGGGAGCTCCCTTGTGCTCCCTCCTTCTATCATCTCCACTGCCCTTGCCCTGATTTTTAAGCATGTGAAATAATCGATCTCCAATGCTCTGTGTTAATTTGGATTCTCCCCAGACTGACACCAAGGTGAGGACTTAAGGGTGCAGTGAGTTTTTCATTCTGGTTTCAGAAAGTACATGTTGGGGGCGGGGGAAGAAAGTGAGATTTAGGAAGGGGGAGGAGGCGAGAAAGGATGTATTAATGAGCACATCAGTAATGGGAGTCAGGGGTTCAAGCCCTTTGGTGACCCTCTAAGAAGCAGTGTGCAGTGTAGACCATGCCTCAGAGCCATCCTGTCAGAGGAAGAGGAGGCTGGGGCACCTTTCCAAGGACTCCCATCCCCTAGTAGAGTTTGCTCCTAAGTGACATCACTCCCCTTTCCCCATATTTCTGGCTCACTCCTATTTGCAGCAGAGCAAGGTCCCATGGTGCCAGAGTAAGTTCTCCGGCAGAGCAATAAAGCAAGGGACAGGAACTCTGGAGATGGTGAGCCAGGAACTACAATGAACTTGGGTGGGGAAAGAAACATGGAGCGTGCAGTTCTAGCACCCTCTATGCCCGCTGCACCTGCACCCACCCCCCACCGTTAAGACCTTGTTTATTTCTCTCCTCTACTGAAGCACTCCTTAAAGGAGTTATTGTTATGAGCTACATAAGGGACATATTAAGTCATCTAATCCAACCTCCTTAATTGAAGATTTGAAAACTAAACCCCCAAATTCTTCAGTTAATTTTGGGGATACTATTTGCAAACTTTTGCTCGGCCTATAAAATGTATATTGTGCTTTATATATTTTTTATAGTGTTTTATATATTTTTAGGTTGCTCAATAGTATGAACATCCATTCTAATACCTTGATATTCCATTGCCTCTGTCAATATGTACGACCTCCTACTGGTTCACAAATGTTCAAATCTAAGCCAGTATCTGTTGAGCTTTATAACCTCTATTCAAGACTCAGTTGAAAAGAATTGCAGACTTTTAAGAATGGGCTAATTGGAAATATCTGAAGCACAAAAGCTATTTATGTTCCAAATCCTCCCTACAGAATATTTTTATTTGTGCTATATATGGCCTTGAGTAGAGGTACTGTTTGTATTGTTGTTTTGTGGTTGTTTTTTAAACCCATAGAAATATTTTCAGGGTCCTGGAAACCTCCAAGGTAAGTGTTTAAAAACTGTGCTTGCAGGAGTCTGTCAGTATTTTGGTAAACAGTATCTGAAGCATAACTATAGTTTATTTGAACAGCAGTCTAGTTCACACAGGAACTGTTTTATTCATTGGAATGGCTTCACATGTGGTATACTTTATTTTTAATTTGGTTTAGTTTATGATTAACAATTATGATTCCAAAGGTGGTTAAATAACATAATCTGTTGCATAAATGATACTCTCTACAGCAAGGGGCATCTGTAATATATATTTTTAACTTAATTCATAGTGAACTTATTTGTATCAAAAACCTTTAAGTCAAATAATCTACTGCAACTAGCCATGATGGATCACTTCATTATCTTTAATTATATGGCAAGATTTTTCCTCCTTGCTCTTCTTCCAAAGGGCTTTGTCAGACACCACTGATGTTCATTTTTACTGGAGAGAGATTCATCTAGATTTCCTGATAAGTTTGTGAGAATGTCAGCACTCCTTACTCATTATTCTCTTAACTTTCCAAAAAATCTTTTTTGAGAATCTCTTCCAAAAAAAAAAAAAAAGAAAAGAAAAACCCCTTTGACATATTGTATTTTTAAGAGACTTGAGTTTCAAGGAACTTTTCTCTAGGTCCATGCTCAATCTTGGCTTGAGTCTTAAACATGGAGTAAAGTGAAGCAGAACCATGTTTCTGCTTTTGGCACCTTCGAAGCTGCCTAAAAAAGTACACACAGGTGGGGACTTCCCTCCACCTTTCCATTCCTCTTTCTTACCTTCTCTTAACTATATTACCAACACCTTTCCTAAAACAGAGGGGCTTCAGTTTTGCCTGGCTGGGAAAAAAAAAAAAAAAAAAAAACATCTATTTCAGGTTTTCTCTTCCCCCCCATTTCCATTTCCATTTCAAGTGCTGGCTATAATAAAATGCACTGGTGTGTGTGTGTGTGTGTCTGTGTGTGTATCTGTGTGTCTGAAGAGATATGATTTTGGCTTGACCGTGAGGAATCTGGAAACTGAAAAGGTGAATAGATGATCATATCCCAAAAGACTCAAATGAGTTTGTCAAAGAAATCTAGTATTAATAAGAAAAACAAACAAAAAACCCCAAACGCCTTTTGTTCTCACATTCGGTTAATGATGTAATAGCTATCAGAATAAAATATCACAGATATTATTCATTTGCCAAAATAAACAGCATTAAAAATTGAAATAAAAATACCCCCTTCTTTTTTTCCCTGGACAAGTTTGTCTGTAGGATTCCTTTGTAGAACCAGTTTATTGAATGAACGCTTGTTACATTCCAGGCAGGATTAAGTGCTAAGGATTCAATGATGAAAGCCAAGGGATATGAGGGCCCTGGTAGAGTGTTAGTGTTTTTTGTTTTTGTTTTTTTTTTGAAAATTTATACTCCAAAATGCTATTAAAGATGGCTTTATTTTCATAATAAAACCACAATTTATCACCATAAATATTATCTATTTTAGTAATCATCAGCTGCTTTAATCATGAATGGGGAAGTGAAAAGTAATAAACTGATAAGTGAGCCAAGCCACAATAAACCTCTTGCTATATTATTTGAACATTAGAAATATGGCACATTGCCTTTTAAGCATCACCCTCTTTCATCAACTTGGAGTAGTATCGGAATTAAAATAGCATGAAAATGCCATCATAGCTCTGATGATTTCTGAAGCCTATATAGGTAGCATGTGCTAGGTAAGACTAGACAAAAAGAACACCCTATAAAACTGAAATAAATGACAGTTATCTACTTTCTAGATGCACTTCATCAACAAAATTGCGAGAATGAGTGTAATAAACACCTCTGCTTCCTTAAAGTTCTCGTACTCCCAACTCTAAGTTACCAACATCTAAATTTCAGTAAAAGTCAATTATCCATATTATACATTGAATCTAAATGTTGTACCCCATTAGAACGTATCAAAGCTTAAATTTTACTGAATGAAATGGACCATAACTAATGAGCATGTAACTTAAAAAAAAAAACAGTAAAGATGACAATTTTTTGAACGCTTCAATTCAGTTATTAGCATCTTAAAAGATGCGTTTTAATTTTTTCTTAGGCATTATAATTAAGTAAAAATCCAGACCTGTCAGGGTTTCAGTTTGCAAACTGTGGTTTCAGAAAAGTGAGTTGGAGAAACCTTTGATTTTTATGGACCCAAAAGGGGAGACTTGATGTACAATATAGACTCAAGTGCTTAAAAGACACGGATCATGTTTTCATTTTGTTAAAAGTATCACAGACTGAATCTTTACTGAGGGAGGTAGCTTGGGGAATAAGAATCAAAAGAGTAATTAAAAATGGATTCTTTACATTACGTATTTGAGAACTGCTGACCAACTGTTTACTGTAGCAATGTTATTGCTAATTTCTGTGGAAAAATAATTTCCCAAATAGGTCTTTGATATTTTAATGTGTTAATCATTAATGGAAAAAATGCCTCAATTTTGTGTGGGCAGTGTGTTTATTTTCTTGTGCAGTGGGCAACTTCTCTAAGCAGTGTGTAAAGAGTACCCAGATAACCAGACGAAGGGAAAGAAAATAAAAGTGTTCTATTTCTAATAATGAATATCAGCCAAGCTCTGTTTCCCCCCCATTCATTCAACAAGACATTTATTGAATCCCCGCCATTTACCTGACACATAAATCTCAACCCGTTGACTATTTCTTGAGCTCCTACTGTATGCAATGCATTGTCTAAGTTCCTAAGTCTTTTGTCCTTTTATCAACAATATAAACTTTCAGAGAGCCGAACCTTTTCTTTACCCTCTTACCTCCCCCCCAGGTGAGATAACCTACCCGTCCTTGGTGACTCATCACTCTTCCAGTTTCCCATGAGCCTATTCCCTGTACCTAGAATGTCCTCCAACTAGATAAATCCTCAGGAGCCAAGGTCTTATTCTACCTGAATCCTGGCGAGTCTGACTGATAAATGAGAATCTTCTCATGTTGGCAGTGCTTCTCAAAGTGTGGCCCCCCACACCAGCAGCATCAGCAACTCCTGGAGAGAACCCTTTTAGAAATGCAAATCCTTGGGCCACCCCTCAGGAGGACCAGATCAGAAACTCCAGGTGGGGCCCAACAAGCTGTATTGTAACAGCTCTCCAGGGGATTCTGAGGCCCTCCCAAGGCAGGGAGAGCCACTACCTTCTTCCAGAGTTTTTCTGAAGACCAAAGGAGAAAAATTATGTCACGGGGTTTTGAAGGAAACAAATAAATAAATCAAGGACTATGTAAGCATAATTTATTAAATAGGTCAAGGATTGTTTTTTACTTATTTTTCTGTTTCTCTATTTCCTCCTGAGTTTGTACATGCATTTAAAGATAATCTCAGCAATGTCAGCAAGCTTGGTGGCATAGTTCAAGCTGTGAGGGTTCAATAAATAGGTCGGTAAACATTGCAAATCAACACAGCTTTTGATGAAATGTCAAGCAAGACAGAGCTTAGCTATATTTGGCTCAGCTTGAATTCATAAACCATTAACTGGCCTCTGTACTTCCAGGACAGTCTGTCTGATGAATAAAACACAAACAGAAAAATAATAAAAAAAATCTTTAGAAAGAGATTACTAAAAGGCAACCTTTACGTAAGAAATGGCAACCACGTAGTTCAGAGCAAATGAGAGCGAAGTCTTGCAACAGTGGGTAGCTTCTCTTACAAATCAAGTTACGGGACAGCGTGGGATCAAAATATACTTTTTAGGTATTAGTTAACTAATATATAGGAATTTTAACAAAATTGTCCTAATTTAGGAATTAATGTACTTTTAATATACAGTTTGTACATGCTGATAACAAATCTTTCCTGATTTAGAATTTTAGGATCTCTTAAAATTAAAAAAAAAAAACAACCCACAGGTAACATGACTAATCATAACTCCTTTTTACTTTACTTTACTGCTAGCATTTAGCAGTAATTGTTGAACTTTTAAAATCGTTCTTAAATATTTCAGGCAATTAGGCAGCCTGGAATCATTGTTTACCACTGGCAGCCCAGTTTATGTCCTAATAAGCCGTGGATATCTGATCATGTCTAAATCACTCTTCACAACAATCCGTATTATTTTCCTTTCCTTTGACAAAAATATTTCTTGAAACTATACATATATATATCACAGAGGTGTTTCTCTTGCTAAGACATGTAAATTCGTCACATTAGTTTTCTATTGCGCTCATGGATTTAGTCTAGGTCCCGAGAAACTGAATTTGAAGGAGAAATATTATTGTTTATTAAGGTCTGGGTCATTAATTTTTTTTTCTTGTCACTTCATATCAGAAATAACTTTAGATTCCTAAAGACCAGGTTCATAAAAGCCATAGCCCCAAAAGTAGAATCTGGGCTCCTTGTGATTTCAGTGCTTTGCATTATCATATAGATCGCTGATGTCAAACCCCTTCCCCTCCCTTTCTCCCAACAAAAGTCCCCATTTAACTTTTAGAGAAAGCCATATGGAAGAGGAGGGATCCAAATGACCCTAGAGGCTGCAAACTGACCACAGGAGTCACCTCTGGGGAAGCCTGCTTCGGAAGGCTTGTGGCATTTATCCTTCTTCTGAATGGCTGTGGCATTTATCTGCACATTTTACTCACCAGATGAGACCTCAGACATTTCAAATTCTGCGGTGGCAGGCTACACCTTCATAGGAAAGCTTTTGGCTGATTTCCCTGTTGGTACTTTTCTCTTACACATTCTATGGGGTCTGAGAAACCTGGAGGTAGAGTCATAGCCAAGCAGAGATAAAGCAGGTACATAATCTCTGCCCAGCTTCACAAACGCAGACAAACACACAGTCTTTTTGCACCTGTTTCTTCCACTCCAGTTGCCCTGCAAAGGGAGGTGATCTTTACTGATTCACAGGGAGCATTTTGCCAACACTCCCCTGTCACAGCAATGGTTTCTTCCCTCACAGGCTCAATCTACCTGATTACGTTCCCTTCTAATCAGTAACCTCACTTTCTGTGGTAATAAGTGTGCCGGCTGCTTTATATAGGCTTTCTCCCCGACTGAAGCAGAAACCAGAGAACGGAATGCAAGGAGCTGATTATTATGAGGACACCTGTATTTCTGTCTAGCCTTCATGTGAACTCGACAGCGTGCTCATTTATGCAAACATGTTATGAAAGAGTGCAGAAAGGAGGGCGCGGAAAGAAGAGCCTGGACCTATAAAGTTGTGCACCCGTGAGACCCTAGGAGGGGAGTGAGCAAGGCCGGCAATGTCCAGTGGCGCTCGAAACACATTTGAACTTCCTAGGAAAATATCACAAGGGAAGTGCTTGACGTCCAAATACCTTCCTCTAGACCTACTTTTTAAAAATCAATTCTCAGGTCTGAAACAGACTGACACCAAACCCAAGGCACGATGAAGTTAATTCCTAAAGCAAATGGAGATTACCGAAGATTGAAGCAAAAATCCAACCATGTAAACCCTGAGTTTTTAAATAAAAGGAATAATATGAATAACTTACTTGAGATTATATTTGAAGTTCCACCTTGAATTCTGCTCCTTGCAAGTACAGAATTGTGCCGGCCTTGCGTAATGACTGTTTACCCAGAGCATAAGATTGAAGTGGATTTTCAGATTAAAAATAAAACTCTTAAGTATGTCAATCCCCATCTGATCAAAGCA
The DNA here is from genome assembly GCF_003265705.2 of Callorhinus ursinus. NCBI lineage: Eukaryota > Metazoa > Chordata > Mammalia > Carnivora > Otariidae > Callorhinus > Callorhinus ursinus. The sequence continues at coordinate 15,459,172 of NW_027397078.1, read as the reverse complement.
CATAAACTAATTTTTTTCAAGTGCTTCATTAACAATATACCCAAGAAAAGCTGCATTTCTCTCAGTTTTCTTTAAAGAAGAAGTTGTTAAAATGTTTGAAGTCCACGTAAAGAGACCCGGAAAAATAGTCAGGGCTGCTTCTATTCCACCCTGTAGACTCGGGGCCGGACTCAAGGCCCGGCAAACAGTAAGCCCTCAATAAGTGTTTATTTAAAGTGAACAAAGCCTATGGCATAAAGGGTCATTGTCATTGCCACTTTTATTTTCAATAGCCGGGTTCTGTCCTTAAAGCCACCATTTCCCAGGGCCTCAAAAGAAATTAAATTTTACTGTTTTCTTCCGTAGAAAATATTCCACAATTACAACCATGTGCTACGATGGAAGTAAGTTACAATGTGAGTGATTGTTTTTTCCTTGCTCCTTTTTTCCTACTCTCAATTTCCAGATGTGGAAATTTCATCTGGAGAGAACAGGAGATGTTGGTGGGGAAAAGCTCATTAATCGTACCGTATCCCCTTGCCTACAAAGAGTACCACATTCAAATTACAGAAGAACTAAAGAAACCTTGTAGAATGAGTATATAATTAGCAGTGCTGCTAAGTGAATGGAAATGGAGGTTGCCTAACTTCATTAACTGTAATCATTACTCACTGTCATCCTGCTTAGAAAGATTAGTTGAGGGTATTTCTTCTGTGGTACCCCATTAGACATTTCTACTTCCATCTTAATATGAAAACGATTATGCTACAAAGACAGTACTGTCATTCCCTTTCAATCATATATAAACTTTACCCAACAAGCCGGTTCTGTGTCTTAGCTTAGGGAGCAGAACGGGAACAATGAGAACATATTTTGTGGGATAAAAGCTAGAGAAATTAAGAAAACAGTAGATAATTACAGAAGCGAGTGGCTTGAAGAGAAAAATAAAAGGAAGCCTATAGAGGAGTTCCTATAAAGAAACTAGCTCTTGGCCAAGGAGGAGGGAAATAACAGATGACCATCGAAAAGGGAAAAGTAAAGATAACACAGTATGAGTAGGTGGCCCCGTATGGTTTTGTTGGTCACAAAATGCGCCAAAATGCAGGGTGCTCAAGGGAGCTTCAAGGACACTGTGGTTAAGGACTGCTTTCCTATAATTTATTTATTTTTTTTAGAAGACAACTCTTGCATCTGGGAAACATTTATTCTTTTGAATTAATGAAAATCATCTCGCGTGCACACCTACAAAGAACCTTCACATGAATTCAAGAAGAGAAATATGTCTGTGATGGCAGCACAGACAGCATTTTGCTTCATTTGCCTTCTGTCCCCCACTGCTAAGAAAGTTCACAGCACCTCAGACTTTGTTTCCTGAGTCCATTTCCCCGTTCTAGAAATTAAGCCGAGTCCACTAGTGCAATTCAAGAATCTCTCCTTGGGGCGCCTGGGTGGCTCAATTGGTTAGGCGTCTGCCTTCGGCTTGGGTCATGATCCCAGGGTCCTGGGGTTGAGTCTCACATCAGGCTCCCTGCTCAGTGGGCAGCCTGCTTCTCCCTCTGCTTCCCGCTCTCCCTGATTGTGCTCTGTCTCTTTCTCTGATAGATAAATAAATAAATAAATAAATAAATAAATAAATAAATAAAATCTTTAAAATATATATTAAAAAAAAATCTCTCCGGCAAGCCTGCAATGTTGACAGGGTTATCATTATGCCCATTTTACAGGCAAGGAGACTGGGGCTCAGACAGGCTTCCCAGTCACCTTGCTAGTAACAAATGGCTAAAAACCCAGCTCCACCTGACTCCCTAGCCTGGTATGTCTCAAAAGGTCATGTGCATAAACAATCATCTGGACACCTTGGTAAATGGCAGCTACTGAGTCAGTATTTGTAGGTGAGACCTGAGACTCTGCATTTCTAACAGGCTTTCAGATGTTGTTGCTGCTGCTGGCTTTTGAACCCTGCACACATTGGGTAGCAACACCTTAGATGGGGGGGGTTCTCAAATTTTGCTGATACGAGAACTACCTGGGGATCTTTTGACTCTCCCCATGCCCAAGCTGCACTTCATCTCAAAAGAAGAATCTCTACGTGTGAGATTCCAGTGATTCCAGTGTGCAGCCAAGTTTGGAAATCTGTGCCCACAGACCTGCTGTTCTCATAATAGGTGTGCATCAGAGTCAAGTGAAGAGATAGTACAGAATATAGAAGCCCAAGTTCATTAAAGTAAGGATAAGACTTGGGCCTTCGCATGCTTGAGTAGTTCCCCAGGTGATTCTGCTATCTAATCAAGTTTGAGAACCACTCTCTAGACCAAGCTTTTTCAAATCCATCATCTGTGTGTTGTCATGAAAATTGTCAAGTTTGATGAGACTTCTTCCCCACTAAACACCCCTGAGCCTCTCAAACCACAACATCCCCATACACAGACATGTTAAACACACACACGCATGTACACACACACTCACTCTTTTGTGGTGATCAGTGTCCTCATTATATACTCATGCTTTTTTTGTCTTTTTTTTTTTTTTTTGCTTATTATAGTCAGGTGCACATTAAATCTATTACTCTGTCAGTACTTCAGTGGAAAGCATGTCCAAGTTATAGGACATTAGCTTTATGCCCAGGGTAGCTATATAATTAAAAGTAATTGATTTTGAAAAAGGATATGGTAGTAAGTTCAAATGAATAAAAAAAAAAAAAATGATCCCTGAGCTCAGTAACAGCAGCACAATGTATCACCGTAGGGTTAAAACCCACTTCATAAATGATCCTCAACTCTTCTTCAAGGGCCTGCGAAGACGAGGGTCATTTTGACTAGTGACACATTTTGGCTTCAGGGGAGTTTTAGCACGAGTGCTGTCAGATTATATCTTGTTAAACATTTTTGTTAGCAGTGAAGGGAAAATGTGAGCGTTATTAGAAATGTAATTAGCAGAGTACAAATTTTACTTCCTTACAGCTCCTAAGAGCACATAGTTATAATAAAATTCTTTTGAATGTTTCTCTTACCATTATTTCAGAATGCCAACCTGTTAGTGTCAGTGAGGACTGCCTGGTAGAACTCTGGGTATGTTGTCCTGCACAAAGGTGCTTGAGAAAGGAAGATGAGTAGTGGCTGAAGTCTGTACCCTTCCTCCACTCACCCATCCTTGTGAACCTGGCATAGGTCAGAGTGGGCTTTCTCAAAAATACTGGTTCTCCTTTGGGTTGGGAGGCAGGGCTCTGGGGACAGCAGGGCACAATGGAAAATGTTTGGGGTTTGTGACTGGACGGCATTAGGACCTAACTGCATAACCTAAGGCAACTTATTTAAACTTTTAGCATCACGAGGCCTTCCACCTGAAAAAGAGCATGGCAACAGGCCCACAGAGATCCAGAGCTCAGGCTCTATGGTGAAAACAGATCAAGTAATGCTTGAATTGCAATTCTACTTATGTGCTAGCTGTGTAAACTGGGCATGTCACTTAAGGCATGATTTCAGTATCTGTAAAATGGGCACAATATCAATTCTAGCTTCCTAAGGGTATTGTTTGGACCAACTGCAAGGTGTTTAGCACAGCTCCTGATGCAGTTAGTGCTAAATAAATAGTAACCGCTATTTATCAACAATAATAGTAAGATCATAGTAACTCACATTTTCCAAGGCTTTGGAGAAAATTAAATGATGCATACAAAATAAGACTCTGCATTGAAAAACACTGTAATGCTGTTAGAGATGGGGTTTCTTCCTTTTAGTAATGTATTTTTCCATATCTTAATTTAATTTTTTAAGATTTTTAAAATTTATTTGTCAGAGAGAGGAGAGAGAGAGAGTGCACACAAGCTGGGGGGAGCGGCAGGCAGAGGGAGAAGTAGGCTCCCCGCTGAGCAAGGAGCCCCATGTGGGACTCGATCCCAGGACCCTGGGATCATGACCTGAGCCGAAGGCAAACGCTCAACTGACTGAGCCACCCAGGCGGCCCTCCATATCTTAACTATAAAGAAATAGTGGGAAGTAAGCAAGAAGTACAGCTGTCAAGGATCTGGCCACGATAACTGTTCTGAGAGGTGATGCCCCTATTGAGAGTTGGAGGCAAACCTAATGCCTCTATCTGGTAGTAAGAACCTAAATATACAATACATCAGGGAACAGTGTAGACTCTGAACGCACAGGTCTAAAACTAGAACTTCAGTAACCTGGCAATGGGCTAAATTGGAAGTAATCCCATTAAACCTTTGTCTCTGGAGTTATTATTCCCAATAATCACATTTTTAAATCTCCCACCTTGAAAATCCTGTTTCCTGAAGTTGCCTCCAAGTAGCAGTAAGCTACCCATCTCCTATTCCAAAAAGAAAAATGAGACCAGCCTATAAACCCGTTACCCAACACAGCACCTGAAAGTGCAGGCTGGGAGGCATTATAGCGCAACGGAAGTCAATTTAAACTAAGGGGTTACAGAGCTTTGCCTACAAGTGTAAGGGATCCCAGCCATAATTGTTCTGCAGTAACCTTGGAAAGGTATACTTTTATTCAAACTGTGCTACAATTTCAGCTTATCTCCTAGGGAAGGACCTTAGTTTTGGTCTCAGTAAGTTCATGGAAAGCCAAGTCCTTTGCAGCTCCTTCAGCCAGCTTCTTTACAGTTTCTGTAATCACATCACTGTGGTGAGCATATGCGTCTCTGTTTACTTAGGATTTTAAGCATAATTCTTCATGGCCCACTTATTTCTCAGTATTGTTCTTTTCCTTTGACTCTATGTCTTTTGCACGGAGTTACACCAAGTTTGAAGAAATATGAAGGGAACGATGTACTCTGTATCACAGGAGTTTTTGCTTTTAGGAGTCCAGGAGGATAAAAATCGATCTGGTCGTTTGTTGTGGATGATCAGCGATCATTTTCACATCGAATGACCAAAAAATCATTTTACGCTTGGAACTGTATATAAAGCAATTCTGCACAGAAATCTCACCACATGGAATATCTCCGAGTATTCAGTTTTCATATAAACGTGAACATCTGGAAGAACTTGAGCCAACTTGGGAGCTATTATTTCACTCGGCCTCCATCAAACAGAGCTCAGATCGACCTTCCTTTACTTTTAAGCTTTTCTCAATGAACTGAGTAATGGAATCTTGAGGGACACCTTTAAACCCAGCAGTAGAAGCAAAAACCTTCCCCACTGATAAGCAAAAGGATATTTCTGGCAACAAAACCCATCAGCTATAGGAGGTATATATCTAACTCAGTTGGCCTTCAATTAAATGCTAGTCAGAAACCCCTGAAGGCAACACCAAGTGCTTAGAGCAAAATAAAAAGACCACAGACATACTGCAGGTGATCCAGTCTCAGAGAATGGTCTGCGTACCGCTTGGCCCTGAGAGTGTTTGGAAATTTCCTACAACATTCAAAACCTCAATACTTCTAAGTCCTGGGAAAAACCATTTAATAAACCCATTAATTTATAACTGAGACTGTTAGCCAACAGAAATGATGCTTCTACTTATGATCGGAATTTGGTTAATGATGTGTATTACACCACCTATATAAGAACATTGTAATATATGCTCTTTAACATCATAAAATCCTTAGAAATGATAAAATCAATCCAGTTAAGTAGCTATATCCCTGGTCTTTACAAATACCCACAGGTCTATAATGCTGTCAAATATATCTTCTTAAAACATCAGTTTCCTCACATTACCTGCCCTGGTTTTTATAACCATAACTCTTGATAGGAATTTTTCATCCATTGTCAAAATTTTATCACCTGCCATTCATTCCTCAACACACCAATCTGGCTTCTACTTAAACACACTACTTTACAGGGATGTCCTTGCATTAGAATAGAAAATATTTAGGAATAGAAAGACTGGATTTATAGTTTCCTACTCCCTATTGCCTCCTAGCCTTGTTCCTGGAACATAGTGATTGCACCACAAATACTTACTGCAGGTTTCACATTGATATGCACATCAGCAGCGTCCAGTACCTGCTTATTTACATAAACATTAAAGTCACCCAGGTAGTCACGCAGGTACACCTGCTCAGGTTTTTGTAAAATATGCTAGATCATTTCCATAGTGAAAAATAGAAAGCAAACTATATCTCCATCAAGTAGGAGTTAAAGTAATTCTAGTACCTCCAGTTGATGGATTTATAGGCAGCCAATAAAAATCCTCTTAAAAACACCGGGAAAAACATGTGGTGTGTTAAGCAAATTAAAGCAGCTGAACAAAACCGGGTGTATGCGTACAAAAAGGCCTTATTTCTTGGTGGTTAAAAAATCTGCGCTCTGAGCATGGTTACCTGGTTACCTGGTTAGAATCCTGGCTCCATTCCCTGCTATCATGGTGATCACTGACGAGTTACTGCACTTTGTTATTGCACTGATTTCCTTATTTCAAAAATGGTATAATAATAGTACTTATATCATAAGATTGTTGTGAGGCATAACTGGGTAATATTTAACGTTGAAATTGCCTGGTGTATATAAAATGCTCAATAAATGTTAGTCATCATTATACAGTTCTCAACAGAACTGTATGTAGTAAACAGTTAACACTGGTTATTCCTGAATCTTAAACTTATGGGCAACTGTTACTTTCACTGTGTCCTTCTCTATTCTACTGTAGACAATGAGCATGCATTATTTTTTATTGTAAAAAGAAAACCAACTCCAGGGGCGCCTGGGTGGCTCAGTTGGTTAAGCGACTGCCTTCGGCTCAGGTCATGATCCTGGAGTCCCTGGATCGAGTCCCGCATCGGGCTCCCTGCTCGGCAGGGAGTCTGCTTCTCCCTCTGACCCTCCCCCCTCTCATGTGCTCTCTCTCTCATTCTCTCTCTCTCAAATAAATAAATAAAATCTTAAAAAAAAAAAGAAAACCAATTCTGGTTCCTTTTAAAATTGGCAAAACGCTTACTGAAGAAAACATAGGTAAAATGCACACACAAGTAAGGGAAGCGCACTTGGGGGCTGAACACAGCTATTGGCCTCAGAAGCAGCATGTTGCCTGCAAAACAGTAGATGTACTTCTCCCACACTGTTGTACTTCACTAAGAATGAGATTTCCAAGTTCTCGCACATAAACTCGCACCACTTAAGAAAAAAAGCCCTGTAGAAATCTCTTTCCTATAATTCTTAACCTCATCATTTATATGAATTGCCTGCGGGGAAGACAGCTGACTCTCTCCTTCAAGTTCCTAAGAAGTAGGGTTAATGCTATCTTTCTGTTCTTTCTTGAGACTATTGAAATAAAATGTGGTGGGAGCAAGAGAAATAAAACATACTTAGACAAAGTGTGCTACGTTTTCCAACCACTTTAATTTAGCATGAGATCTGTCAGCCTAATAGAGTGGGATATGAGAAACATCATCAGAAACATTTAAGCATAAAACAAAGTTGATTTTTTTAGTGGTAGGGGAGGACGGCAGGGAAGAGTGAGGAAAAGTGAGATTCCAGCCCAAAATTTCGCTGGCAGAAGACAAACTAAAAGGTGAAATGTGAGATAATAGAACGTCTGATGTAATATCATAGCAAATTAATTCAAAAAAACACACAATTATTACTTGAAACTTTTCAGCAAGTCTCTCCTTAGCATCCAAGTAAGCCCAGGTGAAATCACTTTGTTCATATATCTAATCGCAACATTTCTTATTTCTTATTTTTTTATGAGCTACTTCCTTTTCCTGGATGTCTTTCAGGGAAAAAAAAAATGTGCCTTGTGCCTCTTCCTATTTCTAACAATGCCTGTATATAGTAAGCGCTCGATAATTGCTTGATGAATGATACAGGTTCAGCAAGTGAGGCAAAAAGAAAAGATTTTCTTTTGCAGTGGACTAAGAGACAGAGGACTGAAAAAATGTCGACATGAGCAAGAAGAGAACATGAATGAACACAAGATAATGATGGTAGGACTTTTTATCAACTCAAGAATTCTAATCTCTACATGGTACCATTAATGAATGCAATATGCTGCATTCATATAAAAAGTTGATTTCCAAAGCATCGGCACAATGAACATAGTTAAGATTGTCCTTGATACGTGAGAAGTAGTATTGTGATTTTCATGCATTATGTCACTCCTCACAGCAACCCTATGAAATAGGCACTATTATTAACTCCATTTTACAAATGAAGAAACTGAGGAAAAGAAGTTAAGTGACCCACCCAAGAGCACAGAGAAGAGATGAAAAGGAGTTGAATTTCCAACTCAGAAGGTTTAGCTGTGGAGTATGCCCTTTTAACCACTATAAACCACATTCTCTCCATTTATATATGCGTTAACCCCCTATCTCTTTATTAAAGCCCCTTGAGTTAGATAAAATTAATGTTACCTGTTTGACAGGGACAGACATCAGACAGAGGTGACTTCGTCTGACCACTCAGCTATTTACTGGCAGGGATCCTTCTTTTGGGATCAATGGATGTTCCGATGGCACCCACAATGTCCTATCCCTAATTCCCAGCGCTGTAGGCCATTTCCCAGGAACATGCTCTACAGCTGGAAGGAGACATAAACAACTCACCAGCCTAAATCAGAGGCACGTTGCTCAATGCCTTTGCCACCTCTTTGTGAATCCATTTCTTTCAATTCTTTTTTTTCTCATTCCTTAATCCAGTCTAACTTCATTTTACTTATTTTTTTAGGAGAAAAATATGTATTCCTGCCTTGGAGAAAAGTGATCAGCTTCCTTTTCCTCTTGGAATGGATTATTGGCATTTTGAGTCTTCCTTTGTGAGCATTCCACACCCCTTCTCATTGCCATGCTTCACCATTTTTACTGGTCCTCAGAACATTTCCGCTTTTCTTGCTGGTTTCTGGCACTGCTTTGTTGCTATTTCCTGTTCTTTGATGTTTCCCATATCTAACTGTTCTGATTCTCACCTCTGCTTTCTGTCACATTTATCCCCCTGCTATTATTCGTTTCCTATTTGGCAGGCTGATGACCAAAGGATCAGCATCATCCCTCATTGTGCTTCTCTGGCTTACTCATGAAATCACCGACAGCCTTCTTCCCACATAAAATCCCTAGTCTGAGCTGGAAGATAAATAGCCATTAGGGAAGCACATACTTTGTATGAATGGGAACCTTTGGGCTCCCAGCTTCTTCCCATGCCTTTCAGCTTTTGGGGATAGTGGCACAGTTCAACTTTCAAAAGGGCAGAACAAGGGCCTTGTATATGACATTTTTGCTGTCAATAGTTAAGAGCTATTACTCTGTATTGAAAGCATCATGGCTACACTCTCAAGTCAGAGGTCATTCATTTCATTAATTAGGTTTTGGGATGGTGTCCTGAAATGTATCGAGTATCTGTGAATTCTACATGGGTTTGTCCAGCAAGCATATTGCCAGTGTATATGGTGAGTAGTAGTTTGCTTCTAATATTATTTGTGTTCGTCTCAATATTTTAGATTGTTTTTGTAAGGGAGAGTGTGGAGTTTGAGCTTCTGTCTTAATCCAAGGTTGAAAAGAGAAAAAAGGGACAGCTTTTCCAGTATGCTTTCTAGGTTTTTCTGAACATTGCAGAGATGCTCGGGAGGAAGAAAATGTTGCTATTTTAAATGGAATCTTTCAGACGCTAATTTAGACATAAAATTTTAGTGGAAATAACCTCGGATTTATGCAGACATGTGGGTATTTTCCTCATCTCAGACAGTAACTACTATGACTTTAGACAAATGGCTCCATCTTCTGAGTCTCGGCTTTCGAATCTATAAAATAAGGGGGTTGAACTACATAGCTTTTAAGGTCCCATCTAGATTTAGCCATCTATGGTTTATATGCATTTACTTATATACAACACAGGCCCTGTGAAACATATGTTTATACAGTTATAGAGATGAACACTCAGGACTCCGTTTAATAGATTTTCCTGGCACAACTGCTGTACTTCTCCGCTAATGGGCACTTTGCCCTGAGGTAAGTAAGCTAGCCTACAAGCACTACTGGAAGTGACCCCAAAAGGTTTCCCAAAAGGAATTCGGGAAACTTAACAAATAAAACAACAACAAAAATCAAACAAACATTAGCTGTGGCATACAGACTGAAGAGATCTACACCAAGTTCTGATTTGCTAGTGGTTCCTTCATCTCAAATTACTTTCATCAGTAACTGGAGAGAGAGATCTATCTCCAGACATCGGGATCCTTCCCCCTAGGGAATGATAATAGTAAAGTATCAGATGATGCTCTCTATGTCCTATACACCTTTTAAGAGATAAAATTTTGGGGCGCCTGGGTGGCTCAGTCGTTAAGCGTCTGCCTTCAGCTCAGGTCATGATCCCGGGGTCCTGGGATCGAGCCCCGCATCGGGCTCCCTGCTCAGCCGGAAACCTGCTTCTCCCTCTCCCACTCCCCCTGCTTGTGTTCCCTCTCTTGCTGTGTATCTCTCTGTCAAATAATAAAGTCTTAAAAAAAAAAGATAAAATTTCCTTCCAACAAACCTACAAAGTAAGCATGTCATTACTCATTTTAAAAATAAAGAAAGAAGGGCAGAAAGAGGGTAAGTTGCCCAAGGCCACAGCTGTTAAATAGCAGCACTGATATGGGACCTCAGCACTGTCTCCAGAATCCATGCATCTAAAAACTCCCTTTTCTAACCTGGTGGTGTTCACCTATTTTCTCGTTCACCTATCTACTGCGAGATGAACATAATGATTCCCCAGAAGATCCATCAGAGTCAGGAATATAGCCCTAGGTTGCAGGATAGAGCAAATTTTAGACTCAATCTTTCTGAGTAGTAGTTTCAGCATGACTTCACAAGTGGTCATTTTATTTTTTTATATTTTTAAAAAATATTTTATTTATTTATTTGAGAGACAGCACAAGCGGGGGAGGGAGAGGGAGAGAGAGAATTTCAAGCAGACTCCATGCTCAGCATGGAGCCCGAAGCAGGGCTCGATCCCATGACCCTGAGATCAGGACCTGAGCTGAAACCAAGAGTTGGAAGCTCAACCTACTGCACCACCCAAGCGCCCCTGGTCAAACATTTTTAAATAAGTGGTTAAATATTTCCTGATATTGTCTCCAATATCACGCATGTGTATGAACCAAAGGGGCTGACGTGTGCTCTCAGAACACAAAATCGATACTACAAATGAAGGGCACACTCTGGGATTGGCCATGTAGTATGACAGTTCACAAATTTTAAATATCTGCTTTTCAGAAGAGCTTCGAACAAGTTTAAGAGCCTCAGTGATATTCAGTCTGATTGGAAAGGTAGAGTTGTACAAACTTTACTAAGGAGACTCAACAGAAACCCACTAGTCAGACTTCCTAAGTTGTGTGACAACGTATTCATTTTCTTATAGTCACACCCAGGTGAAATCCGACAGGCTCAACAAACTCCACATATAACTAGTTGCTCTCTAGGGTACTAGAGCAAGCAGCAAATCCACCAAATCAATGTAGTGAGTATCATTTAACCAGTACACATTACCCCAAAAGTGGTGCACAACACAGGAAATGAATTTATTACACCATGATAGCACAACATTTAATTATCTAATACCAGCAACTAAAATCTCATGTTGTGTATACAAATTGGCACGTACACATTTTTATAGCAAGAACATAAACTTTTCAAACTGAAATGCCTAAACGGTTTTTAAAGATTACTTTTGCTAAGGTGAAATCTGGTCAGAAAATGAAAATGTAGGCCTTTCAGTCGGTGAAAATGCCAACTTGTCATTTTTAACCCCAAATAATCAGAATTACAGTGATTCGAGCAGTGCACCATCATCCACTGTCATCTAGCGCAGCACAGAGCTTTTGTGTGAAATAGACCAAACAAAAGGTTGTTTTTTTTTTTAATTACATAACTGCCTAATTTCTTGGACACTCCCCCCACCAACCACACAGCAGACATCTAAATACTTCACAGCAACCCCAAAAGAAATGAAACTGGAATCTGGACTCCTTAATTTGCCACCTTTCGGAGATAAGGTTAATGGAATTAAGTTAACCATAAAGATTATTATAAATTGAATGCTGTATCCTTAAATGTCTGAGGTAATTTAATGCATTTTAATAAATATGAGGTTGGGAAACATAAAAGGAAAATTTATGGTACTAATTTAAACAGTATCTTTCCACATCTATTGTGCATGCTATGGCATAGCCCTTGATGTTTGTCAACTCACAAATATTGTTGAAGGGAAAGGATCGGGGCCCCAAATTTTCCAAAGAAATTGGAGTCAAATGCTCAATATAATATTGGGACCATTATATGAAATGAAAGTTATTTTCAAGTGATTCAGCTAGGAAATATTTTAAAATATCCATTGAGGGAAAATACATAAAGAAGCTAATCATAAGACAAATGATATTAATAATGATTACTTTTATTATCAATCTAATTATCAAGTTTAGGTTTACAAACCAAAATAAATTAAAAAAATGGTTTTACTATTTTTCATAGACATGTTTTTTAATTTGTACTTTTTGTAAAAGATTTTATTTATTCATTTGAGAGAGACAGAGAACAAGCAGTGGGGAGGGGCAGAGGGAGAGAGACAGAGAAGTAGACTCCTCACTGAGCAGGGAGCCCGATGTGGGACTCGATCCCAGGACTTGGAGATCATGATCTGAGCCTAAAGGAGATGCTTAACCGACTGAGCCACCCAGGTGCCCCTTCTTTGTACTTTTACATATATTAACTAGAACACAGTATCAACTTGGTTTTTAAATTAGAATAACTTTTTTTTTAAAGATTTTATTTATTTGACAGAGAGAGACACAGCGAGAAAGGGAACACAAGCAGGGGGAGTGGGAGAGGGAGAAGCAGACTTCCGGTGGAGCAGGGAGCCCGATGTGTGACTCAATCTCAGGACCTTGGGATCATGACCTGAGCTGAAGGCAGACACTTAACCGACTGAACCACCCAGGTACCCCAAATTAGAATAACTTTTTTGTCATGGACATTACAATTTTATAAAAGGAAAGGTGGTGGTGATGATGATGATTATATTATTATCAATATTGGGTATCACAGAAACTGTGCTCAATACTTTTCTTATGGCATCTTATGAAGTAATTGTTATGACGATAATTTTATATACAAGGAAATTGAGTCCTAGAAAGGTTACATAACTAGTTTAAGGTTATACTGCTAGAAAGTGAGGGTAAGTTTAAATTTAGATTATACCAAAGCTTGTTCTAAGCTTATTCTTTTGATTGCAGCATTATATTCTATTCCTATACCTAGAGAATAATATAACACAGTGTCCAAAATCTAGAATTCCTTTTATGCCTTAGGTTTAGAAGGCTGATGACAACCTTTGCAAGAAAACTGTTGTCAAAGTCCTTGTTGTTGATGGTTTTACTAAAAGGGAGGGGAAATGGTCTTGGGGGGATACTTTCCTATTACTTAATGTGTCACATTTCATTAATATCCACGATCCATATATAGCCTTTTAGAAAATTAACCAAATGAGAGAAAGTTTCTTTTTTGTACTACTTACTCCTTCTAACTTTGTAGACGTTTATCCTGATAATGTGAAGAATAAGAACAGAGAAAAAAAAAAAACACAGATGATATAAAAAGATTATCAGCTTTAAAAAATAAGCAAGGAAATGCAATCTGACACCAAAACAAATTAATATGAAGACTAGCATAAGTCCGATATCCCATGACACGGAATCTAAAAGAAATGACGAGGGGATTAGCAATTTGTTTTCTATAATTCTTCTCTGTTACCGCTGGAAAACTCACCATTTCTTTCCTCATGATTAACAAAAGAGTGCAATTTCTAGAAGCCCGAGGTTCTGCTGTGAGTACCTTCAGCTTATTTTAAATTTGCCCATGATTGGGCCAGTCTATACCTAGTTGACAAACTAAGAGAACAGTAATAATTATTTACTTCCAACCATGAATTAGACACTACACTAAGAATTATTTATGTATTTTTAAAAACCTCATGGGGCAATTCTCTGTATTCAGTATCACTATTCATTTCATATATGAGAAAACTTGGAAAGTGTCCTTCCAGGTGAACCTGTTAGCCATGACCCTAGCCATCTTCCCCATTTCTCTGTTTTGTGGCCTCCTTAAACACATAAAGGCAGTTACGTATCTGAGTCTTTGCACTAGCTATTCCTTCCTTCTGGAATGTTCTTCCCTAGTCTTTACATGACTGGTTCATCCTAGACAATATTTCAGCTGATACTACCTCTTCGGCAAAGCCTTTCTTCATTTCTGAAACCAGAGTACCCACCCACTCACTCACTTCATTTTATCCTCAGTGAAGTACTTATTATCTGATAGGTTTTTTGTTTATTTATAATAAGTACTTCATTGAGAATTTAGATAGATGTGAGGTATAAAATATATATGACATGCTATTATTACATTATATATAATACATATTATATGTGTTATAATGTATATTATATATTGTAGAGGGTGCTTAACACAGTGGGTATTTTGTAAACATTACAAAAACACTATTCCAAAATTTACTTGTCTCTCTATCCTTCTCATTTAATTTTTAGAACATTTTCACCACAGCATAATTACTATACCATAAAATTCATGCTTTTAAAGTGTACAAGTCAGTGATATTTAGTATATTCAGAGTTTTGCTACTGTCACCACTAACTAATGCAAAACATTTTCAACCACTTGGAAAAGAAACCTCACACCCATTAGCAGTCATTCTCCATTCTTTTTTTCCCTAGACCCTGGAAACTACTCATCTACTTTGTGTCTGTAATGATTTGCCTATTCTAGACATTTCATATGAATCTCATGATTTTTAAATTTTCCTAAATTGAGGGTATTAACATGTCAATAAAAATATCTAATATGTATTGAATACCTAATATGTAAGGGTTGGCAGCCTTACAAAGCACTTTTTTCAGTTGTTAAAAAAAAATGAATCAGACAAATAATACATTATATGTTAAAAAAAAAAAAAGATAACAGGAGGGGAAGAATGAAGGGGGTGAAATCGGAGGGGGAGACGAACCAGGAGAGACGATGGACTCTGAGAAACAAACTGAGGGTTCTAGAGGGGAGGGGTGTGGGGGGATGGGTTAGCCTGGTGATGGGTATTAAGGAGGGCAAGTTCATGAAGCACCTGGTGTTATACGCAAACAATGAATCATGAATCACTACATCAAAAACTAATGATGTTTAACATAACATAAAAAAAGAGCTCTAGGGGGAGGTAATAATAATAATTATAATAAAAACATTGGGAAGACAAAAAAAATGAATCAGTTTAGCACTCATTTATGACAAAATAATTCCAAAAAATAGAACAACGAGAGGTGAAGGAAACACATGTATACTGAAATATATGTTTTTTAATTTTTAAGAGACTTTCTTTTTATGTCTTTTAAAGTTCTTTAATGGACTTTATCTTTTTAACTTTAGTTTTGAGTTCACAGCAAAACTGAGCGGAAAGTACAGACACTTGCCATATACCCCCTGTCCCCACACATGCATAGCTTCTCCCATTATCAAATTCCCCATTAAAATGTTACAGTTGCTATAAGTGATAAACCTACACTGATACATCATAATCACCCAAAGTCCATGGTTTATCTTAATGTTCACTCTTGCTGTTGTACATCTTATAGGTTTGGATAAATGTATAAGGGCATATATCCATCATTATAGTACCATCCAGGATATTTTCACTGCCCTAAAAGTCCTCTGTGCTCTGACCATTCCTTCCCCTCTCCATGCTAATTCCTGGCCACCTGTGATCTTTTCATAGCTTTGCCTTTTCCAAAATGTCATGTAGTTGAAACCAAATAATATGTAGTCTTTTCAGATTGGCTTCTTTCCCTTAGTAATATGCATTTAAGTTTCCTCCATGTTGTTTCGTGGCTGGATTTTTTTTTTTTTTTTTTAGTGTTACATAATATTCCATTGTCTAGACAGCTTATTTATCCATTCATTTATTGAAGGACATCTTGGTTGCTTCTAAGTTTTGGCAATTATGAATGAAGCTACTATAAACATCCATGTTCAGGATTTGCATGGAACCGATTTTCAATTCCTTTGGGTAAATACCAGGGTGTGCTATTGCTGGATCGTATGGTAAAAGTATGTGTTGTATAAAAGTGACCAAATTGTCTTGCAAAGTAGCTCTACCAATTTTAGGTTCCTATTAGCAGTGAATGAGAGGTCCTGCTGTTCCATATCCTCACCAGCATTTGGTGATTCAGATTTTGGCCATTCTAATAGGTGTGCAGTGGGATCTCATTTTTTAAATTTGCATCTCCCTGATGACATATGTGTATCTGTCATCTGTATATCCTCTTTGGTGGCTGTCTGTTAAGACCCTTTTGGTGGGTCTTTGGACCATTTTTTAATCAGGCTGTTTATTTACAAAGCACTTTTGTAAATAAACAGTTTACATTAGTTCATGTAATCCTTCTAACAACTGTAGAGGGTAATCACCATTAATATCCATATATAGATGCTGATGGAAAAACTAAGGTGAGTAAGTTTAAGAACTCCTAGTTAAAAATGTAGGAACCCGGGTTTAAACTGAGGCCCTGATCATAGGCATAACTTGAATGGTAACTTACTTTTGTTTTGTCACTCTGCGTCTCTCTTGCTCTTACTTGCTATTGTTTTAGTAGAGGAGTGAGGTGCTCACAGCAGCGTCTACTAAGGGCATTTGGGCATAGATAATGAACATCAGTTTCACCAGCAGAAACAGCTCTATCTTTACATGAGTAAGGAATGTAGGGGACAGCAGGGCACATATATTATTTCATTGAACACAAATTAATAAAACTGAAAATGTTCCTTTTCCCTCTCTCCTTTCTCTTATCCATAATTCCCCTGGTTGTCAATCATGAAATACTGTGGTCTTATATCAAAACCAGGAAAATTAAGGACTTGCATTTTGACTTAAATTCTAGTAAATAGAATTACTTTAAATATATAGGGGCATAAAAATACATATAAATAAACACTTGATTATTTGACATAACATTACATTTCTTTGATTCATAGCATGCATTTCATTCTTCTGGGACTCAAGATTATTTCAAAAGGAAGGTCCAGAATGGCATATTCCCCTCTTCAATAGCCTGATGATATTTGTGATTATGAATTGAATAAATTGCACTGGGTTAATAAATGTTTAAATACATTTTTAAAAATTATGAAAGTACTCATTTAACTATGCTTTTTTTGGTCTTTAAATTTATAACCAACAAGTATGCAATTTTTAAGTAGAATAACACACACCAGGGGGTAATATTTGAAATGACTGTGAATTTTGGTCTCTGGATGTTCTTGGCCTTTGCTCGTATGATTCACCACACCTTCTAGGCATGCAATTATCTCTTAACACCTCACAACCTGTCATGCAGTATGCCATTCCTTAAATGAGAATTTGCCCCAAGCATCATTATATACTTAGCTCTTAATAATTTTAATAGAAGCATCAACTAGTAGTTTCTGATGGGCAAAAAATATAAATGTTACCATTTAAAATATATTTTTCTTTCTGTAATAAAAGCCAAATCTTCATCTTCTATTCATAACTGGAATGATCCTTTAAGATCATTTGACTCCTATAATTAAATTGTAGAAGTTAAAATATGTCCAACTTAAAATTCAACCTAACATTCAAAGCTGTATGTGAACAGTGTGTATTGCATTTGTTTTACTGCATCTGCCAGGGAATGCACCACAACATCCTTTATAGATATTCAGATGAGGCACTCCACTAGAAATGAAGAAGGAGTGCAGCTAATCTTGGGCTTTCATTGGTTTGATTACTATTTCAACTTTAAATGGCTGCATGATAATCAGTGGGTGTGGAACAACCAGTACAGCTCAAGGAGCAATTGCCTTTAGTGGAAAAGCAAAGTTCTAAAGAAGCAAAGTAAACTCCGAGAGACAATCGGTTCAGTCTTACACACCTCCCTGCCATAGTTTTAAAAGGAGCAGATGTGCTAAAAAGCCAGTGAGAAGATGGTTAATGTTTCTTAGGGTTCAAGCAGGAATAGAATCTCTAGCACCTGACTGCCCATATTTTGCACAACAATTGACTGCAGTGTATAATCTACATGAGCAGCCCAATATGGGAATTTTTCATATCAGGAAATATTTATTTTTTTTATTTTTATTATGTTCAGTTAGCCACCATATAGCACATCATTAGTTTTTTTTTTTTTTTTAAGATTTTATTTATTTATTTTGACAGAGAGAGAGAGACAGCGAGAGAGGGAACACAAGCAGGGGGAGTGGGAGAGGGAGAAGCAGGCTTCCCGCCGAGCAGGGAGCCCGATGCGGGGCTCCATCCCAGGACCCCGGCATCATGACCTGAGCCGAAGGCATACGCTAAACGACTGAGCCACCCAGGTGCCCCGCACATCATTAGTTTTTGATGTAGTATTCAACGATTCAGTAGTTGCGTGTAATACCCAGTGCTCCTCGAAAGTATTCAAACCCTTAAAACAGAGTAAATTTAAACTTAAGAGTGATGCGTTTTTTTAAAAAGAGAACAGACAAAAAGAATCTGCTTCCTAGAGATTAAAGTAAAAGTGTTTATAATTACGTTGAGATGGACATTCATTCCTAAATAATATACTACACCTTTATGATTTTAGATGTCTGGGCAGACTTGTGAGTTACAATTACAAATGAGGTTAATGTGAAATAAAAACAATGAATGGGATTATACTAGCATCTCTTTTTTTAAGTGTTTAATTCCAGTTAGGTAACATAAAGTGTAATATCAGTTTCAGGTGTAAAATATAGTGATTCAACACTTCCTTACATCACCTGGCGCTCACCGGGAGGGCACTCCTTAATCCCCATCACCTGTTTCTCCCATCCCCCACCCCCTCCCCTCTGATAACCATCAGCGTATTCTCTGTAGTTAAGAGTCCGTTTCTCGATTTCCTTCTCTCTCTCGTGCTCTCATATTTTTTCCCTTTGCTTGTTTGTTTTCTTAAATTCCACATATGAGTGAAATCATATGGTATTTACCTTTCTTTGACTTGTTTCACTTAGCATAATACCCTCTAGCTTCACCCATGTCATTGCAAATGGCAAGATTTCATTCTTTTTTTATGACTGAATAATATTCTACTGTGTGTGTGTGTGTGTGTGTGCACGCGCGCGCGCGCGCGCATGCCATATGTTCTTTATCCATTCGTCAGTCGATGGACACTTGGGCTCTTTCCATAGCTTGGATACTGTAAAGAATGCTGCTATAAAGAGAGGGGTGCATATATCCCTTACTAGCATCTGTCTTAATAGGCCTCCATTTACCTGAATTTTTGGATAAACCAGAACTCCGCATTTCCTCTGTTAGATTCCTGATGGACCAAGATGGCCTGCTGAAAGATCTTAACTAGAAAACTACACTTTTTTTTATTTATTTGACAGAGAGAGACACAGCGAGGGAGGGAACACAAGCAGGGGGGGTGGGAGAGGAAGAAGCAGGCTTCTGGCAGAGCAGGGAGCCCAATGAGGGGCTCGATCCCAGGACCCTGGGATCACGACCTGAGCCGAAGGCAGACACCTAACGACTGAGCCACCCAGGCACCCCAGAAACCTACACTTTTAAGTTGAACTCTATATTGTGGTGGACCAAAGATAGCTGCAACATTTTTTGATAATCCTCCCATTGAAAAGGTAAAGTCTTTGTTTCCGCGCTTTAATGTGAGTGGACTCTATGACTTCCTTGACAAATAGAAGAGGCTAGAAGAAATGCTCTGTTGCTTCCCAGGGGCAAGCATTAAGAGACTGGAAACTTACACTTCCTGCCTTCTGTATCATTTACTCTTGGACCCTCAACTACCATGTGAGAAGTTCAAAAACCCTAAGTCCACTCTGCTGGAGAGGCCACATGTAGGCACTAGGTCAGTGGTGTTGAGCAAATCTTCCAGTCAACCCCTGTAAAGCACCAGACATGTGAGTCGAGCTGTTTCGGATTCTTCTGGCCAGCCGCTTGACAGCTGGGTACCATTGCATGAGCACAGCGGATGTAACACGAAGTTGAAAAATCACCCCACTGACCTATGCCCAAATTCATGACTCACAGAAACATGAGATATAAATAGTGACTGCTGTTTGGAGCTAGTAAGTTTGGTCTAATTTGTTATTATAGCAATAGATAACCAGAACATATGGCTTACTAAGAGTCCACTGTGATTTTCATTCTTATTTATTTAATCAAATAATATAATTATATACTACATAATTACATGAAATAGGAGTAGAAAATAAAGCAATGTGTTCTTTCTCTAAAACTCAACTGAATTTGTGGGACAAAATCAGTAAAAGTGAGCTGAAGAGGAAAGAAAAGGCCTTCCTGTGGGGGATATTATAAAACTACTAAAGGAATCTCCTCTCAGATTGTTTTGCAAATGCCTCCATGTTCTTTCTCCACTGCACAGGAACCAAAGTGTACAAATCTCTAATCTGCACTCTAACTCCCTTAATTTTATGATGTCCTACTATCTGGTTGTAAAATCCCCATTCTCATTGCTGTTCCATGAACACATCAAACACACTCCCACCTTAGAGCATTTTTTTCCTAGTTGTTCACTCTCCCTGGAAGAGTTTCCCTACACAAGTCTAGCTCAGATCTCACCTACACAATGAAATCCACAGTGACACCACATTTCATACTGTGTTTCAGGTCATGGAACTCCTCAACTCCCTTACTCAACTACTTGGAATTTCCATTGCACTTAGATCCTTGATATATGGCATAATTTATTAACATAGCAACCATTACTGCCCTGACTGTGTGGAGTAAGAGGGTTTCGATCCGGAAGTGGATCAAAAAAGACGAACAGATAATTTTGAAGCTCAATTTCAGGACATCGTATAAAACAGTGAACAAAACACTAAGGCTTTTAAACTACATTCAAGACTATTAAGAAGAACTCGAGGTTGTGAGCAAGGACAGTGACAGTGTGAGATCAACAAGCCTTCCTTGGCTATGCTGCAGTCTGGCATGGGATCCAATAAGCCAAGATGAAGCTCTATTCGGGTATTTCTGAAGGGATGGACGCAGCACCTCTAAATGGATACAGAGTTCATTTTTTATGCTATACTCTTTCAGGTAACCCAAAGCTTTTTCCATCTGAAATACCTTAGTTACTACAAGTCTCTGGAGTCAGAGTTAGATGTGAATGCTGAAGTCAACAAGTATAAGGCAAAAAGTATATATTTCACTTTTACTCATGTCTCCAAAAATCCTATGCATTTTAGCTGCTGCTTTTTTTCCATGATGTATTTATACTGAATATTGCTCCTGGTTTTTATTTTAGCTAAAGAAACTGATTACTTACATTTGCTATAAAATGTATTTTCTTTAAAAAAATACAAAAAGAATTCCAAATATCCATGAAATCTGATAGTAAGAGATTTTATTTGGATATGGTAGATACCTAAATACCAAGGACAAAAGTCATGGTCTCTGCCCTCAGGAAGCTTATGGTCTATGAACTTGGATATAAAGCCTGTCTGGGATCAAATCCTAGCTCTATCACTTAAATGTGATATTAAGCCAATTACTCAATTTTCTGAATCTCAATTTCCTTACCCACGAAAGGAAATTGTTAAGACTTCCCTTATAGTGTGTACTAATTAAATAAGAAAATCCAAAATAAGATTTCATTCTTTTTTTCATGGCTGAGTAATATTCCTGTGTGTGTGTGTGTGTGTGTGTGTGTGTCACATCTTCTTTATCCATTTATCAGTTGATAAACATGTGGGTTCTTTCCATAATTTGACTATTGTTGATAATGTTGCTATTAAGATTGGGGTGCATGTATCCCTTCAGATTAATATATTTGTGTCCTTTGGGTAAATACCTTGTGAGCACTGGGTGTTCTATGTAAGTATTGAATCACTAGATTCTACACCTGAAACTAATATTACACTGTACATTAACTGCAATTTAAATAAAAACTTGAAAAAAATAAAGAAAAACCAAAACAAGCTCATGCATGGGATGTGGCCCATATTAAGACTTAAAAAAGGGAGCTAGCTATCACTATCTTTATTTTCCTGAAATGAACTACTAATAAAAAAAGAAAGAGGGATTGACCTCACTGATATGAGGAATTCTTAATCTCAGGAAACAAACTGAGTGTTACTGGAGTGGTTGGGGGTGGGAGGGATGGGATGGCTGGGTGATAGACATTGGGGAGGGTATGTGCTACGGTGAGCGCTGTGAATTGTGCAAGACTGTTGAATCACAGATCTGTACTTCTGAAACAAATAACGCAACATATTATAAGAAAAAAGGAAAAGAAGAAGATAACAGGAGAGGAAGAAAAGGGGAGTATGTCAGAGGGGGAGACGAACCATGAGAGATGATGGACTCTGAAAAACAAACTGAGGGTTCTAGAGGGTAGGGGGGTGGGGGGATGGGTTAGCCTGGTGATGGGTATTGAGGAGGGCACGTTCTGCATGGAGCACTGGGTGTTATGAACAAACAATGAATCATGGAACACTGCATCAAAAACTGATGATGTAATATATGGTGATTAACATAACAATAAAAAAATTAAAAAAAAAAGAGGGAGAGAATAAAACTGATAACCTTCAATTAAAAATATTAACAATAGACCATGCTTTAAAATGATCAAAAATTTTAACATAATTTTGAAAAAAAAGTGATCAAATAGATTCACTACACTACTCACTATACGGTCCTTGCATTTGTATGGGATTTTTTAAAAAGTCTTATTATTAGACTTAGAAAATTAAAGGGATGAGAGAGTCATTACTTTTCCTAGCTTACTGATGAGAAAATGGTAGTAGTTTATTGAGAGCTACATGGGGGTTTTGATGGATTTTTTTTTTTTTACAAAGGGAATGTTGCATTTATATTTAGTATATGTTTGTGTATATGTATATATGCATACATTAAAGCACACTGAAGTCCACTGAAGATTTTTATCTGTGGAATATACTAGTAATTCTCTGTAGGAGAGAGGTAAGTGCACAAACAGAAAACTATTACAATATATTGCTATAACACAGAGAAAGTTATTTCTGTTAAATATATGACCATTTTATGGTCATTTGCAATGTTAAAAGCTGCTTCATCCAGCAATCATATTACCATTGTAACTCACCAGAAAATCTACTCTCTCTTTCCCTCAAATATATATAGTTATTTAAACCAAATGAACAGAAAAAAACAGTAGCATGTAGTTTAGGAACTAATGAAAATTTTAAAAGCAACAATCCCATTGAGAAGACAGAAGGTGGTACATTAGAAAAAAATTGCACATTATGGCAAGGGAAAATTTTCAGCAGTTTTTAAAATTAGTTCCAAATTGTTTCAATTAACAAATGTAGACGGTGTCATATTCATTATGTACACTTGACTCTGATATAACCCTTTATGGTTATAAATCATTTATATTTCAGAGAAAAGAATACGTGGTCAAAAATAACTGTATTTCTCACAAGGGACACTAAAGTCTCCCTTTTTTAAATTAGTACCTTAATGCCATACAATTTTTCAAAAAGGAATGCAAAACTACAAAGTAAAAAAATATGTGAAAATATATAAAAATGGGGATACATGAATTGGCCTAATGGAAATATTCCTAAAAAGTATTTAAGAATAAAACTGAAATATATAATAAGGTAAAAACAAATATTAAGACAATTGTTTAAAGGGATTTTACTGAAAGTTGTGTGCCACATTCATACTCACTTCTTTACCTTCATTGTAAAATTACATTTTGTCCATCAATTTTGCATCAAGCAAGACTCATCTACACTCTTGATAATTTAAATTCACAGAAATCTTTAAAAAGTAGCATAGGTAATTTCTTCATAATTTTAGGCAGGGGCAGAGGGAGAAGGAGAGAGAGAATCCCAAGCAGGCTGCACACTCCGCACAGAGCCTGATGCGGAGCTCAAACTCACAACCCTGAGATCAAGACCTGAGCCGAAACCAAGAGCCAGACGCTTAACCAACTGAGCCACTGAGGTGCCCCAATTTCTTTCACTATTTTTTAAGATTTTATTTGTCAGAGAGAGAGAGAGAGAGAGAGAACACAAGCAGGGGTAGGGGCAGGCAGACGGAGAAGCAGGCCCCCCACTGAGCAGGGAGCCCCATGTGGGACTTGATCCCAGGACCCTGGGATCATCACCTGAGCTGAAGGCAGACACTTAACTGACTGAGCCACCCTGGTGTCCTTCTTTCACTTTTAATAGGGGAAAAAGAACTGCAGAAAGGCCCCAAAATCTTTAGTACTAAATATGTCACATGATGCAAAACACGTGTCTAATCAATAAAAAGAAATGGTAATCTTGACATACACTATTCCTTCCGGTTTATTTCTAAAGCCATAGCCAAGAAGTTGTTAAACTATCAGTTGTGTTTTCATTCAGTCTTTTTTTTTTTTTTAAGATTTTATTTATTTATTTGACAGAGAGAGACACAGTGAGAGAGGGAACACAAGCAGGGGGAGTGGGAGAGGGAGAAGCAGGCTCCCCGCCGAGCAGGGAGCCCGATGCAGGGCTCCATCCCAGGACCCTGGGATCATGACCTGAGCCAAAGGCAGACGCTTAACGACTGAGCCACCCAGGCGCCTCTCATTCAGTCTATTTCTTTCAAGCATTCCTATTTTAATAAATTAGGTTTCCTTTGAGCATTAGTAACTTTAGAAAAAAATACAAAACTCTAACAATCAGCAGCAATATTCAAAGTGTGAGAACTTCTAAAGTAGGGATGTCTTCTAGTCTCTGAATTCACACGAAATTGGTGTACAAACAATAATCCTGAATCTTTCTACCCCCCCACCACAAAGATGGAATGTTTCATATCTGCTTTTGTTTTGTTTTATTTTTCCTTAGATGAGAAAACACTGAAATAAGGAGGCAAAAACGTGTTCTGTCTCCCTGGCTCCATTTTTGTTTTTCCTCTTAAATCTTGCTGCCAGTTCAATGTCCACAATAGCCAAACTGTGGAAAGAGCCAAGATGTCCATCGACAGAGGAATGGATAAAGAAGATGTGGTATATATATACACAATGGAATATTATGCAGCCATCACAAGGAATGAGATCTTGCCATTTGCAACGACGTGGATGGAACTGGAGGGAGTTATGCTGAGTGAAATAAGTCAATCAGAGAAAGACATGTATCATATGACCTTACTGATATGAGGAATTCTTAATCTCAGGAAACAAACTGAGGGTTGCTGGAGTGGGGATGGGGTGGGAGGGGTGGGGTGGCTGGGTGATAGACATTCGGGAGGGTATGTGCTATGGTGAGCGCTGTGAAGTGTGCAAGACTGTTGAATCACAGATCTGTACCTCTGAAACAAATAATGCAATAAATGTTAAGAAAAAAAAAAAAAGAGGGCACCTGGGTGGCTCAGTTGGTTAAGCGACTGCCTTCGGCTCAGGTCATGATCCTGGAGTCCCAGGATCGAGTCCTGCATCGGGCTCCCTGCTCAGCAGTGAGTCTGCTTCTCCCTCGGACCCTCACCCTCTCATGCTCTCTCTCTCTCTCTCTCTCTCTCAAATAAATAAAATCTTTAAAAAAAAAAAAAGAAGAAGATAGGAGGGGAAGAATGAAGGGGGGGAAACTGGAGGGGGAGATGAACCATGAGAGACGATGGACTCTGAAAAACAAAGGGTTCTGTGGGGGGTGGGTTAGCCTGGTGATGGGTATTAAAGAGGGCACGTTCTACATGGAGCACTGGGTATTATACACAATGAATCATGGAACCCTACATCAAAAACTAATGATGTAATGTATGGTGATTAACATAACAATGAATAAAATAAAAAAAATCTTGCTGCCAGTTACATTGACTTTTGTTTGTAGGAGTTTCTTTGTGTTTGTATTTGTTCCTTTCTACACAAGCTCCCTTCATGGGGTCTTTTGCCAACTCATTATATTATCCTTTTAGAATATGGTCAAAGACAAGCCCATATTAAAATCCAATTTTCATTTCTAAGAAGATACTGGAATTGCTCATGCATAGTTTAAAAGGATATCTTTCCTCACCTTTCACTTATTAAAAGAAAGTGATAACAATGACATTATTTTGAGTGATTTAATCACATTTTCTTATCCATGTGATTTTTGTCATCTAATTTAACAAAGTATGAGAGACGTGGCCTGATTACATATTATGTCCTCTTTCCAGAAGTACAATTCAGAAACTAACTTTGATATTTGCTTTTTTTCTAAAATGCGCCCATAGATTCACCTACCTCTATCCTGCTTTATGGCTAATGATAATAATGTTAACTTTTCAATTATTTTAATGACCATAACACTTCTCTCTGCTTTCCTCAAAAATGGAAGCTTTTATGGTTTGGGAGGGCAAATATCCTGTGTTTGTTTTTTCTTTCTCCTTCTGTTGACCCAAGCTATTAATAGTCTTCACAATACCAATATAGGTTGTAATTTAGACTATGTTCACAAGCATTTCAAATCCAGACGCCTCCACAGGAGGCTCAGGCCTTAAAGAAATGCAGCCACTTGGAACCAGGGCTGCCTTCTGAGTCTTTGAGTCTCTCTGAAACATTAATTAAAATCCCTGGTAAATAAATAGGCAGATAGGCTACCTATCTGCAAAGAATGATTAGCAACCAATGGCTGAATGTTTTATGATTTCTACTTTTTAATATAAGGGTTTTGGCAACATCAATGCCTTAACCAAAGGAATGATAATGATAAAAACAAACAAACAGGGACACCTGGCTGGCTCAGTCAGTAGAGCATGTGACTTTTGATCTTGGGGTCATGAGTTCAAGCCCCATGTTGGGTATACAAACAAAAATAACAACCAGAAGGCAGAATCAGACCTATAAATCCAGAGAACAAAATGATAGTTGCCAGAGGGGAGGGGGTGGGGGAATGGGCAAAATGGCTGAAGGGGACTAGGAGACACAGACTTCCAGTTATGGAACGAATAAGTCATGGGAATAAAAGACACAGCACAGGGAATACAGTCAATGATACTGTAATAGCGATGCAGGGTGACAGATGGGAGCTACACTCGTGGTGAGCACAGCATAAGGTATAAACTTGTCGAATCACCATGTTGTACATCTGAAACTCATGTAACACTGTGTGTCAACTCTCCTCAAAAAAAAGAAAAAGTGCTAAAAAACCCAGCAGGAGTCCATAGTGTTTTAGAAAGCACAGTCTATACACACACACACACACACACACACACACACATCAAACTAAAAAGAATCCCTTTCATTTCCGAAAACGTCCAAAGAAATTGTCCACCTGAACATCAGTGGAAAAGGAATCCGTTTCTTTTCATGATCTTTTTTCAATGCAAGTTTTTCCTAACGGTCAGAAAACCTAAGGAGTATACTTACGTCACCGCCACAGTATGTACTGCTGACAAAGACTCCCCATCTCAAGACACACCTCCACCAGGGCTCAAATATTTTAGGGCTTTGGTAATTCAAAGATGAATAAGATGGGGTACCTATCTTCAAAGAATTTACAGAGAACATCCATGCATATGGTATATGCTAAACTAGATTAGAGTTTCATTTGTCCTAAACGATGGCAGGAAGATTAATTGTGAGAGATGATACTGTAAAGATAATACTTTAAAGATCTGGAAGACTGCCAGATTTTAATAAAAGGGGGGGATGTGGAACAGAAGGATTGGTGCTTTAAGAAGAGGGGTAAATGTAAATAATATGGTCTTGGTGATGGGCAATTCTGCCTATTTTCATTTCTCTATTTAAGATATACCTATTTTTACCCCACAGCATAGCTTAATATGACTTAATCCGCCTCTTCCAGCCCAAAGTCTAAATCATCAAACGTACAATAAGAAATTTATTTAGATGAGGCTTTTCTCTAAGTGCACAGAAGGCTACTGTGAGAAACTATATCAAACGCCTTCGTGGCATTGGCCTGATCTACCTACCAGAACTTTTGGGTACCATTAAGGAATTTTTTTTTAAGATTTTATTTATTTATTTGAGAGAGAGACAGAAACGGTGACAGAGAGCATGAATGGGAAGGAGAGGGAGAAGCAGGCTCCCCACTGAGCAGGGAACCTGACATGGGGCTTGATCCCAGGACCCTGGGATCATGACCCGAGCCGAAGGCAGACGCTTAACTGACTGAGCCACCCAGGCGCCCACTTTCAAGGAATTATTACATCCTTTTTAAAATCCTTTCAAATAATTACTTGAATAATGTGTTAGATGATAAAAGATACATAAAGCTGATATCCAATGGAAGAGTAGGTCTGGCAGTTAAAATTCTTTATAGATAAATTAATATTTAAATTCCTCTCTATGGTATATCTGATTCCTGGGGTATAACGTACTGGGTGTTTAAAACAACCATCATTTATTGCCTCACAGAACAATTCCACCCATGCCATCCTTGGGCCGACATGGTGAGCGTCTCTCACTTCCTCCTTTCAAACTCTACTTCCCCTCTAGTCAGGAGGCTAGAAATCCAAAATCAGGATTTTGGCCTGTTGGCAGGGCCATGTTCTCTCTGAAGCCTCAAGGGGAGAATCTGTTTCATGCCGTTCTCTTAGTTTCTGATATTGCCAACAATCCTTGGCTCACTAGCAATTTCTTGGCTTGTAGACGCTCACTCATGTTTCTACTTCTGTTTTCACATGGCATTCTCCCTATCTGTCTCCTTCTCTGTATCTCCTCTTGTCTTCTTATAAGGACACTAGTCAGCATGTTAGATTAAGGGACCACCATATTCCAGTGCAACATCATCCGAATTCCATCTGCAACAACTCTATTTCCAAACAGTTCAGAGGAGAACATGAATTTGGGGATGGGGGTCCTCTCCAACCCAGGACACACAAGAATGCAATCCTCAATGAACTGGTTTCTGTCAATCTCTCAATTCTCAATTCAACCTCCTGCTCTCACATCTGACTTAGCTGGCAAACAAAACAGAGCTAATAAATGAAAAGCAATGCTTAGCTGATAAAAGGAGAGAGAGACCAAAGAGTAAGTAGGCATGAATTTGTTGGACAGATAAGTCATACTGAGGTATAAAGCTCCAAAAGTACCCAGAAACCAACTATAATTCATTTAGCTCAAGCACAACTGTGGTGATAAAAAGTCAGTACCTTATGACCTCATGCAAAATGATGACCTATATATTTCTGTGCTGATCACGCAGAATGCTTGCATACACAGGGAGAACATTCTACCTTTATTTCAGGTTCTAAATGCTCTGTTATACACTAAGTATTTGCTTGCCTCGTGTAGCCTGCGGCTCTCCAGCCTTTCTGTTCAGCCCTGTGCCCACCCGAGGAGCCAGAGGGATTTTTAGGAAGCTCCCAATGAGAGGCCCACCAAGTGCAGCTTCATCACAAATTGCTATGACTCTGGTTTCAAGCCAGGTTCTTGCTTTGTTTCTTAGGACTCATTGTTTGCCCCGTGCTCCAGGAAGTTGCTTTCCTCTTCATCCTTCTCGGGCCCGAGCTCCTAACTGGAAAGAGTACTTTTGACTCTCTGATCCTATCTTCCTAGACCCATTGGCCATGCTCAGAATGAGTTGGGCGATAATCTATCACTTTGACACCTGGCTCTATTTCTTCACATTATCTACCAACCCAAGGTCCCAAGACCTTCACTTCCTGCTCCTGTTAATCAGGTACACCTACCTATTACCCGTTATGGAACACACCTGTTGGTGACAAAGGCAGCACAACCTCCCTCCTGTTGCTCATACCTAGTGCTCCAGGACCCCAGGGAATTGCCCTACTCCTGGGCTAGCCAGTCTCTAGAACCTAGTCATCATTCATTTGGGCTGTACATAAACCAAACCCCATTTAAATCACATTAATCTGCCCACGACTCTCATTTCTCAATCAAACTGACATTTTAAATGTCAGATGAGTTATAGTATATCACTCGAGTGATCATGACAACATATTCCCTTCTATTTAGGAGATGAAATGGCTGCTTACATCAATATTTTTAAATACTGAAGGAAGCAAGTGTCAAAAGTATGTACATTAATGATGAATTTACTACTTCGATATCCTACAGGCCTAAAATATAGAAGTCACATTTCCAATAATGCTCAGCCTCTAGTAACTTATTCTGACAGCCAAAATTGATAGCTAACATTCACTAGGTACCTACCATATATGAACAATTTTACAAATACTGTGTCATAAAATATGCATATCATTATTATTCTTCCCACTTCATAAATACAGGTTTAGTGAGGTTCTGTAAATTTTTTAGCATTACAGTGAAAAATATCTGAGTCTCTCATTCAGAATAAGCAGTGCCTTAGTGGGTACAGAGAATGTTTGTTTCCCTTGAAACTTCATAAGTTGAAACCAAATCCTCATGTGATGGTATTAGGAGGTGGGCGCTTTGGGAGATGATGAGGTCATGAGGGCAGACCCCTCATGAATGGGATTAGGATTTTTCTAAAAGGGACCCAACTGAACCCATCCCTCTTCCCACTATGTGAGGATCCTGAGAGAGAAGACAACTGTGAACTAAGAAGCAGGTCCTCATCAGACACACTGAATCTTCTGGCACCTTGGTCTTGGACTTCCCAGCCTTCAGAACTCCAAGAAACACATTACTATTGTTTTAAGCCAGGTGCTCTACAGTATTGTTTGACAGCACCCCGAGTGGACCAAGAGAGTAGGTGTGCTCTACCTCCTTGCCACCCATTCTGGACCCTCGCTTTATAATTTTTAAAATAAAATCAACATCTTACCTCTATAGTTTTTATGCTTTGCACTTTCAACTGCCCAGATTTCTTTCACATTTCTGCATGTGACAATGAGTCTGACCAACGATGGTCCCAAGCCTGCCATTAAGTGGATGCTGGCAAAGCAGCGGTTTCCACACACCTCCACAAAACACCTCTTTCATAGTCAGACTTAGCAGACCAGCTTCTCAGATTTTCACACAAACTGAACTTTTCCATCCATGCCATCTTGGGGCTGACGTGGTGAATGTCTCTGACTTCCTCCTTTCAAACTCCACTTTCTCAGCTCTAAAGCCCATATTAAATCCTATTATTCTCAGTGTATCTGAAAGGTCTTTTATGTTTTGACTGAACCTTTTACTTTGCATTCCTGGATTTTTTTTTTAACTTCTATGCCTGTCCCCTTCATAATCTTCTTGATTAAAACGACAACAACAGGCCAACCTCTAGACGATATGGCACCTTTGAAGAAGTAAAAGAAAGTCATCCACTAGGGTAGACTCAGCCACCAGGACCAGTCGGGACAGGAACAATGCCTTTATGTGAAAGAAGGCTCTACTTCCTCGGGGCAGACACAGCCCCGTGCCAGGGAGCATAGCTTGGGTGCCTTTATGAAAGGCTGGATTTCAGCCTCACTTACCCCGCCTCACAATGCCTGGGCCAAACATGCCTGGGCAGTGAAAAATAGCACAATGGTACATGACATCCTGAAATGCATTCCACTACAATAAATAAATAACTTGGGTAAGACAAAGGTGAATTCAAAAAATCTATTATTAAAAAGCGAAAAAAGAAAAAAAAGATTCTCAAGTCCTCCAGTGATCTTAGATGGTAATGTCTGAAGAAGACACTGAATATAATACCAATATTTGACCCCATTTATCAAGGGTAAATGTGATTCTTTCAAAGGAAGTTTGGTAGATACCAAGACCTTACTATCTCTGTAAAGTCTACATGATAACATTTGTCTTGCCTGGCCAGTGACAATCCACTGAAGTCATAGAGACAGTAGATTTTTAGCAAACTTTAATGTGGTATAATAACATTTAAAGACAAAACTAAGAGTTTTTATACTTTTTTTCATACTGAGATTTGAGCAATATAAATGGATTAAATTCCCAACCTTGGTGCTAAAGATTCTCTTTTATTCTAATAATCACTCTGAAATTTTATAACAGATTTGATATTACAGAGCTCTTTGCATTGGCGTAAGATTTTATTGCTTACAGAGTATTTCACATACCTCATTGAATATTTAAGCAAAACATTAGAGGGAAAATTACTGACACCATTTTACGGATGAAAATTTGAGTCTCAGTGTACTCAAATGACCTTTCTTTTTTTTTTTTTTAAAGAACTTTGTTAGAAGTTGTAGATAACTCACTCCAACCAAAAGCAATTTCTTTCCTTTTTTTTTAAAAAAAAATTTATTCATTTATTTGAGAAAGCAAGCATAAGCGGGGGAAGGGGCAGAAGGAGAAGCAGGCTCCCCACTGAGCAGGGAGCCCCACGTGGGAGTAAATCCCAGGACCCCGGGATCATGACCTCAGCCAAAGGCAGATGCTTAATCGACTGAGCCACCCAGGTGACCCTTAAATAACCTTTCTAAGAGCAACATAGGACTTTTGATTTTATCAAAAAACCCTGTGACTGACACTTCATTTATTGAGCTCTGCTCTAAGGGCATTCCCAAAACATGTATCCTTCCCAAGATAGCCTTGAATCTCTCATCACCAGATGATATAATTCCTCCTTCCTATATCACAAAACCTATCCTGGACTCTATATCTGCCACTAAGGCATCCAAGCCTGGACAGAATTTACCTTACAAGGCTCTGGCATTTCTTTCTTTCTTTTTTTTTTTTTTTTGTCATTTTTACCAAATTATATTCCTTTTGCTTCCTTAAGTTAGCAACATTTAACCTACTCCTGGAACACTGCTCAAACTGCCCTGAAGTTATGCAGTGACTAAGTTATTTCCCATTCATATTTCCAAAGTTAATCTCTCATCATGGAATAATTAGAGCTAGAAATGAGCCTTGACACACTACATCTGTGGATGAGGAGTGTGGAGGTAAGTGACTTGGGCCATAAGAGGCAAGAAGTGAAGCCTTTGGGGGAGAGCAACTTACACTCTGTAAGTTCAAATCGCACAGCTACAACCTGCTAGGTCTGTGATTTGTAAATTGCAAAAGTTATATTCCTTTCTGTTAAGAGATTAGTACTAAAAACTACCTGTCACACAAGGTTTTCTAGAAAGTCCAATAATATAACTATGTGAAAACGCTCTGAAATTATCAAGTGCCATTCAAATATCAAATATCATTTTAACCATCAGCTTATGAGCAAATGATTAGGGACCGAGACTGCCAAACACATACTTAAATCAAAGCAATAGAGGCTTTAGACTATAGCCAAGACATTCAATCATGTTTTTTTAGAAGATTTTTTTATTTTATTGTTTAAGTGATCTCTACACCCAATGAGGGGCTCAAACTCACAACCGCGAGATCAAGAGTCAAGCGCTCTACTGACTGAGCCAGCCAAACACCCTTCAATCATGTTTTAAGAAGAGCAATCTTACAGGATACTCTGAAAGGGAAAGAAAGATTAGTAAGAAAATGGAGATGAAGTGCCAGAGGAGGGTAATAGCCATTATAACATGAACAAAGGGAATGGATGTCAGTAACAGGTCAAAAGCAGATTTGATAGGAATTGACAGTAAAAAGAAGGAAAAACATTCGAAACTTACTCCAAGATTCTGGGCCCTAGGGAGTGGAAGAGTCAGGACACTAATGTTAGAATAGTGGGAGCAAGTCAGAAAAAAATTCAAGAATCAGAAAGCAAACAAATGTTGTTTGGTTTTGGATATTTTCAGAGCCACAACCTAAAGAGACAGACCGTTCTTTGCTGAATCAATCTAAATCATAATCAGCCCTGTTTATATGCTCTTTTGGGCATTTTCACATTCTCACTCATTTAACTTACTGTAAAATTTTCAATGCTTTAAATTTGTGTAAGAAATTCATGTCATGTGTTTGTGCTCCAAAAATTTTTAGTACCCTAATAAGAAGTTTTACTGCTCCTGAGAATGACCTACAATATTATGTGATCATTTCTTCTATTAGTCTAGCAACAGCATAATCTGTTGATTGAAGTTGGACATTTTAAAATTCTCCAATAATTAAACTGAAGGGAAGCCCACTTTTGCTGCAAGTCCACAGTGCACGGTATGCAAATAGACCTTCCCAGCTTCCCTTGGCTTCACTTAATATAGATTCAAAAAAATATACAAGGCGGCTCAGTCAGTTAAGCATCTGCCTTCCACTCAGTTTATGATCCCAGGGTCCGGGGATCCAGCCCCACAGCGGGCCCTCTGTTCGGTGGGGAGCCTGCTTCTCCCTTTCCCTCTGCTGCTTCTCCTGCTTGTGCTCTCTCTCTCTCTCTCTCTCTCTCTCTCTCTCAAATATAAAAAATCTTAAAAATGTGTATATATATATATATATATATATATATATATATATATATACACACAATTTCAAAAGGAACCCTTAGCATGTTCATCTTCACATAAAACATTGTGATATGTCAGGCCAGTAATATGAAAATGATGGAATAAGATCCTCATGGAATAGATATTTATAGGATGCCTCTTCAGTAAAGAGACCATTTAAAAAGACACACAAGTTTTAGGAGAAATGTGCTCAGGATTGTATTGCCCCCCCCCTTACTCATAAAGATAAGGTGATCATGTAACTTACAGAGTGATGTATTGAAAGTTAAAAGTTCTTCAAGGTAAACACATTCTCAAGTTCCAAAGTACAAGCAAAGTGCAAATCAACCCACTCATGTGTTTTCCAACATAAAAACTTAGAAAGTTGTCAGGTTCTTGTGAGCCTCTGCTACCCACAGACAATATGTTGCTAAATGTTGTGAGTTCTTTTTTGTTGTATTGCATGCCTTAATAACTTTCCTCCCTTCACTTGCCAAAATGAAACCCATATGCTTCCCCCCCCCGCCACCACAGGATTCTCCAGCAAAGACTGTAGCTACTATTCCTGATTATTTTTATATATTGAGTTTTCGTACAATAATTCCAAGGTCACTTTGTCTCGAAATTTGCAAATTGTTAGAGACCAAGGCTGGTCCATGCCCTCAGAGAGTGTTAATTAGTTGAAGACAGAATATTCCACACACAAAAGAAGTTGACGGAATATACACAAAGTAAATTTTTCACAAAAAGTTGATGAAAACATGTGCCAAATTCATGTGTGGCTTGTGATCATGTTTCATCATTTTGCCATATATATGGAAATTTAAAAAAATTAAATATACCTATTACTTAATTTTGAAAAACTCATCCATTTTTAAGCTCTATACTATTTTTGGAAACTTTACAACTTAAGTATTTTTTACTTGCTAAGGATAGGACTCTTTAATTGAAATCATCATTCTTGATGCTTAACCAATTTAAAGATCAAGAAATTCACCTTGA
Organism: Callorhinus ursinus; assembly: GCF_003265705.2. Taxonomy (NCBI): domain Eukaryota; kingdom Metazoa; phylum Chordata; class Mammalia; order Carnivora; family Otariidae; genus Callorhinus; species Callorhinus ursinus. Next base: position 15,424,041 of record NW_027397078.1, on the reverse strand, counting down.
GATTATCAATAATAAACAGACATGATAAAATCCAGTGATCCAGTAGTTCATGAACACCCTGATTTATTTTCTAAGAACAGATAACCAGAGTTATAGAAGTACCATATATCTTTATTTTCAAAGTATCAACTCTTTTCAAGAGTAATTATTGATACACGATTTTCACAGTATACCTTTCAACCAGGTATCAAAAAATGTAGTATAGATCAGAAAATAAGAGGCCTGATTAATAACTTCCAGGGCTGAAATGCAAACCTTAAGTGCTGAAACACGTTCTAGCACAACAGGGTCCACAGATAACTCAGTGATTCTGCCTTCTTTCTTCTCCTGGCCTGCCAGCAAGCACGGCTTATAGATCACTGTACTCGCCTACCAAATCCAGATGGGACCTTCTCATCACTGCAGTCTAAGGAGATACCACCAATTAATTAGAGTTGGCACTTGAGGTTATCCTCTGCTCTCTTTCTCTTTTATTTCTTGTTGGCATCCAGACCTAGCTAAATTAAAAACTTATTATCTCTGTCATGTGACATTAAGAAATTTCAAGACGTGATTGCTTAAATTTGCAGATTTGGAACTAGAAGGGAGTTAAGCCCAGGGACTAAATTTACATTTGATTAGTAGTGTATAGTTCCCTACTTCATCCTAGTGAACTCGCTGGCTTTACTAAGTAATTCTTAAGACAACATGTCTTACCATTCTGACAAACCCACAGAACTTCTGCTCCTTCCTCCTACATGTCAGTATGGGTTTCAGCATTCCATGGGAAGAAACACAATTTTCTTTCTCTAGTCTGAGTTCATAATTGGAAGTGGGAATAAGAAGTGAAGGCGAAAATTCCTTCAACTTCTGCAACAGACACAGATCACCTCTCATTTCTGTCTAGTTTAAGCACATTCAATAAACAAGAACATCCATCAAAGACTATTTCTGTAGCCTGAGGAAATGTGGAGAGTGCATGGGAACAATGCTAGCCTTCTTTTTCTAGCACTTTTTTGAGAATCCACAACTATCTTTAGAAAGTATGATTTATAACTATTAATTAAACAGTGAATAACTCCAACTATTCCACCTGACTTCGAGATGGACGCATTAGAATACAAACAAGAAAAGGAAGCATGCATAAAATGCATTTTAGAGAAAGTTCGGCAATGAAATATTTCTCAACTGACAGACAACATAGAATCACAATTTCATCTATGTGTTTTTTTTTTTTTTTTACCCCAGTTACTCTAGGTACTTATGTATAAAAACATATTAAAATAGATACCAGAGTGCAGTATGGTGACTATAGTTAACAATACTGTATTGCATATTGGCAAGTTGCTAAGAGAGTAGATCTTAAAAGTTCTTGTCATGGGGCACCTGGGTGGCTCAGTCGAAGTGTCTGCCTTCAGCTCAGGTCATGATCCTGGAGTCCCTGGATCGAGTCCGGCATCGGGCTCCCTGCTCAGTGGGGAGTCTGCTTCTCCCTCTGCCCTTCACCTTGCTCTCTCTCTCTCTCTCTCTCTCTCAAAAAAAGTTCTTGTCACAAAAAAATTTTAACTATGTATGCCAATGGATGCTACTGTGGTGATTGTGTTTCATCTTTTTGCCATGTATATAAATACTGAATCCTTATGTTGTGCACCTGAAACTAACACAACATGCTATGTGAATTACATGTCAATAAAAAAATAGGTACCAGACCAGGAGAAGTAGGAAACAAAGGGACAAAGAAAAGATTTTGCAATGACCAATGCTAGTTGTTTAGAGAAAATAGAATGAAGATGGTCGCAGCCTCAGAAGAAAACAAAGGCATCAAGTAAAAAGAGTAATGAAAAGAAAACATACAGGATGGGATGATTTGGTGTTAAAAGTCAAGCCAAAAAAGCTGCATAGAGCAGAAACTGAGGATAAGGCAAACTCTGAAGTTTTGATGTATAGGAAGAGAGGAAGGTAACTGAAAGTGACTAATGGTGTTTTAGCAACAGAAGAGGAGTTGGAGGGCAGCTCTCTGAACTGATTGGAAAGGATGAGGCAGGAATGAGAGTGCTCAGTGTGGGAACTGGGAGATGGGAAGATACAGGGAGACCAGGCCAGGAGAGATCGCAGTCTTGAAGTCCAGATTTTTAAAATATGATGGAGTGATTGATAGAGATGGGATAGTAGTCTGGATGTTAGAAGGAAACATATCTCAACTTTATCATTCTCAGTCATCACTGAGAAAGGGAAAGAAATAATTTAACAGGAAAGATAAGTTTGCAGGAAATTAAAAGTGAAATAAGATACATGAGAAGATGTGAGAAAGAGATCAACAGAGAATTTTTCTTCAAAAAACACAAGTAAATTTTAGAGATATTTCTATTCCCAAAGAGTAATCAAGACTATTAAATAAATTAAAACTTCTCTTAAAAAAAACACAGCACAATTTCCCATATACAGATGAATTCAAAAAAGAAAATACTTGATTTCTAAATTGTGAACATATGGATTGATGTTGATTTATAGCATTTTCAGGTCACTATTCTATTACATATTTCAGTGAAATTACTTCCTATTTTTTTCTGGTATTATGGAATGTGCATCCAGAAAAAGCAGGCATCCTAGTTTGTACATTTAGATCTACTTTTAAATAAATTTCCTTTTTCTATGATTTTTGCTCTCTTCAGTTCAAACGTATTATAGTGAAAAGAACTTTGGACTGGAAGTCTTGGTTGGGCTTTATTCTGAGTATGTGTGTACACACACACACTGGGTGGACATGGATGGGTCTTTGAAACTAGGTTGCCTTTTACTATTCTATCAAGTAAAAAGATTACTTTCTACCTAAGTCAATTTAGAAGATTATCAAAGGAATATTAGCACGGTTGAAAGTGGTTTAAATTAGAAAAAGCACCATCAACCTCCATCCATCATTCACTGATTTGCTTATCCATTCCACAAATTAAGTACCCACTACAGACCAGGTATTGTCTGTGCTCTGGGATTACATGTGTGAATGAAACTAGTACTGCCCATGCTCTCCCATTATGTATTTATATTATTAACAAATTACCTATTTCTGAGAGGTCCTGAGCATTCTCACTGTGGTAGGAAACAATGCTTAAATAAGTTTTCCTGAAGATTATTAAAACACACGCTTGTGGAAGCCGAGGGGCAATCCAGATCATTGTCTTTTGTTCAGTTTATTTTTCTGTTGTTATTGATTTTTTTTGTTTCAAGTTTTTATTTAAATTCCAGTTAGTTAACATATAGTGTAGTATTCATTTCGGGAGTAGAATTTATATTTACAACACTCAGGGCTCATTACAAGTGCCCTCCTTAAAACCCATCACCCGTTTAACCCATCCACCTGCCCATCTCCCTCAGCTCTGTTGCTATTCTTCGATGATTTTAATGTAAATAAAATACTTCAGGTCTTCCTCATTGAACAACTTTGGGGAGCACAGTTCATATAGAATGTGATATGAATGGCGTGCCCTTGAATTTGTACACTAAGTAGTACCACTTCAATTTATCTTCTCCAGTTTGATTAATAACACTTTGAAGCATTTCAACTGTGTGTTTTAAAACAAATTCAGACTTACAAGAAAGTTTCAGAAATTAAATCACATATTCCCATATACCCTTCACCCAGAAACTTTTTTTTAACTTCCTCCAAATTATAAATTGTTTTGTCTGTATTTGAGGGCCAAGTTCTACTCAGAAGAACAACTGTATAATGAAAACCTGTTTAAATGTGTTTGGCATACAAAAGTAATTTTGGGAAAAGTTTGAGTATAGAAAAATAAGATGGCTTAATTATTATATTTATCTTTAAGCATGGGGGACCAAAACTTCTCATAGAAATACCATGTATGGAAATAGCAGAGCCAAAGAATTAAAAGCTTGGACTTGGTAACAAGATGGCTCAGGGTCAGTTTCCATTTACTACTCGGAGTTGTGTGACCTTGAGCATGTTCATTAATCATCCAGTGTCTTAATTTCCTTGTCCATAAACTGAGAATAATACTGTGTATCTTTCAGGAAACAAACTGAGGGTTGCTGGAGTGGTGGGGGGTGGGAGGGATGGGGCGGCTGGGTGATGGACATTGGGGAGGGTATGTGCTATGGTGAGCGCTGTGAACTGTGCAAGACTGTTGAATCACAGATCTGTGCCTCTGAAACAATACATTATATGTTAAAAAAAAAAAAAGAAGAAGATAACAGGAGGGGAAGAATGAAGAGGGGGGAAATCGGAGGGGGAGATGAACCAGGAGAGACAATGGACTCTGAGCGTTCTAGAGAGGAGGGGGGTGGGAGGATGGGTTAGCCTGGTGATGGGTATTAAAGAGGGCACGTTCTGCATGGAGCACTGGGTGTTACACGCAAATAATGAACCATGGAACACTACATCAAAAACTAATGATGTAGGGCGCCAGGGTGGCTCAGTTGTTAAGCGTCTGCCTTTGGCTCAGGTCGTGATCCCAGGGTCCTGGGATCGAGCCCCACATCGGGCTCCCTGATCAGTGGGAAGCCTGCTTCTCCCTCTCCCACTCCCCCTGCTTGTGTTCTCTCTCTCGCTGTGTCTCTCTCTGTCAAATAAGTAAATAAAATCTTTAAAAAAAAACTAATGATGTAATGTATGGTGATTAACATAACAATTAAAAAATAAGAAAAATATTGTGTATCTTTTAAAGGTTTTGTGGGGATTAAATGAGTTAATATTTACAAAGTGCTTAGAATAGTGTCTGGCACTAAGTAAGCACCATTAATGGTTTGATATAAATAATTTGACAGGCAAACCAACAGCACTCTTTCTGTTTTGTAATATAAGACCATGGCTACATCTAAAGTCTAAAATAATAAGAAATATTGGTGGAAAAGGGAGTGCGGCACATATGTAAGTGTACTTAGGTGTTTATTTTATTTCTAAGTTTCCAGGGTTCTATTCGACATAGTGAAATGAAACTGTGTGATTAAATGAGGCTTATCTTTAAAGGCAAACATACATAAAATGCGGCAGTTACTGTCATTATGTAATATACAGAAGTAACTTCATTCACTGTTTGTTTTTTAACATCACAAGGGACTTTGGGATCCTACAATACTGCCCAGTCTTAATTCTGACCTTCATTTTTACTTTACGGTATTGGGACTATAGATAAAGTGCTCAGGTGTTTTGTTAATCTGTAGATCATAAGCCAGGTTCTGAACACTGGTTTTCAAATTAAAATCCTAGAAAGTTCTTGATATATAGATTCTTATAAACTTGAATTCAGATAATTTAGGTCTTAAGATAAATTTAAACTTACCATGTTTGGAAACATCAAGGTAAGTGGACATGTTGGGGAGACAAAAACCCCATGAGTGCTCTTAGGGAAGAACAGAAGAGGTAAACAGAAGTTAGAAATGGACATTGGAAAACAAAAAAGGTAGACCAGCAGAAATTATCAAACTTGCCGGCAAAGAGTTATGGGATCAAGGCCAGTACACACTGAGATGTACTGATGAGGCCTGAATGGGGGTTAGCCAGCATTACTGATGGGAAGAGACTTTTGAGGCTAATGGAAACGAAATGAATAGTGTTAAAAAGAAAAAAGAATAGGACCCAAATGGATTCATTGGTGCTAAGCCCACATCACCAAAGCACAGCTTAATACCTAACTCATTTGCACTTTCAGTGTGCCCCAGGAAGACAGTCTTAACTAGTCAGTCTAAAATTTTCTGGTCAGTACCAATGAGGAAATCTGCCACACAGACCTTTCCATCCTCCAAATGAAGATGAGGTAATCTGCTCTTTCCTCATCCCTTTCCCTCTTCTGCCTATAAAAACCTGCCATTTTGTACAGCTCCTTGGTGTTCCTTTCTACTTCCCAGTTGGGGTGCTGCCTGATTCATGAATCAACCAGTAAAGCCAACTAGATCCTTAAATTTTGATTGGTTGAATTTTTGTTGTTTAACAGTAGAAAGGCATGAAGGATACAAGTAGATCTCTAAGTGAAATACAACCAATTTTAGGACTGAGGATTTCAAATAAAAGACAGTATAGAAAAAGGGTTATTACATGAGCAATAAAACTGGCAATGAATACATCAAGGCCTGAATATTTTTTGAATTTTGAAATAAGACCTTTTTCAACTCTCTATAAGAGAGTAAACTTTCTCAGCCTCTATTGATTCTAGTGCATTCACAGAAGGTTTCTGCACATTTGTTTTTCATCTGATCCACCTTTAACAGTATCGGAGCCTCCTAAATACGTAAATGCTTATAGTATCTAATGAGCAGAAAAACCAAATCACTGTTCATAACATTTCAACTGAACTCAAGCTTACTTAAAGCTCTCTCAGAATTCTAAATGCTGTACATTTACAAAAATCAATGGCTAGAAAATGTAACTGTCAAGAAAACTGCTTTAGTTACTATTTATTGGAGTAAATTTACTGGACACTAAGGCCACTGGAACAATACGAGTGCTCTCTATGCCCTAGAGCTACCAATTTATTGATGGGGTTAACAATCTTTGGATGACAGCTTACTTTTCTTCTGAATCCAGTCTAAGGATCCCATTAAATATATTTCTGAACAACACTGAAAATGCCTACATGAAAGTTTAAACCAATTTCAAGTGTTTGAGTTAAAGGACTAAACAAAGACAGACACTTCCTTCCAGGCAATGGCCAGACATCGAAATTAAAGATTGACGCCGACTGTCAAGATTTAACAGGTTAGGGAATCCGACTTGAATTGTAATGTCTACTGGCTTAAAATCTGACTTAATATTTTCTCAGAATATTTCATTCATCAGATGGTTTATTTGCTACTGGTTATTTACCAATTACTGTCATATGTGCCGATGAGAAATAAACTCTTGATGAACTCAGAGTCTAGGGCAAGAGTGAGAAAAGCAGTCAATAGAACCAAGTACAGAAAAGGGTCTCTGAACAGATCTCCACGTAACCAATGTCTACTTAGCTAACTTGCTAGATTAACAAACACTCTGCATTTCTTCTAGAACGTACACTGGCTACTCCTTTCCTTAAGGTAAAATGGATTCTTGTAGACAATCCTCAACTCCCTGGTAGGCACACAGGTTCTGCTCCCACTAGGTGAGTAGGTGCCCAAGTCAAGTTAATTAAGCCAGCTATAATTATTTCTAGAGTTATATAAATTAAGTAAAGATTCTCAACTGACAAATGGTAAATTCTATAATGACAAGGGCCTTGCAATCTCCAAGTAACTAGAATAGTTTCTACTCAGTATTTATTGCTTAAATGAATATAATTACAAAAATTCACTTACACAAAAACTAAATTGAGCATTTTAAAATTTGATTAAAAAGGCTTTAGTTCTCTATGCAGATTGCTTCAGAGGTTTCTTTATTTTTATTAATTTTTTTTTTAATTTGAGCATAGTTGACAGTGTTAGTTTCTGGTGTACCACATGGTGATTCCATATCTCTAAATGTTATCCTCTGCTCCCCACAAGTGTAGCTCCCATCTGTCACCATACAACACTATTACAGTACCACTGACTATATCTCCTATGCTGTGCCTTTTATTCTCATGATTTACTCACTCCGTAACTGGAAGCCCATGCCTCCCACTCCCCTTCACCCACTGTGCTCATCCCCCCATCCCCCTCCCTGCCAGCAACTGTCAGTTTGCTCTCTGTATTTACAGGTCTGATGCTGCTTTTTAACAGGTGTCTTTTCATTCTCATTCAAATATAAAGAAACTGAAACTGGAAATTATATTTTAGACTAGCTCTGGCCAATAAAAATTTAATGCAAGCTCTGTATGTAATTTTAAAATTTCAAATCCCTACACTAAAAATCTAAAGAAGGTGGAATTAAATTTAGTAATATATTTTATTTAACTTAATATACCCAAAATATTATATTTCAAGATGGAATCGATATAAAATTATTAATGAGATATTTCTTGTTATTTTCATACTGAGTCTTCAAAATCCAGGACAAATTTTACATTTACAGCACAGTCCAATTCATGTGCTCGGTAGCCACACATGGCATGAGTCTACTATATTGGCAACAACAGAAAGAGATAATGCGATTCTAATTGATGCATAGAAAGAGAAAAATGACCTCATTCTCATTTGTGAATTTCTGTATTAGGCGTGAAGTCTAGGTCGCAGAACATTTTTAAAAACATTTTTTTCCTTTTAAAATTTCTATTTAAATTTAAAAACATTTTAAGAAAGAATTTTCATTACATCTAGACTCATTGTGAGAGTGCCTTATCTATGGCCTTCTCCTTCATAAACCTGTTTCTTTTTAAATCCCATTAGAAAAGTAAAACTTACTACAGATATTTGGGAATACAGCAGAATAAGATGTAGAGAAAAACATCATCAGTAGTTTCAGTAACCAAGTAAACCATTAGTTTGCTGAACTTTCATAACTTGTTGATGGCAAAGTTACTTTCCCTGGGTAAGTCAGATGAGGATATCATGAGCTTATTAAAAAACATTCTAGGACAATATAAGAAAATGAGGAATCATCATTTTGTCTTTCTCCATATTTGAGATAAAGTATTCTTTCACAGAATTTAGCATCCTTGAACATTACAGCCTAAGTTTTTTCTAAATTTCAACTTATTTATTTATAAAATAATTTTTATTTGTTGCAGAAGTACATTTTGTCTTGCCTATGGATGTTTAATTGCTCCAGCACCATTTGTTAAAGATGGTGTCCTTCCTCCACTGAAATGATTTTGCTCCTTTGTCAAAAATCATTAGGGAATATTGTCATGAGCTTATTTCTGGGTTCTTTATTCTGTTCCATTGATCTGTATGTCTATCCTCCAGCAATATCACACAGTCTTGATTACTGTGGCTATATAAGAAGTCTTAATAACAGGTCATGTGATCTCATCTACTTTATTCTTCTTTTTCAATTTTTTAACCTATTCTAGGGCCTACAAATTTCCATATAAATTTTAGAATAAACTTGTGCATGCCTTCAAATAACCTTGTTGGGTTTTAACAGTAACTGTATTAAACTTGTAGATCAAATTTAGAAGAAATGACATATAAAAGATGCATTCTAATCCATGAACAAGGTATGTCTCTCTATTTCTTTAGGTCTTTGATTTCTTTTATTATTATTTAGTACATCTCTTCATATAAATTCTAAATATGCTTTGTTTTATGCATGCTTATGTAATTCATTTTCTTTGGAGTTACTGTAAATGGTTTTATGTGTTAAATTTTGGTTTCTGTGTATTCATTTTAGTATATAGAAGTACAACAGATTTCTGCATTGGTAAAAATCTGGCAAAATTATTGCTAATTTCTGTGTAAATATTTGGAGTAATACTATAATGAATTTCTTTTTGAGGAGTTTTCTGGTTACAAATCCAATTTTTAATGGTTATAGGGTTATTCAGATTGTGTATTTCATTGTGCTTGAATTCTGTAGTTTTGGGTTTCAAAAAACTGATCTACTTCTAAGTAAAATTGTTGCCCAAAGTTGTTCATAGTGTTCCCTTATTATCCTTTTAATGACTGCAGGATCTATAGTTTCATTCCTGATATTATAGTGGTCTGTGTCTCCATCTTTTAATTTTTATCAATCTTTCTAGAGTTTAACAATGATACTGATTTTTTTGTGTGAAAGACCCGAGGTGTTTCAGGAAAATCCTATCTTTAAAGAAGTGCCAGGATTCAGTTAAGTCAAGAAAATGGATAGAAATCTTTGAAGAAATGAAGACTGCGCAAGTTTATATTTAAGGCATCAAAGTGCACATTAGTGGATCCCTTCCCTAATGAGTCACAGTTCTCCAGATTTTATTGCATAAGCTTAACAAATTTAATGATACTGAAATAACTTCTGTAATTTTGGAAAACCCAGACCAGATGGATTGAGTACTTTCTCTTTAAACTATTTCTCTCAGATGTTGAAGTGCCTCAAAATGGAAATACAGCAGATGAGACCTGCTTACTGGGGAAGAGGAAATGGTAGGGGACTTCATTTTGACCTGCTCTCTTGTCTGAAACCTCTGGGGATTTAAGGGAGAAGTAGATGCAAGATATGTCTTAGTTTTAATGTTAATACTATGGTACAGCTGGGACTTGTCCTACATTTACTGAGAACTTTAATTTACTAGAACTAGATCCCAGGATTTTGAAAGCAGATTTGAGACCTCTAAAGCTATTTCTTTTGCAGTTTTTTTTTTTTTTCCCTTTTGGTTACAGTTTTTAAATTTTTCCTGGTTTTTTTTTTTTTAAATCTACTCATAGGTTATTCTTAAACCCTTGAAATTAATTCCTTCTACGGATGTGATTATTCATCCCCACACGGAACCCCCTAATACCTATTTTGTACTCTTAGTAAATCATACAAAATAATTAAGAAGCAAATTATGTAACTTTCTGCTGTACTTTATCAAACCAGAAGACTCAGATACACTGTTTTTGATAGAGATTTGTATTTTTTCCCCACAAAACATAAGAGGAAGTAAACACATTTATGAAGGAAGAAATGACAGAAGCTGGCGTGGGAATAAAATAACATTTACACAGTACCTTATTATATTATAGGTGATACACTATATAGCAACCAAAAACAAATAACAGATAGAACATGGAACAAAGATGAAGAGTGCTTTGGTCTTCTCCATTCCATGACTACCATCCCTAGGTATACCTATAAAACTCTGGTCTCTCAAACAGCCTAAAAGTGTCGATTTTCATGAAATAAAACATTACTGAGAGAGATTATACTCCCAAGGTAGTATCAGTTAAGATCTTATTCTCCATTTAACACATTAGTAGTATTTCCCAAGCACTAATAACATGTTTAGTCTATAGTTGACTATGTGTCTACCAAAGGGACTTAATCACATAATATTAAATAGTATACACACTTGCATGGAAATTAATTTTTTTCAAGAATGAATAGAAAAATTTATTTTATTTTATTTTTAAGATTTTATTTATTCATTTGCAAGAGAGACAGAGAGAGAACAAGCAGGGGGAGAGGCAGAGGGAGAGGGAAAAGCAGACTCCCTGCTGAGCAAGGAGCCCGATGCAGGACTTGAACTCAGGACCCTGGGATCATGACCTGATCCGAAGGCAGACGCTTAACCATCTGAGCCACCCAGGCGCCCTAGAATAATTTTTTTTAAAGAGGAAGGATAAAGTGCCTGAATGTATATATATTTAGATACTTGCCATAGGGTAGAACTGAACAATATCATTCTTCTTCAAAGGCATAAAAACTTAATTTACTTAGAAGGAACTTTAGAGGTTACAAACTGAATATCAGACTTAACAAATATTATTTTTTAAATAAAATAGGAAAAACTCAAGATTTAGTAAAGCCCCATGTCATTATTAGTAAAACCATGTCCATTAGTCACAAACTTTATTTCAACACACTATTTTTTCTGTAACTCATTCTATAAGTCAACTTATAGTTTTCTATAATTTAGTCTCTAAGTTTACTTAGAGACAAAGTTTTTAACTTGAAGTCCAGAGGTCTACTCATCTCAAATTCTAAGCAAAAATTTTATGTGTATATACCATTATCTGGAGTATGGACTCAGGGCTCACATTTGATTTTTAAAAGGATCCATGATCACCTACCAGTTAAAAATCACTAATTATTTTTAAATTTAGATGTACTTAGAGATTGGCCAAAATGGCTATAATATTTAAGGATTATGATCAGAAAGATAGTTGTTTGTGTTTCATGTCCCCAAATCTGTGACTTGATGAACAGAAACCTTTATGATGTTTTGCACCAAAAAAAAAACAAACAAAAACAAAACACATGCAACAGAGATAACGGAATAGAAAAGAATGAAAAATCACAGTTTAAAATATCTTCTCAACGGCAGAATGTGTGCATTCATTTCTTTTGCTTCTTTTAGACATTAAAGTGCATAATCTTATCTCACCAATAGCAGTCCATTCACACCGGCTTAAGAGAATATCAGCTGAGAATGATGGGCTTGATGGAACGATTCCATGGTTAGATACTGGAATTCTCAGAAGAACTTGGCAGTCAAATATTCCAAAGAGTAAAGAAAAAGTCATGATTTATCATAGTCTATTTAGGTTGCTATTTTATGCCTAATACTACGGTAAGTTCAGATGACACTTATTGTTTGTTTTACAATTCAGCAACAATTGCTGAGTGTTTCACCTACAAAGTGCTAAAAATTCACCACACTGTGTTAGAAAATAAGGAGGGCAGAAGAAGAGGAGCAGCGATGATGAATAATAATTAGCTCCTATTTCTAAGGACTTGAAAATCTGGTTGCAGAATAAGCTCCACATAGAAAAATGACTGTACATATAAAACAGGCTCAGTAACTACAAAAAATTACATTTTGAATTGGGAGTGGAGGACTGATAGCAGTCCTCTCGGCTGCCAGTCATGGGGAAAAAGAACCGGAGCGAAGACATTTCACGCTTCTCAAAGGGACTGCTGTTTGGAGAATCACCTGTCAGGAGTACCTCTTCTGTGACTATGCAGAGTTAAAGCAAGCTACTGAAGTAAGGCGTGGTGATGAGGTCTGGAGAGTTTCCCCAGCTTTAGAAAATGAAAGTCTCCCATGAATTCAAGGAGTCAGAAAATGGAGGAAGACAGGAATATTATAATACATGCTGCTGTAGATTTTGATTTCTGCTTTTCGATTTTTGAGAAATTTACATACATGATTGCTAAATTTTCCTTTGACCATTGTTTGCTTGAATGTGGCATCTATCTGAAATTGGACTGTGTGCGTGTCTAGATTGATAAGGCTTATATCTGCATATGTTAATCTAAAGCAGTGCAGTAACTAGATGAAGAGTGAAGATGAGGAGTTTAAGGGAAGGTGATAAGCATTTGTACTGGGGTAGTCAAGGAGAACTTGACTAAAGAATTAAGACTTAAGCCCAGTCATGAAAGCAGGTTAATTGTCAAGTCGGGAAAAACTTGTTAAAAGATAGGGTAAATTTAGAGGAGGATTCAAATAAGAAAAAAGAATTGACATTAGGGAGAGCCATTTCAATGATAGCATAAAATGGGAAAGCACTGTCATGAAATTCACACATGAAATTCTGTCACACCTAATGATCTAATTTGGGAAAAAAAGGGCTGGCCAGAAGTATTCTCAAGTTGCCATGCTTTGAGTCCTGTGGCCTCCAGTCTCAACCATATTCCAAAGGAAGCTAAATAAAATCAGCAGTTAGATCCCTATTGCAAGGCAGTTGTCCCAAATCGGCAGCCACAAAGTGCCACAATTTGATAACTTCCCTCAGGGTAAGCTTAGCTTTCTTTCTCGATTTTCCTCCCATCCCCAAAGGCTATCAAGCATCACACATCGTTCCTCAAGTCTACTGGCCTTTGATGTGAGAGGAGTTGTGAAGATGAGGAACGTCTACCTTCTGTATCAGAGATTCTCTATTGGGTCATCAGAACAATCAAAGAACCTGTCTAATTATCGGAGAAGAGACAGAGAGGAAATTGTGTTCCTCCCCTTCTTGTGGAAGTTATGACACCTTGGCTCTTAGTGTGCAGAAGTAACAGAAGAGCATTCTTCCTACAGTGCTTTTGAAATCACTCCATTTGAGGGACAATGGAAGGACCCTTTATTATTGGAAGAGAACTGAAGAGCTAAGTAATAGTTTTGAGAGTTGGATTCAGGACAGAAATCAAGATGGCTGCCCGAAATTCAACACATTAGGCCAATTTCCTCCTATTGTGCTTAGGGCATTTGGCTGGTAAAACAGGGGATAAACCAAGGAGGAACATCTATTTCTTCCCTAGTGACAGGAATCATTTATTAAGTACCTGCTATATGCTATACACTTTATATTTATGTAATTCAATGTCTGCCACACTATTATGATTTAGGGAATATTATTTTCACTTTACAGGAAAGAAGTACAACGAAGTAGAAATAACATGGACTTGAGAATGAGATCTGTGTTTGAAACATGGATTAGGGAGAACTTTCAACTCTTTTAGACTCAGTTTCCTCACTGATTAAGCAGGGAAACATATTATCTTGCATTGTGAATGGGCGAATACTCATTCAACTCAGCTTACAGTTAACTTTCATATGAAAGGCACATGATAAGAAAAATTATTATTTTCTTTACTGCATATCGTGTGTCAGACCTTATTACATGCTAAGATTTTCTGTATGCTATCTCATTTAATCCTCGTGGCAACCAGATGAGGAGGGGCCACTTTTTTTCTCCGTATTTTATAGGTGAGGAAACTAAAGCTCAGAGATATGGGGAAACCTGCTTAGACTCTTAAAAAGGTGAAGTGGCAGCACCAGCCGTTTGATGCTGTCATTCCAGAGAGCCCTTTGCCAAGGCATCGGAGGAAGAACAAAGGACAAGAACAACAGCTAACACTGAATGAGCATTTAAGTTATGTCAGACTCTCTTACAATCAACACTACTTGCAGTGAACCTTTTATTTATACTCAAAATTTGTGGGAAAGGTACAGTGATCTTCCTTATTTTACAGATGCGGACATGGAGGTACATATATACTATATAACAAATAAATGGTAGAGCTGGACTTTGACCTGTAGGTCCCTTCACCAGTCTCACATGATGAGTTTGAGTCTAATATGCCATTAACAGTCCTGAGGTCTTGGGCATGCCACCTAATACTCTGCAGACCTCAGGTTCTTTGTACATGAAGTGGTGGTATGGATGGCCTGATTTGAGCAACTGTAGAATTTTAAGATCTGATAGGGATCTAGCAACCCTCAGTTTGTTTCTTGAGATTAAGAATTCCTCATATCAGTGGTGGGGGGTGGGAGGGATGGGGTGGCTGGGTGATAGACACTGGAGAGGGTATGTGCTATAGTGAGCGCTGTGAATTGTGTAAGACTGTTGAATCACAGACCCGTACCTCTGAAAAAAAATAATACATTATATGTTAAAAAAGAAAAAGAAGGAGAGAGTAGGAAGGGAGAAATGAAGGGGAGAAAATCAGTGGGGGAAATGAACCATGAGAGACTATGGACTCTGAGAAACAAACTGAGGGTTCTAGAGGGGAGGTGGGTGGGGGGATGGGTTAGCCTGGTGATGGGTATTAAAGAGGGCACGTACTGAATGGAGCACTGGGTGTTATACGCAAACAATGAATCATGGAACACTACATCAAAAACTAATGATGTAATGTATGGTGATTAACATAACATAATAAAAAAACTGAAAAAAAAAGATCTGATAGAGATCTAGAACTTTATTTGGTTCCATTTATAAACCTAATATATTCTCTATTTAATGCTGCTCACATATGCACCTCTTCCAAAGGAGCCACCCTTCAAAGTCTTGTTGCCTCCACCATTTAATCTTTTAAAATCAATCTTATTATTTTTTGCTCATTATCCATTCACCTCATACTTCCTGAACATCACCTGGTAGCAAGGTGTAGCCTTCAATGTTGTATATTTCCATCCATGAAGATTAACTTTTTCTCTAACCATCCTGATTTTCAACTACTCAGTCCAAGCCAGACCCCTCTCCACCCCCGCTTCACCCCTTGCCAAAATTCTCATGTATCAGTAATTCTTGTTACCTAGTCTTCTTTTGCATGAGTCCATGTCATCCCCGGTTTCTGTTCAGTATTTTTTTTAGCTCCAAGATTTCTAATCTGGAGGGTTCTGTTTCTGAATGAGACCTGAACTAATTCAGGCTGTCAAGGGGTGTGTGTCCTGAAAATTCCCCTGGGTCAGAAGAAAATTATTCTGTATGAATAGAAACCCATACAAAATAGGGCACAGAGCTGATATGAACAAGAACAAGCTGCCGTTAGGAGTATCTAGAAGATGCAGTTTCCTACATGGGTTTCATGGCTCACCAGAGAAGAGCACACAGGCATTGACAGATGAGTACAGAAGTATGTGAGTGTGTAGTAGTGAGAGGAAGACAGAGGAGTTGATGAAACACAGTATTTGTGAGTGGAGGGGCAGAGATTAGGGAGGGCTTGACAGCAAAAACAAATGTCATCTGTCTTCATTTTTTATGGCATTGATAATTTTGGTCAGATTATAATTTCTTGATGCATCCTCTAGCAAAAGGTTGTTTTTCCATCACTTCCTTTCATCCATATCCAGCAAACCCTTGCCTTTATACCACTTGCTCCTCCAAATAAAACTAGTAACCAAGGACCTCTAACTGAATTCCCAATGTCCTATCCTCCACAGATCTATACACTTATATGTGTAGCATATATATAAAAGTTCATGTAATTTTTGTCTTCCTTTTTTATTACTACACATAATTTCCCATCTTTGCACAGAGATATAGGCAGAACTATGGAGAGGTTATCAAAGAAGGAACATAAATTTTAATGGATCAATTTAATGTAATGGCTATATTTTGAGCATTTACTCTGTGCAAGTTATTATGGCCAAAGCTATGAGTTAGGTTATCACTTTCCAGAAGCTACCTGGTATGTGCAAACCAGAGTATAGAATCACAAATATTTTAAACTAGGAAGGACCATCAGATTCCCAATGGTAGAAAAGTTAAAGTGGAGACATAAAAATAAAGTTTCATAATCCACCTGAGTCGTTTCAGCTGTACTAACATGTCTCTCTCACCTCTCCTTTTAAGATAAGTTAAAGGAAAGTTTTATTGAGTAAGTACACAAAGAATAAGAGGTATAAAGGGGTCAACATAAGGGCAGGGAAAACTAAACAAGGATGAGATCCCAGTCACACAGTAAGTTCAACATAATTCTGGAGGGAGCTCCTGAGTACAAATTACACCAAAAAGTGGGTCCCACCTGTCACAGAGGGGCTAGGCTTTTGTACAGTCCCATCACACAGTATTAACTTCAAGCTGACCTGGGATGAAAGATATGTGGCCTCCAGGCTCATGGCTCCTTTCAGGACAAAGAAAATCTCCAGAGAAGGAGACTACGGTGAGCAGTGGGCACTCCCAGGAGTTCAGGGATGAGTAAGTACACTGACTTGGTAAAAGTGATTTGGGTACAACATCACTAGTGCCCACTAATGTTAGCAAAGAGAGTAAAAAAATTTTGTTTTAATAGTTTACAAAGGGAGATATTTTACATTTTTTTAGTATCATAGTATTAAAGATATATCTGAATTTATGGTTAAAGTATTCATAGAGATTATTGGACAAAATGTGAACACATGTATCAATATCTCCAAGAGTTCCAAGCTGGAATTTAAGAAAACTTAAACTAAAAAATCCACACATATTTAGTAAAAATTCAGTGACATGGATTTATACCCCCAGAGAATGGGAATCAGAATGACCAAAAGTATTGTTACTAGAGACAGAAGCAAAACTTTCAACATCAATTACTATGAAAGAATGAATTAGACTATTTTGATACTGTCTGCTACAAGTGAAACTAAGCAAAGATATCCAGTGGGATCTGGGGGAGAGCTGGTCAAAGGGAGCTAACTCAGCTTGTACATTACCTATTTTCACTCTGCTGGTTTCCTTCCTTCTGCCACCTGGAAAGAGGCTGGAGGTCCAGAAACCATCTTAGACCATGAGGTAACCCTGAGGATGGAAGATACTACAGCAAGAAGGCAGGTTCCTGGATCCCTGAGGAGTATGGCCCTGCCCTGCCAGCAACATACTGCTTACGACTGGACCCCTTTTCTGTGACAGAGCAATAAATCCCTCTTACCTAAAAAAACACCATTTTGGGTGTTCTGTTACTTGTAGCCAAAACCAATCCTAACTGATGCAGTCAAGTTTTTCGTACTCTGAATGTGAACTTTACCATTATCACTTTTTCTTGAACCTCAAATTTTTCCATATAATGAGAAAAGCACATTGTCAAACTATCCTGTCATTATTTTAAAACAAGGGGTTTATAAATATATTAAAATCCAACTAGACAAAATCTCATAAATTAGTGCAAATGTGTAGCACATTTTCATCACTCAAGTGCAAATTAAATTAGACTGCTCTGTCATAATAAAGAACCATTTGCTTGCTTTCAAGTGAAAAGCGTCATGTAACTTTTACTGGTATATTTCTTTAAAAAGTACCAAATCTTTTCTAAGACACCCTGAATGCAAGGTATTCATTACCACTGGAATAAAAACAGAATGTTGAGAGTCACATGATGCAGGCAGCTCAGATTTCAACTCAAGGTCAGTTAATGGACCCTCAGGCAGCCAAACAGTGTTTACTGCCAAAGAGACTGATACCCGTAGCCTTTAAATGAGGGGACATAACTATGATTAATTTTTTTTAAGTTTTTATTTTCATTCCAGTTAATTAACATACAGTGTTCTACTAGTTTCAGGTATATAATATAGTGATTCAACAATTCCATACATCACCCTGTGCTCATCACAAGTGTTTTCTTTAATCTCATCACTTATTTGACCCATTCCTGTACCCCCTCCCCTCTTGTTAACCATCAGTTTGTTCTCTGGAGTTAAGCATCTGTTTCTTGGTTTCTCTCTCTCTAATTTTTTCTTTCTTTTTTTTATTTTTTTTTAAAGATTTTATTTATTTATTTGAGAGAGAGAGAATGGGAGATAGAGAGCATGAGAGGGAAGAGGGTCAGAGGGAGAAGCAGACTCCCTGCTGGACAGGGAGCCCGATGTGGGACTCGATCCCAGGACTCCAGGATCATGACCTGAGCCGAAGGCAGTCGCTTAACCAACTGAGCCACCCAGGCGCCCTCTCTAATTTTTTCCCATTGGGGATTTGTTTTGTTTCTTAAATTCCACATATGAGTGAAATCATACAGTATTTGTCTTTCTCTGACTGGCTTATTCTGCTTAACATTATACCTTCTAGCTCCACCCATGTTGCTGCAAACAGCAAGAGTTCATTCTTTTTAATGGCTGAATAATATTCCATTGTGACTATGATTAAATCTTACCCTTAAGAGATACTTTAGATTTTAATATATAGGCTATATCTCATTAAAATTTTAACAGAATAAGAAAAGCTGCATTTTGAAATACTTATGGAAAAGGAGAATACAGCCTGAACTTATCTAAAATAATCAGTATGGGACCATCAAGTTTTGAGATCAAATGATAGACATTTCCATCCTTTTAAAGGATGGAAATTTTATTTATTTATTTTTAATTTAACTTTATTTTTTAAAAAATTTTGTTTATTTATTTGTCAGAGACAGAGAGCACAAGCCGGGGGGGAGGGTGTGAAGAGAGGCAGAGAGAGAAGCAGACTCCCTGCTGAGCAAGGAGCCCCATGTGGGACTCGATCCAAGGACCCTGGGATCATGATCTGAGCTGAAGGCAGGCACTTAACAGACTGAGCCACCCAGGCATCCCAAGGATGGAAATTTTAAATCAATAACTTCTATCAGTTGCTAAATGGGGAATTTAATGTAAGTATCAGAGTAATCAGTGTTAGATACTGAAATATGAAATTGAATTTGGGTTTTCAGATGACAAATTTAACAGAAAAAGAAGGTTGCTTGTAGAAATATTTCTATGCAATTCCTACATTTATGTGCCTAATTTAGAAACTGAGTAAAAGGTTAGGTCATGCAAAGATTCAAAAACAAATGATTGACTAGTCAAAAAATAAAGCAAATCAGCATACTGAAACTACTATAATCTGAGAAATCTAGGATCACCTAAAAAAGCACCACATTACTCTTCTCCATTGTCAATTATTCTAAGGAGATAGATCAACTGTTTAAACATCTAAATAATATATAATTAAACAAATCTTTGAGGTAATCATATTTATCGCATACTTTTTAAGGTAAAACAAACATGGTTATATTTATGTGAATGTAATATTTGAATAGCTTCCTCAAACAATTTATTCTACCTCCAAATATTTTCTTTATGAACAAAATGTTTTCTTATATTCCTAGACTATGGAAATCATTACCATAAACAGAAGGGTATCTGTGATTATCGGAAGTACAATATTTGTTCTGTATCTTTGAAGGTTGTTGAGTACACACTCACCCACACATGTAGTACTGGGAACACAGGATATTACAGTTTTATTATACCTACTATCCATTCCACTTTTTTCTTCACTACCCTCTTTGTTTTGGCCTATGTCCCTACTCTTCTCAGATGATGCTGGGTAGGGCTTACCTCTCTTCCTCCTTCTGGGGTGGGCATATGATGAAACCTGCCCAATGAGGACACTGCGCTCCCAAACTGTTAATTGATTCAAGAATGTGTGGGTGATTTTTATCAGAGTCCATAAAGCTAATCCCAGGTCCTCTGTTGGGGGAGAATGTAGTTTTTATTTTCTGTTGGAAATGAGGCACAATAATATAAGCTTAAAACTAATATGGATATCATATTGACAGAGAATGCCCAAGAAGAGACTAGAAAGCACAGTCGAGAGAGGGTAAGAGTGTGCCAGGGGACATCACTTGAACTCCTGAATCTAAATGTACCTGAACTAAGCCAGACTTCTTCACTTTTTAATTATATAAGCTAGTAAAGCTCTTTTTTTCCTTAAAATAATTTGCTATTTTTTTGTCATTTATAACTGATAGTTCTAACCTTGTTATGTATGTGTATGTTTACTGAGACTAAGAGATAGAGAGACCTAGATTCTAATGATATAACTGACTAAAAATGAAATTGATCCAATTATTTAAACTTCCAGCAACTTGGTTTCCTTTTTGAGAAGTGAGGAAGTTGAATCACATGACCATTTTTTTTTTTTTAAGATCTAAGATCACTGGGTCCAGTCAACTGATTCTGATGAATGAACAAATGGAAGCATTAAATCTGAAAGCAAGTAAGATTCAACTTGGTATCTACATAATCCCAGGCCTGAAAAAAACAAAAACTATTAAAAAAATATGACTGATTTCTCTATCCGTCGATGGGCATCATTTTTAAAAAAAGATTTTATTTATTTATTTGACAGAATGAGAGAGAAAGGGGGGGGGGAGAGAGAGAGAGAGAGAGAGCACACAAGCAGGTGGAGCGGCAGGCAGAGGGAGAGGGAGAAGCAGGCTCCCCGCCGAGCAGGGAGCCCAAAGCAGGGCTCAATCCCAGGACCCTGGGATCATGACCTGAGCTGAAGGCAGATGATCAACTGACTGAGCACCCCAGGCACCCTCAATGGGTATCATTTTATAGTCAATTCATTTCAGGAACGAAGCAATTAAAACACTGGTAACGATAGGGCCAGCTGGTAAACCTTGGGTGTAGCTTTGATGATGTGGTATATAATAGCGAGGGTTTTGAAACAGGAAATCTGAGTTTTTTTTTTTTTTTAAATGAATTGCTTTTTCTTTTTTTCTTTTCTTTTTTTTTTTTTTTTAAAGATTTTATTTATTTGAGAGAGAGAGAGAATGAGAGATAGCGCGAGAGGGAAGAGGGTCAGAGGGAGAAGCAGACTCCCTGCTGAGCAGGGAGCCCGATGCGGGACTCGATCCTGGGACTCCAGGATCATGACCTGAGCCGAAGGCAGTCGCTTAACCAACTGAGCCACCCAGGCGCCCCAGGAAATCTGAGTTTTAAAGCCTACCTCTGACTCATAATTCCTCATCTGTAAAATGGGAATAATAATAGCTCCCTTGCAGGCTTGTCCTAAGAATGCACTCATATAATGTATTTAAAACTCCCACCACAGGACTTGGCAGAAAGTAAGTGCTCAAAATTTGCTATATGCTGTCATTATTTGCAGAGCTACTATAATGACCAAATTGCTTGAAAAAATATAATCCGCATTGGCATGAACATTAATCTACAGATGTTTCAAAAAATACTATGTTGGTCATTAAAATTAAAAAAGCAAAAACAAAAACAAAAAGAACTCTCAGCACATTAGCTCCATTCAAACTTTGTGAGATCCTGCTTACGACTGCCAACACAGTATTTTCTACACTTTCTCATACATTGCCTGTTATTTCTGGCCAGGAAAATAAATAAATAAATAAGTAAATAAATGCCCATCTGGCAGAGTATTTCTCCACCTATATATGAACCAGAAATGCCAATCGTTTCTAATGTGTATTCCCCAGATGCAATAATCAGCCTCTATTTACAGCTAAACCACTGATTAGTGTGGAAAATACTGTCAGCAAACCATACCCCAAAATGTACTGCTGTATTTAAAAAAATCACAAAACCCTAAACACAATCCAAAACAGAAGTCATATCTTCAATAGATTCAAAGAAAAGAGAAGGCTGTACTTAATTTCATTTGGTAAAAGATACTGTCTTTTGTACAATAAAAATGTTTAAAACTACTTCTCTGATTTCTGATTCTCAGTCACACAGGCAAATTTAGGAACAATGACTTAATCACATGTCTATAAGAGCAAGCAGAAAAGGAGAAGAGGAAAAAACCATTCTGCAACTGATATTACAGAATGAATATTTTCCTAATTTGCATAAGGCATCAGTTATACCTTAATACATTTACAAGATTCAATAATTAATAAATATTTGCATTTTAAATAATACAGTTTGTATGAAAAAGAAGCCTATCATGAAAAATATGCCCACGAAAAACTAAATTTTTGTGATTAAAGTCATTGTATAAGGCTAACAACAAGCCTTTAAACAAGTGCTACAATCTGAACCTTTAACAAAATCCCAATGTTTTAATTTATAGTATAATTGAAAGAAATTAAGAATGAGGTTTTTTTTTGCAAAAATATATGCAATCCAAATCCTAGTTTCAAACTGAATATTCTAGAATATAAAAACTGTAGAGGTGATATTTTTATATAATGACATAAGGGACAATGATCTTTACATTTACAAATGTAAAGAAAATATTATTTCTTGAGTATTTCCCAAAGTATATTTAAAGCTCTTAAATTTTACTAAATTAAAGAAGGAAATAAAATTCCTGTGAGTCACTTAAAGAGGGGATTGATTAAATAGGGGATAATTAAAAAAAAATTTGGTAGCAATCACTCTAAAATGTGCTTGAGAAAAAAGTATTGTCTGGGCAAGGAGGGGGAGTTGGAAGAGAAGGAGAAGCTTTTCCTATGGTCCAAATGATCTGTTGGAATGAAAGTCTGAAATTACCTTCAGCAGTGTTGACAACTAAACTCAGCACTTGCTGTCTAAACAGGTGCACACTCGGACCCACCGACCCACAGCTCTTTGTCAAAGCCAAGGAGAAAGATAGCCAGTCCCCACACAGCTGCGCTTCTGGCTGCCACTACAGAAGAGCCATATTTGGCTATTTTTAGGTTTGGGGGTAGGCGCTCAGCCAAAGCTCAGCAGCACCATGAGAGCAAGTGCTGAGAGCACTGAGATTTTAGAGTGGTACCAGGGCTCCATCAGCCTCCTGTCTGCCTGTCTACTCACTCCGACCCCACACTCTCTTTCCTGTGGTCCCCAAGCCACCTGTGGCTTTCATCATCTTGCTCAAAGGTCTCCATTTCCGTGACTTTCACAGTCCCTCTCCTGTTTGAATTTCTATGTCTCACTTAATTCTAGACCTTGAAGCCATGAGATTTTCCTTCTTAGTACCCACAGAAATAGGAATAAGCAGAAACACTCTGCAGCTCCTTCCATGGAGAAAAGAGCAGATTTAATTCATTCATAATATGTCCTTCACTTCATTAAGCCTAAAAGTCATGGCTATTGCTACCACTGTGCTGAAAAACAGGAGGAAAGTGAATGCCTGTGATATAAAGACTGCCAGGTACAGCGATCGATGTGGAAAGGAGGAAGAAACAGACTATTGTGTTTTGACAGTTTAAAAGAAGCCAGGAAAGGGAGCCCAGAAGTCTGATATTCAATGGTGTGCATTATTTTGCCCTTGCTGAATACTGATTCACAGGCTCGTATGTCTGGGAGTGTGTGTGTGTGTGCAGTTTCACCATGTGCCCGCATAACTGTAACGGGCTTGTGTCATTTCCAGGTGGAAAGTTGTGTTTTAATGAAAGAAACTATACTACATTAGATCTTGCTTTCTCCTTATAGCCCTCTCTAATTTGTAAACTGAAGTACATACATATTTATATTATACTCTCAGGTATCACTATCACAACAGTAGTAAAAACCAGTGTCCTCTTCGTAAAATGATATTTTGTCGTGAACCAACATGAGCTTTTATATATGAAATACACTTTGAAAAAGAATGTGCAGCTATAAAATTAATAAGGAATACAGGTCAAACAAAAGCAAAGCCAAACCTTGATTTTACAGAACTGTTTTATCTCTGCACGAAGTCATTTGAAAGAATTGCTTAATCGTGTGAGATAGTTGTCTAGAGAAAGCTTTTTAATGTGTCCCTATAAATGTAATTTCATATGCCTGAAGTGAAAAATAATAAATAAAATAATAATGGAAGGAAAACTGGTATTTTATTTCCCATTTTAATTTTTATCCCCATAACAGCAACCCAAATTCAATATGGCAGATGTAATTGCAAGGACTTATTCTCAGGGAAGCAGTATTGTGCAGAGATCAGCCTGGTTCATAATTTTGTGTCTCTCATGAATAAGGGCACTGTTGGCCAAAAATAATCTATTGTATCTTCCTCTTGGACCAGTAACTAAAAATGTATGGTGCTTCAAAGACATGACTAAAAGAGGCAAACCTAGGGGTGCCTGGGTGGCTCAGTGGGTTAAGCAGCTGCCTTTGGCTCATGTCATTGTCTCAGGGTCCTGGGATCAAGCCCCACATCAGGCTCTCTGCTCAGTGGGGAGCATGCTTCTCCCTCTCCCTCTGCCCTCTCCCTGCACCCACCCCCGCCTCATGCTCACGTACTTTCCGTCTCAAATAAATAAAATACAAAAAAATAAAAGAGAAAATCTTATAAAATGATATGGTTGTTGTGCTTTCACAAAAATGTTTTTAAGTATCTCTGTATATGTTACATAGATGCGCAAGCCAACTCAGAAGCAAATTTTAGAGATTTCAAAATCTCCCATCTGCCAATTAACCATTATGTGACCTTGAGGAAGTTACCTACATTCTGTGTGCTTTAGTTTTTCATCTCTAAAATGGGGATGATTCTTTCTTCATGATCTGGTCCTGAGAATTAAACGAGGCACACATATCTGTACTCTCCCAGGGTTCTCTTATCTTTTCTTGGGGACTATATTCTCTCCCTTAGCAATCTTGTTCTCTTTTATAATTTCAACTATCAGCACCATGTGAATGACCGCAGTTATTTCCCTCTAGGCCCATCCTTTTCTTAGGTTCAGACTTTCATTCCAAAAGCTTATCTTACCCACCTACCTGGAGATCCCTTCCTCAATTCCACATGAATGTCTCAAAACAAACAACCCTCTTCCCACTGTTCCTAATTTTGATCCTATTTCTGATTTCCCTGCTGCTAATATTATCATCACCTTCCCAATTATGCAGGCTGATGAGCTATTTTTAAGAGTCCCAAAATAGTTTTCATAAAGCATTAGAAACCTTGGCTTTTACTGGCTGTATGTGAAAGGAGTTCCAGGATGAAATGAGTTTGAGAAACTGGGCTAAGAAGCAATCTTTCCTGCAGGATTCCAACGCTCCTTGCATGCGCACTATGAAACTCTAAGAAGGTAATGTAGTAAGCAAGCAACAATTCCTTAACTTATAGAACTAAGCAACCTTTTTTGTTTTTGTTTCTGTTTCCTCCAGGGCTGGGGAAAACCAGAGGGGCCCACACTGAATAATTAGTGTTCCACGGAGCACTCTTTAAGGATCACTCTCATGTTGCCCTTTCCTTTTATTTCATCTCCCACAATTTACTGACCACTTCTAATCAAGTAAGTGTGATTCTCCCTGTTGAATCCCTTCCACTTCCTCTCTAAGTCTATATCCTCTATAAGCCTGGCCTGGACTAGATGCATATTTTCCATCTACTACCTTTTTTTACTCTGTCATCTCGAACTCTCAATTCCATATCTTCCATAGAAATGAGATTTATTTTGCTGTAAGAGATACGAAGATGTCTAAGACAAGATCTCTATTGTCATGGAATTCAGGGAAACGGGAATAGACAGAGTTCAAATATAAATGTAACGAAACTGCAATCAATGCTTATATGGTTAAGGTTAAGCCAGGTTTTTCAGGAGAGTGGGAACAGAAAGGTATTAGTCCAGCAAGTTCTAAATCAAATATTCTAAAATATTTTTCTCTAGTGAAGCCTAGTCTCATCTTAACCTAAAATATTTTTTAGATATAATTACGCATTTTAAAATATTCAATGGCAAAAGTTTGAAAGGTACAAATAGGAATACTTAAATAATCCAGAGGGTAAACCACTGCTAATTATGAGTGAAGTTTTGTCTGACATGTTTCCAAGTTAACAATTCCAAAGATTTAGGTTCTGGAGGGAAAGTTTTCTCTTTTTTGTTTTTAAAGATTTTTTTTTAATTTTTTTTATTAGAGAGAGCACACAAGCAGGGGGAGCAGAAGAGGGAGAAGCAGGCTCCCCGCTCAGCAGGGAGCCCGATGTGGGGCTCAATCCCAGGACCCCGGGATCATGACCCGAGCCAAAGGTAGACTCTTAACTGTCTGAGCCACCCACACACCCGAAAGTTTTCTTATAATACTAACAAAATATTCCAGAAGCTTAAGAAAAAAATAAGATATGATGGCTAAATTAAAAAAATCCTATCAACTCCTGTTTATAACGTTTTGCTTTCATTTCCACATATCTTATTTCCATATATCTTGTCGAAGTTACAGGAAGTCTGTATACTCATACAGCCCAAGGTGAGCTTAACAAAGTATACTTTATAAAGGAAAAGGCTTAAAAAAATGGAACCTATTCCTTAAATCTCAAAACAATCATCTATAAGAATTGACCATTTAACATCACTGACTGTTCAGTCCCTATAACACATTAGGATATTTCTAGGACATACAGTGCTTTTAACACAGAGTATCCACCAATATTTATTGCTGAAAATAGAGATAGGACTCAAAAATATAATTATTTCTTCCAGTAAGCATAAAGCTCTATAATTATCACAATAATCATTTTATAACTATTTCTTTCCCAACCATTGCACCCATATTTCTTGGCCTCCAGGGGTTTACATTCTGCATTCTGTGAGTAGGAACGTAATAAAGTGGTAATAAATGGTAGTGAATAATTTCCACAATATGGTAGCTTCTGTTTTAGAGATAGACTTAAGACACCAATAGGACTACACCCAACTCCGTCTAAGAGAAATGTAGGAATCTGAGTTAGAGGAAATTTAGTCAAAGGAAATCTAGTCAGGGAAAATTCAGTAACTCACTAAGAATGGAAGGGGGACAAACAAAGGTGCATGTACCAATGCAGAGATGAAAAGGAGGATGGCACTTTCTAGAAATATAAAGTAGTTTAGCATAGCTGAAACATGTGGTGTATGAGTGGAGCAAAGGTTGAAGTTGGATTAACACAGACAGGCGTTGTCATTGGCCAGTGAAATTTATCTATTTCGATTCTGCGAGTGATGGTTTTGACTTACTAATTTCCCCTATCTCTTCTAACTCTGTTCTCTGTTTCTGCATATATAGAAAATTGGTAGATAGGTGATTGCTAGGGAGATTTTTTTATAAGCAGGCACGATGTCTGTAAAAATACATATGTTTATACGGATCCAACACTATATATGCATATACATGGATAATTACATATATGTAGATATAACTATTGCATAGTGAACCTACAGTCAAATGAATTTATTATTCTTTATGGAGCTGTGGGGATTATAAAAAATACCATAAGATACCACCTTGACCCTCTTAAGACACAGACCTTTTCTGACCATACAACTACATAGCAGTGTGGTATGATGTGAAAATCACTGGCCATGAACCATCTGGGTTTTATTTAGCTTTAGCTTTGTATCTAACTAGCTTTGAGATCTGGAATCTCACTTTTGACAACTGTAAAATGAGGGGTTAGAACATATTCTCCAGGTGCTTTCCAGCTGTGATGGTCTGTAATCTTGTTATTCACCACAGGGTGTCATGCTAGTGAAAAAGCGAAACTGTAGACCAAATACCAGGTTTCCTTTGGTCATATCTTTCTGTCTATCCTTCTGTCAATTAACATCATCTTTTAAAATCTTCAATCGTCTTCATGCATTTTTTTCTTAACACATTTTTTAATAAACTTCAAAAAACTAAACTGTTTTATCAGTTTTTCAAATTAATTTTTGATTATAGTTGACCCACAATGCTACCTTAGTTTCAGGTGTACAATGCAGGGATTCGAGAAATTTATACATTATGCAAGGCTCGCCGCAAGTGTAGCTACCATCTGCCACCATACAAAGCTAGTATAATATCATTGACTATGATACTATAGTGACTTATTCATTCCATAACTGGATGCCTGGAGGAAGCCTTTCAGCCATTTTGCCCCTCCCCCCACCCCTCCCCTCTGGCAACCACCAGTTTGTTTGTATTTACAGGTCTGATTGTGCTTTTTGTTTGTTTATTCATGTCTTAATGTATTTCATATTCTTTCCTTTTTTCTACCCTTCCAGGCTCCTTTTCTTTTCTGACCACCTTCCCTTTACCGCCCTCCAGTTCTCTTGCCCTCTGCCGTTGGGCAGTTACAAATTGCTGATTGCACCTTATACAAAGGATTCATGTGCACTACAAACACACTATCAGCAGACCTCACTAACTCAGGGAAAAAAGCCTCTGTTGCCTGTGGGGATTGTGAGACCATTTTCCTTGGATCTGATGGGTTCAGTGGAAGAGCGAGAACAGGGAAGACCTGAATCATTTTGCTTTTTCCCATACTCCACTCAGACACCAATCTCTTTTGCTCTCAAAACTGTTCTTTGACATGATTCCTTATTACGGGCTGAATTGTGCTCCCCCCACCCCCCCACCCCAATTATATGTTGAAGTCCTAACCCCAGTACCTCTGTATGTGACTATATTTGGAGATAGGATCTTTAAAGAGGTAATTAAGGTTAAACTGCTGGAGTAGGCAGTTAGTTAGATTCTAACAGGATTCCTGGAGTCCCCCATAGAGGAAGTCATGGCCTGCTATTGGGAAGGTCAGAGGCCTGTCCTGGCAGCACTGCATAAGAAGCTGGATCAAACCCAGAGGGACCCAAGATAGTGGGTGGGTGCCATGGCAGAAAACCTCTGACCAAATAAGAAAGAAAAGGCAGGAAACCTTGTTTCTAAGAAATCTCCTCCTCAAGTAATGAATATTCCACCCTGTAGTTAACAACTGTCAATGAAAGAAACTCAAAACCCAGAGTGAGCAGCTCACGCGCGCTCTCTCTCTCTCTCTCTCTCTCTCTCTCTCTCTCTCAGGCTCACCCACTCTCACATCTGGAGAGTGTACTTTCGCTTTCATCAACTTTCCCGCTTGTGTCCACCATCCACCGTGCTGTGTCTGTCCTTGAATTCTTGCTCATGATGAGGCCGAGAACCTGCGGGAACATCTTTGAGTTGGGCTGGGTTGAAGCCCCAGGGCTTGGGGTCTCCCCAGTTCACCTGGCAACAAAATGAGCTCACTACAGCGGGACCCTAAACTATTGACCAGTGTCCCTATAAAAAGAGATTAGGACACAGACACGCAAAGAGGAAAGATCAAGTAAAGACAGAGTGAGAAGATGGCCTGTACCTACAAGCCAAGGAGAAAAACCTCAGAAGCAATCAACTCTGCCAACACCTTAATCATATATTTCTTGCTGCTACAACAAGAAGAATATTAACTGTAATCATCGTTAGAATGAGCTCTGCTCTTCATCTGCTTTCCAATATTCATTTATTTATTTAAAAAAGCATTAGCGGAATAGCTTTCTGTTCTAAGCCCTGTGCTTATTTTTAGGTAGAGGGTGGGGAGCACACCATAGAAAATGATGCTCCTGCCATAATGATGATAAATCAAACATTGCTGCTCGCTGTCAAGGAATGTGAACTCTAATATGAAAGTACATAAATTGACGACTATTTAGTGAGAGATGTGATGCCATGGGAATTCTCTGACATGGCACCTTGCCTTGTGCTGTAGTCTGGTGGCCTGAAGAGGCCTGGGGAGAGGGATTAGGAAAGGATTTCCTCTGGAGATGAAATGGAAACCAAGCTGTAAGTGATCAAGTTTTCAGTAAAGAGGGATCAAGGGGAAGCCATTTCAAGAAGACGTACACCTGACAACATGAGAGTTTGGTAGTTTGGGGGCTCCCACCTGGCACCCTCAGGCTAAAGGGCTAGGAGTAGGAGGGAAGGAGAGTTGTAAGAGCAGAAGCAGGAGCAGTAAAGTAAGCTGAGTTCGGATAGCACATGACCTTGCTTATACTCCATGGAGTTGACAGCAGTCTCTGCCTGGAAAAAACGTTTTCCAATTTGTCGGTTAAGGTTCATTTTAAACATGTCACCTGTAATAATCTCTTTGAATCAATGATGTTCTCCTATATTCCTTTGTAGTAATCAGTATCTTTCAATGCAAGGGGTTTTTAAGTGAATGTGAATTTTACCTAACTTCTAATTTCCTTTAGGAATCTAAACTCATTCAATATTTTCATGAGATGATAACTATAATCAAAGCAGAGAGCTTTATTTCATTTAACAAAGAATAGTCCTTCACAAAGGAATTGCAAATACCCTAATTAATGATTATTCTAATTGCTCTCCCTGTTGGAAGACACTATTTCCTGTTCTGTATTTAGCCAAGATAAACAAACTATGGTATCACCATCCCTCTTGTCCAGGACACGAGCTGTTTTATATACATGACATATTATTGTTATAAAGTCTGTCTGGCATTCCAAACCCAGCTTTTCAACTGGACTGATGAATAATGCCCCTAACCACCCCAGGCTGGGTACCACACTATGATGAAATATGTATGTGTGTTGTTTTTCTGTGAGCTCAATTTATAACTATACAACCTTCCTGAAGGCTAAAAACTAAATGGTTAAATATTGGGTCTAATTTTTGTCTTTAAGCTTACTTAAATTAGGGGCACCTGGGGGCACAGTTGGTTGAGCATCTGACTCTTCGGCTTGGGACATGATCTTGAAGTCTTGAAACTGAGCCCCATGTTGGACTCTGCTCAGTTTGGAGTCCGCTTAAGACTCTTTCTGCCAAACTGTGGAAAGGGCCGAGATGTCCATCAACAGATGAATGGATAAAGAAGATGGTTCATATATACAATGGAATATTACTTAGCCATCAGAAAAGATGAATATCTACCATTTACACTGATATGGATGGAAGTGGAGAGTATTATGCTAAGTGAAATAAGTCAATCAGAGAAAGACAATTGTCATATGGTTTCACTCATACGTGGAACATAAGGAATAGTGGAGAGGACAATGGGGGAAGGGGGGGAAAACTGAAGGGTAAGAAATCAGAGAGGGAAACAAACCATATGAAACTCTTGACTCTGGGAAGCAAACCGAGGGTTGCTGGAGGGGAGGTGAGTGAGAGGATGGGGTAACTGGGTGATGGGCATTAAGGAGGGCACGTGATATGACAAGCACCGGGCGTTATATGCAACTAATGAATCATTGAACATTATATCAAAACTTAATGATGTACTATACATTGGCTAACTGAATTTAAGTAAAAATAAATAATAAATAAAAGACTCTCTCTGCCCCTTCTACTCATGCTCTCTCTCTCAAAGAAAATAAATAAATCTTAAAAAATAAAGTTGCTTAAATTAGAATAATTGTCTTAGACATTTGAAAAATCAGTGAGTTTTTTCCTATATACATAAGCTCTCTGCCCAGTTTCTAAAAGGAAGTATAAATATATACCATATAAACCTATATCTGCCCAAGTCAGAAACTAGGGAGTCAACAACTGACAAGCTTTTCTCTGCGACCCTTTTCTCTTTCCTCACTACCTACTCAAATTCCATTACTACGTTTTACCAATTAAATATTTAAATATCTTGATTGTATTCCATCATTTCCATTCTTAATACCCTAGTAAGGCTCTTATTTGGGATATAACCACAACCTTCTTACACCTGCCTATACAATAGTGGCTCTCCATACCATCTGCACCTGGTAGGCTTTTAAATTGTGCTTTCATTGGTCTAGAATCGGAGCCCTAGATATGCACAATTTTAAAAGCTCCCCAGGTGGTTCTAACTGCATCCCAGAACCATGCTCTAAGTCAGAGGTTCCCAATGTTTGGTCCCTGGACCAGGGACATAAGCATGACCTTGGGAACTTGTAAGGATACAAATTATTGGTTCCTACCTCAGATCTACTGAGTGTGGAGCCGAGAAATCTGTATTCTGATTATCATCAGGTAATTGGGATGGAAGCTCAAAATTGGCCATTGACTCCCACACATCTCTCCAATTCATGATCTATCAAGATGGTGTCAGAGTCTTCTCTAAATATTAAGAACTATAACATAAATATTAGATTGTATTAATTCTCTGCTCAAAGTTACTCACTGGCTTCTCAACTTCTTAGCATGGCCTGTAATTTCTTGGTGTGCTCTTCATGATATGAGTCTAACTTTTATTTTAGCCATACCATAATCTTTGGATTTACGATCTAATACCCACGTCATTTCCTAAATACACTATACTTAGACACACTACATCTTGGCACATGCTGTTCCCCCATCTTAAATGTCCTTTCTTACTCCTCCAACTGGCACAATGTCTTCTTATGCTAAGCCTCACCCCAATTCACTAAACCTTTTTGAAATTCTTCTTGGATATTCTTGCAGACTGAGGTGTTCCTGCCTACATGTTGCTATGCTGCCACTGGAACTGTGTAAACCTACATGGTAGCAACCTCCTCATTTTACTGGACGTGTCATTTTCTTTGCTGGGAGACAGAAAATGCGTTTGCTTCACCTTTTCAATTATTTTTAATTTTTTTTAAAGATTTTATTTATTTATTTGAGAGAGAGAGAATGAGAGATAGAGAGCACGAGAGAGAGGGAAGATGGTCAGAGGGAGAAGCCGACTCCCTGCTGAGCAGGGAGCCCGATGTGGGACTTGATCCCAGGACTCCAGGAACATGACCTGAGCCGAAGGCGAAGGCAGTCGCTTAACCAACTGAGCCACCCAGGCACCCTTTAATTTTTTTAAAGTAAGCTCTACACCCAACTTGGGGCTTGAACTCATGACCCCGAGAGCAAGAATCACATGCTCTATCGACTAAGCCAGCCAAGCACTCCTTCTTTACCTTTTTAACTATAACATTTACTGTGATGCCTGAAATTTAGGATGTGTTTTGAATGAGTAAATGGATGAGGATGCCCCTAAATGTTTTGGAAATTTTTATTGGATCCTATGGTGTATCTCTTCTAAGCAAGAGTTTGACCATCAAGCACATGCAACATCACAGATCTTAGTGAACTAACAAAGCAGTACGTTGTTTCTTCATGGGAAATCTCTTATATAACCATAGTACTTTATAACTTCCAAGAGTTTTCACACATATTACGAGTCACCTAGAAATAGGTCTAAATCTTCCCCTTTGAAAATTTCAAGATATACCAATACTCCTCAATAACACATATTTTATTACTTTATCTCCCTCATTGTCTAAGCTACTATGTATAAACACTAGGAAGCTATTTGAATATACTGCTTAGAGCTAGCCACTTCTCTTTCCACCCGGCACACAAAAAACAAACAAGGATGACATCTGAGGTCAGCCATACTAGCTTCTATCCATTTAGTCACCATTTATTGAGCATCAGTCACTAGAGATTTTGCTTAGCCCACGTGATATACAAATAACAGTAGTCGCTGTGTACATAAACTCATTGCCTACTGGGACAGGCAGTTCTATAAATAAGTGAATTCAAGGCAAGAATTAAACACAGTAGAAGAAAAGCAGCCACAAACTTCTCAGAATTAAGGGAAAGGATACCACACCACCCACTCTGTCTTTATGTAAAGAAGGCTTTGTTTTTCAACAAAATACCCATATCAGAACTAGCATGAAAGATGTCATTTCACCTTCTTTGGCATTTATTCACATTTTGTTTAAGGAACATTCTTGATCCTCAAAGCATAACAGACATGTTTTTATTCTATGAGCAAATGTATTAGCTAAGGATGTGAAAGCATTCACATTCATTCTAATTAACATTAAATGACACTCTCCCAATGAATAAAATGTCAAAAATCATGCTAATAATTGCAGTCAATGAAATGAATGCTCTGCTCTTGGGCTGCATGAATATTTGCACTCATCAATTGATAACTAATATCAAGAAATACACACTAAACTCAGGATAGAGGAAGTAGCAGACCTATAAAGTAGTATTTCTTACAAATGTCTGGTAATATGTAGCAATTTAATTTCAACGTGCTGAGGTTCTTGGCCCTGGAATTAGATATGCAGATTTTGTAATTAAATGAGAATTTTATTTTTATGTATTGAACCTACTGAGATCTAAAATTTCCTAAGTTTTCAAATTTAGGCTAGAGAGAAATATGCCCTAATGCTTTGAAAATAATTCTGTTTAAATTCTAGTTTATATAGCAATGACCTGTGTTTACTTTAAAATTATTTCTTTTTTTAAAGATTCATTTATTTACTTATTCATTTGAGAGAGAGAGAGAAAGAGAGAGATCAGGGAGGGTCAGAAAGCGAGTGAGAGAAAATCTTAAGCAGACTCCGTGCTCAGTGTGGAGCCTGATTCAGAGCTGGACGCATGGATCGACTTCAGGAGCCTAAGATGACCACCTGAGCTGAAATCAAGAGTCGGACACTTAAGTGACTACACCACCCAGGGCCCTGACTTTAAAAATATTTCTAAGCAACAGATTCTTCTTCTTCTTAGAGGGAATAAATTCAAAGGGATATTAAAAATGTATCCACTAACAAAAAAGCAATTCACATCTGTGCAGTTACCTGTTTTAGGTGGATAATACCCTTATCTTACAATTCACATATTGGACCCCTGTGTTTTTCTTTTCTTATAATATACAAAGACATATACATACACACATGCACATACCATGAAAGCTGGGTTTCCTCTTAAAGAAAAAAAAATACCTCTCCAAAATGGTTCCAAATGAATTCTGACTAGAGAATTGAGAGCCAGATATTCTTCCTCCTTCTATATGCAGACTCTACCCTGCTTTTTACACCCATGGGAATTTACATTTGGAAGAAATCTGAAGTTAATATAAGATTATACCAGATATGCAAGTATCTGAATATCTATAGCAATTGATTATGGTATTTGCTAAAAGAGACACTACATTCAGAATATATGTATACAATTTTAATGGTTTCCTGCAACTGGAAAAAATCATGGCATATTAATCAATTAGTATCCTTTCTTGTACTTGTATTATAAAAGGTATGTTTTCATTAATTGTAAGTACTGAAGATTCCAAAAGGGAATTTGTATCTAGGTAGTACATTTTAATGTAAACAATTAAAACACACATGCCAAACGGAAATGCCTTGTACACTTGGCCTGCAGGTTGAAACAATAGCCTATGTCATTTTTAGAACTCTGCATGTATATGTGCATAATTATATTTTTAAAAGTTATCTGAGATTTTTTTCCAACACTGTATTATTTCTAAAGTATTAGATGTCATTATCAAATGGTTTAGGTGAAAAGAAATTTATGGCTAATCGATCACTTTTTCTATCCCTTTTGGATACGAATTAATTCAACTCACATTTACTGAGCTTCTTCCTAGTATATAACAATATTCTAAGGTCACTGAGAATGCAAGCACATATAAGACATGATTTGCTACACCCAGAAAGAGGTCATCTAGAAGTAGAGATAATACAATAAACCAAATTATAATGCAAATAATATGGACTCAGTTACCACATTTGTGAAGTAGGAATAGTAATACATTCCTTCACCAAAAATTTCATAAGAATTAAATTATTTATAAGAAATGTTATGATCATTATAATTTATTATAAAAGATGATGGATATACACAAATTAATTGTTCAGTGATAGAACCTGATTTGTAAATGTCATGGATTAAGATTCAATTATCCTCCAATTCTCATTATTACACTAGATTTTCACTTTTCAGAACTGTACACATTTTTGCAATGTGATCCCCAGGCAAGAGGATGACTACGAGTTTAATTTAGGTAAAACATATTATTTAAAAAATAAACCATATTATTCAAGGCCTGGATTGTTTTCCGGTTGGATAGTTCTTTACTTTTGCATTATAAAGATCAAAAATCGGTCAAATAATCTATTTTAGTTGAAGATAATACAATAATATATGCTTTCACTAAGAAAAAATCATAGAGCTATCATCATATATTGTCGTGGATAAAATGAGTCTATCATGTCTTTTTCTTGGTTAAAGTTTTCCAAGTCAAAAGAGATTGTCATGATGTCCCATAAAAACCTTTTATATACAAATAATGTACTCAAAGATAAAATATTAAAGGAAAAGTTATTATATTAGTTTTGCAGAAACTCAATTTCATTTTGAAATCGGGTCAGAGGGCCCACTACTTCGGTAAATCACTGTCATCACTCCAGCTAGTTTTTCTCCCAAAACGCCTGGGTGTACCAGATGTATGGATTTCTGTAATGCACAAATTGTATGTTAACATAATGCATAAAATACAGTTCATATTCACTTGTCAATAAAACACTTACAAACATTAGTTTTAATGCAAAAGACTCCACCTAATAAATACATATAGGCTGTTAGACTGACTTAAAAGAAGCTATTTTTGTTTTAAGGAACCCTCCAATTCCATATGTCTGAGTCATTCAGTAGATATCTGTCACTCTGAGTTTGGGCACATGTGCAATGGGCTCTCTGCTTGTGCACATAGTTACCCAGCAACTAACTTTCCTTTTATAAATTAGCTCCATTCCAGATTAAAACAGATGAAAGATTTCCAGTCATTGTGGCCAGACCTCAGGGTGGAAAATGAGCTCAGGAAGGCAGCTATCTGAAACTGAATCCTCCCTGGAATGGACATTCCGTTCTAAGTCCCCTTCAGGGAAACTCCAACAATAGCTCAAGCAGAAGCAAACAGTTGTCTTCCAGGTAGTCCACGCCAACCGTGCACTTTCTTAGCAATCTGTCCTCAGACACCCAGCCAGAGACTTAAAACTCTTGCACCCACATCAAAGAACAGCAGACCCAGCATGCACATACTGCATGAACAGAAGTAATTCACCTAATTTCTACCCTCCCTGAATCTCTCTCACTTGGTAGTAATTCGACAACTCCAAAGAGATCTCAGCTTTGTAGTCCCTCAAAGGAATCCCCACAAGTCAGGCTTTTTTTTTTTTAACTGAGTTCATTTCAAGATGAAGAAAAAAATGGGAAAACAAATTTCAGAGATAAGCCAAAAATACCAATGATTACAAGAATGATCTAAATTAAGCAACAGACATTTCAGTCTGAGGTTTATAACTTTTACAATTCATTGAGCCCTTAGAAAAAAAATAACAGACTAAGAATTATCCTACTCTGTTTTATTAGTTACCGTGTGTGTGCGTGTGTCTGAATATAAAAATACACACCAGGATTCACTGTTACACATGAATCATTTTTAGCCTGGACACCTGAGTTCCAAAAACATAATGATTTCATGACTAAAGAACAGATGATTGCTGCAGTATTTAATCATTCCTATATGTGCCTACAAACGATCAGGTGCAAGTAACCCACAGATAACAGGCACAGACCCTCCTCTCAAGGAGCAAGGGAATGAGTCAGAAGCAACCTGACACTGACATCAGAGGATATAATTACTTGAGCAGAATTATCTACAGTGAGTTTTCATTAAGAACACAGAACAGAGATGCCTATCCTGCCCTAGGGTAGTCAGGAATGCTTTTTAATGATGTTCTATAAACAAACACCAAAATAATGAACAGAAAATGTTAGAAGAAGATAGGATAGTGGTTTTTGTAAGAACATTCCAGGAAGTGGGAACAAGTCATAGGTATGCAATTACATGATTTATTTGTGGAGCCACAATTTTTTTTTTTTATGACTAGAGAGAAGTGCACATGGAGGAGAATAGCAGATAAAAAGGTGAGAGTCATACTGTAAAGGGTCCTGTGTGCTGGGGCCTTGGATTTTACCCTGTAGCTAGAGGATTCTCTATAGGATGCTAAGCTACAGGCACAAAATCTGATTTGTGTTTTAGAAACACGACTGGGGTAACAATGAGGAGGACGGATCTGTTTAAGACCAGATTAAAGCAAGGAGATCTCAGACACACACACACACACACACACACACACACACACACACACACACACACAACACACGCGCGCACGCGCGCACACCATCAGAGATCATCTCTTGATCTGTGCATCTGCTTATACAATTTGTCATCTCTTTGGAAGTTGAATGTAAATTAGCTATTCATTAATATTAAAAGTTAAAATAATACAAAGTACAAAAACTGTCCACTTTGTGAACACTTTGCCAATGACCAAGAAACGCCCTTTCCTAATGCCTACAATAAGTAATGCTGTGAAGTAACATTATTATTCCTAATTTTTTCCTGAAGACAATCAATATTAAATACACTTAGCTCAGCACCAGGAACTCAATAAATAAAGAGTTAAATACTGGCTTGTCCATGATTAATTAATGTGATAGGTAAGTCAGGTTGAAAACTCAAGTAGTCTCTGGTCTTGTCTAGTTACCATGCCTGTGGACAAGCATAATCTCTAAAATGCCAGCCCTTCTCATACAGGCTTTTTGGTCATAAACAATCTGAAGCACAATATCTCACAAGGTAGGACATTTAGAACAAGGCTTAAATCACTATGACATTTTGTTCAATAAGTGATGCATGTTCCTCTATAATAGAAATGGATCACATTCTAGTGGGTTAGCATTAAACCATCCTTTGTCTGTACCCTAAGTGGCAGATTTATTAATTTACAAGACTTATCTGTTGATTAGGTCTGGTGATGACACACTGGCCTTCACGACACTGAGGGCTTGTTAAAGGTTTAATGCTGGGGGCGCCTGGGTGGCTCAGTCGTTAAGCGTCTGCCTTTGGCTCAGGTCATGATCCCAGGGTCCTAGGATCGAGCCCCGCATCGGGCTCCCTGCTCTGCGGGAAGCCTGCTTCTCCCTCTGCCACTCCCCCTGCTTGTGTTCCCTCTCTCGCTGTGTCTCTCTCTGTCAAATAAATAAATAAAATCTTTAAAAAAATAAATAAATAAAGGTTTAATGCTGTATTTAAAAAAATATTTTGCAGTAAGCATGGAGTCACAGGAAGCTGCAAAGAAATATGCAGGGATGTCCTGTGCAACCTTCACCCCACCTCCTACAATGTTGACACCTTGGATAACTATAGTACAATGTCATAGTTGGGAAATTATCCATATAATCTACAGAGTTTCTTCAAATTTTTACCAGTTATACATGAACTCACTTGTGTCCTTCTCTCGGTATTTGCGTGTGTGTTTGTGTGTGTGGTTATGTGCAATTATCAAGTATATCTTGTACACAAATGCCACCATCAAGACACAGAATAGGTCCATCACCAGACACTCTCTTCTGGCACCCCTACATCGAACACCCCCCATTCTTAACCTGTGGCAACCAATAATCTGTTCTTGG
Organism: Callorhinus ursinus; assembly: GCF_003265705.2. NCBI lineage: Eukaryota > Metazoa > Chordata > Mammalia > Carnivora > Otariidae > Callorhinus > Callorhinus ursinus. The sequence continues at coordinate 15,384,661 of NW_027397078.1, read as the reverse complement.
TCTTCATAATTTTGTAATTTCAATAATGCTATATAAAAGGAGTAACACAGTATGTAACCTTGGAGGGTTTTTTTTTTTTCCAAGCATGATGCCCTTGAGATCCATGAGAGTTGTTGTATGATCAATAGGTCATTTCTTCGTTCGGCTGAGTAGTATTTCATGATATCGATGCATCATTTGTTCTACATCCACCCATTTGGTGGATATGAGAGTTGTGTCCAATTTCTGACTACTACAAAGAATGCTGGTGTGAACATTCATGTACAGGTTTTGTTGTGAACATCAGTTTTCTTTTTCTGGGATAAATGCCCGAGAGTAGAATTGCTGGGTGATACAGTGATTACATGTTTAGTTTTAGAAGCCAAGCTGTTTTCCTAGAATGGCTGTACCGTTTTATATTCCCACCAGCATTGTTGGAGAGACCCAGTTTCTCTGCATCCTTGTCGGCTTTAGTGTTGTCCCTTTTTCCCCAACCATTCTTGATAAAAATTGTATAAAGTGCCTAATATTATGGTTTGATATACATAGCAGAGTGATAACTACAGTCAAGCTAATTAACATGCCATCTCACATAGTCATCTCTTTTTGTGATGAGAGCACCTGAAATCTATTCTCATGGTAAATTGCCAGTATTCGATACAGTATTATTAACAATAGCCACTACACTGTACATCAGATCTCTATACTTATTC